>NC_071297.1:3280681-3934318 GCF_027563975.2 Plodia interpunctella | reverse complement strand
GCATAATGTTATATTATCCGCGGATTCCGCACTTTGTTACACCATAATTATTTTCAATACATACACACGTGATGCTCATACAAATAGAAGTAAAATTTATAAGAATTTGTGTTGGCATTGTTTAAACGTTGTAATAAGTTACGGAATTTTAATATATGTTTGAATATGTTTAATTAGTTTATTCAATAATTTTCTCCGGTACGAACATAGAAACACACCTATTGATTTAGTCATTACAGTCACGCAACACAACAGTCAAAAACACATGTGGGCAACAAAAAGTGGCGCTCCCGAACAATAGTGATTTATCTTGTATCACAAAAAGCGCTTTGAAGTAAAAAAAGAACAATGACCCGTGAACCGTTCACAACACAGCCTTCCCCAAAATCGACACGCTTCCTAGCACGTTAACTGGACACACACATGTAAGATTGTATTATAGGTAGATTTAGGCACTTGGGTATCACAAATAGAATTAACAGATCTAGAATCCACAGGATATCCGCAAGTTTCCTATTCCTTTAAGTAAGATTATAAACGATTGCACGTATGCCATTAGCTGTCTGTTACTCGAACAAGAATAGATTTTTTTCTCATTATGAAAAGTCGAATCAAAAATAAAAATGGAACTCAAGAATGTCAAAATCTAAATAAAACTTGGTATAGGTACATTTTTAAAACAAAACTATTTTTACGTTTCAAAACCTATCTTTTATTTATTTATGAAAATGGATTAAAGTTAGGTGAAGAGAAAAGGCCTTTTGTCCTACCAAGTAGAATAAAAATACTTTGTTCGTAATTTCCAATATTCATGCCAGAATTCAAAACTTCTTTTGACGAGATCGCTAAACTTTGTTTTATCGGATGTAAGTAGTGTTCGGAATTACGTTCTTGCAACAAAAGAACTTGGATTTCAAGAGAACTTGGACAACAAGAGAACTTGGACTGAAATCAATAGATTTCTACATGTTAAGCATATTATGTACCTACTTAACACTTGATTCCAAATCAATCCCATTCACGGAGGAAAAATATATAAATTAAAAGAATATATATAATGTTCATGGCCAAACATATTTGAAGGTTCAACATTCTTCGACCATAATGGGGTAACCGTTAAATTTTGAAATGACTAAAAGCGAAATAATGGATACGAATTCGAAATTGAAGGACTATGTTTTGAAGTAATAGTGCTAAAATTGGCGGGAAAGATGGATGACAGTTCTCCGGACCTGTCGCTGAAGCTTCGGCGAGGGTCGAGCGATTCTCGCGAGTCCTTTTACATGGACTTTGCTCAGGGTATCGATTCTGATATCGAGGAGGTGACCACGATCGAAAGGGTGATTCCTGAGCATCCTGGAGGCAGGACTGAAGGTGATGCAGATACGCTGGCAACGCCGTCGGGTCTTGAAGAAAACAAAGAATTGGTACCATGGTGAGTTACCTATCTATTCTCATCAGATTACTTACATTTTTCACTGTATTTCTCCATCCCGTATTATCATCTTAAGGAAACTTGCACTCTTGCTGATTAATTTCAAGTGGTGTGTGAAATTGAGAAAACAATGGCAAGCCATTCCATTAGAAAACGTTGGTTGGAAAGTTGTTCCTTTTTCTTAACGATCTTGCGAACTTAGTCAGTGATAATATAGGTTTAAAGGCAATATAAGGCTACAAACTAGGTCTAGCCACCTTACAAACATACAAATTATTCTGATTTGCGTAGACGAGTGAGACCATTCGCTGTTTGCATAATCTATAAAGTGATATTGTCTTGATTTCGGTATCTTCAACCGGTGTCTTTCATATTTGGACACAGGAAGCATGAAATAACTTGGGTGCGTTCTATTACATGGATGGAGTTCTTATTGCATGGACGGAAGCGATAGAGTATAATACGTCATAATTTGTTAGTGCCACAGATTAAAACACCCCTAGTTTTGTCACAATGTCGTGTTATTTAAACCGATTAACACATTGTTTTAGATTTAGATCAAATTTAGGGAGTGGTTGGCATGGTTGACAGGTTTACTTACCCATACTACCAAGTATGGGCTAGTAAACCTGGACATTATTAATACTACCTATAAATAAATACATGTAGAGTCCGCTGGTCTGATGACATTGTTTGTGTCACGGAAGAAACATGGAGTGGCGCTATAAAGTGAGGCCTATATAACCCACTGCTGTCAAAGGTTTGATTGTAGGTTAAAAATGATGATGATACCTGTAGAAAAATGTTTATTAATAGTGATTATTATAAATACTTACCTAGTGAGTAGGCACTTAAATCTGTACTAACTACTGTTCAGGTTATACTTAATGAAAACTGTCTTGGGATACTGAGATGCCTCGTTTTATAAATGTAGTTACTTCATTAAAAAATGGTAATTGAATCGCTGGCACCCATCTCACGTCTGCAATTTACGCTAATTAAAAGTCCCGACCCTAGATCCTAGTTGTTGGTTATTTTTCACTAAGCAAAAAAAATTAAAAGATTTCAATAATGACGGAAAATGAGCAGGGTATGTAAGAAAACAATGTTTTCCCATTATTCGGTAGACTTTACATTAAGTGTATGAGATAGGGCCATCGGCTGGTTGATCACTATCACGATATTACTTATAGTTTTTAGCAACACTTAACTTTAGCAGTTAGGTAGGTACCATGATGGTGCAGAGCAATCACAATCCCAAGTCTTTTTCTTCTTCTGATTTTTCAAAGTTACAGACTATAAATTCAAATCGCAAAGTTATCAATTAGCAAGGCATGTCAAATGAAGGACAATCGTAGAACCGGGGCGACTGGAATATCAAGTTCCCAAATTAATAGAGCACAAGCAAGAGAACGCTTGACGCGACACACGGGGTGCCCGCGCCTCACCCGTCAGACGAGTCCGGGCTTTCTCCCTGAGGTCAGATAACAGACCACATGTCGTGCCACCGCGGTATTGCTCTATCTAGGACAGATTGACTTATAACACGTTTTATTGTTTTTCGATGAGAGGGTTAGACACTTTCCTACATACCAGAATCCATCCATAATCCATTTCTCACAAATTTGTATATTATTTAGCTGTTGATGCTAACTTGTCTAGCTCAATTTTATTTCGGGCTCATTAATTTAGATGAGCTGTTTGTTAGATAAATTTTCAGCCTAGTCAAATTAAAGAACCAGGTTAATAGATAGATAGCTCTATAATAGATAGTCATTTTTCGTGAGTTTCTTCAATTTATCAACTATCTCCCTTGTCTGTCCGTAATTTGCAGTATTGCATGGATTTTATTAGATTCAAATTCGAATCTCATTCTGAGCAAATATATAGGCCACTTTGTCAGTTGTTTGTATGTAAACTGTTTGGCTGTAAGCTCCGAAGATTTTTGTCAGAACAAAATTAATTTCTTATTTTAATCTAACTCTTGTCTCATGTCTTCGAAATTCCATTTGCTATTCTGTCTCAAAAATCTTTTAACGGGATGATTCAGAGCAAACTATGATTCACTACCATGACTATGATGGAAGAAATAACTGAGTATATTTTTATATATGTCTTGTCGGATATTTAAATTCTTTGGTTCGGTCTACGAGTGCGATTGCTTAATCATGTTTTAGATTAACAGATATCAAAAAGTTGTTATTAGCTACAATTATATAGACTTAGTAGATAGTCTGTATAATTAGCTTAGCCCGTAGCTTCTTGCTTTTGCCCGTAGCTCCTCCCGCGTGAATTTTCCACGGAGTAGTTATTTTTTCAGAATGATAGGTAGCCTTTATTCTCCGTACTTAAATTTGCAAGTCACTTATGAAAAATATCAAGAAAATTGGTTGAAGCTAAACAAACAAATTTAAGTACCTTCGCACTTATTAGTTAGGAAATTAGGAAAGGATTAGCATATTTAGTTTACTAATCTACAAGAAAAGTCTACAAACCTCATTCGTTTGTCATGATTTTGAAAGTCTAAAAAATGATAGCGCCTATCTACAGCCGTGCTGTATGAGGAACATAAATCAAAATAAATAGGGAGGGTGGTATTCAACCCGGAAAATGTTTAGCAAGTATGACGATGCAAAACGTGCTGCATATATTCCCGCCGCGGATACAGACAGACCTGCGGACGTGACAACCGGTCGATTTTTGTACATAGCTCGTGTCCTCGGTGATGATATTTTTAATTGCATGATTTATTTATTGGGGGAACTAGTAAAAGTTAATACGATTTTCGGATGAGATTAGAGATCTCCATGATTTTATCACATCGTCGATGAATCAGAATCAAGAACATGTCCGTAGTATAACGGAATAATGATTGTGTGTAAGTGTATGTTACGGCTAAAACCGAAGTGCGGCTACCATTAATTTAGTAAGTACTTCGTAGTACCTACTAATTCCATGACTATACATGGCTACACTATGTTTAGCCGCCAGCCTACATTAAGAATATTAAAAAAAATCCCTGTTTCAAAAAAGGTCTATATCGGCATAGGCATTATAAACTGTACAAATGTAAAATACATCATTATAATGTGTACGCCGTATGACCATGTCTTCTGCACAATCAAATTTGGATTTATTTAAATTTGAAGAAGACTTGACCGAAAGTGTTCACAGCCAAGTCGACATAGCAGTCGTCGTTACTGTTTGTCTGTCAGTCTCTCCCTACAATTTCAGCCCCTCCTACAATAAATTAGATGTCCTGTCCTCCTACAATGGCTTTCGAGTGTTGTGTTCTTAGAATCTGTAATTTCATTCCGTATTTACAACAGTTGTGACACGAAAACCACTTTACTTCCCTTTAATTTAGACGATAAGTAATAGCTACTCTCCAAAAATCAATGACTATATCCTTGTAAATACAAACGTGACACATCCATGTTGATAGAAAACCATAGAATGTATGTACCAGCTACTTACTTCTCCCGCAAAGTCAATCAAAATGTAAAAGACTATTGGAGATTACAAAAAGTAAATATTACTAGAGTCTCCATACCTACCTATTCAAACTACTGTAACTATTCTAAAAGATATGTTTAGATAGTTTGTTCCAAAGCGTTGTATTTGGCCGGCGCGGCAGCCGCAAACATTGTTTAGGTTTGACAACGCACCGTCCCAGTCAGCTTTGGAATAGTCGGAAACTATTTTATATTCGGCCTAAACCGGCGTCCTAGGTAAGCGACTGAGCGCTGCACGACGCGAGTCGATGCTGTCTGTACACGAGTGGTGTGATAAACAGATTGCATCGCGTCGCGCTGCTTTGCCGCGTTTCTTGCTCATGTAGGATACCGGGTAACGGATACTTACCGGCGCGGTTTGTAACTATTTGCGGTCACGTTTGAACATTCAGTAATAGTTTCTTCGTCTGTAACTCATCAATCTATGAAGGATATTCGTGGAATAGCTGCTAAATCTGAACGTTTGAAACAAGCTTACCGCAGCGAAATTTCGAGAATATTAAACCGGAATGACGTCTGATACCTTGAAGGAATCCTGGCAGGTTTTGGATCGACGGAACAGTGTAGGTAATCTGGCGTTAATTAGGAAATGTTCTGATAGGTGTTTTGTTACAGTTTCACCAGCTAAAGCTTTGTTGAAACAAATATTATTAACATTATTTTGATATGACGTGCTTTATATAAGTTTATGTGACTAGTTCAGTCGGTATTTTCACTACAAGAGGTATTTATTGGGCGAAATTACTTGGGCGCGTTAAAAAAAATTGTACAAATAAACAGGTCACGTGCGAAAATTTTCTACGCAAACGAAAGTTAGCCAATCCAGCAATCATCACATGTATATAATTATGTTTTTGCGAAACTAATTTATGAAAACGAAATGAAAAAAAGCCATGTTTATCCCTACATGCTGCAACATCTAACCAATTAAGTAATTTTCGCGGTTTACAGCACTTAGCCAATTAGCAACTTTCCCGTAAAACGCTAGATGCTTCCACCACGGATCATAAAGGCATTGATTTTACTTTACACCCTAGAGCATAAAATGAAATTTAAAAATGTAATGTTGGATGTATGCGTAAAATTTAATTTTACGCATACATCCAACCATAAATGACGAAGTAGAGAAGTGAAAAACTACAATCTACTAACCGAGCATGAAAAATCTTTAAATAAGTATCATGCTTGCTTAGGTCAGAGACTGAATGGAAGAAAAATGGACATCAGAAATTCATTATTCAAATATAACGGCAATACCGCTATGTTTGAGTTTGAGTGTATTTTACGTCGATATATTATACCTAAGTATGACAGTTAGAGTAGGTGCATAGCTCATTAAGGGTCAGCTGATTTGTTCTAATATATTTATTTATATATTAACGCCGCATGCGTTTTAGAACAATGTAAAGGTAAGAACGACACCTAGTCTTGCCTAGTCTGTCACATAATGCCGATTCCACACTACAGTTAAATATAGAAGCCAATGCATGAATATTGCGTAGTCCGTTTAAGTGTTTTTTTTTTGCCATAATTATAATGTATGCGAATTCCGTCAAAGTAAGGCGAACTTTTCCGCGATAGTGAGGATCCGGCATAAACTATAGATATCCACAGATACAGGTACATGGCGCAGCAAACATCGGAAGCAGGATGCGCCGCTAATTTCACGCCAGTCGCGTCTGTGAGAGCGTTCACTAAATTAAACCGGAGCAGACACGCTTTTGACAGCGCTCGATGCACGCAGCTAGTCGCTTATTGACAAAATATGCATATTCAGTGTACACGGTAGTATGGATGGATATGAGAAGCGTCGTTATTCCAACAACAGCCAGTCAGCGTAAATAAAAAATAATCTGTCGGAGATATCAAAGTTTTAGTTTGTCAACCATTTCCACTTCAGTGTTTGAATATGGAATAAGTTTTAAATTTTATGTATATTTTTAATATTTTTGGAAGAACCCGCAGTTCTGACGGATACCGGTCATGGCATAAATTAATATGGACTTCACGGGAACGAAGCCTGACGCCATATTCATAACATGATTAACTAAAATGCATAAAATAGCTGTTTCCTGCGCTCCGGTAGCCTATAGGTATTTGACCCCGGGTCATTAATAATAATATCTAATCCAAATTTCATCGAAATCAACTTAACCGTTTAGCCGTGAAAGCGTAATAGACAGACTTTCACATAAGTATAATAATATTGGTATAAATTCCTATGAGTTCAAAGATAAATATGTTTTTTACGTATACTGTTTCAATAGTTTCCTTCAATTCGTACCTTGTTGCATTCCCTATAAGTGAGGGTGAAGGGAACCCTATTGCAGGTGTTTTACCGTGGTTTGCCACTTGAACCTTTGTGCGAAACTCTAGTAGGTATTCCTTTTTCATTTTTTAATATCTCTTGTTACCACGACATAAAAGAGCGGACTTCCTTTGCTGAGAATCTTGTTAGGAGATTCTTTCCTAACAATAAAATGTTTACTTTCATTTTATTGCTTTAGTTGCTGTACTTATGAAAATAATGAATTCTTTATTTCGGATCATATATATTCAAATTCTCTAGAATAGGACCTAGGACCTCTCCATATCCTCCCGTGGATGTCGCACGAGGCGACTAAAGGTCACAAAGCCTTCGCAACTGATTCCCAAGAAGGGTTAACGTCAGGCAGATGGCCGCTTTAAAAAATCATAGCCAAATCTTCAAAATATTAAGGTTTATTTTTATGAAACCATGTTAGCGTGATACTGTTTATCTAGTTCTCAATGTGGATACCTATGAGGATGCCTAACTTCGGATGCCATAAGATTACGATACTTTATAAGTAACATTCCAGTGTAGCACGAGATTCACCCTACTATTATACTGTAGTAGATAAGTCTAGACAGCCGTCTGTTGTAATGTAGTCCTTGACATGAACTGTCTCCGGGCTATCTAATGGCGAGCAGCTGTGCACCGTAGGTTATGGTAATGTTTGGGTTATGGGCCAAATAAATAACGTCGTCGAGGGTGGTCGGGTTAAAAATGGCTGTTACAGAGTAGTTGTATCTGTATCGAAATTTAACACGACAATGTATCATGAAAAAGCTCTTATATGTAGGAAATGGTACCATAAAAATTGATAACATTTTAAGACCCATATTTTACGACAATCTTGAAGCATTCTTATACAGGTAATGTGTGCACGTGCTATAGAATTTTGAATATTATTAAATACGGTTTTTGTTATTTTTTTCTTTAATAGGTATGTTTTAAAATATATACATAATTTTTTGATATTATTTTTACTTTTGCAAAGATGAAGTTATGAGTATTTTGCATATATCCCGCCCCTTATTATGCAGTGGCCGCCTCCATAATATCCTTCTCGTCATATTTTACTCCATGAAAGTGCTCATAAATCAAACATTGTACTCCTAACAAGAGTTCGTATTTAAAATGGGAAGCCATCTATTTATGCAGCGTGATTCGTCGAAATTGTCCTACAGTTCTTTGACACCCTCCAAAATGACTGCCAGCAATTGGACTTTCGTTTTCAAAGAGAAAAAAATGCTTTTCACCATTAAATTTTGCTTTTGAGGTATCTCTTTGTATACCTAAGCTTATTAACTTTTCATTTCATACAGATTATTTGCACAGGATTTTCACGGAACTAAAAATTTCGCTAAAAATGTCACCGCTTAGGCAAGGCGGTTTAAATTATTCCTCATGTAGGTATGTATATACGTTACTGTAATTGAAAATAGTATTTTAATGAATGACTCAAGTATGATAAGTAAGCGAACTTTCATTGATGACTTGTTTATTCAATACCGGTTGGATTTGCTCGACATACTAGCTATTCACCTATATGGTGGAACCATAAATAGGTAGGTAGGTATACCTAATTCTGAATTACGGTTTGTTGTCCAGAAATTAAAATATATGTCGTCGCGTCTATTTCTCTCAACATTTAGGGAATTAGAAGCCGGAATTTGTTTACATTTTCTGCAAAGTTTTATTGCTCGTCGCGGATCTCGTCGTCTCCTCTGGGCTTTCTACTAAGCATTGCAACTTGCTAATATTTTGTTATGAGATTAACGCTTTCAATAGCCATTGTTTATTCAATATACTAGTTGAAACGGAGTAGTAACTAGTTGTATACTAGTTTGTTTGGAACTTTTGAGAAGTTAACTCAATATGAACGAAGAAAAGCACACGGTCTATATATGTATAAATTGCCGTAAGTATAATACAAAATACACAAAATTTGTATTTATTTGTGTACTTTTACAGCAAGTCAGACTTTTTACCCACATATTTACTTATAAATTAACAACATTTTATGAATTTTTAAATTAACAACATTGTATTTTATACGTTCTTTGATTATAATGTCGAATCCGGAAGAATTCACACAAAATATTAATCAGTTTATACCAAAGTATAAAATCTCATCTAAGGACTTATTTTTGTTGAATACGGTAAGTATTTTCCTTGATACCTTCGGATCGATGCAGACGCCCCTTGCGACTTTATGTACCGTAAAGTTAGTCGCCCCGTGACTTCGCTTTGTTTTCCCACATGAGCATAAGGGATCTATATCTACATCCGAGAAATTAAAGCGATATATTTATTTAGACAGGTCCCTGAACTTGCCGGGTCAGCAAACTTGGACTGTTTGGATAAAACATGTGCAGATTAAAAATATCCAAAGCAATAAATGCAATCGTAAATTCACAATTGAAGTGCTCGGTATTTGGCAGATTGAAGATCTAAATTTATCTGAAGGATATGGACATTGTTTGTTAATCTGTAAGTTTATTCTCTTTATAAATCTAGAGGTTACATTTGCTTACTCGCCCACATGTAAGATTCTTCACACTATCAACAAATAAAAGTTAAATTTAGGTAATGCTCCAGAACTTAGGGAGCTCTTATGGAAATATGTACATATTCGTTCAAGTTGCTCGGTTAAATTGAATAAAACTTGCTAAGAGTGATTTCATCGTCTCGATTTCACGCCCCGACTTTTGCACTTCTTTGGCCAAAAGGATAGTAGACGAAGTTTAACAAAAGTTGATACTTCACCTCTGCTATGTCGCATACCTACTCTGCTCGAGTCTCGGAAAATTGCTTCCTTTACTGGGTTAGGACCAGTTGTGTAGCTATTATAGATAAACGGTACTGTGCCGGAGCCTCCAAGCTCACGGAGCTCTCGGACCTTAACCAGTGACGAGGTTATTTCCATGTCGACAGCAAGACTTGGTGTATAAACTTGTGCACAGCTACAATGAATAGTGATTAGTCAAAAGGGTGGGGCTTACTGTAGTTTTCTATCCGGAAAGGAGCAGAGCCACGGCGAAACAGCTGAGCCTACTAGTTAGACTCAATCCTGCGTATGTTCACACACTTTTGTTAGAGAAATTATATCAGTATTTCTTTAACCTCTTTGTTTTTGGTTCGTGCTCATCAATACCTAGTATAAAACAAAGTCGCTTCCCGCTGTCTGTCTGCCCCTTTGTGTATTTAAATCTTTAAAACTACGCAAAGTGAGCTTCTAGTTACATAGCTATTCTACTGAATCGGCCTCAATTTTCAACTCGACCAAACTGTGAATCAATGTTATCTTAATTTGTTATCGTCACTTTCCACCTGAGCGGCTGAATTGATTTAGTTACGATCCGTCCGTCCTTTAGAAATGCATAATGAATTCTGAATCTTTGGTTCATTCAGACGGTTACAAGGAAATTGGCAGGACACACATTATGGACTTGTGGATACATAATGTTATTTTTGTATGTATATTAATTAGCAAACTCAGATATTGTTCCTGAACAAAATATGATGGGAAGGAATACTCATCTTATTTTAATAAAAACTATGAATTTATCACAAAGTACCTAAAGCTGTAAGTAAACGTTTTCTATAAATATTTGTCCTATTTCGTCACGTTTTATTAGTATCGACAGTTGGACAAATGTCTGACTGAATTTAGCGGGCACTTTTATTTATTACTTCCTCTAGGATTCTGATTAATTGGGTCCAGATGTGAGAAGCAACGTGAGAAAACATATCGTTTCTCTAAGATAAAGGGAGATAGCGCTAATAGCGTGAAAGGGCGCGTTTACTACGATTTCTATTTTGGGATCACTCGGAACAATAGACACATTTGGCGAAAGAATGTTAATGAATGCCGGCATGCTGAATATCTTCCTTCCCAAACAGTTCTGTTAATACATACTTGACACTCTATTCTACATATATTATGCTTAGACAGAGTCTCTCTCTCTTTCTCTCATTTGAGCGTTTTCTCGGTTTCTTCCACAGCTGTTGAGCGTCGTCGGAAAGAGGCATAAAAAGATTATTTTATTTCCTTAGATGTATACATTTAGATTACGGGATTTTTTTAGCAGCACTATGAAATTTTCGATTTATTTTACTCAGTATGATTCGCATTATGAATGCATTTTATAGCGTCGCAAATGCATTGAATGCCTATATCCATTGAATCCGAAGTAGCCCGTGATCCCACCTTTGCCGGGTATCAAAGATATTCAGGTAGTGCTCACGGCTAATTAGTGCTGTAGTTCAGAGCTCCCCTTCGCAGCGCTCCGTAGGGCATTGTGTGTAACTGAAGGGCCCTGGAAGTGTCTCCGTAGCCACTTGTCGGAGCTGTAGCTAAGTGGTGTTTTATTCATCTGGCACATAGTTAAATCAATAACAAGTTTATTAATTAGACAAAATTAGTTAAATAGATAAATTTCAACTTGATACCTTTACGCCTTCCTGAGAAAAAGAGGCTTGACAGACGGCCAGACAGACGGACAACGAAGTGATCCTTAAGGGTTCCGTTTTTAGGAACCCTAAAATAGATTATTTGATATAACAGTTTTTAAATAGAACTTAAATTTAAGTGGAAGTCGTACGGAAATACTAGTGATTATGAATTATTCTCCCTATACCGTAATAGATTTAAATCGGAGAGCAAAAAATGTTTCGCTCAATACATTTCCTATGTAGAAAATAATATAAAAGATAACCCGAACTACTTCTGGAGATATATAAAAAATCGTAATAAAAAAACATCATCTATTCCATCTACTATGTCTTACAAAACCACTTGCTCTGATGATCCCGCTCAAATTTGTGATATATTTGCCGATTTTTTCCATTCAGTTTACGAACCTTCATCGTTTAATGACAGTGAATGGCAGCCTCCTAAAGAATATAATGATAACTGCAACTGTATATCTGATATAGAAATATCAATTGAGAAAATACGTGAAACCTTATTAGGTCCTGATAGTCCGCCGCCGTCCGCCTGATACCGCCTATATTTTTTAAGTCTACAGCACGTAGTCTTTGTTTACCTCTCCATATAATTTATAACAAATGTCTGAAATCTGGAGTATTTCCCGATGTTTGGATGAGGGCTTTCATCGTACCTATTTACAAGAGCGGTGATAAACGTAACGTTGAGAATTACCGTCCAATTTCAATACTCTCCACTTTGGCGAAGGTCTTTGAAAGTCTTGTACATGAAGTAATATACCCATTGATACATAACGTCATCATACCAGAACAGCACGGTTTTGTGAAACGGCGGTCTACTACTATTAACTTGTTGATTCTAACCGATTTCTTATTTAAAAATATGGATCGTCGTACACAAGTTGATGGAGTCTACACAGACTTTCAGAAGGCCTTCGACAAAGTGGATCATAAATTGTTGATGTCTAAAATAGCATACAACGGGATTCGCGGTAACTTACTGCGCTGGTTCTCTTCTTATATCTCGAACAGATTGCAGACAGTTGTGATAAACGGCTATGAGTCTAAGCCTATTGTGGCAACCTCAGGAGTCCCACAAGGCTCCATATTAGGACCACTGCTTTTTATTATTTTTATCAACGACATTAACAGCTGCTTTAAATATTCAGAAATATTGCTATATGCCGATGATCTTAAGGTATTCCGAGCATGTTCAAGCACAAAAGACTGTGAGCTATTACAGGAAGATCTACATAGGTTATCTTTTTACTGTACACAGAACAAATTACATCTAAGTCTTCCTAAATGTCACGCTATTACTTTTACCAAAAATAGAAATGTCTTTAATTTTAAATATGTCTTAAATAATACAACTTTGAAAAAAGTAAGTTCAGTTAAAGACCTAGGTGTATTTCTTGATTCAAAATTGCATTTCGACGTCCATGTCACTACTGTAGCTAACAAAGCTTATAAAATGTATGGTTTCGTCATGAGAGCGGCTCGTAATTTTAAACGAATGTCTACTTATTTGACTTTGTATAGATCACTAGTTCGATCACAGCTTGAATATGCAACGCCTATATGGAATCCTTTTTATGATAAATATATAGAAAGTTTAGAAAAGATTCAGTGTAAATTTCTTCGTTCTGCGCACTATAGATGTACCCGTTCTCACTTATCTTATGATGCACTGTTGCAACATTACAATTTACTGAGCCTAGACTCCAGGCGATTATATCTCAGTTCGATGATCTTGTACAGAATATGTAACAAAAAATTTGACTCTTCAAGTCTTTGTAACCAAATTAGATATACGGTGCCACGATCCGCCAATGTGAGAGCCGCGCGTGCGCCTCGCTTGTTCCACTTAGATCCTTGTAGAACAAAAGCAGGGGTACGTGCGACGGCTTGTTTATATATATAATAATCATTGCAGCAATTTAGACATATTTTTCCTTTCACAGTACAGATTCAAAAAAGGATTAATGGAATCATTAACTTAATTTTTTTTTCTCAATACGTTATTTTGTAAGTACTTACTTGTATATGTTACGCAACACAAACACTTCTGCATTTTTTTTAAATTTTTAGTTACAGTTCTTTAATATTGACTGTTCAACAACACACGTAGGTAATTCTATTTAGTAATCTGTGGATAGCGTTGTTGGTTGCACTTTTATGAGTGTAATCGTTTGCTAACCCAAATAAATAAAATAAAATAAAATAAAATAAAATAAAAATAAAATAGAACACAAGTACATCAAGTAAAAGTACCAAAATGGTCTCCGCTCAGCACAATGTCGTCGCATGAACCACATATATAGAGGTTTTTGCAAGGACTTGACTGTAACATGATCAGGAAAGGTATTTTGATGAGGTATATTTGATGAAGACTTTTTAGAAGTAGACCTATTCCGTCCTTGTCCTACTAAATCAACTAATCTTAGAACTAGAGGAATAAATTGGACAATTTTGGCATAGAGCAGCAGAGGCGGGTTCACATAGTAGGATATTATGCAAATGGCCTCTTATTGTTAACGATTGTATCCTTCTCGCCTTCTGAACGATGTGATTACGAAGGAAATACTTATGATACTCATTCTGAATTCTAAAACTTTGTGATAAGGTTCGTATTACAGGAATTTATGTGTACTTGGCCGTACGCAGTTGGCCTGAAGTTTGCAGCCAGTTGTAAGTAAATTGCTTAGTGTTAATGTAAGCTGCGCGTCGACTCAACACAAAACCAAGCAATGTACGTTGTTTGTGAATTTACATGGATCCTGAACCTCGGAAGCAGACTGCGCGACGCCAATGATCTATTGAGCAATAAATACATGAAAATATATTACTTAGAGCAATAAAGTCCATATTGTGTCGTAAAGTTCCGGATTTCCAAGGAGATGAAGTCTGGGAAAGTAGGAAAACTCAATTATCGGAAGGCGAAAGCGTCTATGGCGTTTGTCAATTCTATTATAGGTATTTGATTTTCCAATTATTTGTTGAAGACGGAGGTTAGCTCTTGGGGATATTTCATACAATTTTTGAAAAGTTTCATTTGTTTTGCTGCAAATTATGAGCAGAATTTTCATTGAAAACAATGAATTAGTCGTTCAATCTTGTCTTATTTATATGCATAAATATTTGGCTTTTCGTTTTAAAACTATAAAATACCGAAGGGGCTTTAGTACAAGAATGCGACTTTTATTTTTCTAAGATTCAACAATGTTTGATGAAAGTTTGCCATCATATCACGTCATCATGTTGAAATATTGTCATTCAAACTTTTAAATTTCATTCGTATAGATCATCCTGCATAGATAAAAGAAATTGGTCTTATGATTTAAGTTTATTCCTCGCTCTTCCATCTCTTTTGAACTATTTTACTTATAATGACAATTTATTATAAGTGGTTATGCTCCAGTAGTTAAGAGGTCCCACCTGTGAACCGAGCTCCCGAGGATCTAATCCTATATGCCACATGACTTTGGATAACAATCTGTCTCAAGTATGCATAGTAGTTTTAATATACCACTAATTGCTTCCGGCGAACAAAAACATAGAGAGAACGCATAGTGTGTGAAATGCAGAAGGCAATGACAAACCACTGCATTAATTGCTCAGGAAGACGTAACAAATTAATACGAAAGATGTAACAAATTATCTAATTTATCTCTTACTACTCATGAAATAAACACAATACAAACATAGTTTAGTACTATTCCACGTCCATGAGAAAATCTGTTAGCTCGGATATTACAGCATCCTCCTGCTGGGGACAACTCGGCGGACAGATAATAGCTATTATAGTAGGCCACGTGATCCCCGACTACCCGTAATAAATACAAATTGACATTTGCGTCCCAGCTCCCAGCCTATCGAAATTGAATACCTTGACATATAATACATTCAATAGAACTAAAAGAAGCCGACAGAAGATTGCGATTTGGTTGTGATTATGGGAATAATATCCCTTCAAATTGTCCGAGGATCAAGCACGTGACTTGGCACGTGAATATCTCATCGCTTTCTCTCGTTCTCTGAAAGTTGAGTTTTTTTTCACGTGTTTGAGTTTATAAAGGTAAAATTGCAGATTAAATTGTTGACTTATTCATTGTTATTGTATAAAAGTAAGAGTCACCTATGGTTCGACGTGTGATCCGTTGCGGGAGCGGACTCCGTTGCATGGTAATCTTACTTAGGTAGATTATCATGCAACGGAGTCAATTCAATATTAGGTGAAAATAACATATTCTTTCCCTTTTTACGTATGACATTAGACAAGTACCTATTCATGTGCAATATCCCTTTGTATAGATGAACAACATGGAAGTACAGGGGTTATTCTAATGGGCGACTGCGAATTATTTTCGCTGTGATCGTCAATATCCTTTGGTTCCCTGCGGAATCCCCCCATGTCTGTACATTATGTAAATATATATTATGACGGGCTGTTTTTATTTGTAACCTTATGATCTGAATTATGCTTACGTATTGAAAATAACTATCTTTAATCGTCTATCGGCAATACGTAAACGCAGCATTATACATTGCTAGTTTAGAGAAAATCATTTACCGAAACGAAATTTTCTATTAGTTACTTCTGTTGACATTGAAATTAACAACAATACTAATCTCCTCAAATATCAACTGGTCCCCATTGTTATTGTTTTGTTGCATTTATTGATTTTGTCAAAAGCTTATTTAGCAATTTCGCTCAAGAGCCCGTCTCCTGTCGCCCTCGTGCTGGAGTAATAGCCGTTTGAAATTGCTGCAATCCAGCCTGTTAGCCAGTTAATACTCTGGGACGTGGGGATCTGGTTAACTCAGTGTGTCGCGCTGCGCCCGCGACGGTCTTCCGCGAAATTATAACTCGAAAATGAAACAGTTATGGGCTAGATATAAAACCTTTGAATTGTGATTCTTTGCATGTCAATGCTATCCGACGATTTTGAATTTTCTTTGACTAGTGTTGCGCTACGGCCTCAGGCTCGTTGGAGGTCAAAGATCGGCCCGAGTAGGCCTTTTCATTTCAATTTGAATAAGTAGTGCATGTTGAGCGGGATTATTTAAATATCGACATGAGAATCACAGAATCTCTCGCAAATGGAAATGAACCAACGAAAGAACAGGAAAGGTAGGTGCTATGTTTTATCATTTTTGTCGCCTGTTTTATCTAGGAAGTGTTTGTTGCCTTTGTTTCCATTAGAGATGAACGTTTAATGTTCAGTAAGTGTGAAACAAATAAGGAAATGAAACAAAATTGTCTTCAGTCACTAGAGACAAAGACAAGCGAATTGAATTTCGTTCACGGCAATGATGGCAAGACAGAAAATTGTATTTAATGTGGCGTGAAATTAATGTGTTCACAATCGCAATATACCCTGATATTTTTTACTGACAATTTGCTATATCGGCTTTGATTTGTGTTTCGATGTTACCGACATGCGACCGTGTACACACTTGTTGATGTTTCAACCCTCTAAATTAGACATTAACAGCTGTATGGCGTCAGGTGTAATCGTTCACAAATGACGTATAGGGCAGAAGCCATTCGCGTTTCGGCACTGCCCCCGCCCTATTTCCTGTGTTTTCCTCCGATGTAATAAACACTGGGTCGTCCTAAATACCCGGGGTCGTTGACCGCCGTTGACAAGGGTGGGCAGCGATTAATTTTAAAATGCAGCGGAATGTGGATACAGCACGCGAGGTGGGACAATGGACTGTAGCGTAATTTTTTCCAGCGGCAACCCTTTGTGTTTCTGGATGATATGGTGTTAAATTAAAATGTTTAGGAGCCCAGCCAAAAAGAGGGCTAATGATCAAGTTGTCAGGTGTATTTCAAATAAATACCGAACAACTAGCAAAAAATAAAAGTTTTAATCTTGTTTACGACTGTAGTAGGTACGAGTACTACAGACAATAAGAGAGAGCTTCATAAGAGCTAAATCATGTCTAAAATTATTACTATACAATCAACTTTTATCACCACCAATTGTTAACTTTTTAAATTGTGCATTAAATTTTAAATAAAAGTGGCTTATATTTTGTCCCCCCGTTTTTGGGTTATCAAAGATACTTTTTTTTTCTATTCGATCTATATGTTAATTAAAACTACATTTTTTCAATTCCACTTGAATCCTCAATGGCGATGATGGCGGAGTTTTACTATTTTGAGCTTACAAAAAATTTCACTAATATTCGGTACTTAGTATGACGAAGCGGTGGTGGTGTAATGGTTAAGAGAAGCCTGTGGATCGAAAGTTGATAATCACATGAGTTTGTATACAAATCCGACTCATATATAGTAGTTTTCATCGACCACCACTTGCTTCCGGTGAAGGAAAACATCGTGAGGAAACCTGCACACTGGTTGGTTATTATTAACTTGTGTGTGAAATGGCGAAGGCAATGGCAAACCACTCCATTAATAATGCCAAGAATGTTGTTGTGTGTGTTTCATTCCACGTAATGACTACGACCCTCAGCCAAGAAGAGTACGACGTAGTTACTCTTATTAGCTATTTAACAACGACTATCCAGCTTTAACAACCGTGACTAAAGGCTTACTTTGGCTAAATTACTGTATAAACCTGTACAGGTAAGGTACTACATAAAGGTACAAACTCACCATGTTCCAAATGTAAACAAAACAAACACGTATTTAATTGTCATACTTCATTAAATATGGATGTGGAGGACGGGGTGTGGAGCATGCTAACGCGCATTTTGGGACTGCCATTATAATGTTGAAGGGGATAACCTATTTTATCCATATTTGTGTATGAGAGAGTAAACGATGAGAGAGTATAGTCATCCATAATATAAAAATTATTCCAACGAAGGTGTTACTCCAAAAATTGTTCCCTGTTGATTTGCTCCACGGAAAAAGAAAATAATAATATAATAGGAAGAAGAAAGGATTTTTTTCCCTTATAAATAATTTATGATAAGGTGTGTTTCGATTTTTATTCATAGAATATTGCGAAGGTTTAAAAAAAGTAATCTCAAAGGTTTGTATAGAAAATTAATCATTTGAGTGGGCCGCGTTGATATTATGCGAAGACCCGAAGTCTTTCATTAGCTCGATTTTTATAAAATCACGTTCAAGAATTTCCATAAAACCGTTCGATGTTTTTATAAACACCGATTTATCTCGATAATAAGGCTTCATTATCTTATTTTCAGTTGGAGTACAATTATTTATTGTTATATAAAATTCCTCTTCTTCGTAGTCGTATTCCTCATGGCTGAGGGTCGTGGTTATTACGTGGAATGAAACACACACAACAACTTTCTTGGCATTATTAATAGAGTGGTTTGCCATTGCATTCTCCATTTCACACACAAGTTAGTAAAAATCAACCTGTGTGCAGATTTTCTCACGATGTATTCCTTCACCGGAAGCAAGGGGTGGTCGATGAAAACTCCTGTACATGAGTCAGATTGGTATACAAACTCATGTGGCACAAGTAGGATTCGGACCTGGGACCTTTCGATTCACAGGTGGGCGTCTTAACCATTACACCACCACCGCTTCATAAAATTACATATCATTAAATTACACCTAATACGTACCAGTCTTGGTACACCAATTTTTGTGATAACTAATACTAATATCAACATAAACCCGAACTAGGATCCTAAAATAGTTTTCATAATAATATAAGTAAGTACCAGTTATATCCCGCTCCCGGTAGCCCATGTTTGCTCATTAAAATATCTATTCCAAATTTTGTCAAAGTCGGCTTAGCGGTTTAGCCGTGAAAGCAGACAGACTTTTGCATTTATAATATTAATATCGCCACAATTTATATTATAAATTCTCCAATAACGAATATGTTAGGTGTTCCCATAAAAAAGTAATGTTTCCTGCAAAAATTTTAATCTACAAAGACATCGGACATTAGCACCGAGACACAGGGTGGAATTTTTCTGAAGACTATTTTTCAAGGAGCAAACAGTTTCCTTGTCTAGCTAGCTCCTTGAAGACAGACAGTGGAATTTCAAAAGAAAAAGCCTGCGTCCTGTGTTTGTTACTCGTGGCGCAATGTGTGAAATATTTTGCGTCGTGATTTTAACTTGCGGGTTTTTGAGCGCCGTTCTTGTTCGCGGAAAAACTGCAGAACACAGGAATGTACGAATAAAAAACTCCACAGTACCTCTCCTAGCGTCATCGGTCACTAACAATCCTATTCACGGCGCGTTCGTTAGGAAGTGTTGTACGATTTACTTTTTTTACATATCGCATTGCTGATGCGCATCCTAGGATTTTTTTAACATATCAAAGCTGGTATTAAATATACTGTATGTTTACTACTTTAATAATTACAATGTGATATATAACATACTTACTTTAATATTGCTCTGAAAGACTTGCAATTCTCCTAGTTGTAAGTAAATCGTCTCTAAATTTCAAAGTTCGCGACGAATTGAGAATCGCCTTCATTTATTTAAAGTCTGTTAAAAGGGACTCCGTTATGTGAACAAACACGTCACGTACTATAAGAAGTAGTAAAAATAATAGTACTATCGTCGTGAAAGTATTCGCAGTCTGGTTTTTAGACGTCCATTGATCAGGGCGGGCGGCGCCCGGCGGACTGCCAACGAAAGCGACGAATTCGCTTTCGTTGGTACTCTACAACACATGACAAACAAAATTTTATCTAAACCCGTTCAAATAAAGCATTCATTCGATAAACATTTCGTTTGCCGTTAGTTACTTTTTGTATTAACGTGCTTATTGTGTACAAATGGCACATAATAGTATTTGTAAACCGGTGCACTGAGATTAGGATTTCAGAGGTTTTCTATTTATACTGGATTTTTGCAAGCGTTTTATTGAAATTCAGGATATATTAATTGGCGAAGATTTGCTGACTTTACTGGATGAGAAAGCTTTATGTGACACCTCAGAAGTCCTACAGGATTTGGCCGCACGCCACACAAGTGTAAGAAAAGTGGGCTTTTTTACATACTTATATGTAAAAAAAAATAGTGACACACGGAAAACCCGCATTTGTTTATTTACCATTTATTTGGCATTAAACATGTATTTTTTGAAGGTAAAAGGAAAATCGGCGAAGGAACTCGTGATGTTTGTTTGTTAATTGTGTGAATTGTGTGGAGCCTGCCGTAGAAATCAAGTCAGATGCTTTTATGAGACTTGTATAAATGTCATCAGTGCACATGATAGGAAAAAAGAAGAAGAAAGACAAACAAAAATTTAAATTCATTAGAAATAAACGGTAGCTTTAAACTAACTTTTCCATTTACTATCTTTCTTGTATCTCTGTGTTCATAAACTGTAAAATAAATAAAATCACAGAGAAAGACAATCAGATTATGGTTAAATTGTACAGAATTTCTCTTTCCGTTTCACCGTCTGAAAGCGCATTGAAATAATAAAATTAATTAACAAGCAAACAAGTTTAGTTGTGTCTGCAAACTTCACCGTGTGAATGAAATGAACTGCGGAATTCTCGAGTATTTTGGTCGCAATAGGCGACGTGTGAAATTCGGCACTAATGGGGGAGGCCATTAAGGCTTTCGGAACATATAAGTGGCTATATTACCGTATCATGGTGGTACATGTACCTACATGAAGCTGTTAGCGAGGATTGCAGTTTTTTGTTAATTTGGATATGCACTGGACACATGTTTTTGTAATTTTCTAGTTTAGGGAAATAATCGGGCTTGTGTTTTTTTTAAGCTTATTACTTAAGGATGGTTTAATTTTATTTTAAAGATATTTTTTAAAAATATGACTTTGGATATTAGTTATAACTTTCAGCTAGATAATATATAATACTTAGATTTAATAGATGCTAATGTTTCGACGACCTCGGTGGAGCAGTGGTAAAGTTCTTGCCACTGAACCGAGAGGTCCCGGGTTCGATCCCCGGTCGGGTCATGATGGAAAATGATCTTTTTCTGATTAGCCCGGGTCTTGGATGTTTATCTTATGTATGTATTTGTTATAAAATATAGTATCATTGAGTTAGTATCCCATAACACAAGTCTCGAACTTACTTTGGGTCTAGCTCAATCTGTGTGATTTGTCCTAATATATTTATATTTATATTTAATATTGTTTTGCGACTCGTGAATCTTGATAAATAAATTTTAATAAGAAAATAAAAATAAAATAAAATCTTAATCTTAATCATCTTTAGGTAAGTACAGACCCTATAATTTCATGTTGCTTAATCATCGACTTCGCAAATGAGCTATACAATTAGAAATTTCCATTAAATTAAGCGTACAATAGCAAAATACATATATAAATTACAACATGGCAGGCTTTGAATAACGGCCCAGAAATCATTAATGGAGGAATTTTGCAGCTTTATTAATATATACGGCCGTACGAGGCAGTAAATCAAACTTGCTCATACACATACAGGACAGATGGTCCGGTCTTGTCGTAAAATAAACTCCAATTTCACCAAAATGATAACTAATTTATCTATAAATGTCTATATGATTAATCAAGAAATATATTGTAGGTATGTTGAATAGATAAAACTGGAAGTGCGATGATCTTGAGCACAGATTGTGCTGCATAGTCATACTCACATTGTCATAATCATTCCACCAAAAAGTCTAACAACTTACTTAGATCTCTCCCATAGATTTCTGTATTTGGATAATTGGACTGATTATGTGGTCTGTTTTCAGTGATTTCCTGAAACTTTGACGGAATATCCTCAGAACATCAGTTGCTTCTTAGAGAGTACACTGCATGATAATGCTTTGAACATCACCAAATACATTTATTTTCTGAGTAATCTATATTTTAATCCAAGGCGTCTCTGAAACATATTAACATGTAAAGGGTACGCAATTGAATATGCATAAAATTGTAAGATATGATAATTAAAGATGGGATTTAAAAGGGCGAACCCAAACTTATATAATGCAATTAGATATCATCTAATTTATTAAGAGGAAAATTTAATATACGTTAGTAACTTTCAATCAAACATATGTACCATAGTTTTCCTTGAGGTAAATTTTAATTGGTAACTTGTATTTGTGTCATTGTTATTAAAAAGTAAAGAAAGTAAAGAAGGTTCTTTATAAATATAAATATCTACTTTATTGGTAATAATTGTGAACCTATACAAGGACGATTTTAATAATAATCATGATCATTATTCTTATCGATTTTAATAATAATATGATCATTTGATCGAAACGATTGAGTAAGTACGTCGAAGATCTTGTATTACAGGGGGTCAAAACAATTTTCCTACTTGTCGCCAAGCAACCGTAAGAAGATATTTTTCCAAAATTAAGGGTGCCTGCTTTTTCTCGGAAACTTTAACTGTAAACAGTAATTAATGATGGCCTTAATTCATAGCTTAAAATAACATTGTCTAATCAAAAATTAAATAGTATTGTCAAAAATGTTTTGCTAATCGTATGCGTAACTAAATTGTGATTATTTTTGTACTAAACGTAAAAGCATTTTCAGAACAATGGTTCTTGTTCGTCAAAGAACATTCGAGAAGTAATTTATACAAAGAATAGAGTGTACTTTTGTCAGATTCAACTTGGCACGGGTCGTGATTTACACGTGAGCATTTTTGCAAATTAATGAGGAAAATAAAGAAAATGTTGTGGCGGCAGCATAACGAGAAAAAAAGCCAACAAGAAACCGAAGAAAAGCAAAGGAAAACCACCCGGGAATCAAGCGTCAAGTGTCTGTAAAGAGCGTGGCGCGTCACGTGTTATGACAGCTGCCTTAATAAATATACTTATACATACGTTATAAACACGTCATATTTGAATATTATTTTTATCGGTTTGGCGAAAGATCCATAACACAAGAAAAGAAGAAGAAGAACCCCCGACTATGGAAGAAGGGGAGTTATAAATTTCACGTGTCTGTGTATGTGTATGTCTGTCCGTTGCGTTTTAATAGCCTAACGGCTGAACCGATTGTGATCTGTTTTTTAAAGATAATTTAATCGAGAGATTTGGAAAAAGCTCTCAGCTCTTTTCTAGCAGATGAGAGGATATGCTACCAACTTTGTTTCTTAAAATTTTAATGTAATTATTAATTATGACGTGTTAAGCGAAATATTTTATCTGCGAAACATCAGGTGAAATAAAACAAAGAAAGAATTTTATAATGTAACGTAAATTTTAAATAACGGAATTATTTTAAAAATAGATATTGTAAATATGTTAATCAATGATCTGGATCAAATAGGTAGATTGGATTATTTACAGAAAAATTGGTTTATCAATTTAGAAATCGTAATTCAAATATATTTACTGTAATTATTATCATTATATTAGTTATTCAAATTCGTTTAATTTAAATTTTGTTTTGCAAAAATTTAGTAGACAAAAGACTTAAGAAGAAGAAATTTAAAATCACCTGCAACATTTTGCTGATACTAGAAATTGAAACGGGAACGGGAGCTAATGGCTTTAAATTGATGAAGGCTATTTAGCTCGAGCTCGTTACTAAGGCTATAAATTAGGCGCCTCACAGCACCTAGGCACCTCTACGAGGAACGACCGTCTACTATGGCTATACTGCTGACATCTAGAACTATTCTATAGACTATAAAGACCTTTGTGGATTTCTATTATTGCGGATTGCTATTATTTTGCTTATGTAGCGAGACCTTTACGAAACACGTAGTATTTTCTTTCATTCCACTATTTTATTTTATGATAATAAATTTTAGCAGTTGCAAATACATAGGCGTATAACTCCACTATAGCACATATAAGTGGTGACGACGAACCATTAGGTAATTGCCTACCTTTTTGTTTAAAAAATCAGTAAGTATTCAATTCTGGTGCCAAAGATAGACAGACGGAAAACGCACCGCGAGTTGTTGTCGATGTTGATTCCAGCTTGGTTACCGTTACCTCAGGCACATAATAATGTAAACATTGATCATGAAATGTAATTAATAGTTACATTGTTTTCTGACATGAGCATGATATGTCCCAACCTGGAATACGATTCCAGTCGGAATTGAAATCGAACGTTGGCTGAAGCTGACGCCGCATATCATTTCCGCTGCCAAAGTCTCGTCGATCTCCGGCCGGTTTTGTAAACGGTTTGGTGCCATTGGACCTTCAAGTTTTGACCCATAAGCAAAAAGTGCCAATTCACCTCCTAAAAATTATATTAAGTGTGTTTCATTTCATGTAACAATCTTACAAATGCGGCATATTTAATCTAATTTCATGAGTTTTGGAATAAAATTAAAGTTAGGATAGGCTTTTAAAACCTTCTTATTTGATCTCATTTTAATTTTTTTATTAAGTATGTTACTCTATGTAGGTGAGAGATAGGAAACATAATCATGCATGATGATATATTTATGAGGATAAGAGAGAAGTTCAAATTACTGAGGTCCAAAGGTCCAGGATTACCAGCCAACGTTTATTTTAATCACGACTCGCTCGCCATTGAAGCGATTACCGATGTGCCGATTCATACCCAAATCGATATTTAATAGCTGTTTGGTGTTAGCCATAATATTATTATAAATAAGTACACATATTTTTTATCAGGTGTTAACCTTTATATGAATTGAATTGTATTTAAATTAATTGAAGTATAACATTTTATTGATTGAGGATGAATAATCTAATAAAATGTCTTCTTATTTGGATCAGGAAAAAACATTTCATACTCACGCGAAGGTCACGCTTTTTAAAAGCTTTTTAAAAGCCAGACATTGTACACATGCAGCCTATGGTGCAAGTATACCAAAAAGCCTACAATGCTCTGTGGGTCCAGTATAACAACAGCTTCAGGGTCTGTTGGGGCTGCACTGGCGCTGCAGTGCCTCAGGAATGTTTGCCGAGCACAGCACAGAGAGCTTCCAAGCGGTGCTTCGTAAAAGGATTGCTTCGTTGTGGTCACGGGTAAGGTGCAGTACCAACACACTCCTGATGGTGTTATCGGAAAGGGTGGATAGCCCATTTCTGAAGTGCTGGTCATCTTTACATGTCCAAAACAACAACCTATATTTTAATTCTTACTAACATAGTTGTTTAAGTCTCTTACTAATATAATATGGACTTGTATTGTATATTGTGCTTAGTCTGAAATAAATATTTTCATACATTCATAAAGGGTTTGTATTGTACTTACAATAAATAAATCAGTTTTATTTCGGACTGTTTTCGCAAACAGAATCCGACACTTGTAAAATACAGAAATGAGAAAATTGCAGATAAAGTGAAGGTTAGCTGTACTGAAAGGAATCGCTGGTGGTGCGAACAAAACTTCATAAACTATTAGTGCCGTCTGGCCCCGCTTGCTTGGGATTGCGCTCACGTCCGGCCGGGCCCGGGTTCGGAATAGTTCATTACCGATTGAATATTGTATGTAACATCTGTAATTTTCGCCTTTTACAGAACTCTCACGTGCCAACGTAAATACGGGAAAGGACATAATTTAAATCCAGTATATTTCCATACCGTCTTTGACTGCATTATTACATGCTTTAAGTACTGCAAAGTATTATATAATCTGTGCTATAGCTATGTTTGTTTTCCATGGTTTTTGTTTTTGCTTATATGTATAACTATAGAATGAATATTTAAAAATCCAAAATTAGCGTTTATTTAATTTATCTTTTCGTCATAAATATTAAAATTCAAAGATGTTAATTTCTTAAAATTTGTACCTAAAATTTGGGGTAATACGAAGCAATTTCGGCGTAAAATACCCTTATTCAAATTCGGCATTAGAATCTGCCATTAGCCCCGAAATTCTCGTAATAACTCACTCGAGCACGCGGTTCGTGGCGCTCTCGACAGCTCTTCTAAGGTATTATCATTCTAATTTTATCAAATCTTATAGTCAGCATGATTCTACATTAAATGACTCCCTAGAAGGTATCTATATCAGTACTCGAGTCGATATTAGCCAATTTTGCAGTCGAATTTATGATTTTCACTTTGTTTCTTAGATTGTCACCGTAATGACACTAGAGAAAAACCATACCCTTCCTTTGCAGGCGGGTTTGCGTTAAGATTTTAGGTCTAGCCGTTAGGTTCTCGTTTCACGCCGCTCTTGGCCGCGACACTCCCGTTGTTTCTTTTTTTAATGAAACTATGAATAAGTACTGTTGAAAATAGAAGTGTTTCTAGAGAACATTTCTGCTCTCAACAGTAATCACTCGAGAATTTTGCAAATAAAATTCAAACGAGATGGCACGACCATGAGCTTAGTAGATAAACAAATTTTAAAATTCGATATCGTCGCGGGTAAGATACTCGCAGAACGAGAGCCTAACGACTGGACCCAAGATTTTCGTCTAAGCTACGAAGAACGTTAATACGGCGTTAATATGATTTTATGCTTATGCTACCCACATCAAGATTGTATCACAAATTTTAATTACCTATGTAAATTAACATTCTTCGAAATGACGAATTAACTTAGTTGCTAATGCCTATTACATAATTTTCGCCCCAAAAACTAATTATTTATAGTATGACACGCAAAATTGCGAATCTCCGATACTTCTTTCTCTATCTCACAGTCACAGTCATTATAAATATTTCAAACTAGACGTTGCCCGGGACTTCGCTTCCGTGGGAATTTTGAAATAAAATATAGCCTATAGCAATCTAGGAAAATTTACCTTTCTAATGGTGAAAGAATGTTTAAAATCAGTTCGGTAGTTTTGGAGATTACCTGCCTGAAACATACAAACTCACAAACGCTTACAATCCTTGGCTCATAAGCTGAACCAAAATGGCGACCGTCAGCGTCAGGTTTAATTAGAGATAAAAGTGTTATTTATGCGATTTTTCGTGGTTACAAATTCAAAATATTCGTTTATTTGTTCATTATTTATGAACAAATAAACGAATAATTTTAATAACCACTAAAATCTTTTGTAATATTTTTATTTCTAATTAAACCAGCGCTGACGGCCGACATTTGGTCCAAATTGTGCCAAGGATTGTACCTCTTTATAATAATAGTATAGATTATTTACAGTACGTATCTAAATCACTATTTGGAAATAACCTATTTTTCTCTCGTTCCAGTTGCTACTCTATCCCCTCCAACAACATGTCTGGTGGGTCTCACGTGTCCCGGGGCACGTTTGGGGCAGACTCTGAGATTTCTGGAGGCAGTGCCCCTCCATTGCCAAGCCCAGCGTCGGCGGGGGCTGCGTTGGTGTCCCCGGAAACCCTGAGCCGGCACAGTAGCCCCCCACCGTTACCTGCACACCCATCTCATCAGCAACCAGCGCCTTCTTGCTCATCACATAGGGTCCACATGGAATCTCCCCTCAGGTATATATATGAAACAACAAAAAACTAAAAATTGTTATGATTATGATCGACTGCTCGTAAAAGAAATTAAAGAAATAATTACCTAAGGAAATTAGAAATTCATCTCTCATTAATAAAGCTTCAGTATTATGTATATATATATATATATCTAAATTATAAATATAGTGCCATTATTAGAGCTCGCAGCCAGAGTAATTTATCATCGATTTATGTCTTAGTAGAGCTAGTAGTTGTTATATGT
The DNA here is from genome assembly GCF_027563975.2 of Plodia interpunctella. Classification (NCBI taxonomy): domain Eukaryota; kingdom Metazoa; phylum Arthropoda; class Insecta; order Lepidoptera; family Pyralidae; genus Plodia; species Plodia interpunctella. Next base: position 3,906,074 of record NC_071297.1, on the reverse strand, counting down.
TATACACATATGTACCTAACAGAATAATGAAACACAGAAGTATAATGTAAGAAAGTAGATACATGGCTGGTCGTGTGAATATCAAACTAAATTAAGCATCTATCTCTCATCAGGTTATCGAGTCCTCCATCCCTTTCGCTGGGGGGGTCTCTGTCCCTTCAACCTGTTTTGTATGGACCTGGAGGTTCTCACCCCCCACTGCCACCAGCACGACGGGCTTCAAGACCATCAGCCGCTCATCCCATGCACGTCATCAGCGCGTAAGTAATTTATCTCAATATTTCAATATTCTAACTTCTTCATAGCGTATCGACACGGCGGATCAAATGTGGCGCCAAGACATAAGACGCCACCACATAGCACTAGCCATAGCTAGTGCGTAGACATGAAGATGGTCCTTCAGTGTGTAGTTGGTAGGGCATCCAGGACTTGAATGTATGTGTGCCATAGTTTAAGGGAAAGGTATCACATAAACAAGCGGTCTCCAAACTGGCTGACGTGTATCTGGAGCATATTTAAAGATTTACTTAACAATACTATAACTACCTTTTGCCCTAACTTTGCACGTGCAAAAAAATCCCGTCTTTTCACAATCCCATAGGGATTTGGAAAAATCCTTTCTTTGTGCGCCTTACAGTAACCAAGGAAACAGTTTTCTATCTTTGTGTAACGAAAAATATATTGCTGGTATCGATAGTCTCCAATTTGCTTGTCATGTTTGTGTGTTACCAAATTTCGCAGTCATCTTGCTCTTAAACTTAGCATTGATAATAATGATCTTTACCATATCGAATCATAACAGTAAACTCATCTATATCTAAAAGTTACAATAGGTACAATAGAGTAGTTAATAAAACAGGAACCTAACTGGAAGTAGGTATATTAAAATTAATTATTCCAAGAGCGCAGAGCTTCCACTTCATAACACTTTTTATGCCAATGTAATAGTTGCGCAAAATTTCCATATTCCGCTTTTTACGGGAAATATGACGTCAAGAGTATCGAATTTATCGCGGTAATTTTGCGGCCGTAAATTCTCCCCCACGATGCATTCGCTCGCCGCAATAAAATAAAATGAGTTCTTCTGGCCGGACCGAACTAGGCTGGGAAAATATAAAAAAGTAATCACCATATACCTATTTTATTATCTGGGCTAATATGATACTTATGAAACTCTGTTAGAATTCGAAAGGTTGGAGGAAAATTACTCAGAAATAGGTTAATGTGCAAGGATGGGCCCTCATAAGTATTTTCTCAGCTTTTTCTTGTTCGATGAGTCATCAAATATAGCGATAAATATAAGTTAGGATCATGAGCTATGGCCATTTTATGATCCACATAAATGTCATAGACACCGAATGAAACTATGAATTCTAAAGCTATTGAAAATCTATTCTCCGCACAGATATTCAGATCAAAGATGTAATAGAGAAGGGTAATAAAATAGAAGAGCTTGGCACTGCGACCCACTATAAAACATTACTTTTTCCCATGTCCAGTGCAGATATAAATGGGCATTGAAATAGGAGAGCTCGAATAAAAAATACACTCTAGCCAATCATTGGGCGGGTGGCAAAATTGCCAGAGTGAAAAATGTTCGCGCTCAGACCACGGATCTGTAATAAATTACAAGAAAACGTAAAAGCTTGCAACCGAGTGTTTGCAGGGAGGCTCTTGAGGATAAAGTGCAGGGAAAACTCAGGTAATGTAATAAAATCGATTTACCGAAATTTTACGACCTCGTCATCAAAGTAGGGATACGTACTTTATTGTATATTTATTAATGGAAGTGAATTGACGAGAAGAAATGTCATGAAACATTCTGATGTCTTGAAACATCTTAATAGAAAATGAAGAATATTTTGTATTATGTTTTCATTCTTGTAGATGAAATAAAAGTGCTAACGGCACCATTTAATTATGAATTAAACGCGCAATTACACTAAAAGGTTTCATAGGCAGCAAAGGCTAATTTCGACCGTTAATGCGGTGTGTGCTCCATAATGCTTCATTTGGCCTAATTGGCATAATGTATACCACCAAGCAGGCACAATGTTCCTCGGCTATGTCACGACACTAAATCAACATTATAATGGAATGCTGACACACTAGTAACCGAGGTTTAGTCTTTGTTATATTAGTCGGTTTTGTATTTTACATTTACAACATAATGTTCTAAGTTTGTTTAACATTTTGACACACTTCCTGTGTCAAAATTCTTCTTCAGTGTTTCACTATCGAACATTTTAAAAACATTTCATAGGTATTTAGAGGACCATAATAAAAACTAGATAACTTTATGTTGAATTCATGTGGGAGACTCATTAACAACGTCTGACCAGTACCTTTCTGAAGGTTGAGCGCAGTCACATTTTTCTAGGAGAAATGTCACTTCGATATCACCCTAAGATCTGATCTCCCCTCCCTACACAGTTCGCATTCGCGGGGAAAATGGGAAATTGCATTTTCCCCGCTGACTGTGTAGTCTAATGAAAACCTCTCACGGTGACACAATGTAGTCTAGTGCCTGGGAAGCGGAATTAAGAGGAGTACACATTTACTGCAGCGGATTACGACAGATGAGTGGGGAAGACGCCAGGGCGGAAAATTTCGGGCTACGATTTTTTTTGTTTAGCGGAAATACTATATCAACAAATATACGTAGACACACCTTTACAATATTTTTCTACGATAAAACGTTAAACACATTTTCGTAACCAAAATAAATAAACCAGGTGTTTGAGAAATTTTCGTTTAAATTACTCAAATTCTAATAAAATATATTAGCTTTATCTAATAATCTAGAAACAAAAACGTACAAAGGGCTGCAAATCGCTACTAGGGAGATGTGTAATACGCCACTAATTTACATGGATACTGGCAACTGCTAGAGTACTCACTTTACGTGATGCATTTGAATATGGTTAGGTATAGGCAGGGACGACGTTTGAAGCACGAGTGTATTATGATGCCGATATGGGAATGTGGGAAAATGCTAAAGACGGTGATGGAAATTTTGTGTTTTGTTTTTCAGCGCACTTAAGGGAAATGGGAGAAGTAATGCCAATGGAAATTCCATGTTATTTCAACGTTTCAGAGATCTCCAGTTAATGTTGTGCTATTTAACATTTTTAACATATGACGAGATGAGGGGTATTTTTTATAAAATTTTCTCGTCTTTCGCAATAAATAATGACACCACCTAATCAATATTCAGACAACTTAAAACTATATTCCGTCATAAGTTATTTGTTTAGTTATGAGTACTGAAAGACATAAAATTTACAACGCCTTCTCATCGAAGGAAGCATAAGAATCGTTGAATTAAAAAAAAAACAACAAAATAATAGTTCTTCCTATATGTACCAACTCTTGGCGAAATGATCGAGTAGAAACGAAGTAAAACTTGATAAAGCGTAGCAAATGAGGTAATGGATGACCCTTATTTCGTACGGTTTTATTTGTCAGAGGGGGTTTTATTGGGAAAGGTAGCTAATTGTGTTAGCCCTGACTTGTGGATATTGCACGACGACGATTCTTTATTGCTGTGTGTTACTGAGGATATGACTTGAGAGGATGTAGTGGTATCAATGAAATTAACATACATTTTGTATTTATTTCGTTCTCCTTCCTCAGTTGTTGAGCGTCGAAGCCCAAGATCCGCTTACTTACTGTTTCGTCTCCGCTTCGCACGGTCTTCGGCATCTCTGGTTGTTAGACCATTAGCTTGCTTATCATTGTTGACGACATCAAGCCATTATTTCTTGCGTTTGCCCCTTTATAGCTAGATATTTTTTCCCTGTTAGGTATTTGTTCCTTACGAAATTGGGTATGGTGTCACCATGGACGTCTAAAAAAAGTCTTATTTTATACGTCCATGGCTGTCACTATTTCATATCAATTCCAACTATAAACCCGACATACAAATTTCCAGTTTCGGAATTTTTGACTCTCCGAAAGAGATGAAGTGGTAGGACTGTATCTGTAGGTATTTTTTTGTGATAACAAGAAACAAATGTACAATATTGGAGAGACATATACTTCTGGCGCCATGGTAAGGGTTATTGCTGTTACAGACGAACTTTTGTGATTATGTGTCGACTTAGCAGGGTGAACATAGGATAATAGAATTACATCACCCCTTGTTACAGTAAACGGTGGTTTGTGTGTAGGTAAATCTATCACAAATTCCTGTTTTATTTATTTTTTTATTTTTATAACACTCATCTATACCTTTTTTTTGAAATTGCTTTTCTAATATTATTATTTAACAAAACTTTTTTATCATTCATTTTGAAATACTTTTATTCCTGTAATAGATCAGCAAAATAATTGTCTCTTTCGCATCTGAATGTTTTCCTGATTTTTTTCCAGTCATTGAGCGTCCGAGCCCAGGGTCCGTAAAAAAGGCAAAAGTACCTACTTATTATATAGGTACGAACACTAATTTTTATTAGTTTCTTTAGTTTATACTATCGAATTGGATTTGCCTATAACGATTGATAAAAATTGCAAAATATTAAAAAAATATATTCTTCTAATACATAAGACATTAATCTAACAAAAGTTACTCACAATGCAAGGAAAGCTTTCCTTAGAACATGAATTATTCATCCAAGTTTAGTGAAATCTGTGCGGAGAACAAAGACAAAAGATTTGGGGACAAACTACTAGCGTTAGCGAAGGGCTGCTTCCGACTTGCAGAACTTGAGTAATTATGTGCTGTGCTTAAACTTCAACAAGCGAGCTTAGCCGCAAGTATAATTATGCCATTCGAAATTTTCGCTCGCAAAATTAATTTCGATAAACATTACTTATTTTTTTTGAACTACAATAAAATAAGTATTATATGAAAATGTATAGGCTTATTTAAATTCGACACGGTGAAGTTAAGGAAGAGCACAAACTAAATGGACGGATATCGTAAGGCTACACGCAGCGAAGTCCACCTGGCCTTGTAAATCAGGCACAAGATCGTGTTGCCTGGAGCTCCAGCTACTCGTGGTCACGACCTTCAACCACAATGACACGACTATGATGATGAAATTCGGCACAAATAAATGCATTCAAAATAAAAGTAAATAGTCCTAATATTATACTGACTAGGTACCTGTTAAAATTACTTATTTGTCGTGGGTTAAAAGCGTTAAAAGTTAAAAGGAGTTAAAAGCAGTAAGATTTGACATAGCATTTTGTTTGACAGGCGTAGATGGATCTTCAACATTTCATTTTTAAATTATGTAATTATACTGGAACTGAACTAAAATTATACTCCAATAGTACTTTATAAGTTATTGCGCGCGTCTGGGTACCAAGCAAACACAAACATTAGACATTGAAATACGGGACCAGTTTGTGTATATATTAGGTATAAGTTGGTGAACTTTAGTTCCGAATTCAGCTTCTTTGTGGGCTCTGTCTAGACTAGTTCCTGTTTAGGGCTTTGATTATATTTGCATCTTTTTATTGTGAATGAATAAGACTTATTTAATCCACGATAAAGATGAAATTTCTTAAATTTGTTGTTAAATTTGCATAGTTATATCTAGTGTTAATGCAAGCATGGATAGTCAGTTCCAATGAAATAAAAACGCGCTAATGTGAAAGATGAAATGTATAAAGACATGAAAATATTTTGATTTGTATGATGTATTAAGTACCACAAACTGTTTTACAAAATAATTAACGCTCTGGAATTATCGTCCAAAATAAAATTACTATTTTATGTCATATCTATTGTTGGTATAGAGTGTTAATATAACAATTATTACTTATAAAAATTAAATTCAACTCTCGGTCTTATCAGACGCATTTGCGCACCAAAATTGTCTCTTAATGGTTTAAAACCAGGTATTACACGTTCTATTATTGAGAGGCAGGACAACCCTTGCATCGCAATATGCCTTTAAGTCCCAAGATTCATTCATGGCATGACGTCAGTATTTGAGACTGCAAACGGCAGGCGTATCATTGTCAGAGAACAGCCAACGACAAATCAAGTAACCCTGCAGGAGAATCGGTGCTATAAGTCCGGTAGCGAATTTGCAATGGATTTGGGCACGTAGTTCTGTTGTCGACTGTACTAAGAAACTGTTTCATAGCTTTGGGGAGCCAATAACACGCCGTTGCTATGGAGACGGTATGTGCAGAGGGGACCCTTCCCTCTGAGGGAACTCAAGGGCTTACAGGAACCAACACAAAAAGATATCTTACATTTAAAACATCTTATTGACCGAAGCAGTGTGCCTTGTTTTGAGAGGTCAACTAGGACTGGTTATGTATTATTTAGTGCTTTTTGCTTCATGCCCTTTCTTAGGGCTTATTGGATATTTATGGATGCCTATTTGTCAGCGATAGATTATTTTGAGTGGGATTTGGGCTGGTTGTTGGCGTGTTATGTACGCCCTCTATGTTTTGAACTATTCCATGAAATAATAATATGTTCAGTCATATAATTTATAATATACAATATACATAATTATCGACTACTTTCGTATGTATTACACCACAATTACACATTAGGATCTGTAATTTTGACACTGTACGCGATGTCCGGCTTGGATTAAATTGAATAAATAATGAATTGTGGTGCGTGGGGTAAAATTCGTCGGAATTACTGAGAATGGGAAACGAGTAGGTAAGTAGAATACTGTTTACGTTCAGAATAAAAAAAAAATAGTTATATGGGTAAAAAGATTAATATGCCTTTATTTCAAACTTTAATTTTACTGTCTAAAATAATTGACGATACCTATACTAAGATTAGAATAAATTTTAACAATTCAAAGTTAAAATACATTGTGCACATTTTTTTCCACGTTGAAATTAAATAAATAATTGTTTTCTACTAACACAGGATATTTGTACTAACATAAATGAGGCTTTGGTTAAGTAATTGAATGAAGAATTCTTCTTTCGTTCATTGAAAATTAAGTAGGACAAGTGTGATTTTTTTTTACGTAAACGTACTACAAACAGAAAATCAAGAGCAATTCCACGTTCATTCGGGTTTCAAATTTAAAACAGGAAACTCGATTCAAACGAAAAACTCGGCGCGGTCTGTTGTCAAAGTAGCCGAAAACAAAGGAAGGCTTTGGCGGGAATTATTCCCTAGATTAACAGTATCCTACTGACATTGTCACCGAGTCCCTTTCAATCTCGCTTTTCTGTAATTTATTGCTCAAATTAATAGGATTTACTTTAATTTGGTTGTATTTTTATAGATTTGATTTTTTTGGAATGAATATTTTTTTGGGCAAATAAAAATTATGACTCTCTCACAAAAATTCATTAATGAAAAAATCCGATAGAAATTATTTTTTTGAATGTAGAGCAAATTCAAGTTTGTGAACTTGTAATCTGAACATCTCACCTGACTTTCAGAATCTCATATCCATCTTTCGATAAAAATAACCTTCACATTTCTTTCTCTAACAAGATAAAATTGTAGATCGCAACAGATAATGTAGGCTCGAGACAAAGCTTCGATTTCCCAACGGCTCCAAGACTTGTATAAATAACTGCGAAAACACTGCATCTATTTATTTATGCGCAGCCATTGTTCGTTTCACTTCCTATTAGTCCTTTTGTACATAGGATTGTATTCGCAGGATTAACATGCACGAATGTATTGGATCTATTGTGCAGTATTGGATCGAATTGAAGGCTCGATGGGACTTGTGGATGGTGAATTGTTTAAATAAATCACGAATAGTGATGTGCTGTTCCCACATTTCATTAATTGGATATGTTGCCTATTCTCGTTCAGGAAACGTTTTGAAACTGGAAATATTTCCAGAAAGTGTCCACATGTACATATATACGTACCCTCCAACTAATTGGTGTAATCATGTGAACTGATTTAGGATTTAGAATCCGTCAGGACGTTTGTAGGGAAATCTTTAGATTTACTTATCAGCACTATTTGGGTTTTATATCCTCCCAATGTCAAAACATAATGGACACCTTATGTAATATATTATAACTTATTTCAATGCTATCTTTGTTATGTTTATTATTTATTTATGTACACAGCATAATATAGTATAATTATAAAACCTGCAAATAGGAAACTAAGTACAAAAGTACTTCTTAAGTACTACTTATTTCTATACAAATCTTCCAGTAGACCCGCGAAAGTGAAATTAATGGAAAAAAGAGGTATTGGCGTGTACAGAATGAGATAAAGATGATAAAAAAAACTATTCATAAAAAAAAATGTTTGTCCAGAGGTGATGCTCTAGCGACCACGTTGTCAGCTTTGTACGGGAAGCTGCTCGTCGTCATGGGGGTCGCTTTTCCCATGGCAGAAGTCATCTCTACTTACATTCCACCTTCATTTTATGAGGTAAGTCTTCATATCACATTTAGGGTGAGTTGCACCATCAAATACCTCGGTGGCGTAGTGGTAAAGCGCTTGCCTCTGAACCGAGAGGTCCCGGGTTCGATCCCCTGTCGGGTCATGATGGAATTGGCTGATTGGCCCGGGACTTGGACGTTTATCTATATACGTATTTGTTATAAAATATAGTATCGTTGAGTTAGTATCCCATAACACAAGTCTCGAACTTTCTTTGGAGCTAGCTCAATCTGTGTAATTTGTCCTAATATATTTATATATTTATTTTATTTTGACGTTATTGTTAACACAGCCTTTCTGTATTTAGGGCTTCTACTTGTACCTGTACATCGGCAGTATGGTGTTCCTACTGTACATGTATGCAGCACTGGCGAGGGACCGCGCGCGCTCCCACGCCGCCACGACCGTTGTTGCTAGTAAGTACTTATATCTGCAATTGAAAAAGTCAACCAAAGTCATTGCTTCTAGGTAAAGCATCTGAGAGTACATATGTTATATTTCAAACAGATAGCGTTAAAAATTGAGTTTCACAAGTATTCGATAGGGCAAACTGGTCAATCTGGTAGATTTATCTAGTTAGCTGTTAGTTGATCTGATATTTACGCCCTAAGTGTTTTTGTTGTACCCACATGCAACTTTAATTATATAACTTAATAAATGTCTATACTCTACTTATAAAATATAACAAAAATGTATGGTCTCCTCAGCAGTTCTCAAAACAAAAAAAGAAATAGCAAGCACTATAAACCTTGCGAAGTCTTTCATTAAAATAATAAATCGGCTCTCTGATATAACAGGATTTCTGTAAGACTGGGAGCAAACTACTTTTACGTGTGCTACTATAAACAATAATTCCTCTAGTAAGAAACCAATTTTTATTGTTATTACGCTAATGAATATCTATGTAGCACTTTAACATAGCAGTTAATATTTTATGGCTTTTATTCAAATGTCTAGTCATAGACGTTAATTTGAGCCTGTCTGCCCCGTTAGTTTCAAATCGTACTTATAATAATACGTAGGTTGCATAGAAGTTTCACATATGTTTCAGAATATAGCACGACACGTTTTTACCTAAATGAGTATTTAAAAAATTCAAAAGTTTCAAATCAATGATAAACCTTTATTAATTATTTGCTTTTTCCTTTGTCTAAGTTGGATCAAAAATTAAAACTTATGAAGCAAACGAAAATAAAAGAGAGCCTTTTCTTGATTAACATCGAGTTAAGATGTTGTAATTTTTTACTGTTTTTAACTGGTTTTTTAAATTCTTCCAACATGGTAAAACCTACTTTATTAGCTTAATTAGAGAGTTTAAAATCAAATGTAGTGATATTTTTAAAACTGCGACGGTGCTAAAAAGAATAAACGAGTTGGCAAAACGCTGTGAGCAATTTGATCAAAATCTTTTTGGTTTCTTTCGCTGCATTTGTAAAGGAACTAAATTTGTGAGACGCAGAGAGTGATATAGGTACTTCGGGTCTAGACTTTTTGATATAGTTTACGTTTAAAAAGTCCTTTTGCCACTGAATAATGTTAATAGCGTTTACTTCAGTGCGTTTTACAAATGTTACACGTACGAGTAGTTTGTTAAGACATGAGTATTTGTACGTTTATAAGGAAGTTTTCTGTGAGTACATGATCTAAGCTCTTTTCTGCAAATTAGTGAGATCAGGGCTCTCTTCTTTTACGCCAACTTAAATAATAACCTAAAATGAGCTAAATAAAAACAATTAATGACGTAATATAACATATGACAAAATATTATCTCCGTATTCTTTCAATTTCGTATTGCCAATTTCTTTTGTAGTGATCAACTATACTTATAGATCTATGCCATGCAGTCGAAGCAAAACACGGAAAAATCAAGCAGCGGGAGGAAAAACAAAGCTTTCGCATGTGACGTAATACCTAGTTTTCCTTGTTTTCGACGTATATATTACCCTTATGCTCGAGTCGAAACCCTTCACAGTAAGGCCACAAAATATTGATATGCAGAAGTATACATGTTATTGAATATATGTTATAGAGTGTGTTTTACAAAATTATTTTTGATGCAAGTTCTTGTTGTCGTCAAAGAGATGATAAAAACAAGTCCGTGCAATATACCGTTGAGGAGTTCTGTCAGGGCCGATCCTGGGTACATACAATTCAAGTTTTAACTAACTAGCAATATGTAATTATTATAATCTTGATAATATATTATAATCTTGCCCATCTTCCTGTCCCACACTTTAAAAACGTGAAATATTTTCACGTTTCATTTCGCGGTTGTGGATGTACAATGGAATTATTAAATTAAATGTTGTGACGATAATATTACTGATCGTTCGTTTGGAATTAATATAAAGTAATAGTTAATATCTGTAATTTCTTTAATCCATTGTCAGGCTCTGTAAAAGTGGAAATAGGAAACAATTTTTCGTATTCAGCCAAGCAAATCTGCATTTGTTATTTAAATGACGTGGAAACACCGTGTTCATTGTGTAGCTTTTTAAAACAGGGCAATTATTTTTTTACATCGTGGAGCTAGCAATTTGTCCTAGGTAATTTTTTGCCTTGTTTTTATAGAAGTTTGAAAAAATATCCGTTTCTTCCTTCCGTAACCATCGGTACGCTATCCCGAACAGTCTTCTTGTCCAAACGGTCTACTTCACCAGTATTATAGCAAATATTTTTAACCACCAATTACTTCATTACAAAGAGAAATAAATAGCGATAAGAAATAAACAAATCCTTCAATATAAAACTGAATCAAATTTGTGCAAATCCCCTTGTTCAAGACGTTAAGCAGGGTGCAATTTGTTTATGATTAATTTGACAATTTTACCTCTATCTCAGAATAACTGTTCTTTTTAATATACAGAAACAGACTCAAGCTCGTCCCCTTCAGAATCTGACTCCTGTTCTTCACGGACGGAGCGCAGCACAGCCACCCCGCAGCAGCTGCCTGCAAACCTGGCTGCCAAGAGACTGTCCCTTGGGTTCGCTCTCACCACCAGAGTCCATCACTACGGCAGCTTCTACTTACGGATGGGCGCAGTTGGTAAGATTTAATTTCTTGCTTGTTGTAGTATGTTTCTAGCATTATTCTCAAACCTGTTCGCCCTCACCACCAGAGTACCCAATACGTACACAACTACGGTAGCTTCTACTTACAGATGGGCGATGGATATTTTCTTACTAATTACACCATACATATTAAGAGACTGTCTATTGGATTCGCCTTCCCTCACCAGCAGAGTGCAGTTTCAGGTTAAGAACAGTTAGAATTTTCGTATAATAAATAACTAAAACCTATCTTTTATTTATGCTTTATCAATATTGAAAACGAAGGGGGTTCTAGCTTTTTAAGCTTTAAAGGAATTTAAACAGTGTTTTTCCTGGGTACTTTGATATTTTTTTATATATGCTCGTAACTACAGGCAATCACTCACAATAATGGGCTAATTTTATTTGTTAAAGAAAATGTACACACATTAGTTGTAAGATAACATTAACCAACTTAGATTTACACAAGAAAGTAATTTGATTGAGATTAGTGATTTGGTCATCATTAAATATACGGCTAATGGCTAAATATACGTTATACGTTTATTGTGCATTGGCTAGTCCAGTAGGCTTTTATTGTGGAAAATGACGTACACTTTGATTGTATTCATCAAAACCATATTATTATTAAGAACAGTTTCTACGCTTGCTCCCAGATTTGAAATTGATATTAACGACCAAACTGAAGAGCAGCTGCAAAAATGTATTCTGAACATAGTTTCAACACAGCTACAGATTGGATCGCAGTTGATGGCTCTGGGGAGAGTAGAATATATTTTACCAGATATTCATAAACTCAACCACGTAACTACGATCTGTAGTACTGATTTAAGAGAAAAATATGATAAACTACACCATAACATAACATATTTGTTCATCATAAACGAAAATATTGATTTGGCAAATTATCTAAAAAAAATTAAAAATGATATTCTTTGGAATACTCATACTAATTTCGTAATCATATTTGAATCCACAGATCCCATTAATAAAATAGAGAAACTGTTTAGTACACTTTTTCGCAATTTTATTTTTAATGTTTTGATTATTACGAAGTATGAAGACGAATATATAATTTACACTTATTTTCCTTATGATAAATACGAATGTGGAAATCACGGAAATATAAAACAAGTCAGCAATTGTAAGGACCTAACAATTGATCATAACATATTCCCTGCGCCTGAAACCAGAAGCACAAAAAACTGCAATTGGCGCGTAATTACACATAATTACCCTCCATTATCATATTTACCCGATAATAATAGTTTGAAGTCTGATACTGGTTTGGAAGTAGATGTAATGAATTTATTAGCCGAAATGGAGCATTTCAATGTCACCTACATATATGATGGTGTGTTTGAGAGATTCGGATCTGTAAATAATAATAATGAAGCAACTGAACTTCTTGGTTCAGTTCAAAATGGAACAGTTGATATAGCAATGGGCGGGTTCCTTTTGAAGCTCGATCGAGTACAATTATTCGATTTCATTTGGTCGTATTTCACTTTCACAGATGATTATTTAGCATTTTACTCGTCACGGAGTGAAAACATACCTAGATGGCAAATTTTTTATTACGTTTTACAACGTGAAACATGGATTATTTTTTTTGTTGTCATCGTATCTACAGTTTTTCTACTTATTATGTTGGAAAAAATATCTTCCTATTTAAAGCACACATTAACGAGTGACATCACTTCGACATTAATCTATATGTTTGGTTTTATTTGTGGACAATCCGGAATTCATATTCAAAGCAGATTAAAATTAAAAATGTGCCTTTTAGTGTGGGCTTGGTTTGCCTTTTTTGTAACCGGATATTATCAGTCTGAACTTATAACCTTATCTACATACACGAGTAAATCTATCGAAGTTTCAGATGTAAAAACGTTAGTTAGGAAAAACTACAGCGCTTGTATTCCGAGTACTATGGTATGGTTTATGAAAAACATTGAGGGCGAAAAGCCTAATTTCAACTCTTTAAAAGGATTACCGCGGGAGTGTGAAGTGACAGAGTCTGCAATTTTATACTTGACAACAAATAAAGGTTTTTATTCAGTTAATAGTTTCTACAAGTACCTTTATGTCATAAACCACACAAATAAATGTAAAATACACGTTCTGCCTCATGCACCTCTTCAACGTGTGGCGCGGGTTATATATGTCAATAAAGGCTTTCCATTTATTGATAAATTTAACTACCAAGTGCTTAAATTATCAGAATCTGGATTGTTTATAAAAAGTATGCGTAACTTGAAAATATATCAAATTTCTGATTATATTATGAAGGACGATTGTGTTGGAAGAGGTACATTAGCTTTTAAGTTTCAGCATTTGTTTCCTATATTTGCAATATATGGAGTCGGTGTATGTGTGGCGACTTTTGTTTTTATCATAGAACTAATTAAATTTTACTTTAAATAATGATAACGAAGACAACTATTTTGTTGGCTAGCAGATTACGCATTTGCTCTTCATTACATATTTATCATTTCTAGATTTTACTAATATATATACAAAATATGTTTATGATGTTACTCTGAAGAAATTATCGTCATTTTTTGTATATCAATAGTTTTATGACTTGTATAGGTCGAAATTGAAATTTTATTAACTATCATATAAACTTGCTACATTGCTTATACAATTTAATACCTCTATGACCTAATGGTCACCATGCCGGACTGCTACACTGGGGGTCCTGGGTTCGATCCCCGGTCAGGTCAACATGGAAAATGAACTTTTTCAGATTTACTTGGGTCTTGTATATTTATCTATATATGTATATGTTATAGATTATAGTACCGTTGAGTTGGTAACCCATAATACAAGTCTCAAACTTAGTTTGGTGCCAACTCAATTTGTGTGATTTGTCCATACATATTTATTTAATTGGTCCCACACTAGGCAACACGCCTGTCCTATGGTAACCAATGTTATAGACCATAACATATAACGTTAACAGTTATCGACAATAGGTTTACAGTAGAAGTTACTTGCTATACAGTCAAAGATACTACTTGTTTAAAAAGAAAGGAAAAAAGATAATCTTTTAAAATTACACGTGGAGCTTGCAAGCAACTATGCTTCACTGGACATGATAATAAATTGGACTGGAATCTGTAGGACTTGTTCAGTATCGATGTAATCCCATTTTATTAAGAGCGATCTAATCAGGTGCTTACAAAACTCAATAAATTATGTAACTAAAAAACTCAAAAACAACTGCTATAGATTTGTACCTCATTTTCTTTAATTCTTCAGAGTAGCATTGTTATTAGTTTTATGCATGTGACTGTAATTCTTAACGTTTACTTTTGATAATTACTAATGATTATTTTCTGTTAAAAACAACAGATAATATTATATCACCATACCAATTGCCTGGCTATTGGTAGTGGTTGGTGTTATCAGTAATTTATCAGTATTTTTAAATACGTCCATTAAATTGTTTGATCATAGAAAATGAAACATAAGTCAAAGAGCTTATTTCTGGAATACTTTGAATAAGTCTCTGTAGTGTGCAATGGCTACGATGTTTTCGTTTCTCATGATCCTACTAATAATAATGATAATTAGTACAGTTCACACAGTTTTATTGCAAGTGAAGAGTGCTGTTGAAAGCGCAATAACAGAAGATTTTAAAGAATGTGTTGGAATGATCATCTCTACACAGTTACCGATGGGATCTCAAATTATGGCTTCAAAGAAATCAGATCGATATTTATCTCACATTCATAAACTTAACCACGTTACTACCGTGTACAGGACTGACTTAAATAATTCATATAGAAATTTACACCACAATTATTTGATTGTCATTAGCGAAAATAAAGAATTGATATCAACGATTGAAATTATCAAAAAAGATTTGTTTTGGAATCCTCGAGCAAACTTTATAATTGTCATCGAATGTACGAATCCCAAAAATAAACTAAATGATGTGTTTAAGACACTATTTCAAAACTATATTTTTGAAGTTTTAGTCGTAACACGAGAAGACGCTGCCCAAGTTATTTATACTTATCTCCCATATCATAAATATGAATGTGGAAATTACGAAAATGTAAAAAGAGTAAATGATTGTAAAGGTCTCACAGTTGGCCGTAATATATTTCCAGTTCCAGAATCTAGAAGTTCTAAAAATTGCATTTTCCGAGTAATTACACACCATTTCCCACCTTTTGTATTTTTGCCAGGTAAAGATCGTAAAGTTGGATTAGAAAATGATGTTATTAATCTATTAGCAGAAATGGAGCAATTTGATTTTGTATATGAATATGACCAAATGTTTGAAAGATTCGGTGATATTAACAATAATAATCAAGCTACTGACCTACTTGGAGTTTTGCAAAATGGATCAGCAAATATTGCGCTGGGTGGATTTGCCAATATGGGTAACCGAAATCTGTTATTTGATTACATTTGGACATATTTTACATTTACAGACGATTATCTAATGATTTTCTCATCGCGAGGAGATAACTTGCCTAGATGGGCTATATTTGTTCATGCTTTCAGGAATAAAACACGGATTGTTTTATTTGTAGTCACTTTGACCGTCTGCTTTTTGCTCATTGTTATTGAAAAGGCTTTTTCATATTTAAAGAGCACAACTTTCGCAAGTGTTAGCTCGATATTTTACTATATGTTGTTTACTATTTGTGGGAATACGGGAAACCTTCTACAACGAAGGTTTAAATTTAAAATGTGCCTTTTAATTTGGGCGTGGTTTGTATTTTTTGTCAACACCTTTTATCAGTCTTCACTGTCAAGTTATACTACGTTTAGAGGTAAAATTATCGATGTTAAAGATGTTGATACATTAGTGAGAAAAAACTATAAACCATGTATTCCAAATCCTGT
This sequence comes from Plodia interpunctella, assembly GCF_027563975.2. Taxonomy (NCBI): domain Eukaryota; kingdom Metazoa; phylum Arthropoda; class Insecta; order Lepidoptera; family Pyralidae; genus Plodia; species Plodia interpunctella. Next base: position 3,889,795 of record NC_071297.1, on the reverse strand, counting down.
ATTAGGGTATATGAAAGATTCTAAGGTGTCGTTTTTTAATCATTTGGAACATTTACCGCCAGAATGCGAGAGTACTGAATCATCACTTTTATATTTAACAGAAAACAAAGGGTTTTATACAGTTAATGTTTTATACAAATATCTTTATGTCATTAATCATACAAACAGATGTAAAATACATATGATGCGAGTAGCACCGTTACAACGAATGGAACGTGCAATATTTGTCAACAAAGGTTTTCCATTTCTAGCTCAATTTAACTATCAAGTGCTAAAATTATCAGAATCTGGCCTATTCATTAAAAGTTTTCGAGATATGATAGAAAAGAGATCCATTTTATTACAAAAGAGAGCTTGTCTCAGAAAAGGCAAAGGACCATTTAAAATTGAAAATGTGTATCATGTTTATTTGTTCTATGTAATAGGAGTGTGTATATCAATTTTCGTTTTTATTATAGAATTAATCAAGTAATAAATATAATCGATGTTTGAAGAGAATGCTATGTTTTTATTTTATACGAATATCCAAAACATTTTATTTAAATGCATTTTATAACACTTTTATTTTCTATCCTAATATCTATAGCTAAACTAACGTTTTTAGTGGTTTAATCTATTAGGCTTGTGTGGCAAACCATCAAAAGGCGTAAGATTGGATATTTTGGTTTAAGTTTTATGACACGACCAATATGAACTAATTATGATGGGCAAAATAGAAAAGAAAAGACGTGCTAGTAGACGTAAAAATCATGGCTGAGAAATATATTTGGGTAGACCAGGTAGGGTTAGGTGTTTCGCTTGGTGACGGACAGAGAAGAGTTTTTGACAGAGTGATGGTTTTGATATTAGACAGAACGTAGGTTGTATCCCTGACCATTGTGTTACGGCTATTCGTAAAATGTATTTACAAATAGACCCACGAGAATTAAATGAAAGACAATTATTATCAATTTCCAATGGAATTATCAAAAGTAGGTGTACTAAAGCGCTTTTCGTATTCATAATATTAATGATGGTAATATTATGAATACGAAAAGCGCTTGGCCGATTTTAATGACATTTGGATTATATATATACATATAGCTTATGTGGGTGGAGTTGTATATTATGTATATCACCAGTTGTCTAGAATAGGATGGCCTTCAATAACAATTTAAATGCTGTAGATTTATACCTCAATTTATTTTAATTCTTTACAGTATCATAACGATATATATTCATATAGGAGGCTCTAATTCTGTAATTATTACCTAATTATATATAGACTTCCAATGAATGTAGACAGATAAAACAAAGTTATCAGTAATTTATCTGTATTTGTTTTCAGTATTTATTCAAAAGGTAATGTGGAGTTCCAAAGGTTTTGTAAATATAATTAAACATCCATTACTGTCGTTGATCACAGAAAATGAAACATTAAGTCAAGAGCTTATTTCAGGAATACTTTAGGCAGGTTGTTGTGTGCAATGGCCATGCTATTTTTATTTCTTATAATAATTAATATTAACCATTGTTTGTGCCTAAACATTGTTTACATTGCAAACTAGAAACGAAATAGAAACAAAAGATTCTATAAAATGTGTTGGAATGATCATCTCTACACAGTTACCGATGAGATCCCAAATAATGGCTTCAAAAAAATCAGATCTATACTTATATTTACCTCACATTCATAAACTTAACTTATAAGATTAAAGTTAAGTAATCTTAAATTAATATTAATACGAGTTTGAATTAATGTATGGGCTGCTTTCGATGTTCATAATTTGTTCTCATCAAACTTCTAAGCTACATAATCCTCTTTCCAAATTCGTGAGATGCCAACTTTTTATTTAGTTGACGTGTGCCAATGCCTAATGTAAACATAATGAAGTTTCCAACAGCCGTTCCTGATAAATCTTTCTAGTTGGTAAGAGAGAGACAACTGTACCAAGCCTTGTAACTAATTAGTTGCAAATAATAGTGGCTGCATGGTTACAACAGCCGGTTATATACAAAGTCGTAGAAAGGGAAAACATTAGACTTAATATATCTTCGTTTCGCTTATACCATTAGGTATATGCGAATCGAATATATATTAAGTCTATGTATTTATATTAATAAATACAAGAAAGAAAAGCGCGAATCAAAAACATATGAAAAGAAAATGGACAAAGCGCTAATGTCTTTTGTCCATATCGTATGCCCGGTTTTACAATGCCTATCTTGCCGCTATGTATGAAGATAGGCCGGCAAGTTTTATGACCATGTTCTATTTATTTCTTTTGTTGTTAGTTGTCTTTTTTTATACAAAGTTTAATAATGTAGTTGACAAAGCGCTCAGAAAATTTTGGGATTGCTGTAAGTCAGTCTGTCTTGCTGCCTATTAAAGCTTTCAATCCTTTACAATTGGATATAATAGGATTTTGGTAAATAAATCAATTTAAGAACTATTATTCCCTTCAATATTTACAAAACATTGAGTTGTTTTATTGATGATATTTCTAGCAAGTGTAAAATTTTATTTAGTCTATTTCATTTGAAATCTGATTTCTTGATCTCACCCGAAATTACATGACTTGGAAAATAAATTCACCAAGTCGAAAAGAGTCGAAATTTTTTATCTAGACTATCCATAAATACTTCCACTACATTTACAGCATTCGGCATTGGGTCCATGATCTACTCCGGGCTGGAGTTCGGGCAGTACTGGGAGCTAGAGAGGAACACGAACTGTCACAACGTGCTGCTGGCTCTCACGCCCGCCACCAGGATGGCCTTCATCTTCATACAGATGTACTTCATCTTTCTGAACAACGAGGTAACATTATGATTTATACGCAAAATTTTGAAGAATGACGTTAGTGCCATTACTACATTGTCTAAATAGACCGTAGGTATAAACGTTTCACCCTTTCTTGACTTTTTGAGTTTGACTTGCAGCAAGCTTTTAACTTATGATTGGTCTTCCCATTCTGGGACTATTTAGTCCAAAGATTTTTAACTTACTTAAACATAATCTTGTTATATTTATTATGCCTTTTCTTTGTTGCTATATTTAAATCGGACATCAGTTCTAAAAAGACATTAAGTCAGAGTATGTTCATAAATAAAAAGAAATCTATGACAATATAGATTTCACTCATCAGACAAACTCTTGCATTTTGATTTCTATTCTAAGAACAATATAAAATTTAAAATTACAGATGAAAGTGTACAAGCATAAGATAGTGGCCAGGTTCGGGCTGATGCACATGGTGGGCACCAATCTGAGCGTGTGGCTGAACGTGCTGGTCCAAGAGACCAAGCACGAAATTCTCACCTTCTACGACCCGGAGAACAAAACCATCGGCCTTTCACATCGGCTAGGTAAGATTTTCAAGTATTTTATAGTGACTTGGAGGCTTCAGTAGGCATGGGGTTAAAAAAAGAATTCAGGATTCTAAAATCTTCATTGGTTGAAAATTAAACTAAAAACTAAGTCCACTGCCGAAATTTAAGCAATATTAAAGTAGTAGCAAAGTAAAGGTTATTTTCTTGTGGATCCCGTAGAAAACCTGAAACACTGTAATTCCCCTTTTTAAAAGTCCCCTTTTAGTATCAGAAATTTTGACTGTTAATGGATAATAAAAAGGTATTTTAGTAATTTTCCTAGATAGTTACCCTATCCATGAAGATATGTAGTAGACTACTATTTGGATAGCGTAATTAAGTACATAATTTACTTACCCGAGGAACGTAATACTTTCTTCTTCTTCACAGGCGATGTTGGTGGTCATTACATCAAATGAAATACACATTATTATTATTTATATTACTTTCTCCGTTTCACACACAAGTTGATAATCAATGACACATTCCTCACAATGTTTTTCTTCACCGGAAACAAGTGGTGGAATACAAACTTATGTGACACGACTAGGATTGGAACTTGTTTATACCAATACACGACAACCGTTTTAAATACCAATCATAATAAAGTCGTAATAACTATGTTCTTATGTCCTCATCAATATCTATACATAGGCAATGAGATGTGGCTTTTTAACCAACCGTTCACAATTCCGTGTTTCGTATCGTTTCGCTACCCTAGTTGAACGAAGTCGCGAGTCTATACTATACATATAGCACCTGTAGTCCTGTACTGCCGACTCGATGTCCCGTCAATCGATATTTACCCACATAAATATACAATGCGGTAGTAGTAAAAGGTCGGTGTTGGTAAAGAGTTATCGACAGGACACCGGCAGAGATTACAATTTTCCAAGAATTTTATAGTTTTTGCCTGATCAGGAATATTTTGTTATAAGTTGTGCTGATATAAGTAAATATATCAACTAGCACAACTTTGCTTAGCTATTTATAAATATTTATATTATAAGCTTAATTTAATTGACCTAAGATAGAAGCTATAATAATATAGCTTATTTTAATTGACCTAAGATTTGAAAAATAATAAATTTAATGAAGGGAAAGCGATAAAGCGAATCTATCACTAAAAAGTATACCTTCTAGACAGATAATTTTCTTATTTATGCTTTTGTATTGTGGTAAAGTTAATTTATTGTCCTATTTATTAGGATTTCGGATAAAAATGAATGATAAATAATTTCAAAATGTATGTCTTTTCATTATACTTTTTCATTTATTAGTTATATATCCTAATCATGTGATTTGAATCTATACAGTTGTAATTCTGAATTTTTATTTCAGTAACATATTTCTGAATTCAATATATATTTCTTAATTGAATTGAAAAGCATTAAGGTCTCTCTCGTTTTTGTTTGCGCTACCCTAACCTCGCTACCCGAATAATGTGAAAACTCCTGCGTCCTCTCATTTACTTGACCCTTTCTTGTTTAAGCAGTAATATACATTGAAACGGTTTATTAAAACATGTGTTTGTATATCAATCTGACTCATGTTTTCATCGACCGCCACTTACTTCCAGTGAAGGAAAACTTGAGGAAGCCTACACTCGGGTTGAATATCAACCTGTGTGTGAAATGAGAAGGCAATGGCAAACCACTTCATTATAGTGCCAAGAAAATCATTGTGTGTGTTACTTTTAGTGAAATGACCACACTATGCTCAGTCATGAGGAATACGAATATAGAGGTTTAAGTACATACATTTAAATTTGATTGCTTGGCAATTGGACGGGTTGTCCCATTTGGGAGACATTAATTTGAGATAACCCTTAACCCCGCATAATGGGCTATTCCCGAAGTTATGTCAATTGCATTCCGATCTCCTATCGACGCTGGACGGCATTTTGCCTTAAATTCTACAGGCCCTTCATAATGGAGAACCAACAATTTCTACATTTATTCGTATCTATACAAAAGTCGAATAAATAATAATTTATTAATTTAGATAAATTTAATTTGTAACTGATTTTACTATTTTAATTTTTAAAAATTATTTCAGCATTTCAAAAAGCCTTTTCACCTTCATTGGCTACGGAAGTTCCACCGTCACATCCTGCTGCGGCGCATCTACGAGTTCCCCGAGGACTTAAAGGACCCCATCACATCTTCGAGTGTAGACGAACTAACATCATGGGATCCCTAGTCCAAGATGCCTCGCCCTTTCTCTTCCCCTGCACTATTGAATACTCACTCATCTGCGCTGCCATATTATACGTCATGTGGAAAAACATATCCAAATATCCATCGAAAGATGTCGCAGTGGCCATAGCTAAAGCCAGAATCCTTGAAGGTTTAGCCTACAAGAAGTCACCTCATTTATACAGCGTTGACTGTGCTCGAGCACACAAGGGTTTATTCTTTGGAATCCTCGTACTAGTCCTTACAATTATATCATTAATTTTATTTTTCGTGTTGGTATCTAAAAAAGAATACGCTTCTTTGGCCGTCGTGGAAGTAAACGTATGTGAATTGGGTTTATACGCCATGACGACATTTGCTAGTTTGGCTGGAATGGTATGCGTTAGAAATCTGAAGTACGATGGCAACCGAAATCTTGAACTGGACAACATACTTCTAGTGGGGGCTCAAACTGGTATGTTCATTTACGGAACCTTCACTATCATCGGTGGACAGTTTACTATAGAGAAGAATACTATTCTCATTCTAATAACTGCTTTATCATCATTAATTCAGACGACGTGTCAGACGATGTTCATCTTGGATGCCAGTCGAAGATCAGCGAAGACACCCGAACAGTTGCGAAAGAAACCCGGAAGAGAGATAGTAACATTTCTTCTAGTCACAAATCTGGCGATGTGGGCCATAAATACCCTTGAAAAGTCCCGAGCAGAATCGCACCCAGTTCAGTTACACTTCTACGGGCTTTGGGCCTGGACGATTATAACTCATGTTTCGATGCCACTGGCCATTTTTTATCGGTTTCATTCCACAGTCTGTTTATGTGAAATTTGGAAACGGGCTTATAAGATGAAGCCGGCATACATGTAGCGACCGGCCCGAAGGAGGTACTAAGTGCAATGCATTGGTCCATGAACTATGGTACATTGGAATTATAAAGTAGACCAGTGGTGTAGTTAGATGTTAGTGCCATAGATTCAACTATTCAGGCGTGCATGGAAAATTTAAATATAATACTGAACTAATCCTACACTGAAACTGTTCAGTAGTTTGATATCGGTTGCTATTTAAAGATGAACGTAGCGTCAAAAATTGAAATTTAAAACATAGAATTAGTTTGTAACTATAAATTATTATAACCATTTGTATCATTCATCGTAATCTATTTCTTTAAGGCGACCTCGTGTTATTATCACCCTGAATTAGTTTTGAAGTTGACTGCTCTAATGTTAAGTTATTGTATTAAAATATTTTAATGTGTTATTTATTTGTAGCTTTATTGAATGCTTTAAACGATAGTGGTATGAATATGTTAATAATGTTTAGATCACTATATTTTTCTCTTAAACGGGTAGGATTTTATTCACTTATCGCTTAATATATAATTATCCTGTTACTTTGTCTGCAAGTGTAGTGTTATTGTTGGAATTGCATAAGTTATTGTGTTCAAATTCATATTTTGTTTCAGATGTAAATTAGTTAAGGTTATATATTTGTTATCTGTCCTAGCCTGTGTCAACATTCCACTAAGTAATTAAACCACACTAGCAATAGAACTTACGAGTATGATAATTCAAAATGAATGTCTTCCATTATATTAGGTTTCATATTTTAGTTCTCACTTAACATGTCCCATTATTATATTTTTCTCATATGCTAAATATCGTCGAAGTAATTTTCAATCATTCATATAACAGGAACGATTCATATAAATATAAAACGGGAACAATAAATCGACCTAATAAGTAGTATGTTTTTGATCATTTTTTGAGCATTGAGCTTTGATGATGATTGTAGTGAAGTAATTTACATACAGATGAAAATAGTTTGTGACATAGTCCGATCTGGATTTAGAGATTTTGTAGCCATATTTTTGCGAAAAATGTAGTGTCGATATTTTCGAAAAGTTTTGATCGTAGCGATACTGTACCAAGGACCCAGTAGTTAGAAAAAAGAACACCAAAGTTTTATAAGAGTAGGAAAGGAAATTTTATAAATTGATCTAATTGCTCCAATTTTATAGCAGTTTTAAAATTATATATGTACCTATTGTGCAGTGTAGAACTAAATTATACGCTCTTGACCGTATGATCTAATTTTAATGAAATTTGAGTTTTGGGAAAAAGAAGATATGAAAAATAGTCTGCCTGGTTTGGTTACCCTGGTCGCATCTGTTTCTGCAACCAATCAAGAATGTTTGCATTGGTGTGTTCCAGTTTGAAGGGCGAGACAGGTATATAATTAAACAACATACTGTGGCAAAAGAACTTAGGTTACACAGTAGGTAGGTAACACTTGTCTATAGGCGGTGGTGATCACCTACCGTCAGATACGCCGCATGCCTGTTTAACTGCTCATTATACAAAAAAACACCGAACAAAATCTTTTGTTTTGTTCAATAATTCTATTACTACTAAGCTTGCCAATCAAGGATGGTTAATAGATGACACATTCAACATCGATGATGAGAATGGATTGAATGAAATATTATATTAATTTTAGCATGCTATATATAAATCAAGGTACAGCAAATAAATATTATTATAGATGTAGCTATTTCGTCCAGTACATTGCGAGTCCAATGCTTGTATTTTGAAAAGTCAGCTCGTAGAAAATGTATGAATATTTTATAATGATATGTATGTACTATATTAATGGAACATATAACTCTTAAGTACTAACTACATTTGTTTCTTGTATTTATGATCATTTTTCTCTTGTAAGTACTACTATTGCTCAAATTGCCACAAATATACCTTTTTACAAGCTTTTATCTTGCAATATATATACTTGCAAGTAACTATTTATGTATGTCCCTATGTCTCGGGTCGAATTTTGCAATTCAAGTTTGAAACAGCTGATATCTTTAACCGATTGAGCCGAAATATTGTACACACGTTTGGTTTGGATGACAATGCATTATTATGATAAGCATGACCTGATGGTATACCCAGGAACGGCTTCTGACGTGGGAACTCCTCAACGGTTTACTGCATGGACATGATTTTTTGGTCACACATTGAATGCAATAAGATCTCTCTGACAACAATAAAAGCTTGTGTCAAAAATAACTTGATGGTTTTTGTAAAAGTTTTATTTAAATATCTAATGAACATGATTCATTTAGTATATTTTACAATATACATAGTATAATATCCAAATAAGTAAGAGTTCTCTATCTTGCGTCTCAATAAAAAAAAGGGTTTCAGAAAACGAAATTGTTTGATGTATTTGAAAATATTTGACATACTTTATTATAATATGTAAGTAGTATTAGTATTTATATATTATTTATAGTATGTGTAAAATTATGTTGAAAAGTGTAAGTTGACCACATAATACTCACATAATGACAATTTTTTGAAGAGACTATTTTGAGCTTATGATTAGTTGTATCGCTTAACTGTTTACTAATTAGCGGCTAACATTGGCCTATTGCATTATTTTGTGCAATAACTAATAAACACAATACTTAAATTACATCCTTGTTGTTATATTATTTTATGGATTTATGGTTTAAGGTCAATTGTTTATGGCAAGAGACTCTAGTCTTGGTAACCTAATAATTGTATAATTATAAGATAAACGACAAAATCATTCATTTTGAAAATCGTAGCAGTAAATTTTTTAAACGACATAAATTGTTTTTTTTTATACATGGAAAAATAATATAATATACGATATATTTTTTCTTTAATTTGAGCATTTATCACCTTTTCGTCAAATGTATAAATATGAATGATTTTGTTAGATATCTATTGAGAACACCAATTATGACCGTCTTACACTTTTGACGTTTAGATATAGTAAGGTTTTACATTTATACCAAATATTTGTTAAATAACCTATTTATATGACATTTTGGATAATTTTTAAAACTATTTAGTTTTGTAAAATAATAGTGATACTAGCGTAATGATTTTTAAATAAGTATACATATATTTGTGAAGTATTTATTTAGTTAGGTGAGACTGTGAATAGCTGATTGTCTTCTTGGATGTTTCAAATTAAAAAGCAAATAAAATTTCTTGGAATCATTGTAAGCGTAATTAATTTGAAAAACACTACGCTACGGAGGTCGTCAGATATCGTCAACGATCGTCGAAGGTATGAATCGAACACAAAATCGAACATTAAATTTCTCTTCTATTTTTCTCTCATCCTCGCGTCTTCCCGGTTATATTCGGAGTTGTGACGCCCCGAAGTCCAGGTTTTGCCTAAAAATGTACTAAGTATTCAATTTTGAAGATTTGGATGCGCTTTTACAACCAGGTGTTTGCTTGACGTCAACCCTGTCCCTTAGTCGCCTACGACATCCACGGGAAGATTGGGTGTGGTCCTATACTAGGGCGGGATCATACGCCACATTCAATTTCTATTCTATTTACTTACAGCTATTTGAATGTCAGCTTCAGGGTTTCGTCATCGGAATTATTTATAAGTACACTATCAGTTACATTGGTGATGCTCTAAATATCTAACGCATCGACGGCCAAGTTCAATGAACGGTTAGTGCCAGATACTGAAGTACGATATACAAATGCGATAAAGATAAAAGCATTGAATGGACACTGATTTATGTATTGAAATCGAAGTTATTGAATCATTTTCAGCTGTAAGGGTATGCTGTATCAGCAAATGTCTCAATTTTCTATTATGATTTATAAGGCAGCTTCAAAGCTAGCACTAGAAATTACAAGGGTGATTTTTTTTTGCGATGAACCCGGGCATCGCTTTGTAACATTTCCGAATGCAACCGGGAATACGTGAACATAAGAGAGAGGAACTTCAAATGTGAATACACTCGTATTTAAAGACATATTATGAATATAATCCCATATTATGTATGGTCCTTAAAAAATCAACGACGAGTTTTTGAACCATTTTAAGCTATCATAATAATATAATGAAGCCATCGGTCCAATTTGTGAGCTGCCTTATAAGAAGAGAGACAGCAAGACTCTATATGGACACAGGTAAATCATGTCAGATTGAGAAATTGACATGGCGATTTGAATTCAATGGCAAGTATTCTCAATAGTACAGTCAGCAACACAGGTATTGAGGTCATACACATATAAAGTTTGCGTAAATATACAGTTGAATGGTCTTTTCCGTATTAACATTTAATATAATGTGTGTAGATCTTTTTAAGGGGACGTTCATCGAAATACTTAGGGTGAGTTGCGTCAAGTTTGACGGTGCAACCCATCCTTAGAGTGGTTAAAGTTAACGTCAAGATTGACTAATGTAACAAAACCTTATTGTAATTAAGTATAAAATAAAATCATTATTGACGTAATAATTACATTGTGGACTGTACCTACGACTCATACATCTCAGTGATTGATTAAGACTGTACTAAAGTTGTCATCTATCTAGTTTTCTAAAAGTTAATATATTATCAACTAGCTGCGCCGGGGCTTCGCTCCCGTGTGAATTTCGGAATAAAAGGTACCCTATGTGTTCTTTTCAGGTTATAGTCCCTGCTCACAGCCCGGGGCTTCTAGTATTGTAAATGCGAAAGTTCTATCAACTTATAGCGATGAAACCTAAGTATAACAGATTTATATTTAGTTAGAGCTTCCGCTATACAACTGTAAAAATCACAACACAGAACAAACAGACAACCAAAAAAAAATAGTTTAGGCTTCTATTAGTCTTATAAAGATTCCATAATTATTCTTCTTTAATATCCCTATGTACAAAAATATTTGTAGGCTAATAAGCCTACTTATTGTTTTATTATTGTATATACGACATATTATATAATACTTGCCTATATATACTATGTATACCTGCTTAATTTCCCATATTAGCCGATACTTGTCCCTATTACAAATAGAGAATTCTCATGGCTCAAAATTTGTTAAAATCTGTTCAGTCTACTATTGGCCGATATGTAAAATATATTATAGACATCATCGATTTAATTGACATAATTTGTAATTACTATAGCTGTGCGTGTCGCGAATACATAAAGATAATGATCAGCAGATTATTATGGACTCCATTGCAAGGATCGATATTTAGGTCGTGCAACTGTAGGCCCTTTGAGGGGATAAATGTTAAGTTGTTCTACAGCTATGCCAAAATAAATATAGTTGGCTCTATCTGTCAATTCGGCTGGAGTAATTTCGGTAGTGTAAGAATGTAAGTTTTGTGACGCTCAAAATTGTTGAGAATTTCTCGCAAAAATTTTTGAAACAACAGTCAAATCTTGTAAAAAAAATACAAATGAATAAATAAACAGGTGCCATGAAATAAAAAATAATAATATAGAATTAGAAATTCTTCGTTCGTTCGTCGTCAAATCGCACTAACAAAAGTAAAGATCTATTGATAGAAATGAATAGATAATACTACACACTATTTTTAATATATGTGTTTCCTGTCAACTGTGTACAAAACTATTCTTCGCTCCAGTCGGTATCGATCCATACATACTCGTAGCATGGGGGTACCAAGGAGGAGACGGGTTACAAGGAATACAGTATTTGCTGAATTTTGGATGTGGCATTTGAGAAATATTACAAAATTTTTTTATTTCATTCATTCCTTAAATTTAGCCTACGAAGATCTTTCCATTTTACTTATTATCATAACTTGTGTACATTAAGTAAAGTACAGAGGCTTACATGATAAGGAAAATTAAATAATTTTAAGATATTTTTCGTTACGTAGTACTTGAATGGATTTACCATAGTGCCGATGCAATATTTGCGTAGAATTTATGGCATTTAAAGGCGTAGAAGTAAGTTCTATATAAGGTGAAAGGTATTGTACCAGAATATTTTATCAAGATAATTTTTGACTGTGGCTTCCATTTTGCGGCTACCTTAATTTTTTTAAATCTTTACATAAAATGTCAGCCATTATTTAGTTGCAGTTTTATATTTTCTGATTCATGTTTGAGTTGCATCTCTGGCCACCCCGTCATGTTTGGGTGCAAGACACCCCTTATAAAGGCACGCGCATGTGTAAGTACTTTTAGCGTGCCTATTCATAGACTACAATGGTCTATAACAATTTAAGCATGTAGATATTGAAATAACAAAATTCAAAAAATGATGTACCTACTAAATGGTTTTTACTTTCATTTCAATTTTTTATTTATAAATAAAAAAATATGTTTTGAAAAATTCTTATTGTTTACTAATAGCAACAAAAAAAAAATGATCCTCTCCCCATACGCAAAATGATAATGATTTCAATAAATCTAGTCTTTCAAATAACTAGATTATGTTCTAAAAATATCGGAACTTTCGCTGGACGATATCTAGGCCACGTTTTAATCACTGCTGTATATATATTTATTTGGTCTATTGAGAGAGGAAAACATTCAAATGCTAATTGCGGACAGCGAACGGCACTAGCATTGTTAGGAGAAAAAAAAAACCGTGCGCATTTGAAAAAGGTTTTGCTTTGTAATATGTAATAATCGTACCTCTACCTACATTTCAATATTATTGATCAATACATTTGCTTCATAATAATTATGAATCTGTCTGTCACACCTTCAGATCAATTTTACTTTCTAAAAATCTGCAACCCACTTAACACCCACTGAACATTGAGAACGTAAACATAAAATGTGGAAAGTATGCCCAAATTTGCTCTATTATAGAGGAAATCTATGGCTTTAGTTATAGAATAGGAGGGTGAGCGTGTCTGCCATGGCACAATGGGCCCCGTGGTTGTAGCTATGCTTGTAGCCATAGGATTTGTGTGCAGAAACACCGCGCCATCCGCGAGTTGGCGCCGGGCTTCGGAATAGATCGCGCGTTCCCGCCAATTCTAAATTCGAACGAGATATTTCTGTGTTTAATTCCAATTTGATAATCTAACATTATTTTTTTTAATATTGAAGTATTGAGGCGAACGATATCTGTTTATTTACCGTTGTTTGTATAACATTGTGATAATTAAACTTGGATTATTTCTTGAGTATAGTGAGTGCGCGTCTTTATAAAAGGACTGCTAAATGGACAATGCTTCTACTCTTCAAGTAATCATCTTCCCATGAAAATGAAATCGTGAGTATTGTTGTATTTGTTTATGGACCAACAAGTCAGAGATCTAATCCCTACAAAGTACATTTGAACGAGATTTTCTAACAAGCTTTTGCTATTAATTAAACCAGTAAAGTACCACTTAAATGTACCTATGTACCAATATACCTATATATAATCATGTTGGTATGATAAAAACAGAAATTACTGCTGGTTCTAACAAGTCAAGCTTAGAAAGCGACCGCTAGCTGACAAACAAGTTTCATTTTTGTATAATAACATCTCCGTTTCCAAGTAATTCATTATATATGTGAACCATTTTCAGCGGAATTGAAACAATGTTACTAAGAATTAAATTCTAACCCGTACTAAAATTATCATTCCTCTGAGGATATATTTTTCTTTGTTGCGTGGGAATAACAGATACTACTTTTTCTATTTTTGATTTTACCACATGTGAACTCTATGCCGGGAAATAAAATGTTGTATTTCTTATGCTTTATATATATTTTGATTACTATATTATTGGTTACCTACATAGGTAAAACCGGGTAAACAAAAATTAGAGACGACATTAAATAATCATTGGCCGTAATTGGTTTTGTCATTTTCGAATATTCTTGTAGTCAAGTCAATTGTATTGTTGTCCATAAAAATAACAGTTAACGTAAATAACCAGCACACTGAAACTAGAGCCGTTTTCGTATGTTACTATAATTGGATCATAGATTTAAGACTCAATACTCAGTTTAGTCTACCATAGAGTTAGTCTTTTCTTTGTAGTAGAGCGTTCTACCAAATTAATTCAGATAACAACAATTCTTGTCGCGCAGTAAAATAAATTTTCAAAAGTATTTTTGAAATTCATTTTCTTGTTATAATTTAAGAGTGGCGACGCCCTTATTGTTTTTATAATATAAGTTTGCCATGTAATATTTATTGCTGTATTCTTAGCGAACTGTTTCTTATATGTTATAATATTGATAACCGCGAACGCATAGTAAATAAATGTTGTCAATTCTTCCAACCTCACGACACAACCGGTGTACCTTTTCAACCTGAACTTGTATCCAAGCAATACCTATTACAAGCCACGGGCAAAATTAAGTACTTAAAGTATTTCTTATTACCGGTGATTACGTTCAGCGCTTCACAAGGTACCCGATCTACAGTTAATAGTTACTATAAGAGTCGAATGGATATCGCCCAAGGCTCAGATTGTGTGGTTAGTTACCGAGCATATTGTGCCACTTACGTCGACGACAATAACTGCATAATGCGGCCACGAGCCGATCACAATGAACATTTTCTCATGTAAATGAAATGGAGCTGTTAGTGACTGCATTGACTAAGTAAGGCAAACCGGCGCTGGTTCATATTGGTTTGAAGAGGTATCTTCAAGTAAACAGAACTAGTTTTAAAGACATTTTAGAATTTCACCGCTATATGCGCACCCCCATCATTTATACAAAATGGCGTACTTTGCGTTTTTCTATGCAGGTTTAGGTAAATTAACGTCAAAGTTTACTTATACAACCGACCCTATATTTGCTTACGGTGGAATTTTATAGATTACGAGATACTTATGAAAGGAGAAAAAAATAAGACAGTCAAATCGGTAAGAATTTAATAGATAAGTTAACAAAAAGTCGATAAATTTTTCCCACGAGTTTGGCTCTGTAAGAATAAAGAATTATACTGTACGTAACTCCTGAAATGTTAAGTATTTTTATAATTACTCTGCGCAAGATGAATCGTAAAGACCACACAATGGCACATCCCAGGTTGCTAAATTACGCAATAAACTTTTTTGTAATACAATTACATGCGTGGAGTCCAAAAATGGCGCATTGTCATTTTGAATGCAGCAGTCAATCATTTTGCAGCCATCCGAGACCGGTCAAGGTCTGTAGACATGGACAGAGCGAGACATGCTCTCAATTATATATTTGTCTCTTTCACTCTTCAGATTCAGTCTAGGTGTTGTGATGAAACACTGCTTTATCAACACTGATGTTCCCACAATTATGCGATTTAAGCCGCGGATCCATTGCTGCAAGAATGTAAGACAACTGGGGCGTGAGTGGCGATGTAACTCTTGTTTATTCATACCACAGAGTTACTCAAATGACAGTGGAGAAGATATGAAAATATTCAAAGTACTATCAGGTATTTAAAAAAAAATTGCTAGTGTATTGTAAAAAAATATTCTATAATCTATTTAATAGCGGTACTTGGGCTCCTAGTTCTTTTGCGGGGTCCCACTTCAGCAGCACGGCCTGGCGTTTGTTTAATAATGTTAATCTGTAATCGTAGATGTTAGACCTATATTTTATCAGTTGTCACATAGAAATTAATATTGATAATATTATTTAATAAATTAATCCGATAAGGCCTACGCAGAAACGGAATTGCAATTTAACCATTATAATTACTGTCGTTTCTCGCTTCGCGATTTTCTTCTTCTGCATACGATTTGCGTCATTGATGGTTTTTTCAAAGTTTTTTTTACAAAGTTTCGATGGCGTGATAATCAGCATTAAAACGGTCTGTTTTTTATTAGTCTCGTTGATAATGAGGATTTTATGTTGACTGTGAGAAAATATGACAATGGTATTTTTTCTTTTTATATTACAAAATGTGTTGCCAAGCGTATATAAAAATACTTATTACCTTCTTCCAAGCAATGCATTGCCTATTTAGAGTTACTATGACGTGCAAGAAGAAGAAGCACATTTAAATGTAAGTTCCGGCTATTTGGGGGTCGATAAACTTGGTTAATACTCAATAAAAGGTTTTGAAATATGTTACATATGCAATTGCCCATTCAGAATGACGTCAACTATTTTTTTCAAGTCGCTCGATAAGAAGCATCGATAAGAAGAAAAAATCGAATCACTTGTATACAATAATAAGTTTAGTATCACATGTACTAATAGAAGTTTTAGTTAGTCAAGATCGAAACAATCGCAGCGGGCTGTAACTGTTTAAACCAGTCTAAAGCAGGACTGCAATTTCCATGTGGTAGGAGTTCAAGGCCCGTTGCATGACATAATGACTGTAACATGCAGCTATATTACGCAGGTGGATGTAGGCAATCTTCGGTTTTATCGTTTAGCTGTTAAATTCATTGAATTATATTTTAGTATCCACTTTAGTTGCACACCTTGACTTGTACCTAAATTATATAAAGCAGCAATAAACTCTTGTTTATTGCTAAGTTAGGTAATGTTAATTTTTATTTAAACTTTTAATGTTTATTTCAATTTGGAAGAAGTTGCGTGGTTTAGGATGAGATGCGTAGAATTACCAACTTGTGATTGGTATGTCTTATATTTTAAAAGCTCTTTTAAAGTGCCTGCACGCTAGGTATCTTAATAGGTATATAAATAAATCGGCAAATAATCAAAAATCACACAATGCAATTTTTTTTTAATTTTGGCATTCGTGTAACCAATTCAATTTTTTTATATGGAATCTTAAGAGTTTTTAACCTGTACAGCAAATGCAAAGTACGCCATTTTGTTTAAAGTCAACGTCAAATTGGACTGGTGCAATTCACCATAAAAGTTAGGTGTACCACTCAGGTGCCTAAGCTTAAACTTTTTAATCAAGCTCTACCAATAAATTTAAGCCTGTAATTAATGTGACCCTCTCCCTTCACAAGTGCACCATCCACCCATCCACCATGACTATCTCGGGAAGCATCTAATTAATCTGTGGAGTTCACTCGAGAGTGACAATTCGTTTTTGTTTTACATCCAACCTAACGATCAACTTTGAAAAATTTATAGGAACCACATGCGGGAAATTATGGTTTGTTTTTAGATACATGAGAACTGTATGATGTTGAATGTATTTTGTTTTGTTATTTTAATTTGGAAATTAGGCGAGAGGCGGTGCGATTAATCTTGATTTAAAAAGTTAAAATGTTTTCGTGCTTCCCGTTATTTTACTAAAAATTTACCGGTTGATGGAAGTAATACTTAATACTTATATTATGCGAAATTATTTTCATAACCCTTATGTTTATACAATTTCTATGATATTTTACGTTGCTAGTCTACGTACTGTGCCAGGGCTGCATCATTGTAAATCTTAACAATGCGCGAGATTCTTTCTGAATGAATGAAACGGAAGAATGATATAAACAACGTATCAGATCTCGTTGGAAAAACAGAAATGACAATTGGAATTCATATTGACATAGTTTCCGCTCGGTCTGCGTTCATTACCGTCTGTTATGTGGCGATTGCAATGTGGAGCACTGAAATGTTTGCTTTTATAACTTAATTAAGTCATGATCAAGTGTTATTATTATTGAAAAGTTTTGTCAAAACAGAGTTTTGGTTCTTATTATCTCTCATCCTCGTGTGTTTCTTGTTTCATTCTCCGAAATGGCGCATGAAAGTCCGGGATCCGTTTCAAAATTTTTAAATTTTGAACATTCATTCGTCTACGATTTCCTGACCGGCCGATTGTTTGACGTCAACCCTCTTTGGGAATGTTGTTATTACTTATTTGCTATCATGGCCTTGTTCTTATCCCGTCTTTTGTGGACTCGAGGACAGAAACCAACACGCCACAGATGCGGTTGTCAATAATTCTGCAAATCGTTTTATAGAGATCTTTGACTGATCGTCTCATTGTTTGGGTTTGTTTGTACTAAATAAAATTTTAGGGATTAAAACATCTTAAGAAAATTTTATATTAGACTCTGGCTCTGAGAAAAAGCCTCCTAAAAAAAAAATAATAATCACGTATTGTGTTTTTTCCGTAATTAAATTATTAATTATTACTAGTCAAATTTCTTTGTTATAGCAATGACTTGTATGGTTTTATTGATCGGTATACCATCGGCGAGTTGCTACAGGTGGTGCATGCTTTGTTTTGGTCCGTACGTTGACCCCAGCCACCCCTAGGAAGGGCGGCAGACTGTCTACCGCACCCTCTATACACATTTGGCCAAAGTGAGGACGAACATCGTGTACATTGCTTGGTTTTATCTTTTCGCTCGACGCATAGCTCACGAAGAAACAAAGCAATGTATGTCAATTAATCGCACGGTTGGAAAATAGTCAATCGCGCCCTCTTTTTCCTCTGAGCATGCGCCAAGATACTCTTTAAATTGCTTCAATTGCCCAATTTTGAATGTGAAGTACTCAATTACATTCCTGTTTTATGTCATTTATTTATCAATTGAATCTCCAGTATTCTTCAATAGCTCTTAATGTAAGTTCCACAAATAAAGATAAAATCATAGATTTAAATATGAGTAGGTATTTTTTGTATTGTTATTTGCTTTTTATGAAGATTTACAGAAACTAATCTTGGTGGAGTTTTTTTGTGTTCCAGATATACTTAGAAGTCTCAGACTTAGCCCAAAATAAAATATACTTATAGAATAAACCTAGTTGGTCGGAAATTCATATAATGACTTACGAAAATTCTCGGTATTTCTATTTAATCCACCATGTGTTGTATACCCGCGTGTAGGAGTCGCTACGTAATATCCGGCGGGCGGTCCTTTTCAAACGCCTTGCATAATGTGTAGCCGTGACGGATATCTTTTACCAAAACAGACGCCATTTTCATTTGATGTACAAGATACAAATAAAAAGCTTTAACTGGCATGCAGTGAGGTAGATTTTTGCTTTTAAATTTTTTGATACATTATAATAACAATGAAGTTCAAGATATTCTAGTGCATTCAAGTGCATTTTCATTATTATTCCTGGAATTCTGTAGCATATTTATCTGTTTTATGTACCTACTTCTGTTTCACTAGATCTAAAACATTATTAAAACTCAACTATGAAAATGTGAATGTTGTAATTCCGTAACTAAATTTTGTTACCCCAAAAACGAAATGTATTCAATCAATATTTTTCATGCGTCGCATTAATTTCTTTGTTAGTAAACAAACCAGTTATTTCTACAATAAAAAACTTACCTTTGCGTAGGGTGTATGTCGGTCACGCAACGACCGACGACTCATGGGAAAGGGACCGGACATTTCATGGCTATGGACACACGAGTGAAACTAAATCTAGATTTAACTCCACTTCAAATAGAAGCAGTGTAAGATCAGTCTACTAGACTTTCACTTGATTTGCTGTAGGTTGTTTAGTTTATAAGTCGTCCAACATATTTTATTATTCTACTTGTGGACTTAAACATGGCGCGCTGAAAAAATCTACTTTTTGGTCAGACCGTACCCATTTCTGTCGACGACGACGGAGGGAAGACTTGTGGCATGATAATAGCGCTATTTCTGACACAGATAAAGAATGGCAGACATATTAAGACGCAATAACTTCCAAGCATGGAGAGGAAGTAGAAATGTGTGGTCGAATTTCGTAACACAATTGTACCTAAATAATTTGGTATGTGTGAATACGTAGGTTGGTCTAAACCAATGTATGTACCTAATGATCTAAGGTACCTATGAACCTTTTAAAATTTACCTGATGTGGTAAGTATTTGTGTAGGTAGTCAAGAAACAAACCGGTATGACAAGCACAATAGATATGTTATGAAATGAATTGGGATTAATTTTAAATGCATCCAATCGCCGCTTCATTTGGTACTGAGATAATATGTGGCAATACTTTCATCTTGATTATGGGTATATTCACTGAATTTGAGTAGAAAGTGTATAGCAATAGAAAAATGCTTCTTTGCTCGCGACTTCGTACGTGAGAAAAATGCTATATTTCCCGATCACGTGACAATTTCTGTAAAGCCTATGTTCTTAGTGCCCAATGAGCTCATCTTTCAGCTTTCTACACCCAGTAGTTTCGGCTATGAGTTCCTGCCAGTCAGGTATGGCACACCTATAAGTATTTTTATTGATGATAGATACAAAAAATTGACGATATTTGATTCCTGTTTTATTTCGTAAATTTACTAAGAACCTAAAGTACGTTGAAACTTATTTATCTAGTACAAAGACGCCTCGAGTTATGATTACATTAAGCGTTCGCTGAACTTGCTTCCGGCGCGGTCTCTTGCTTCCAGACATCCATCGACTCTTCCAGTCATCGAGCGAATAAATAAATAAATATATAGGGACAAACTACACACACTAAGTTAGCCCCAAAGTAAGTTCGCGACTTGTGTTATAGGTGATGTGGGGACTATATTTATAACATATACACATATAGATAAAGCGAAGATAAAAGCAAGGTATTCATTCTCGAATAGGATCAATTTTAATAGCACTTAGAAAACCTTTCATACAAACATTTTGAAATGATTGTTTGATCAAATATTGAGCAGCGATCTCAGTATAATCAGTCCTATTAAATTTGGACCTATTATAATCGATGCTCTGAAAGGAATTCCTGCGTCTTTTGCGGCCATCTAGCGACTGATAAATGGCCGATAAGAAGCTACAGTCACGCCCAAATTTAATAATAACAAACTTTGTTCCGGAAGTTTGGATGCTTTGGTATAATTGTTTATTTATTGAACGAACCATATACGATGCCAATACCTCCAATTATGGTTTATAATTTTTATAAAAGGATTTGGAGTATGTTTTTATTCCAAAATTGAAAAAAATATTGTTATGTGTTTATTAATAGGTATTAAAAAGTATTACATAAATAAAATAAAATTAATATTTACGTGAAAGGCTTTAATGGATTATAGGAAATATGTATACTTTTTTGTGGCGGATATTATTATATACCTACACGTAATAATTACAGATAAACCTACATCTTTATCCCTTATAGGGAAGACAGAGTCAGATCGCGAGTTTAATGATGGAATTGAATCATAAGAATATTAACTGGCTGCGTTGAGAAGGTAATACTTATTTAATTTTAGAATTCTAATAAACCAGAAGAAACACGGCGAAATCTAGACGAAAGGCATTAAAGTTCGGGTCGATGTTCTAGACAAAACCGGTCTAGTTTTTAGACAACGAAACTGGTATAGGCAAAAAAATTATTAAGTTTAAAGTTTTTATGGAAAATGTTTATAAATATTCTTATATACAATTACGTTGTGGGATGAGAACCCGTTGTTTGTGTTGCCACACATAAATCAAACTTATTAAAAATATACAACTTCATTCCAGGCGCTGACTTTCCCATGTTTCGTAATCTATGACTGAAATATTTGTTCTTATTTCTTTAGCGTTTTTCTCTAGGTTATGCATTTTATGAACTTGTTATGTTTAATTATAATAGAAAAGCTTATGCATTATGTAATTCAGGTCAGCATATGACATTACCTATTAACAAAAAGTACCTATTTAAAGTGTTCCTTTTAGGTTTAAGAAAATTTTGCGTAAAAAAATAGATTCATAGTTATTACATATTATCACAAATGCAAATATGCTATATAGATGTTAGTGATTAAACTGAAGCAGTCTAGTTATACCTGGCTACTGTGGTTGATATTATGACAGCTGGCCACGTAAACACTGCGCACGCGCACGCACGCGAGATAGGATTGTGGAACTTCTGTCGGCGCCAGCAGGGGTTTCTTAGAACTGAAATACAACAGGTAAAGAATTGGAATTCCAAAGTTTGTGTATGGTGTAGGTACGTAGAACATTATTGTAGGTTGAAACAGTAACATTTATGTTACTATGTGGGCATCTGTTAAAATGTATCTACAACATTACTGAACTCCATTGTTTTAATAGTCTAGTAAAAATATATTAATATTGGTACTTACACACGAAGTTATATTAGCTATATTTGGTTAAATATCTAAAAAATTCAAACAATCCAAACAAACTTTTTTCATCGTGTTTCTCGTATTACCCATTCAAGTCGTTGCAGTAAAAACCAATCTTCATTAAATCCGTCCAAAAAAGTTCCAATAAAAAAATCTGTCAGCGTCGAATAACGGCTTAGTACAGATTCTTCTATTTACGATGGCGTGGTGTGAAATACTACTGGAGTCAAAAGTGTTGGCTGCGCGTCGTGGGCTGTCTAAAACTGGGCTTAAACTTGAGTTCCTGGTTTAAAATTGGTCTGAAATTGGACTATTTCATAAAATCCAGTCCATCTCTGTTGGCGGCACAATCCGAACCCCACAATGCCGCCCCCATCTGTTTCCGATGCGTCCATTCAATGTCGATGCAAGTCGTGAGAATAATGTGGATCAATAGCGTCGAATATTAACACACAAAGAACAATATTATAGTGATATATTGCATCTGATTGACCTATGTTTTGATGATTTCCTAGTGCAGCGTTTTATTGGCCTATTTATGTTAGATTACTTCAAAATCTTATATGTAAAGCTGGTGCTTTAATTTTTCTAAAAGTTAATACGTTAAAAAAGTGATAGTATCTTTGATAAGTATTCCAAGAGTTAAGAATTCTTTCATTCTTCACTCCTTCTATCAACAACTGAATTTCAACTTTATTTATTTTTAAATAGAAGCCATTTTGTCTTACCAATATCAAACATTCGGAAGGTTATCAGGATGCACAATCAAGGGATGACAATGGGGGCATTAGCGCGACGTTTAGGGTCGGACGTGACGCGACTACCAGATATATGGGATTATAAGTGGTACTATGTTGATAGTTAAGTGCTTTCGCTAATATCTAAAAGTCACTGAAGTCCAAACATGCTGATTTGGCATTCGTTATTTACTTTTTCTTCTATTGTGCTCATTTCATGCGAAAATATACATATGGTTACAAAGACTTTGTTCGAACTTTTGCCTCATTATTTATTGTTTGTACTTTTGCCTCATTTTTATTTTTACTTACATTCTTTTTCTTTGTAACAATCACTATATCCTCATTTTGGTTTTAATTTGTTTTTTCAAATTAGGAGCATTTAATTGCAATAACATAAATTCAAGTCTTGCCTTTTTCTTGTGTTTTGTCTTTCTTCTCTTGTGGCCTCCAAGTTATTGTGTCAAACACAAATTTTTTAATCGTTTTATTCAAATTTTCATCCCAAGGTACTAAAGCGTGACATTAAATCCAGATTTATTCCAAGAGATATGTATATGATTTATTTCGTCTGCATGCGGCGTCACGTCTTCTATTTAAGGCTATTCCGTGTTATTATAACCTCTGAACTCGCCAGACGTACTCACGGAGAAGGCCGAAGTCTACCGAAACTTTATGTTGTTTTTTGCTCCGTCCCGCTCTTTCACTCAAACAAAAACACCGTATTCGAAAGCTACGTTCCGAAGCTTATGGTGTCCGCCTGTTGTATAAAGCGATCGTGTCGTTACACCACCAGTTGTTATTTGTTATTATAAATACAAGACTTTGTTGCATTCATATTTGTGTACAGAAATTCGTGTCGTTTATGTAAATACTAGTTCAGTGTTCTAGCGTGTTTTCTTGTTCTTGAGCTTGTTCCTGAGTTTACGAAACAATGAAAATGTAAGTATTACATTGAATAATTATTTTGTGTTACTTAATTAGAAGAGTTTTTAAGAAACATTCTTTCTGAACTTTTGTTTTAATTTAGAATAAATTGATTGTAAATTACTGCCAATCAGAAGAAAATTGTCAATATCTATAGATAGAATGATGGTCAAAAGCAAATTGCCTTTCAGGATTTATGTGCAAGTTAACAAAGTGCTCATTAAACATAAATCTGAATCTAGTATATGCGAGGAACGTAACTGCCTTCCTGACTATGTGCAACTAATTCAACAATAATAATTTATTGCCAATAAGTATCGGTGATAAATCAGTGGCACACAGTGGTTAATAAAAGGACTATCAGTTATTGGATTCAATGATTTATGTATATTCTTGAAATATTTTCTGAAGAGGAGCTGTTCTGATATTGATGTTTCCCGGTTCACACAATAATGTCGTTTTAATTAAAATGATTTTAAATATAAATTCAATTTCATTAAAAATTACGTAATAAGAACATGTACAATGAATTTGGTATCTACAATTATTTTCTCCTTATCTATTCATAAGGAGGGTCAGTGAACCAGCAGTGGAGACACTAAAATGGCTGAAGATGATAATCAATTAGAATGCAATAATACACTGTACATATTTAGATAGGTTTAAATTATTATTTGATTTATACCTCGAATACCTTAAGTGTCTGTAACAGAAATGAAAAAATACAATTTAAGTAATTTCTTACACTTTTATATGTAACAACAAATGTAATGCACGTCTACAGTGAAAACATTATATTTTTTTTAAACGCAATTTTGAAAATTGAATCACAAGCTCGATTTGCCAAGTAGAAAATTGGCTTTCAACCAATCTGTTACTTGGCAATTTCGATATAACTTCCCAGTTAGATTTAGGTGTACTCCGCACTATGTACGATTCTAATAAGAGTTAACTGTGTAGTTGACCCGGACCGCCTAACAAATATTGTTAAAAAAATTGAAAATGGTCGATTCTGGTTTTAAGGCTCGTCTCGTCAAAAAAGATTATTATAGGTGATATGTTTTATTAAATTTAAGAGCTATATAGAGAGAGGAGATGTAGAGAAACACAATATGACAGTATCGGTATGTGGAATTATTAAGTTTCAGTTTTTCCTTATAACATCATGGTTTATTTATCAATATATTTATCGATGTTTCTTTTTGATACATGCCCAAAAAAATGCCCAATAAACTTCCCCCACCTTGAAACACGTCCAATCAATCCGCCAGAGCAAGCCATTTCGCGTACTCCATGTGTAACCACAGGAGTTCCGACAAACATGGCACACATCAGAAATGTCGATCGCAAACAATCGCTTTCCGAGTAATGGCCGGCGCGGCCCCATTGCAAGCTAATGCGTTTACTTACAACCAGGAACACAATACTAGTGTTGTACATTAAAATGCATCTTAATATATTTTTTTGAAAGAGTTTTATAATATCACTAGCTGCGCCCCAGGTCTTTCTCTCAGCTCTCGTGGGAATTTCGGAATTAAAGTACTCTGTGTTATTCCAGGTTATATTCTACCAGTGTATACAATTTTATAACAACAGTAGATTTTGCGTAAAAGAGTACCTAACAAGCGTAATGATCACAAACTTTCGTATTTATAATATTAGTAAGATACTGAGGCTCTCGGCCGCAGTTATAGCAGCAGCTGTCTTTCTACTTGGTGTCCTGGAGGTGTGTTTGTGGCAGTGTGTCAACGCAAGTAGCGGCCGTGCCAACCTCAACGGCACCAAACCATGCCATCCGGTCTCCTGTCACCATCCCGGGCGAATCAATTAGTTTCTTAAGTAACTAGCAGGCTGCTTGCAAGAGCTCGATGAATAACAATGATATTTGATATTTATGAAAATATGACAGTAGTTTTTCTGTATCTATAATGGCAGAACACTCCAATTTATATAGAGGTATATTATGTACGATGTTATTAATCCAAATCGGTAGGTAGGGCAATTATGTGCAGAGTATCTAAAATGCAATATGCCACTTGGTTAATTGGCTAAAAAAATGCACTTTTGTAAATTTCGTCCGTCTGCAACGGCACTATGTCATTTTATGTCATAGTTGTAATTTTTAGTTTTTTTTTTTATTACCAACCTATACAAAAAGATCTCCGTTTTTCATCACCTGTTTTTTTAAATCCAGTTTTTGCCGTACCCATTATTTTTCTTATAACTATGGCCGTACCAGTAGTCGTCATGGCCCCATTGCATGATAATGCGTTTACTTACAACCGGGAACATAATACTCCCGTTTGTTTATAGTTGGGTATGGTATATGTGCAGTGGTCTTAATCCACCCTGTATAGGAGGGGCAGTAATGTATGTATGCATTGTATGTCGTAGTTATGCTATACTTTTCTTTGTTTTTCATTACCCATGTACTTTGTTGTTGGTGTTTTAGTACAGTGCCTACCTTTAGTACAGTGCAAAGAGATTTTTTAACATTGCATGTTTTTCATAATGTTTTTTTCTGCAAATACTCGTTTTATTGACGAAGCTTTTAGTTTTAGGTAAAAACTTTGGTCTTGAAAGGTCCATCGAATCTACTTGAACATTTTTTTTCAATTGTATGATTTTTTTGTTTTTGCAACTCTGAAAATAAAAAAAAGTAACGTAATCGTTTATCAAACAAAAATGTTTTCTTTGTACGTTTTCTTCAGTTCGGTTTAAAAACAAAGCGTTAACATTTACAAAGCAATCGCTGTAAAACTCTCAGCTTGGCAATATTTTGATGCCGCCCATTTTTAGTCTACATATAGGATGTTGGGCATTCTCGTGGCGCACGCCGCCGTAATGAAACCTGTGATTGTGCAACGGAGCTAAACTGTTTTTTTGTGAAGCGAAGTTGGCCATCTGCGGTGGAGAGCTAGTGTTGCCAGTATCGCTGAAAGGCGCGCTCATCTCAGTTGAATAGCGGCCCAGCCCTCGCCCGCTCGCTATTTGCAGAACAATGCAGGCTTGATGTGCGCACGCCGCCGGGAAAGCGCGGGAGGGAAAACGCGCGAACTCTGGCAGTCTCGGCCTGCGAGCGCGACCGGCCGCGCGCCGAAGCACGCCCTGCGACGCCTGCGCCCTGGCGCACGCCGGCACGCGCCGCGGCCGCCGCGGCGTCACTTTTTCCGAATCGACCGCGGACGGCGATTGTGCCACCGTGACTGATTTTCAGTGTCAAAAGGTTGGTGACCTTACTATATAGTGCAGCCAAAAAACACAATTTTGGGCACTTGTACCAGATTTGCTACCGCCCAATCGGATGACTTTTGACACTGTAGGTAGTCATTTCCTCGTGCGCTCCAAATGTCAAAGTTACTACTCACTTAAGACCGTAATGTCATTGCTCTAATTTATTTCATATTTTCTTATTTGATTTATTTACAATTATATGATTGTAAAGAGCATATTTTTTTAAAATAAACTTCGACTTTGAGAACTTTTGAAAAGATCGACGACACCACATGGTGTTTTCCCAACTTTATCTCATGATAATTCTTGGTATTTAATGGATTCATGACTCAGCTTCATCTTTAAAAGTATTTGAAAAGATTCTATTTCAATTGTTCTTTTATAAAAATAACACTATTTGTTCAGGTAACTTATAATCATTAAGTTATAGGTAGGTGTAATGGAATACGTAATGGAATAAGGACTCTAAAATTAAGAAAAACATAGTTACGATTAATTTATCCCACCACATGAAATATATACAATGAAATCTAGCATCATCTCAGCAGAGAAAATTCTTAGTTTTGACCTACATACGCGTCTTAAACTGAATTTAGATTGTGGTAATTCACTAGAACCAAGCGCAATCCCGCCAAGAAAGATGTCATGTTCCAAAATAATAGCTACGTTGAGATCATCTTCCGAATGATCATTGATGACGCTCAATATCGATTACAGAATTACAATAGTAAATACATAATGCGTCAAGGTGTAGATAATGTAAACACTAATCAAGCAGCTTCTGTAGAACTTGATTGCTGCACGTCTAAATGGACATAAGTGCCAATCTTGGCAACGAGATGTGTGGTAGCTGTTGAGTGTATTTACTCATGATTGGTGTGATTTTACACGGGTATTATTGTTACTTTATACCGTAGCTTTTGCTGTCAAGTGTTGTTTGTCAATCAATGTTTTATTTTGAGTGTTAAATCACGATTTCGTATTATATAAGCTGCATTGTAAAACAGCGTTAAGAGTTTTTACAATCTATATTATTTATTAGGTGATTGGTTGTTATTTCCTACTAATATATGATATTTCCTTACATACTGATTTTATCGTGAAATATATATAATGATTTTTATTTTTACCGAATATCCTAATTGAATATCTAATTACACGTTGCGCAGCTTGACTAAGTGGATTAGCATCTATTAGTTGTCTTGTCTCGCATAACGATGACAAACTATTTCCGACGCAAAAATAATTACACAAAATCATGATCGATGTTGAAAAGCAAGCGGCATTGGATGGTGGTCAATTCATTTCAATCAAAACACATCCTGTCTGCGTTCCCATGCTGCAGTTATATGAAAATGATGGGTATTTAATAGCGCCATTTGGTGGGGTTCGAGCCACTTTGGAATGAGGACTTAATCTCGGCTCTCTGACTTAATTACCACTACTACTTCCATTTATGCAATTACATTTGTTATTTCATATATTTATTCACCATAATACCACACGAGAGTGTAGACACTGCATTCAGTAGCAAGTTCAAGATGCTAATATCCTTTTCCATGCAGGGTAGGCTATCAAAAATATTTTAGAATCGAATCCGATCAAATCCAATCAATCAGTTCCAAAAATTAACGATATAAAAAACAAAATTATTTACTACTACTTCCTTATTGACGTGATATGTTGTCAAAACAATCTAGTCAAAAAGTTAACCCTGTAAAGGTCATTCTACCTGAATACTCATGCAATATTCTGTCCGAACTGCAAAGGGTTGTTTGATGCTACAGTCTAGACTAGCCGTCTACCTATAAATGTATATAACAGCTATAGCTGTCCGTCCATGGCATATAGCAGAGTCTGGTGCAAAATTAACCAAAATTTAGCCTGAAGATAAATTTCCCGCCAACCTTAACACGTTTACGATGTTAATGAGCAGCGAACGAAGCGATGAAAACTCGTCAAGCTCGGATATCGTTAACTCGATTTAATCGATTTTCTATAGCTTTTCACAATATATTGGTTACTAAATTCTTAACAACGAATATAAAATATTTGAAGACAATTAATGAGCTGCAACGAATGAAAGTTTTTTATGAATTTTTTTGGCGTTATCATCGTCTCGTGTAAATAAAAATAGATTACTTAATTAATTATCATCAGCCCCTTTTGACTCAATTACAAGGTATAACATCTAAAGTATAACATTCTTATGAAAATCTACGCTGAACCATTTTACATAGCAAATCAACTAACATGAAGTACGAACAACAGGCACGTGTAAAAACATATTTCTCGGCTTACAATATTTGCTTCAATATTCAGTGGATTTCGGTTTTAAATCCCTTAAAAGCTTTTAAGAGCTCAATCATTTCTTCAAAGGCAATGGAACACAATGAATAATAAGAAAGTTATGAAAATATGTATATATAATACGTAGCATTGTTTCCTGCATTATTTAATTGTCATACACGTTAACATTATTAACTTTGTATCAAAGATTTGTATTGTATATATATTTACCCTGCTATAAACCTAATGAAGATCGTAGATATGATGCGCTTGGTATTATTTCTCCGTAATTAATGAAATCCAGGTGACAGGATACATTGTCACTCGAGCTATAAATAGAATTACATAACCGACTTCACCCTTTGAAGTAATGCGTTTAAAGTTCAAACAAGTCGCTCCCAGTTCCAGGGCTATTTTTACTGGACGTGATGAAAGGCTTCAGATTACAGGACTTTTTTAAAGCCCGTTGCATATAAAACATTAAAACTTTATTACTCAAAGCAAAACTGTAGATATAAATTGTTCTAATTATAGTTTTAGTCTAGAACATTATAGAAAACATGTTTGCTAGAGAAACATAGATGGTTGTTATTGTCAGTAATACAACATGGTGGTTAGTCTCATATAAACCTGACTAAATAACCCTAATGATCTCAATAAGACTTTCATAGGATGTTAGAAGATCCATTGAAATATCTATGTACGTGTTGTATATGTTAGATGTTAAATAAACGGACAAATATCCAATTCTGACTATCACAATCTGTAAAAATCAGATGAACAACAACACGGTCTCATACAATAGTTTTAAATATTTTAAAATAGTTTTAAATACGTGGAAATATATCTAAAGCGTTGAGACCATTACAAACTAGGAAGTCAGCAATGAGTAAAATCATAAACAAACGCAATCTGATGGAAGACTGTCGGTAGCTGTAGCGTTGGTATGGTACCAGCTTGAAAGTAGGACGCACGTTACACCGCTCCTAAAACTGGAATTGTTTCTTTTAATCTTGACGAAGATTTACTGTTGCTCAAATTACTACAGCTAAAGAAGTAAAAGTTTTTCTTTCTTTCTAAAAAAATAATAAAGACAAAAGACAATAATCCTTTAGAAATTATAGTTAACATGAGAAGAATATAGTTACTTAAAAATTATAGTCTGATATTTATAATACAAATATCTTTGTCCAATGCGATATAAAAAATGCGTTATAGGTTCATTAGGAAACTGTTTACGATCTAAAAACAGGTAATTGTGTTAGGTTCAGAAAAACCTATAAAGATTTATTTTTCTCATCTTCAACATCTATAGTAATATTAGTCATACCAAACGAGCGAATAGTCATTCTGTCTCCACTTTAGTTGTCGACCAACTCCTGACCATAAATTTATTAGCTCCTTTGTTAGCAAAACATTAGATTCTCAAAATAGAATAAAAAAAAAATAACAGGCCACCCTATTTGATGTGTTCAATGTCGGAAATATTTCAACATATAATAATATTACTTACCCATTTAGAATTAGATTACTACTCTCGAAATGTTTAGGGGAGCTTTTCTCGAAGATGTCGTCATGCTCAAGTGTGGCTTCAGCATGATGTCATGACAAATTCAATCTGAAGAAAAAGGACAAAACGGATTATTATTTGTATCTAATGTATTATTTCATCCAATCTTATAGGATCCGGTTTCATAAATGTTATTTGTAAGGTACAATATAAAAAGTATGTATTATTGACTTTTATAATGTCATATTTTTTTAGTATTTACTACATAAGAAATGTTAAAATGTCTACACATACATTTGCCATTAGTATGAAATGTAAGGTATTTAAGTGCCTAATGGATGATGCCAGATGATACTTGCATTTTTAGTCAAAGTTTAGATGAAGTTATAGCTGAATCGTTTCCTAGAATATTAAATGTGTTGCAAATCCTTAAAACTAACTCAGGAACATCGACATGTTAAAAAATCAATAGCATAGCAGACCCATTAATTAATTTAATACCAGTGAATCATAGGAACAGAAGTCATAGCGCATAAAATGTTGAACAAAACAGAGTTGTTTGAAAAGCCCTTTGAAAATCTTTGGATTCCGATGCATCCGAGCAACAATTCACGAACATTATGGGTCGTGATCGCGCACACAAATTATGGCGTATTCGATCTTGTTATTATGCTAATGTTGCGGGCTTCGATCCATCGGTACAGGCAACAACACATCAAAACAACTAGATTCATTGAAAATTCACTTTTACTACGGCATCATATAGATCTATGCAAAATAACTTGACCTGCAGTTGGATGTACAACGTGATTTATATTATCAGGCACTGTCATCAATTTGTCGGTCTGTAAATGCATTGGTGAAATCCACTTCATTTTTAAAATAAATTATTGAACACCAAAATGTTGACAGTATTTATGCTTTGAAATTTTCTATAGCGTATTGCTTACAAAACGTAGAAAAAAAATCTAATTGTAAAAAAAATTAATTGTTAATTTCGAAGTGAATGCAAATAAAATTAAAATAATCACTGGATCGGATATATGTAAAACCATAAATCAACAATAAAAAAAAAAGAAGTACACTTACCACAGAAATAATTTTCAGCAGTTGCAGCCGCAATCGGCACAAATCATTGTTATGTTAAACTAAAAGCACACGTACCCACACGTAGTAAATAATTTTCACCCGTTGAAGCCGCAAACATATATCGGTGATGTTATGGTATTATGTTAACTGACTGATGAAATATTAACAGATATAATATTAATTTCCCCGAAGCATCGGTATGGATGTTCTGTTTGTGTCTCTTGCATCATATATTGGAAACCTAGTTAAACTTCCGTTCGGCTTTGTGCTATTTGCGGTGTGTTTGATTGAAAAAAATATTAGCCAATTTGTGGGGAGCTCCAGTACACCACATTAAAACAGACATTGAAAGAAAGAAATAAAGAAAGAAAACATTTATTTGCCAAAAACATGAGTACAAATATACAAATTGATGTCAAAATGAATTAATTAAACCTACATGTTTTACCGAATATAGGTATGCAAATATAAATAAATAAAGAGGAGCATGCTATCCACTACAAATCCAACATTTTTCACACATTCTATTATAATTATGCGTTGTGATAGGAACTAAACGTTAGTTCCAACTTTTGCTTCAAAAAATGTTGTGCCATTTTGTTGTTGTATCTACTATAATAGTAGACACAACAACAAAAGAGAGAAGGTATGCAAGTAGTTTGTTAACACTTTGTATTTCACTGGTAATCAAAACCTACATTATAAATGTCGATTTAGGTTGCTAGGTCAGTATGATAGATTGAAAATTTGTACTACAATCAAAGTGGAAAATTGGTGGTATTTGATCCAAATCAACTGGATGAAAAAGAGCGCACGGCTCAGGCGATGTTGGCTGAAAAATACATTGTCGACGGCTATTGTCCAGACCACTATAGTCTTGAATTAAAGGTACTTGCGTATTACTGCCGTTGTTGTTTACATTGTGGCCGACTACAGCTTCATTAGAACACGTTGTACCTTCACAACTAACCTAGATTGCATACAATCTGGGCATACCTAATTTTATTTATAGTATCCGTTTAATATACTTAACGCTTTGCGGATAGCTAGAGGTTGGTCGTAAAGTATCTAAAAATATAAATTAGTCATTGGTTTCGAACGATTGTTAAAGTTGCTTTTATTTTGATATGTGACCTGGATTAGTAAGATCAAACTAAGAACAAATGTCACAATAGTAAATCTAAGAGTATACAATAGTTTTGTTTTACCATTGTCAATTACTATATATTTGTCAATATTACTATATATTTGCAAATGTATAGATAAATTGTTTTTGCATACAATTTGAGTAAGTAACCAAAGTATTATGAAATAAATTTGCACAATAAAATATTGTTGTCAGTAATGAAATAAAAGTCAAAAGTTTTGATATTTAAGAATTACTAGAATTCACGAATTCCTTAACAAATGACTAAATATCAACCTAACATTTGATACTTATGATTTGACTTATATTCAAGAGACACTTAAATAATCTCTCTGTCAGTAACAGAAACAATCATCTAAACAAGATATTCAGATAAGCTACCTAAATGCGACCTAAATGCGAATTTACTAAAAATGGACCAGGGAGACAAAGACATAAAACAAATAAATTGTTATGTAAGGACGAAGAGAGAAAGCTCTTATGAGAGAGAAGGAGCTCCACTGATAAGAGTTTTTTAACAATTATGACATGATAGTTCTACTATTTGAGGCAGGGTGAATACAATTTGGTACAATACATAATTATTTTTGAATAAAAGCCAAAATGTTACTAGTTAGCAAAACCCCAGGATGCTATTTATTGTGTTTTATACTTATGCTCGTACCTACTACGCTACGTTTGTGTTATTGATTGTTGACCCACTTTCTTGGAGCTATTTACTTGGAACTGGAATCGATTCTACATGTCCTGTAGTCCTACTAGTTACGCTGAACTCTTGTGAAGCGGTCAAAAGCATTGTGAAGCCCAACCATTTCATATATAAAATTATTACCGAGTCCTGTATCCTTCTTAGATGTACATATTGTATCTATAATATGTCATACACATCTAATCACTTGGCTAGAGTACTTAGCTATGTAATTATATGTGTATCATCATGTAGCTTAGTAGCAATGAGTAAATAAGTATATCGAGTATGAGAGAAAAAAATCCTCAACGGATGTCTGTAATTTGCATGGTTACAAATCATGTCATCGGAACACGTTCCTTATAGTACCACAACTGTATATTCCTTATACAGTTGTGTATAAGGAATATACATAAGGAGTATCACACCTCACTAGGTAAAAATAGCGAAGACTCGCAATCATTACAGAAGTCTATTTGGACGTCAAACAGACAACTATTTTGCCAATAGTAGAGATTTGCAAGAACATGGTGTTTTTAAAACTTTACTTTTAACGACCATTACTTAGTGACCATCTAAGTTCATCTAGCATTTGCCACATATTATATCAGAATCATTGGCCAAGTGATATATATTTATTAGGGTTCACATATGTGACAGTTCGGCCATAAATGGGCAAGGAA
The DNA here is from genome assembly GCF_027563975.2 of Plodia interpunctella. NCBI lineage: Eukaryota > Metazoa > Arthropoda > Insecta > Lepidoptera > Pyralidae > Plodia > Plodia interpunctella. Next base: position 3,855,233 of record NC_071297.1, on the reverse strand, counting down.
TACAGCTAGACCAGCTTGTGCTAGTATTTTCCCTCATAATAGAAACGTTTCTCTCGACAAAAAACATACGAGTACATACAGCCAGGGCCGCATTATCCGACGGGGCCCTAAGGCAAAGCAATTCTTGGAGTCGTAATTCCGTCCTTAAAAATCATAGTCCTTCAAGTGAATAAAGGGATGTGAGAAATATCATCAGCATCATCACTTGTCTGATGCTTAACTTTTTATGACCTTTTAGGATAAAATACCTACATTATACAATACGAAATCTTTCATTGCTTAAAAGATAAAGATACTCTTACACACTTAAAACTAAAATTAATGATATAGTAAAGAATTTAATTTACCATTGTCTATACAATTCCTTAATGTTCTATGTACACTATTGCTTACATAAAAAATACAATTTGTACACGTCTTCATGGGGCCCTTAGTGCGAATTCTGTCTTGGTTAATCCGGCTCTGCATTTAGCCCGCTTTCGAGACTCTTTTCCGTGAGACTGGCTGTCACGTGGAAAAGACAAAAACTCGTTTTGTCACTTATCCTCTTCAATTATTATTCTTTTCTTGGCGGAAATATGTTACAGTCATAGTTCTTCATTACGTATTGAAATTCTCAACCGAGTTTTGTATTTCTCAAGAAAAGTGTTGCGTCTTAGCGTCGTTGGTGACCAACATTATATCATTCCAAGTGCAGGAATTGTAGCACAGGAGATAAGAGAGTAGTTTTACAGTTATTATGTAGTACTTATAAATAAAATTAGCAAAAAAAAAAAGAATTTGTTATTTATCACGTAACGTAGTAGAGAAACTCAAATACATACGGTATTTGAGTTTCTCTATTTCAATAAAATTCGTAAAAGTTTTGAACAATTATCAGTGTTATCTGAAGCGAGAGTAACTTTTTATTATCATCAATATCTCTTTGGCCTGATGGTTGACTATTAGATAATGTCATGGGGTTTTAAGTCCATCTTTTGTACATACATTTTGTAATTTTGTGCAATAATAAAATAAGTAGATACCGAATTTAAATGAAACCAAGCGTAAGTAATTTGTCTAGTATCCGTCCTTGAAAATACATTAGCAAAATTTTCAAACGCGTAATTTTCCAAAGAGGAAGTATCAGATTCGTAACTAAAAGTAGGTCACGGTCGCGTTGTTGTAACCAAACGAAAACGACTATACAATTTTAAGCATTTACCTAAGTAAATACCGAAATGAAATATTTCTTGATGATCAAGATATAACAGTATCCTGTCATATTGCACAATACATGAAAAGCCGTCCCATACATCATTGTCATCACTTGAGCACGGCAAGGATTTATTTACATGTGTTTTAGGGTGTTCTTGTGTATTCCCCTATGCAGGAGAACATTGGAAAAGAGAAAGCGGGTGGAATATGGAAACTAGTAGGACTGAAGGACTGAATTGTTTTATAAATAGAGATAGGATAAACATTCTTTCTTTATTATTTTACATATATCGCGCAGGATCGAGGTCCGGTTGAGGAAGAAAGATTATGGAATGACGGGCCGGAGATGATGATGATTAATGATGACGACTAGTATTTCCTTGATAGATCGAAAGTTCTTTGAGTTTAAATACTGAATTTTTTATTATGTTTTTTATGATTTATTCAAGTCAAGAACCATATAAATTTGGCATAATACTTTTTACATTTGTATCTATCAGATAGTAGCATCTATAGGTGTGGTAATTTAATTACTATACTTCTTTTTCTAATTACTACTTAATTTCTGGACAAGAATAATAACAATGGAATGCCAGTTACAGCTTTCTTCTAAGGAATTCAGTAATTATTTTCACTTGTTTGTTAATTGTACTTGTTTGTACAAGAGAAGGTCGGGCTAAATACATAATCCATTAGTGGTGGCATTGATGGTTTGTTTGTTGCAGTCGGTTCGACATCGATGTTTGCACGCACGTCCCGTCCACTACTCTGCTATTAATACCAATACTACTAGTCGTAAACTTTTCTAATGTCGTTAATATATGTAGGTTTGGTGTAATACCTACTTTGTAACAGCTTGAGATAAGTTCAGAAGAAATGTTAACTACCAAATCAATATTAACTAACTTACTCTCTAATACCTAAGTACCGGAACTAGATCTTGAGTACCTGTTAGATTTTGGTTGTTTGCAATAACTTTTACAATAAACCCTTACAATAAACATTTTATATGTAGGTCCTTTAATGTAGCATACATTGGGGATCTAGAACACGAACTTAAAAATTATATCTATCCTCTACTATCGAACAAAGAAACGAAGGCGTAGACGGAAGGTGGCCTATGTCCAGCAGTGGGTCACGGAGGGCTGCAGATAATGATGATGATGATGCCGATAAGAGTGATATAAGACCTTAGTCATTTCTTTCAACTGATCCGTGAATGCAAATTCTTGGTTTACGTTCTCCCTCCAAATCCCTAATAAAAAAAAAGAATGTTTCCACTATGAAAATCCAATTTTAATAATTGTGTATATTTGTCCTCACACGGCACAATAACTGAATGGCCTACGATTCCTATTCAGAACACGTTTCCTTACGTCGCGTCCGCGTCCCTTATATGATTTTCTATAAGCCCGTAATGGACAGCCACTTACTGGGCAGAGTCGCTCATAATTCTGTTCTTGCCAGTGGTGGATTTACTAGTTAACTGAGTAGGTAGTATCAGGGCGGCAGATTTTAGGGAGTGGCAAATTTAATAGAGAATGTGTTACAAAAATACATTTCAAGATCATGATCAGAGAGTATTTTGAATTTGTATGATTTTCCAAAATAGCGCTTCTATATTCTTGTAGGTATCTTTACATAGTGTAAAACAGTATTCTGCCGCGTCTGTCTGTCCATTTGTTCCCGTTGACTCAAAAACTATTACACGGATTTTCATATGGTTTTCACCAATAGTTAATGTGATTCCCGAGGAAAGTTAAGGTGTATATTTTGTTACGTTTTTTCCTAATCGAAGCTGAGTATGGGCCGCTAGTTGCATATAAATTAACCTTACGGCTTTCACTCATAACTGACTGAGTGCAATTTTTTAAATCCGCCGCTGGTTCTTACGTGTGGACTGTAAAGCTTTATTGAAGCTGTTCTCTGAGCTTTTGTAAGGAGTACCTTACTATTCATATTGACAGATTAATCTTACATTTAATATGCATTTGGCGATGTAGTAAAAGGAAATTTACGAGTCATTTCCATAACTTGAATGGGCTATCGACCTAATATTAGGTTATATTTTTATTTATTTTGTTTACAAGAAATAAGTGCCTATTATTACCAACACATGAAATTGTGATATTCTGTTTTTAATGTCGTCTAGTATCAACAGGTTCTATTTTAAATGTACAGAAAGTCTATATTTTTTATTGTACCTATCATTTACAATAAAATTTCGGTTAAATAATGTTCCTTGCTAAGTTTGCTTTGGCAAAATAACTACCAAATAGTTATAAATAAATATTTACTCTTGCATTTACTACTTACAAAAAGTCGTAAATACTATTAAGGAGTAAGTAGTAAAGATATAAAAAAAAACATGAAAAACTTCTAATACTTGACTGCATTTCTATAGAGAATATAATTTACAATGATATAATGGTTTCTTACTTCCAAGTCTTCTTGTCAAGAATCCCGGATACTTTATATCGATAAGAGATAACTTCAAGAGATCGAATGCTGCCGTTATTCTGACGATTTGAGATATGATCAGCAATCACCTGGGCACGTGCTGAGCAATCTGTAGTCGGTAATGGAGCGGAAATTCTTCGAATAAACTTAACTCAATTAGTTTTATATAGGTACACTATTTGAAATACTTGGATGGAGAAAGGAAAATGGAATCAACGAATGTTCGAATATTTTGTTGCGTAGCCTTTCCCGTATTACGCGTACCTAGCTGTTAATCATATAATAACAAAGTTTCCTCTTTGAGAGTCAATCCTAGTTGCATTTTAAGAATCATGTTAATAATATTATTGTATTGTCATAGAGAGGCCCGTGCACACCGAATTCGGCGACGGCAGTATAACATACTTAAAAATTCCAGACAATTTAGCCACGTGCTGGATATGAGTTTGATGTGGATGCCTTAAATGAAAAAAAATCTTGTTACAGGTGCGCGTTCGCGAGTTCTACATCGCGATGCAGCGTTGCCCTTACATCCACGAGATGAAGGAGCGTCTGCTGGGCGCGCCAGTAGAAGGGGCGGAGTCCCGAGAACTCCGCGAGGTGCCCAGGGCGTTGGAGCCCCCGCCAGACCAGGTCGGCACCATCGTCAAAGTGAGCTCACCCCCATTTTCATTTTTGCATTCCATTTTGACTGTCATCTGAAAAGGAGTTGTTAGTCGTTTGTAGCTTGAAGGTGATATTATTATATTGTTGGTATTTATTGTACCGTTTCATGGGTAATCATTTGATTTAAATTATAATTTGTGGTTGCACAATTTGACTAAAATGTTGAATGCCTCAAGTTAAAGTTTGATACGCGTTGAGATTAATTTTAATTAAATTTTATCTTTGGGTTATAAATGTTATTAAAATCACAAACTTAGATCTACATGTAAAAAATAGAAGTATGTAAATATTTTAAATGATTGTGGTACTTGCACTTACCTTAAAAATGGATTTGTTTTTCTAGATTTCAATGATTGGTTGATTGGTGACAGTTAAAATTGAATACAGTGTTCACCTGACATGGTAATTGTGTTGTGATGCACCTAGATAGTCTTGCACATAGTTATCATCTAGCCCTATTAGCCCCTTATTCTATCTAGCTAGAATATATATAGAATATATATATATAAACTGCGGTACTGAGGTATATATTGTTTAAAATATTTATCTACTAATTTTGAAATAACACATTGATTGCAATATTACATATCTGACAACAATAAAAGCTTGTGTCAAAAATGTAATATTTGAAAAAAATACTTATTTAGTAGCCGTTATAGAGTTGCAAGGTAACTAGATTTATTAGGTAAGTTGACTGTACCTAATCAGATACAGTCAACATCATATCAAGTTACCATGCATGACGCGCTAATAGCGGCGAGTTTGCAATGAATGACTGTATATTGTTCGTTTGTACAGGTATTTACATTAACAATTAAAATAGATCTGTGTTAGAACAATGTTCTAAAAAGCAGTATGTTTCAGCTGAATTCCGACGGGTATGGATCACACACGTCGCCGGCGCGTGCGCCCCTCGTAGCTGAGGAGTGCGAGGCGCCGGCAGACGAGACCGACGCCCTGACTCCTTCTGAGGCAGTGCTTCGGTATCGGGCTTGTTGTCAGCCTGAGACTACTCCCAAGAATGCCAAGTAAGTTACTACACTTGCGATTAATAATACTGTCCAATCAGTGTTAAGTACTAATAAGCAGTAAATTCTAAACAGAAACTTATTTTATTCAATTGAATAATCAATTTAGTTGTTCGTAAAATGTGCAATAATTTTAATATGTTTTCAAACCACATTCATTATAGTTTTAGAAAAAGTAATCAATTTAAATAACGGCACAAAGATGATAAACGTAGTCCTAGGGCACAACGACGTGTCTCGATGGAACAATGAAATTCCTATTCGTTTGATAGCCCACAATAACCCGTTACACAACGTTTATATGGTCGTACAAATGCGGAACAGGGTTGCAGGGCGCAGTCAGAATTAACCCAGGAACAATTCCAGCTGCAACTCATATTAACTTGAACCATAACTTTTATTATGATCCTACTGAAAACTCAACCACGAAATATTACTGTATTTATGTTCACGGTGATTTTGAGTCAATTGGTCGGTACAAAATAATTATAACTTAATGGGAATTGGTTGGCACAAATAGTCATGAAAACGGGCAGTAATTAAGATTTTACTATTAGTTGGAAGCGGCACTAAACCAATTCAATGAATTGCGCGGTTGTCTAGACTCGAGTGTTGACTCTGAGGACTAAATTTAAAATAAAGTAGTAAACAGTTCAGCTTATGATAATTTGACAACTGCTAAATCGTTTACACCTAACACTCCAATAACAATATTGAAATACAATCATACTTGGGAGGCCATAGTCGACATGAATAAATGTAACGTATAACTTCAGAAGTGGTCAATGAATTATTTACGATCTTCTTTGCAAATATCGCGATATAATATCATTTTATGGATTGCAGGAACTTTATTCCAATGATTTAACAAAATGATTCGCATTTTCACAATGAAGCCAACTCTCCTGCGTAACAAGTTAAAATGCAAATATTGTTTTTTAAAGTTGAATCAAGGAATTCGGTTCAATATAAATCTAGGTACATGATAATAGATATCATATCATCATGTTGGACCGAATGCTGATTCAACTTTAAAAACCAATGTTTTATTGTGGAACAGGGGCAACTAATGACAATCAAGCCACATTCTCGTTGCCAGCTAATTAGGTCATTGACGGTTTATTTAGTTGATGAAGTATAATGACACGTGGCTATATAAAAAAGCTCCAATGGCCAACTTAAAAATAAATAAAGGGGACCGAGAAAGGTATAATCAAAGCGCTTCCATGTCGCATGGATGGACTATCGATTATGGTACGCATACCTACATTGATTCTCCTGAATAAGGCTACCTACGTGTTTATTGCATATATGGTACTATAGATCTTGAATCCTTCGTCGTAATGTTGGTATTCGTTTGTTAAGGCTTAAGGTCCTTTCAGGAAGTTGTTTCACCACGGAGTAAAGCTACTTCCCGATAGGTATCTGTTATTATTGATACATTTTGAATGCAGAACAACATAAAATTAAACAGATAGTAAGTAAGTATATTCCAAAGATTTTCATCGAACACATTTGAAAATGTGTTATTTATTTATGTGTATTATAATTTTCTAATTTCTTACATTATAATTCTTGTGTCACGCCTGTTTCTTGAAGTGAGGGAGGGACCATCAGAGACTATGATAGATTTCCACGTAATCTTAATGACTTCTTTCTTATTAGGTATTAGCGGCCCGTCCCGGCTTTGCACGAGTAAAACCATAATAAATTATATACCTAAACCTTCCTTGGGAATTACAGTATACATTTAAAAGCTAACTTCAAAATCTATACCTATATAATCTACAACAAAAAAATGTATATATATAAAATCAGCCAACTTTTTGCTTATCGCTGATGGTGGAGCAAGGTCCTTAGTGCGGTCAAGAGGCACTCGCCCGATGTGGCATCGGATGTGGATATCCCTTTATAATGGAAGGATGCCGTTAGATAGTTTGTTATTTACATGACTGAAGTAATCTAAATTATATACATTAAAGGTTGTAGTTTTTATAAATAGGGAACAAAACATATATTTGACTCATTTATACATGTTTGAGAAAGCATGATTTTTTCTGGAATGCTTTTATATGTCTTTATATTAAAGTCATCCTTTCTTATTCAACACGTAAGTGCTTATGTACTTTCTTATGTCTATCTTATTAACAAAACATTCTGTGACCAATTAAATCCAAATAAATATTCAGAAAATTATATTAAGAAATATTTTGATGCAAGCTTGAGGAAGACTCAAGGTCAAAAAATGCGTCAATGAGACTCCATCGGCGCATTTCAAAATTTTGGCTTCAGCAATATGTTCTATTGTTTGACGACTCAATTACAATAGACGAGACAGCCATTTGGACTGTCCACCAATTTTGCAATGAGTTAACCATAAAAAGACGCGTAGGTATGCTTACAAAACTTTATATATCTAGATAAGGCTTCCTCAAGGTTTATGGGTAAAACGTGATCATTTTGGCAATACATAATCTCATATTTATTTAAAAAGAGCGTCTCTGCAGGTGGCATAATTCTGTGATTATTTATATAAAAACATTGTAAAGGATTTTAATGGGAATTCATTCACCTACAATCACAATCATACACAGTTTGCAAAGTCGCTTCCCGGTGCCTGTCCCTATGTACATTTATAACTACGCAACGGATTTTAATGCGAAATTTTTTATAAGCTAGTGTGAATCTTGCCTGAGGAAGGTTAATTTATTTCGATTTTACATGAGCGAAGCCGGAACGGACAAAATCTTTTTAATTGTTATTTTTGTTTCCTTATTCATCCTTATTGAGCTGAGTTACAGATGCAATGATAATTCGGTGACTTGCAGCCGTTTAGTGTAACGATAAATAACAATATGTATTGCACAATAAGACCATGCAGTTTCTACTTAGAATACATACGACGATTTTAACGAAGCTCGGTAGCGGTGGACTACTAATTGCAATGTCGCAACCTTTTGTCTGGATGGCACAGTAACACGTTAATACCCTGCATAAATGATTTCAAATTTTTTTTGTAGAAATATTATTATTCACATTGAACTGAATTAATTAAATAATTTAATTAATTGCAGAAACAATATCCCTGTTCTTCTTTAGGTATTAATGGAACGACTAACATTCTGGCAAATTAATACTATTTAAGTACTTGTCTAATTAAAAAGTAATGTCACTGAAGAGAGACCATTATTTGATCGTGGGCTATAACATAGTATTATCTGGGCATGTTGCGAAAAAAAAACTTAAGCCACGAGGAATTTAAATAGTCGATAGTGTCTTCGAAAATATAAAAAACAAGGTTAATATATTGGTAAAACTTAAACTTGTAAAGTTAACGAGGTCATAAAAAGAGCCATTGACCTATTGAGTTCATTATTTTATGTTATGTTTACAATAAAACAGAGTCTATAAGCCAAATTAATAGCCATTGTGTATAAAAATACTGTTGGCAAATAAAACTGAGTTGTGCAAGAATCGGGACGATGTTTATGGCTTTCATTTAATGATGAATTTTTTATTGTAAACGGTTTGATGTAAAAAATAGACCTTTATTAAAAACTTGCTGCGTTCCGTGGTTTTGCTCCAGTGGACATTTTTGAATGAAAAGTACATGTATCCTCACACACTTCTAAACTTTTTCATTAGAAAAAAAAAACACTAGGTACATAATGTATGTATTGTTGGCTGTTTCTTTTTACTCTCACCTATGTCAATACATGCAATGAAATACATGACTGATGTATCTACTCACATAAAAGTTTTGTGTAAACTTGCGTAAAATCTAGATGCAAAGGCACTATAGTTCATCGACCTACAGACGGTAGGTCGTCCATAGCAGGTACCTATCTTGTCCATAGAACCCGGGCATGCGCCTTCATTCACGTGAGCTATTCATTCTATTCTTAGTCTCCCTGTTTATTTTTAATTGCAAGGGCAATAATGTGCACAGCTAGGGTTGTCACCAGGGGGTTCTCCGTGTGGTACTTTACCTCCTATTTCGAAGGGAGAGGCCCGGGTCAGTGGGTCGCGCGCGCAGCCTCCCAAAAGCCCGGCGGGAGAAGCGCGCCTCTATCGACCGCTTGCCGCCAATTTTGTTAGGGCTGTCCAAAATCTGATATCCGGAAATTAACTATATATTTATTGGGACGTAATTTTTGTCAAACTTACGTGTTTACGTAATGATGTTGTATCTTCTATGCAAATAATAAAAAAAAGCATGGGGCAGGTAGCGTTTCTTGAGCCGTAATTCATCTGTTAATAATACTATCTGTAGCGCTTACGAGCCGTTACTTGAAACACTGGCTAGTAGAAATCTTAATTGTGATATTTATTTATCGATTTCAAAGTAATAATATCGATGGTAACACCTCGTATTTTGTAAACATCAAAGTGCAGTCAACATGCATTCCCCTCTCCCTCCAATAAGCCTACTAATCGCAAACCGTACAAAAATTACGACCCTCTCGCCATTCCAAGTGCAATTTATACAAAATAGGGAGCGGCCGGGAGGGTCGTTGCCGCCCCTGCGAGATCAGTCGCGCAGCATCCGCTACTGCGCAACTCTCGGCGCACAAAAGCCAGAATCTCGGGTTTGTGCCGCACCTTCGCACTTCCGGAGCCTTTTGCGCTAAAGAAACTCCTTGTGAAAGAACCCTGTCCTCAACCTTCGTCCTTAACCCTGACCCTTACTATGCAAGCCTAGTGACCATTCGTTCGTAAAGTGTTAGTGATGGGGAAGGATAAGCACCAGCCCACGGAGGCTGAGGTGAAGGTGGCCACGGTAGACCTCGAAACCGTGGACAACATGGCGACTCTACCGGTGGGGCAGCATCGGCAGCAGGGTAGCGACATCGCCATCGCAGAGAAACACAACACTGCGAACAAAGAGATGGAACTCAAATGCGTACAACCGAAGCCGTCGAAGAAGTATGTCTGGTTTCTTTCATTGTTCTGTATTATCAGATCTAAATTATGAATAATTTTGTAAATTTAAATAAATATATGACCTATTACACACTTAGAAAGGTATACTAATTTTGCGAAAGAATCAAAAAGAAATTGCGCAATTTAAAGGACAAACTAAATATTGACTTAATTCCATCGTATCGGCTGGCGATGAAGGAAAAGCTTCATATTTTAGTTGCTCTGTTGTGAGTTTATACATAAATTTTACTAGCAATGGTACCTCATGTACACACATGAGGATACCTATTGCTAGTAAAATTTTAAAAATCCTCTCCTTAGGTGATTAATAAATAACTACATAGTATAAAACAAAGCCGCTTGCTGTCTGTCTGTCCCTATGTACATGCTGCAAACAGATTTTGATATGGGTTTTTAATAGTGTTGCTTCTGAGGAAGGTTTTAGGTGTATAATACCTAAGTTTTTATAGTTTTACCTGAGTAAAGCCAGGACGGACGTAAGTAATAATAGAATAACTTCAAAAGTACTTCGAGTATAGGTAATTGTTTATGTTCGAATGAAGTTATTTACTACATGATATAATTTAAAATTTAATATTTAATATAAATTTAAATATCATCCTGTGGGTTATTATTCAAACGCGCCAATTATTTTTATTTTAGTTAATAATTTGTTCAATAATTCTTGTATTACTAATAAATGAAAATATTATTCGTAGACTGATTGATTTCTGTATGAAAATTTCCTTAAACCATAATCCAGTTTTAGTTATTAATTAAGCTCAACAAGCCTTAGGTACATTTAACCATACTAAATATGTCTATAGAAGTACCTTTATATATTTCTTTTATCTATGGAAGTACCTATGTATCCGGCTGAACTACTTTGCAAAAACTTATCTGGAGTTTAGAGCACGGTAGCATAGTTAGCTCAAAATAAAACAAAGATAATTATGAACGAGCACTATGGTGTTGTATATAGTACCGTGAATTGTGATGTACCGTTGAGAGATTCTTGGTTCTGCGAAATTCCCTCGTTCGAAAATGCCGCATATTTCCAAGAGAACTTCTCATCGGTAATTTTACGGGATTTTGATCGGAAAAAATTGTTGATAATTTCTCAGAATATTTCCGGACAATTTACGGCACATGGTTAGTTGTGTATTTAGCTGGTTCAAGGCTTCATTTATAAAATCATTGCGTTTCTTTTTCATTTCAGAACATCGCTGTTCATCATATCAAGTTTCATCTACGCGAAGCTTTTAGTAGTGGTATGCATTGCTTACGTCATCAGCGACGTCATCACCCACAACTTACCCCTCTACTACTATGAGGGCTTCTTCACGTACCTATATGGCATGAGCATATTGTTTTTGTTATACGTCTTCTGCTTCCTACTCCAAGGTAAGTGATAGTTGACAATTAAAAATGTATACCTATGTATGGGCGGTTTTTAAAACTAAATTACATAGTAATTACGTAAAGTTTTAACAAGGTAATAAAAAAAAATCTTAACATAAAGTACATCACACCTTATTTTCAGAAGCATCTTAATATAGGTTTTTAATTTTGAAATATTATTTGTTTAGAGAGCGCTTGCTGCAGTGGCAGCCCTCCAAAACCAAAACCACCGCCAAAAGAGAAGAAGCCGAAAAAAGAAAAAGAAAAGAAAACCAAAGATAAGGAAGCAAAAGATGGAAAAGACGGCAAAGAACCGAAAGATGCTAAGAAAGATGGCAAAAAGGATGGAAAATCTAAAGACAAAGACAAGGAAAAGGATGCTGCTAAAGAAAAAGCAACCAAAGATTCCAAGAAACAAAGCCAGTTTCAGGTTAGTGCATCATTTATCTCTGTACACAGCACATCCATTATCGTTATTGTTCTTAATATTTTACACGTTCTCATCGCTTATTCGTGTCGTCCTGTTTTAGATAACCACGTATTTGTTTTGTCATTAATTTTGAATTTATTTGATATTCATGATTTTATTTTGGTGCACACGAACGCAAGTTTATAATTTGGCCTCTCACTTGAATTTGTCATCATCAAGGATGTAACAAGCCGCATGATTTCTTTTTGTTTACGCTGCCTACTTTTTGTTTTTTCCATATCATTTGGGCAGGAGGTGTATCCCCGTAAGATGCGTGATAAAGTTCGTCAACAACAATTGCAAATTCAAATGGCTCAATTGTATGCGCCTGAACAGGTGAGGTATCATGACGCATCTCGCTTCAACACTTGCGTATACCTACATATTTATCATTATGAAGAGCTTTGGATGTGCTGTTGTATTTAGAACATTCATTTGATACATGCTTTTGTCGTTGTCTGCTATCTGTCATCTTGCTTTCACATGTTCAGGTTTGTGTGTTAGTAATCCAGTAGTGGATCTAGGATTTCAGTAAGAAAGAATTCACACAGCTAGTCTATAAATTTGATTAGAAAGGCTTGACCCTTCTAAGGCTAGGTTATAACAAAGTCGGTTTGAAGTAAAAAGCAAGCACTAATAATTTAATTTGTTTAAACCTTAGTGAGTTGTTTTCTGCTAAAAATTAGAATACTTACTAGTTAAAGTCATAACTAAAATTTAGATAAATTACGTATCCTGCCCTGGATCCTCTACTGAAGTAACAAATAAGTTTTTAAATTTTCATATCCAGATTTTGCATAAATATTTTTTGTATACTGTCAAATATTAACAATACCTTGTTATTCGTCGTGGCGTATTTACTATCTACTTATAAGGCATCTGTCTTCTTCTTAAAACTTACCAATTTTAATTGAAAATCGACTTAAGTCCTTATATTGCACAACAATGACCTATGGTATAAAATGATAAAAATCTTACAGAACTCGCGTTCAAATAGCTAATTATATTATTATTCAGCAACAAGACATCGTGGAATTGGAGTCAGGACCAGTGGCGAGACCGGTGCGTCGACGCAAAACATCCCAAAACGACCATAGCCATGGCAGCTTTTTCCTTCGAATTGGTGCTATTGGTAAGTAAAACCTTAGGTTAATATATAAGTCTGTGAACATAAATTATCTATCTTTGTCTGTCTTGGCTTCCTGAAATCTTCTTACTTTTCTCTGTTTGACTGCCAGGACTTATTTTCTTGTAATATAAACATGTTCAACTAAATAATTAATCCTTTTTACAGCATTTGGTCTCGGTACAATGATCTACAATGGTCTTGAGTTTGGAACATTCTTTGAATTGCCGCTGGAGTCACCCTGCTATCTCATTTTGAAAGGTGTCAACCCTGTTCTACAAATGGTTTTTACTTTTATGCAAATGTATTTCATCTTCATGAACTCACGGGTGAGAATCAATTTTTATTTAAATACGCCTACTTACTTTGAATTTGTAAAACAATACAGACGTATTGTCTGTTTACATCACGCAAGACTTGGTTGCGTGATGAGTTAAACGTAAATTTTAATCAATCTAAGTCGGTATATCGTTTTATTTTTTTTTCAGCTAAATATCCATAGATTTAAAGTGATTGCTCGTTTTGGTCTGATGCACGTGGTAGCGACCAATATTTGCGTTTGGATTCGAACGTTGGTACTAGAGTCTCTGAAAGAAATTACAGACTACCACGTGAAGAATCCACATGGAATCCCTGGTGAAGGAGTCCTTGGAAGTAAGTTATTTGTATTAAGATTGTTTTTTTGGTATTATATCAATTACGTATGAATATTCTAAAACATATTTCTTTGTCAGAAGTCATCCGAAAACATACCTTGAGACATTCTGGTAAAGTGTTTGGCGCTGCATCCACCGCCGCTACCACTATAGCAACAGGTGCTATAACTACAGCAAAATCAGCTGGTGAACAAATGTTAAACATTGTCACGACCACTGTTGCTGCCCCTACTACCGTCACTACATCCACTACAACAAGTAAGTTTACATTCAATTAAATATATTACTCATGTTTACTAATACTAACACGGTGTCCCTGTGGAAACATTTAATTTTATATGCATGTATGTGTTAACATTTAAAGTTTTTCCGAATAATTTTTCAGCGACCACTCCTTCACCATATTATAACATGGGTGGTGGTGGGTATCTTCCCAAATCGAAACTGATAGACACTATAAAAACCACTGTAGGATATGGTAATGTGGGTTTTGGTCACGAATCTCACGATTCATGGCCTAACGACAACCCTTTCACTACTACCTCCACATTTGCACCACTAACGAAGGAGGCAGAAAAAGTGACTCAAACTCAGACAGCCATGTTGGAAGTATTCCAGTGGCTCTCTTCGACTTTCAAACCCATTGTTAACTCTATGTATTCTACGACTTTGGCACCCACCTCGACTCCTGGATCTTATGTAACTGATAGAGATGAGTGGGGCAATAGTGTCGATACATATCGCGTAGATGAACCACCACATTCAGGTTTGTCGGAGTGTCGTTTTGAATCACGTTTCATTATTTGCAATCGCACTTTTATTTTGCAAATAGTCTTCCGTATATAATAATATTTTTTTGACATAGTTTTATAGATGTTTTCTATATAATTTTGTAAATTAATAGCAATCTCATATCATATCTTCCACATTTATATTGTTAGTATTTACTTGTTGTCATATCCTTGCATGTTAGTTTAGGTATTTTAGTTTTAAAAAGTGTTATATATCTTTGATTTATATGAAGTTCTTCCTTTGAAATATCTCTTATCTTTCTAGCTAACAATTCCTTGGAGATTTTTGAATCATTCGATGCGCTGAATCCAGCTCCATTGATTGCTAATATTGATAACACAACCGTCTGTGGAAGGAACCCAATAATGGGCACTATCGTATCTGATTCGGCACCTTATCTTTACCCGTTCATCATTGAGTATTCGCTTATTGGAGCCGCCGTCATCTACGTCATGTGGAAGCATATTGGTCGCTATCCCAGGTAACTATACATACCTATCTATTCAATTCATATATCATATTATATACACAGTAAATATTAAATTTAGATTGTAATTTAAATATAGAGTTTTACCAACCATCTGTAATTAACATACTGACTTTATCAACCCATAATGTTCCTATGCAAAGCACGTCCATCAATAATTGTATCAAATCAGTAGCAACTATTTAGTGCATGCATGAGCAAATCTAGACAATGCAAAGTCGCGAACTGGTATGGCTGATTCCTGCATTTGGTTGCAGTGTGGCCAACGATGAAGATCTGGAAAGACGTCTGGAGGCTGTTCTATCCCGCAGGGCAGCGGCACTCGCAGCGGCTCAACGTGGCAACCGAGTGGATTGCGCTGGAGCCTCGAAGGGACTCTTCTGCGGCCTCCTCCTGCTGGTCGCCTCACTGATCTGCTTGATCCTTTTCTTCGTTTTGATAAGACACCAGGAGTTGAAGCGCCTTTCCATTTATTTGGCTGACGTGTCTCATTGCGCTCTGATGGTGCTCTCTATATTGGCAATTTTGATCGGATTTATACGGTAAGTCAAAATTAGTGGTACACATCACTAGCTTAAACGAAAATAAAAAAAATTAACATCCTGTATTTTACTATAGTGGAGAACTGAAAATTAAAATATAAAAATGTATTATTATATTTATATCATGCAAGTAACTAATTTTAGAAGTTAAACCACTAATAGTACCTACGTATTTTAAAACTTGTGTAGATTTTGCTTTAACAATTTATTTTACACCCTTTTTGTTTGTAGAATTTAGTTATCTCATTTTTCTTAATTAGTTTTTATTTTTGTTTTTCCATTCCTGTTCCCATACCGTAACAATCACCTCTCCAAACTCCGCCACATATCTCCAAATCTTTTGCGCACTAATCCGCGCTGTTTCTTTAAACCACCTAATTTCAATCACCCTTCACAATTTCCGTATTTGCAACACTACCCTTCCGTTTTGTTACCATTTTGGTTTGTTCTGTTAATCGACCAGTGGTCGTGTAATGAAATGGAGTTCGAGCCCTCCCTCCTGTACCGAGCCTCTCCGCAGGGTCCAATCTCTGAAGTTCCGCTCCGAAGAACAGTCAGATCTGAACGACATCTTGCTGCGTGTGTCCGCATTTGGACTCTTCGTCTATGCAGTGTTCAGCGTCATTGCTGGTGGAATGGGTGCCTTCACCCACGAGCCGAACTTGCTGGTCATGATTACTGGATGCCTTAGCGTTCTTCAGGTAAATACGTATTATTCTCAAACATAAGCCTGTTTTACTAAATATTTAAGCTTCTGATTCCCCATAGAAAAATATAAAAATGAATAAAAATATGCTTCCAATAATGAGAGACAGACCCTAAACAGCCAAATACTGATTTATTTGGATAGACAATAGACATGATATTTTGAAATTCAAGAAATCTTTTAAACATGAAGCAATTTACAAAAATAATAATAAACATAGATATTTTGTATACCGAATTTATCCTATATATCCCTTCAAAATTTTCAGGAGTAGGTATTTCTTAATCATTACCTTCTTGTTCTATACCTCCAGGTGGTGCTGCAACTGCTGTTCATCGCCGACGTGTCCCGCCGCCGCGTCCACCTCCCAGAACAAGAGAGAAGTAAGCCCGCTCGCCAGGCCGTCACCTTCCTCCTCATCTGCAATGTCACCATGTGGCTCATCTACACTTTCGAGGCCCAGAAAGTTCTTGCTAACCCGGTACGTATTGGTATTTATGGAAAACACTGAATTTTCTTTGAATATAAATAAAGCAAGAATTTGACCAATTAAATTTATTTAATTTCGGCATGGTTACAATTTCATTTAATTAAATACATAATTTAAAATAGATTTGGTAGCCAAATGTATTTTAAATTATGTATTTAATTAGCAGACTATGTTTACATCTTTCTAAAATGGCATTACTCAGCAAAAGTATTGTATATAAGTATGGCACTTAAAATATATAACAAAATTCCACAACAAGTTAAAGATCAGAATTTAAATTTATTTAAAAAGCACCTGAGGTCCTTGCTGATTGATAAATGTTATTATATTTAATTTGAACTATTTTTAATTAGTTACTTTTATTTATTCCATTTTGTTTCGTGGGTCATCCCACAAAACAAAATCGAATAGCATGCATAGCATCCTCTCAAACATGTAGGATTAAGTAGTTCTTTTAACACCACATTGTAAAAAAATGTAAACTCATGTTTCTGCAAATAAATAATCTTTGCCTTTGTCTTTGAGAAAATATTTTGTTAACAAAAAGTTTGTGAAATCTTTATAGCAATATACATACTTTAATTTCAGGTGCAACTTGACTTCTACGGATTCGTCGCCTGGTCCCTTGTCCAGCGTTTCACTCTGCCCCTTTGCATTTTCCATCGTTTCCACTCGGCTGTGACTCTTGCTGAAATATGGAAGACTAGCTACAAAGCGCGTCTGGAGTGAGCACCTTCGGGACACAGGGAAAGCCGTCAAATTTCAGTATGCCCGATTTCGGGAGAAACTACCAATTTCGTCCTTGTCCGGGACAGCAATTTTTGTAGTTAGAAATAATTGAATTTGTTGCTTGTTCCACAATCATCAGCTACCTACTTATAAAACGTTAAATAGATATAACTAGGATCGTGTGACGAATTTAGATGGTAACATTCTGATTTGTATAGCTAAGATAGATCTGTCCGAGAAAGCGTACCTAGTCAAAACATAACACACAATTGTACCCTAGAAATACTACATTACTACATTGATTTATTTATTTTGTTTTTCATTTTTATCTTTACGTCATGTTTTCCTTTCACATTCCATTTTAATTTTACAGTTTCACCAATCAAATCTATGTTTCTTGGAAGACTGACTGTGGAGACTAACGCGACCAAAACATACATAATATTTTCAACATATTTTTTGTAATGCATACGTAAAATTGCTCATTATTCAGATTTCTACTTGATTAAATATTTTGATGAATGAATTTTAAAACCATGTAATCGAATCTCGATAATAGATGTTAATCCCCAGTTGTGAAGCGTTCCCTCCTTTGTTAGAGGTAATTTGTGTGCCATGGTTTTAGGGTTAAGACTTAATTAAAAATTTGACAATATTTTTACATTTCAACTTTGTTTCAAGTGGGGGCAAATATCAATTTTGACAAAATTAAAGTCCACAGAACGCAAGTTATACTTAGATACTTATTAAAAATTCAATTTCACGACACACTTATTTCAAAGTGTTAAATCTTATTTTTTAAGTAAATATATTGATTGCTATATTTAAAGTTTCAGAAGATTTATTAGCCAACATAAATTTAATATAAGCAAGTAGAGATATTTAAAAGTTTAAAATACGATGTTCGTTAAGATGGTAAGTAGATGGGTCGTGGAGGTAATACATTAATTCTATGTACTTAACTATAGACGAATACGAGATTAGATATACTGCTTGTGCTGCAGAGTAGCTTGGATTGGGAGAATTCTTTGGACGTTTCAGTTTGCAAGGGGCCATTATTTATCGAAACTTTAAACACTCCTCACTTATATGCACATTTTTGTACTCGTACGTAGCATTGACTTTAGAGTACTCGAGGTACATAGGGTTCAAGTTAGGGTTGACACACCTTAGAGATATCATGTGGAATGTTTGAACTTATCGTAATCTCAACAAAGATTTTTGACGAGTAAGGCATTTGCGGTAAAATAAATATTTATAACAAATAAGTTAAGGAACCTTTTATTGTGTTAAGAACTTCTCTGCAAAATATTTTCTTAATGGTCTTATGTGCAATCTATTTTTATAGGCTGACTTATTTACATGTAGGAGTCACTAACGTCGCGTTTAGCACGTGATATCATTTCAGTGTTATAAATTTTGTATAAAATAGCTCATATTCTATTATTTATATTACAATATTTATTAATTTTGTAAATTAACATAAGGTAATTTGTAATTTATTGCTCTAGGGGTCTGGGCGAAATGTGTGCTTACAACGTGAGTTTCGAGTGAATGTAGTTAGTTTTTGACTGGTTTATATTTGAAATGGTAATTTTATTCATGCAAATTTAGTAAGTATTTGCGACCCAGAAAATCAGCAACTTGATATTGAAGGTGTCTAGTGTCGACACGAATGAGCATCGTGAAATAGAACCGAGGGCGTTTGGCTTGTTTTATCACTGCCGATATTTTTAACAACATTAAAATTATTAGTAAGTCCTTTGATAAAAACTATACTATTTCTAACTTGTTCAATTTTGTAGGTGATATTTACTGTGTACCTTAAATGTTTGGAACAAAATGTACCGATGTTTGTAACTTTAGGTTTAACATTTATCATACTGTGGATACTCAATCAGTGTTATTATAGAGATACCAAAAATTAAAATTTGGAAATTCTACTTTAAAATATATGATTAATATTATGTAAATGTCTATTTGAATAAATCAAATAATACAATATATGTGATTGTTTGTTTCATTTAAGTACAAAAAATAACACAGATAAGTTTTGGTATAAGTACCTATAGGTACATAAATAGGATCCTAATAAAACGAGGTTAGTCTTGATTTATTCTCAGAGGGTGCCTATCCTACAACTCTCTAAGACGTATTGAAATGAAATTTTTAACTTAATTTTTTTTTTCTTGTAAAAAATCAAATTAATTTTAAAATATGTGATGTGCTGGGATGTAATATAAAGTAGGATGCAGAAATAAATATATTTTTAATTAATAATATCTTTAAGCTCAATATATAAAATAAGAGTAACAATAAAACCAGTAATTGAAAATATAAATTTTAATCACAAATGTTAGGTACCTACAATGCTAAAGTTTACTAGGTATCCTAAACTTCTAACTAGAATTAATCATAAACATTTATTTCAATAGATAAAAAATATTCCATACTATGGCGCAACGCGAAGTTTAGGATACCTACCTAGTAAACTTTAGCATATGAATATGTTAAGCCACAAAATCTTGATCTATTATAAGGATTTACAAAAAATATAACGGACGAACTACGCCTCCTGCCAAACAAAGGCAAATTAATTCAACTTTGAGTTTGTGCTCTTAACAATTTAGCAGGCGTGAAAGCTGTAGAATTAATTAAAATATATAAAAAAAAGCAATTACAAAAACGTTTTACGACTTCCAGGAGATATTAAAAGAGTATTAAATCACAGGCTATACAGTTTAATTAAATGGTTAATAGATTTGTGGTAACAACTTGATCCCGCCATCTTGACATGTCAGAATGGCGGAATCAGCATTTACATCAAATATTATCTAAAATAAGCAGGTACGAAAATTATAAGTTAAGGTATCAAATGGTATGAATGAGTTATAAAAAAGAAATGATATCCTCTATGCAAAATAAATTGAGTCATTTTGACATTCATAAGATTTTGGATAAGGATTCAAAATTTTTGTAGTGCACACAATACAAGTAGTTAACCGTGGAGCACCATCATAATTTTGGTGTTCCACGGGTCATAAAGGATAAAATGCCAGTGGCAGGTGAGGCGAGAAATGTTGATGTCACTGTCAAATAAAATAGTGAGTGTCACACATAATGTCAAACAGTGTCAACGCGACGACAGTACTGCGCTGTGCTTTGCGCTTGCTTGTTTCACTCGTTTCAGCATTTCAGTCAGCCCTGTGTTCTATTGGATTTGGTTATCTTATTGTTTTTTGGGTGAAATGTGAAGAAATAGAATAATTAGACACTATTTGATAATTTCATACGATACGCTTTTATATATGAGTGGCATTCTAGATATACAGTTTCATTTAAATATCTAATCATGATAATTCGTTGCGGGCTCATGTTATTGTTTTTGAGTTGTGTGAAGTCGAACAAGATTGGTTTTCATGAGAATGAAGTGGTTGTGAGCAATGACTTGGACAGAATATTTTCGTATTCATTTTGGCCTTCCTTACACAATGGAGCCAAAATGATGAAATTAAGAAAACGGCAAGTTCAGGAGCCAAAGGTTTTAAACGAGGCTGGTGACGTAAAGTCGAATGAAAATTCGACCTTACCTCTACCGGTTGCAGTCCAGTCCAATAATGAAACCAATAAAATAGACAACACAAGATCAGATACCTCCAAGCCTGCCCCAGGTTCAATTTTATTTTAATAGTTTAATTTAAAATCCTAACTACATTGTCAATGAACTTAATTAATTTGACTTTATGATGCAATGGATACATGATTCATTATGTGTTTAGAAATCTAGTATAGACACTTCATGCTAGTTGAGTAAACAGCCTACCTGCATAGGTTTTCTCATTATGTTATCCTTCTTTGAAAGTGGTTGTTGTTAACTTAGCCAGATTGGTATTAAAACTTGATGTGGGGTGTTGTTACTACTTACAGTAATTTGTTATTGTGTATTAATAGTAGTTCTTATTGCATGTCAATAAGAACTATGATTGAAATGCAGTATTATGTTAAACTTAACACTCAACAGAATAGACACTTAGGTCTTGCAATCACAGGCTAGTTTCTTAACCATTAGTTGGCCATTATAACAAGTCTCAGGCTCTTTACAGATTATTCCCCATCCAACAATGATTGTAATCAATAATAAAATAGCTAACTTGAGTTTGTATTGAATTCACTTTATTTTTCAGAAGAATTCCTAATTCTGACTTTTATTGCTTGGTACACATTGTGTCCTATCATTCCATGAATTCTAAAATACCTATACTTAATATCTACAGGAAACAGCACTATTGACAACAAGACTGTTAAAACTTCAAAGGCATCACAGAATACAACAGTTATAAATAAAACAGTTGACATGCCATTGGTGCCTGGGAATGAAACTATGCACAATGAAACTGCGGCCAAAACAATACCAGCTGATAAAAACAATCCTGGAGTACTGACTCGAGCTTTGATCGTCTTTGGAGGGTTTGGAATTATGGCCGTGGCTTATTTAATATTTTACAGGTATTTGCTAATATTTTCAAATATATAGTTCTTTTTATCTGGCAACCTACAAGTTTAATAGACAGGTATAATTGTCAAGAGACACAAAACTATGTTTAGCTGATAATTATTATTTCCTGATTGTGTACACCAGCCCAAGTACCTTTTCACCCATTTCCCTGAGATATTTAGCTGCTTATTGGGAATATTGTTTGAATTTAGATTCTGAAATAGCGACAGCTTGCTAGCCAAATGCTAATTTTAAAAATCTCCAGTCAATAGCCCTTTCTTTAGATTGAATATTACAACATAAATTACTAGAAGGCCTTGTACACTAAAGTAGAAGGTAGCTATTGGATATGTTTTTAAAAATAATGACCACTTCCCTATGTAATGACTAAATTACATTATAAGTTGATGTGTTCTTATTTGTGTATTTTTATTGTTGAAGCCAGTTTGCTTTAATAACTTACTTGCCTAATAAAATACATTAATTAGCATTAACCACAGTGACTTATCCCATGGTGGGATCTATTCCAGTCAACCAGCAGGAAAAGACAGAAACACCGTTTTGTCAATATGCCTATTATCTAATATCTCCATTCTTTCAGTTTTCAATGTATATTGAATTATTTATTGTCTTTTACTGTATTATTAATTATTGTCTTTTACTGTATTGGAATAACTGAGGATATTGATAACAAAAAGTAAACATAATTTTTTATCAATGCATAAAGTCATATAAATTTACATTGTGATAAGTCAAAAGTCCTTATTATGTAAAATAATCATAAGAATTATACTTCTTATTAATTTACTGTAAAAAAATTCCATAGTCTGGATGTGAGTAAGGAAGTTTGTTCCTCTCCCTCATCTTTGCGTGTTCTCAGTTTCATCCGGTGATGTGACGCTGTGAAGCCCAGAGTCAACGCGTAACTCAATCACGCAAAATCTACTGGATGGAATTCAATGAAACAGAGTGAATGTAACCTGGACAAGTAGTTGCGGTTCTAATTTTACGACCTGATTGATAACTAACCTCTTTGTGAATGCTGTTATTTCAGCTGTCAAGGCTTTTTATCTCTTAGTCTCGTCATCGAAATTCACGGCAGGCATTTTAGGAACCACATGTTATTTTTATAGAATTTAAAACATTTCATTTTATACTTTTTCAGGAGAAAGGGCAAGAATAATGACATGAATAGCACTCATGGAATAAATGATGCGAACCAGTTCCGATATGGTATCCTTCAGTCGGACGACCGGAGAGATAACTTGGAGCTGTCTCGAGTGCCGCTAACCATGGAGTCGGATGAGGATGAAGAAGATGACTTAGAGATCTTTGACCTGGAACAGAAGAAAAAGTCACTTTCCTACGTGAACTTGCAAACTCACGATGAGGACGTCGTGTTTCCGAACTCATCAGAAAATAACATCGAAAATGACAAAGACAATCTATTGTTAGACATTGACGACGCATCTTTAGATAATATGTTGAATTGGTCTAATAATGGTAACAAGTCCATATTATAATTTCTACATAGTTAGGAGTTGATGCATTCGTAACCGCATGGTCGCCAATTGAGGGCCTGTAAAATTTTATACGCATTTAATTTTGTTTTTGTGGTTATTCTACGATTTCTAAATGATAGCTATTACTGTTTTAATCGATGTTGGTATTTTTTATATATAAGTACATTTATTTTGCATAAATTTGTGAGTTAAAATTTCCAGTTTATTTTAAGCGCCAAATAGGCTGCGTGAATTCGCTGCGTTAAAAATGATAGAGCGAGATATTAATGTGAGTGAAGAAGATACAAAATAATACGAAACAAAGAGAAAAACCTGGTTAGTGTGAACGAAGGCGCGGGAGCATGCGTGTTAGCAGTGTTCGCAGTGAGTCTACTTGGCGCTTTAAACCGACACTATTTAGTTGTGTAAAATGTAAGAAAATCATCTAAGATCCACCAATTCTGACTCATATTCACGTCTGGCACATATTATATTACAGAAACTGTCGGGCTCGATGAAACATAGCACGCGTGCCTTCATGTATTGCCGAGAACATACATTTGAATTAATAATAGAACTAATTGTGTACTAGTAACGCTGGTACTACATTAATGGCAGTTCGCCTTGGCGGTTTAGATGTACATAGCTAGATTTTCCATACAGTATGAGCTTTTTTATTAGAAATTCGAAAACACCAAACCTAGGTGTCTATTCTATTAACGTAACATCATAGTCGTCTCTTATTCGTGTTTCAATAGAAAAGCTTTCATGCTACTATAATGTAAACTAACATTACTATTGTAATAAACATTGAGACACGATTATTAATATCAGCGAATTCGTTCTCAGATAACACCCGTGTAAAATCTGCTAACGTTAAACTATTAACCGTAAGGTTGTTTTTCTATAGTAGTTCTTATTAACTCGAAATAAGAACTATTTTTAAGACCTGATAATGTCTCACTGTTAATAGAATTAACACAATGTGGTAAATTCAATTGAGAAAATTATTTATTTTTGCATTTTGTCTCCTTACCATCATTCCTTAAGACACGAATATAGTAGGAGTCTTTTGACGCACAACATATCGCTGTTCCATTGTCTCCAGTGAAATAGCTCATATTCGATCTCACTCGTGTAAATTGTAATGAAAAGGAAAGAAAGATATGTTGCGCATCATGTTTCCTAGTCTAGTGTATTTGTGCCTTTACACTATAGTTGACCTTTGCATGTAATAAACGCGCGAATTTACCAAGCCTGTTCTAATTAGGTACATACTGCCAAATATTCTCTAAAATGTTCTTATTCGCTGTTCTAAATACATTTGCTTTTAGAGTATTGGTCCAATTGTTGTGTCCATATAGTCACGTTTGAATGGTTCCATTGAATCTCATACAGGTTATTTTCGTTTCACTAGCATAGTCCACCTATGGTCAACTCTATTAATTTATTTATATTCTGACGACTCTATGGCCTAATGGTCAATATGTTTGACAACAAAATCTTGGTTCCGGTTTGGATATTTATTTATAAAACTACTTATGAAACTAGTGAAATTAAAATAACCCTGTAGGTAGTACATAAATCAGAATCACGTCCACTAATATTATAGACCAAAAAATATATTTTATGTGCATATGCCGACGTCGTTAAAATAAGTGCCATTTTCAAAAAAATCTCTTACATTGATTGCATGACATGACTTCTTAGGTTAAAATTATATATAGTCTGTCAAGAAAGTGAAGAAATGAAACGAGGGCGCTCATCTGTTGTCTGGCAACACTGGGTGTTTATCAACCAATCTTGACAGTTATTGAAATGTCATCAATATTGAAATGTCATCAATATTGAAATGTCAAAAAATCCGTTTACTTTCTTGACGGACTCCATATATTCAGCGTCGTTTAGCTTTACAAGACACCTTTCTTTAAAAAAAATTAAATAATTAATATCTCCATTTGTTCAGTTAAACTGAGACATATCAGTGAAAACAAATATATTTAATAATATAGACTTGTCATTTTATATTTTCATATGTTTGTTACTTATGTAAATGTACTTATTTTTTCGATAATATTGTATTGTTAACCTAAATCGTAACTAAAACTACAGTCTGTCAAGAAAGTGAAGAAATTAATGGCGCTGTCTCCTGTTGGCTGGCAACACTAGTTGTTTATGAAACAATCTTGACCATTCTATTTGGTATTGCAATGGCAAATAATGTGTTTTCTTTACTTTCTTGACAGACTGTAACTTAATATTGCTTACGTTTTACTATTAATATTTAAGTTTCTGCTTAGCCTCGAACAATTAAAATGCACTAAGTATTTTAAGGAACTGTTTCTTTAAACTTTTAAAACAAGTGTATTTTAATGTGGGTTGTGTACGAACAGACTGGGTCGCGCGCTCAACTGGCATATGTATGTAGTATTGTGGGAACATATAAAAAAAATTATTCCTTGTGATCGTAGACAAAGACTATAATTACATTCTTAAAAATTATGAAAAAGAAAAAATACATTCTAATTTCAATTTGTATCAAATAAATATATCTTTTTTGTTGTATATCGTACCAAGTCATGTCTTAAAGCGACTGGAATTCCACCACTTTATGAATGATATGATACATGAAGTTTTTTATATCCCTGTTAAAAACTAGGTAATACTTACATCTTTATTGGAAAGTATTGTTAAGGAATTGAAATACTGTAAGTTTTTTGTAAGATCACAATATAATGTATTATCATTGATCAAATGTTAAATTCAGCCCGTTTTGAACGCGGCCCCATTGCTCCGTCGCGTCGTCCTCCGTTGTTTTTACGTCTGTTGACGGATCAATGCCGGACAACACAGATATTGCACGTCAATGTAAAACCCCATAGAAAACGAACGGGGTAGCCGTATGGCATATATATATATATATATATATATAGGTATAGCCGGGGTATGAAACGGAGTAATGGGGTGCCCTTTTAAAATTATTTCGGCACCATAAATGAGCTTCATTCTGACAGTATTACTACTGAAGCTAAAAATCAGAATGAAGCTGTCAAATCTAAACGCTGTCAAAAGTAAGATAGTACTCCAAATTCAGAGCACTGTTTTCTGCCTCATGATCGTGTATGGTAGGGATACGTCGCCGTTAAGGCGGGGCTCGCGACGATCTTTATTTTATGTATAAAGAATCTAACCTAATTTAATTGCATTTAAAATTAACAAAAAATGAATGGTTATGAAACAAATTATATTTTTTATTAAAAAATAAAAGCGCTCATCTTGTTGTTGCAAAGTTAAATAAGAACCTTAAATTTTAATTTACTTAATGTGTCCTTCCATATAATTATATTAAACGGTGTTGTGTATTTAATCTTAAAATTAAATCTAATCTGTATTCCGTAAGGCCTTGTTTGGTTATCACTACTAAAGCTTTGGACTGTGATAATAAGAGAGAGTAAGTAAATTATTATATGGATTATATTTTTGAGATCCTCATATTGTTTGCGAATTGTATCTAACTAGTTGCATCTGTCACTCTTTATAAACTGTCATAAAATGAAGAAGACGGTAGTATAGACGACGATTAAGAGGGCTTAGTGCCATATTTTCAAGTTGTACAGATTTTTTTTTCAAGTATAGATTTACGAAAAGTTTTAAAACGGGACTATGTTAAATTGAAAATATATCAAGTACACTCCGAAATCCGAAACAATTTCGTTTTTTTTTCTTTAAAAGGGTTTTTTTTTCATGTTATTGCAAATAACCCCGCAGAATTAAATAATGTAACTTGAAAATAGGCACCATAAATGATTCCTTTAAAATACAGATGGTGAATGCTTTTTATGGCTAATGTTGATTTTACGAAGGATCTCGTTCATATTTGGCTATAATAGGCTGAAGTACCGGTCAGTATCACTCTTTATACAATAAATGTTATCAAGCAAAAGTTTTGTTCATAGACTTATTTTTTTTAAACTTTCGTTCATATTGGCCGGTGCTTTGGATTTTAAGGCCTAGTATTACACTTGAATGGATTTCTTGGTTGGTGGTTAGGAAATGATTGAATTGATGTTTCGCAGAAGCCCGTCATTTATTTTTAAGTTGAAACTTACGTTGTCTGGGAGATGTCATTATTATTATCGTTTCAGTCGGTAAAAGTCTACGAGTCAATATTTCGGTACATTATCGATAGTTGAAGATAACTATACTATAATATAGAATTGTTAGGCTGTAGTATCGATATCTCTGAATGAGGTCATTGTACCAATATTTTTTTACGAAAAAGAATACTATGGATAGTGCCCATACCATCGATTGATCAATAGTATGTTCTTCGATATCACTGTATATCGTATTTTAATTAACTGGAATTTGCTAGTGTGATTGATGATAGTTTATCTACATGAGATCTACATTCGGTTTTTTCTAACAGAGTCCTAACATATAAATAATTTTCACAAAATAAATATTGTGTTGTAAAGTTGAATTTTGTTTAAAATAAATATTTGTTCAAAAGTAAAAGATTTATTAACCATACAAATATATTCCTAATGTCTTTTTTGATATTTCTGTAAAATCATAAAAAGACATGGTAAGATTGTTTACATAATAAACGAAATGTTATAAAACATTTATCTCTTAAACACATTCTTGACAAAAGAGTGTCAAAGACAGCAAGTGTTATATAACATTTTGTAACACTGTGTGGGAGCACCTTAAGAAAAAAGAAATTTAATTGAGTTCAATCTAGGATGAGTGAGATCTAGTCAATTCTCGGAGCAATCCTTAATTGTTTTGATTGGTAATCACTGGAAATATATGACGGGGACTGTGTACTCCTTATTTATAAATTACTTCTGTACCGTTGTCTTTTTCTACGCTCTGAAAGAGTTCCTTTAGGGGACTAGCCAAGTCTGTACCAGCAATGTTGTTTCTAATAAAGATATAGTTTTAAAATAAAAATGTTTTATTTTTTAGTTTCTTTTTTTGTTTGTCGACGCTCTCCAACGATATCATTTCCTTTGATAGAGGACTTCAGAAATAAGTTTTATTATGATTAAGTAATGCTTAACAATTGTTACTATACTTCAAAACTTTTCTCGAAAATACATAGGTATGTATACATAGTATGTTTTTTATCAAACAATACAAAATGAATGGAAAGAAGTGTATAATTCACTTATTTTCCTATCCAGGAAATTAGCTACGTACAAAAAATATCTGTCCGGGGTTGTCTACATTACACATAGCAAAAAAGAATAATCTCTCTTGCACTAGATGAAGGTTTTTTATAGTAAGTATTTAATTATAATAATACAATCCTGTAACTCTAGTGTAATAGTAGCAAAATTTGTACAGATTTCTTTTCGTTAAGAAATAAAACAAATAACCTAAATGTAATGGTGGCGCTAGTGTGCGGGTTTGCCCATCCAACTTGAGAAGTATTAAGTACTATGGTAGATATTTCGATATAATTTTATATACTGCCATAGAAATAGTTGCTACGATGACTAGGTACCTACCTATTTGAAAAGAAAGATATCTCGCTCAAATTGCTCTGTTTTACAGCGTTCGTATTTCAGCCTCGTACGGGCGACGTCTGCGATATTGAGATAAACGAACCGTCGCATCGGATCCGGATCGCACGCACACGCTTAGCATTCTTAGCGCTCTGTTTACAACTTCTGGATTTGGTTCGGCTATTTGTATCGCAGATTGCCAGTCAGTAGCCTATTTGTAGTAGTACGTTTTGAGAATAGGGTAGATAACAAATTTTTATTTTGGTGATTATTCGAAGGCTTTCAAATATATCCATACTAAATGATACTACGTTGGAAGATGGTGATGACTTCTTGGTCACCTAGGTATTCGATTTTCGCATACCTACGTAAGTAGGTACATTTAAAGAGGTTCTCGAATTTCCCTTCAAAATGATGAAATAGGTAGGCACATACCTATGCATGACGCGTTAGAAATGAGATAATCATCCCCAACATTAGCCTAAATAAATAAACTAAAACGGACCGCAGTATGAAGCAACGTGTATAATTTACACTACATTCGTGGAGTACAGTCAAACTCATATCCTCTATTATTATAAATGCGAAAGTAAGTTTTTTTGTTATCTCTTCACGCGCGATCTAGGTACTAGACCATTCTTCTTGAAAATTTGCATACATATAGTTTGAAGTACGGAGACATAGGGTACCTTTCATCCCGGAAAAATAACTGCTCTCGTGGGAAAAGGCGGGCGAAGCCGCGGGCAAAAGCTAGAGTAAAGTATAACAGGCTTTCCGTTTTACAGATAAAAATACTGATAACCAGCTGTAGCACGCGACGAAACAAAGCCTATGTGTGTGTACAGTGACACACACCCTTCTAACTAAAATAAAATGTTCATTTCTTCTTTTTGATGCGAAAGAAGGACAACCAAACACATTTTCTATGGAAATTTGTTGTTATAAGTTTCGAATTTCGAACGTGTTTCCGGCCTGAGATTTTATATTTTTAAATGCTTCTACGTTATTATGTAATTTTTTATTAAGTATTAAAGGTTTTTATTGTATTTGTACGTACATTGTCACCAAGAACTTTAATGTTTAGGATCCATGAGGAATCATGGATGAATAAGGAGCGTCGGCCATGACCATGAGAAATTTTTGTAAGTAAGTAGCATACGAGTATATAATAGTAAAACACATTATACTTATGTATCAGACTGTAGGTCCTCAAACTTCACTAGTGTGTGTAAGGATTTAAGTTATGTGGGTACGTGTGTAACATATCCACGTGCAGAGTGACCCGCGAGGGGTGACACAGACTTAAGGACACTTGTGTTAGAAAAAAGCTCACTTGACGTGTTAACGGCGTGAGGAAAGCGGAGTGGTCTGAAAAAATACTTTTATAGTTTTATTACTTACTTATAAATTAATGTCAAATTTTACACTAATGTCTTGAGTATGGGTAGGTACTGACTGCACCCAATACATTATTGTAACATTTGACATTAACTTATTAAGTAGTGTTAGTAAGTAATGAAACTATCAAAGTAAATTTTTCAGCACACGGTAGGTATCTACATCATGTAACCTTGCATGTAGGTACATACCTTTATGGCGCGGTAATAGCAGAGAGTTTGCATTGAATTTGGGTAAATAGGTTGATATTTG
The DNA here is from genome assembly GCF_027563975.2 of Plodia interpunctella. Classification (NCBI taxonomy): domain Eukaryota; kingdom Metazoa; phylum Arthropoda; class Insecta; order Lepidoptera; family Pyralidae; genus Plodia; species Plodia interpunctella. The sequence goes on along the minus strand of NC_071297.1, from coordinate 3,824,398 downwards.
CTGTTGACTGTACACGTAGAATTTTAACCTTGACTTGAATGCAGATCAGCAGATATTAATTAGGTTTCTAAGTATATGAGATCGTTTTGTACAAACGTTAATGATCTTTGTTTTGTTTACTAAATAAACATGTTTCTGTTCTACTTGTTTTTTATTGAATGAACAAATTTCTTTGTCTGATTTGCAAAACATAATAATTAGTTATTTTTTTTTATTTTAAAGGTTTTTTATTGAACAAAAAAACTTATTACAGAGTCGAGGTCGATATTAGGTAGGTACCTTGTAATAAAAACATGCTGTTCAGAAAAAAAAACACGTAAGTAGTAAACATTCATCCCATTCCAACATTCACAGCTCATCAACAAATACTCGCTGTGTTTTGTAATCGCTTGCCATAAAATATAAACTTAAGCGGGAATAGCTATAAATTTTCCATTCGATTTTCCTTTCATAAAAGTTTGAGTATGAAAGTATTTATTTATTGTTTATTAACCTGTTTTGTCCCATTTATTTAAATAACATTGCTGCCATATTTACCCATTTAGTCATATTTACCCATAAGTAAATATTAGACTTTCAAGAAAACTTATATCTTCAAGAAGATATTGCATTTAATTTGTTTTTTTCAGGGTGCAAATGTAATAAGTTTGATGATTACAAGAATACAATACAATTGATTTTAAAGATGTAAAGGTTATGTCTCCTAGTTTTCATTACTTGAATCCTGCACAGGGCTGACGGGCACGGCGCCCTGGGGCTCGGCCGGCCCGGGCGGAAATGAAAAATAAACACGTCCGGTCGCAGCGCGGCGCCGGCCACGGAAAATGGGGGGACGCAGATCACACGGCGCGAAGACTGACATGACGGGGTAAATTAATGTTGTGGCTGACTTCAAATTGTAGGTACAGTCTGTCAAGAAAAATGATTTTTATTGAACTACATTTTTTGTCATTGCATTTTGGTCAAGATTGGTTGATAAACTCCCAGTGTTGCCAGCCAATATGAGACATTTATTATCATTATTTTCTTGACAGACTGTAGACGCTCATTGGGCAAACCTTCTTTTTTTGTTTGATGATGACACAAATTGTAAGTTTAGTGAAAATTGTCACACTGCGTTTTTAGTTGAGGTGCTAAAATGACATGCATCCTCCCCGCAGTTACTTTTTTGAACAACACAACAGGGCAACATTAGGTAACATTTCTTAAATTTTTGTGATTTCTGTTATGTGATGATTGTTGCTGAGTAACGTTTGGAAACGTTGATCAACAAAGAATAACGACCGTACGGTAAACCCTGTGATTATAAGAGATTATTATAGTATACTATTTAAGTTAATTATGTTTAGATATGGATAACAATTAAATTACTTAACTTCTAGTTATAGTTTGTATTTGATGTCCATATCAATTAATTATACCTAATTAGGTATGTATCTAGATTGATTGAGTGAGATCGTCAAATCGAATTCATGCTAATGAGGTACCAATATGGTGGCAACGCTGATCGAAGATCAAAATATGTTTGCTTGAAAATTGATTTAAAGGATATTTTGTAGAATAAAAATATCTTATTAAAAGTTATGCTGTGGAAATCAAGTACTTATATTACGTAATGTATGTAAAACTAGATGTTGCCCGGAGCTTCGTTCCCATGGCAATTTTGAGATAGAATATAGCTTATAGCTATCTTGAATAATGTACCTTTTTAATGGTAAAATAATTTTTGAAATCGGCTCGGTGGTTTCGGAGATTACCGGCCTCAAACATACAAACTCACAAAGTCACAGACTCCCAAACGTTTAGTAGTACTAGTACTTAAATATTTAACATCAGTATTTCTAATGTAATAGTAAAAGTGACGCCAGCTACTCAACATTCTAATAGAAAAAAAAGTACCTATAGTTATTTCGAATATGAGTTTTTATTGGAATTAAGTAGGTAAGTACACATCACTTATCGATGTTCAAAATGGTCTTCGCTCAGCATATGTCGTTGCGTATTATATATAACAAAAACATAAATATAAAATGAAATTTATTACTATTATTTTAAGAAAATCCAAAATATGCACCTGTGGGTAGATTGAAAAGTGGCAATGTTTACGTGCTCAGTTTGTTTGTGTTTCAACCAACTTTGATTAGAACGCTCTTTATTCTGGCGAACTGGTAAAACTTCCCTATTGCTTTACCTTTGTTTAGGGTGAGTTGCACCAGTCAACTTTACACGGACTTTGAATTGCGCACCGCTGACGTTTAAACAAAACGGCATACTTTGCATTTTTCTGCGCGGGCTAAAGTTAACGTCAAAATTGACTGGTGTAACCTAACACTCTTAGATTCTATAAATACCTGCGTAGGTAAGTATTTACTTTATGTGCTCGCCTAGGTATGCTGCTTAGTATATTTAGGACGAAAGTTTCTGAATCGAATATTTATTTATATTAGGTAAAATCAATATCGCAAACTCAGTAGAATTCAATAACGAAAATGAATTTTGTACTGTAGGTATACTTCAGTTACAAAGTATTATATAGTAAGTATACCTAAGTAGGTAGTTATAATGATATATTATCGCGGTTAAGGGATTGAGAGGCGAGCAAGGCTGCGTAGAGAAGCTAGTGCAGATATAATATATACGAAGAATAAAGAAGATAGCGCAGAATAAGAAAATAATAATGGCAAGGAAGATTAGCATACCTACTGCGCCGACGACGAGAATATGGAGATGAGTTGTTAAGAAAAATTCTGGAACAGTCCTGACGAGATCCTGACGTTGTGTGCGATAAAACTGATGCGGTTGTCACGCCGGTGGACTTGATAGCTCAATATAAAGTGAGCATCAAATCCATCTAAGTGTAGTCAGCTTTATTTTCCTTTGTGTTATAGTATCGTTTCAATTTATAAGTATAAAATTTATCTTTAATACTATAATATGCATTCCAGTTAATTGCGTATTTTCTGTGGCATCCAGATCATCCTGGGGTGGCACGTTTAAACTGGTGGGGTTTGTTTAAATATAAATAGCGAAGTAGAGACTTTTACCCAGCATTGGAATTTAGACAAAGATTTCAGTGGTTTATTTTAAAAGTAGAATAAAATATGTACATTTAAAATTGACTGAACAGATTTGAGAGACCTTCTAAGGTCTAAGAAGGTCTAAAGAAGGTCTAACGTCATCTTGCATATTCAAAAGCGTAAATAAAATCACCATGTTTTCCGAAGTACGATCGAAGAACTTACCGCTAGAGGCAGGTTGACTTCACTAACTACGTTGATTCGCCAGTTCAAAACGATATCACTATTGAACACCCCGATGAACTCCTAACAACTCCAGTCAAAACTTCCAGAAAGTTCTTTCCATACAGCCGAGCGAGAATTCCAATCCCTTTAGGAAATTCGCATTGAGTCCCGAGCAGATCCGGATAACGAGATAGTGGAGAGATGCATTAAAATTAACTTTTCCATTTTGTAGGGCTTTTAAGCCCCTTAGATTTGCCCTCGATTTTACACATGGCATAACTTTGTCCTGTGCGGCTTGAACTGACTCGCTATTTGAAATTTGTGGTTCCGTATGTTGGTATGCACTATTCAGGATTCCCTAATCCTCATATGAAAGTTGTGCGCCTTGTGCAGTGTCGAGTCGAGGTGAATACGTATAGTAGCAAATAGAATTTTAAAAAAGCTTTAAAATACAAAAGTGAATATCACTCATTCCAACTCTTACACAAGCACTAAACTAATGGGCGGACGTTGAAGATGATTTTTTAGGATTCCGTAGCCAAATGACAAAAGCGGAACCCTTATAGATTCGTCATGTCTGTCCGTCCGTCCGTATGTTATAGCCACTTTTTTCCGAAATTATAGATAAAACTAAAAAAAATATATGATATACATTACTATATGTAAAGTTTTACCGAAAATTGGTTTGAATGAGATCTAGTAAGTAGTTTTTTTTTATACGTCATAAATCGTAAACCGCAATTTACGTTTCATTCAACCAACGCGATCAACTAGAACTTTTATGTTATGTTATTTGCTGCTACGGAACCCTTCATGGGCGAGTCCGATTCGCACTTGTCCGCTTTTTATATCTACAACAAAAATATAGTATGTATTAATAATATCTAATACCAAGTCAGACAAACATGGATACAGTCCAACTGATGAGAAGTGGCCACCGCAGCCTAGTAGCCAGTTAAATCTGTACATATACCTGCCTGTGTAGGTAAGACACAGGTATGGTTGACGTCAATAAGTGATGTATATCATCCTAAATTGAATAAAGAATTTTGAATTTGAATTTGAATCTTCGAATCTCAAAATTGCGCGCGGCTCGACACGCACTTTCTCACTCAACCTCTCTTACAATTCCAGATATAATGTGTAACTATAGTTATATTTTGTGTAGCGTCATATTTTCGAATCATAAAAGAGGTATTGTGAAACACCTATAGTAATTCAGATTCCATACAGAATTATTCCACAAGTATGACAAAAATAAATATTTCCACTAAAGTAGAGCAATAATTTTCCTGTGGTCCGTTGGAGCAAGTTTTCCTTTATTCCCGGAAAGTTGTGACGAAGAAAAATAGTAGGTTGTACTTGTGATTATTGAGGTACCACTAGTTGTGGAAATTCCCGATAAAACAACGTCTGGGAAGTTCAGAAAAATGGTTCAAAATATAGTAAATTTTCAGGAAAAGTTTGGTCTTCGTAGTGAGTTATATACTGACTTTTAGTAATATTCCTGTTTGGGTATATTTTCCTTTGATCGCATAAGAAACAAAAGCCAAGAATTAGGGACCTATTTGTTATGCCGACAAAAAAATATTGAAGTTTATTTAACAACAAAATTTATGATCAAAGTAGCTAAGTTGTTAATTCCTTATCCCCAATAATCGCAAAGCAAATCGTGAATATTTTATTTTTTACTAACTAGGAAAACTAGGTAAGTATGTACCAAAAATATAATCAAATAAATATTTACCATCACAGGTAAAAAGAAAATAATGAGCGTACGCAGAGGCAATTTATTTACAGGGTTATTCACCATAGACCACACGAAACTGATCACGGGTGAGTTAAATGTTTGAACTAAAAACTTTTTTACAATTACTATTGGACTACACAATTTTCTTATTAGTACATTCGCTAACAGAATTTTTTCTTTTAACTGTTACGTGTCTACGTAAGTAGTGTCTGTGTAAGGAGTGTCTTCAATGTGTTCAGCTCACAGTCACATAGAGAATAACCCTATATAAAGCTCGTCTTCACCACACAGTAATGGAAAAATGATTACTCATTTGCCGAGCCTTATGTATAAAAGAAAATTATTGGAATATATTCTGCTGGAGATTCTCGCATTCCGTGTAATTAATATATCGTGAGGGATAAAATACTTTTGATACCAACGTGTATTTATGTTAGCTTATTAGATCTCTTTGTATTCTTTTCTCATTCAAGATATTTATTCTGAGGAAAATATATAATTAGGTAAATGTTTTAAATTAGGCAAATTATAATGAGATGGATTTGTAAAGAATCTTAAATCAACTTTAATGCATAGGTTACATTAAATTAAAAGTAATTTGCTTGCTTATTTTGCCAATTATTCCTTACAGTTACAAAAATAAAAATGACAAATCGGAATTTATTTTGCAACCAAAGAAGCGAAACCCTTTCCTCACATAATTCTAATCTTATTCTGAAATCCCCAAAATTGAATTGGATAAATCGAACATAATTTTTTTTCAGTGGCAAAGGCATCAAACGGCAGGAAGCGAGGTCGATTCGCTCGGTATTCAGATCACAGTCGCAAATATCCGTTCGCAGGGAGTTGTCGCGTGGAACGATTATTTATTGCTGGAAGTGAGTGACGGGGGTCCTGGATACAAGGTTATAAATCAGGCTCTATGGCTTGCCGACTGATGGTTATGAACCGCACTTGGGCATAATTACGAGACGAGGCTTGAGGAATTGAGTTTTAAGATGTTTAAACTAGCTAATCTCTGGGTCTTCGCTACTGTCGGGTTTTTGAGATGTACCTATAAATATTCCTGGACATATTCTACCCATGTACGAGGTTTCATTGAAATCCGTCTTAGCTAGTTTTGTAGGTCCAGGTATGTTGGATTTATAACAACCTATTTGTTATTTCCCGCAACTCCACTCGCGATAGAAAGTAGTTTAAAAATAAGGGAATGCGCCAGCTCTTCAACTATCTCCACATCAAAAATCACCTCAATTCTCTGTTTTGTCGCGAAAGAAGTTAAATCAACAAACAAACACAGTTTCACATTGTATATTAATATGCACTGTGGTTTATAGCAAGTAAATACTGCCCAGTATCTTACAACATGATAAATGGTGAAGATTGGGTAGGCCTTGGCACTGCGAAGTGCTAAGAAAATGTCTTATACTCATTTCCATCAAATTATAGGCCAGCTGCTTAGTATCTAGGTGCCAATTTCCGGCCTTATCCCATAATTTATGAGCTTTTTCTTCCCATGTTGACGATTCTCTTCATAAATAAATATATATTCCTAGTAAACTTTATATATTTAGGTATATTACTTAAAATGTATTTCATTATGACGGATTAATTTATACCATAAGTTTTCATGTAAGGAGACTCGCCCACAGGTTTGTAAACAAACCAATAACCCTACAAGTTTACATTTAAAGCCAGTGTTTTATTTGAGACGTAAACCGCTAGCCGTGGCGGGAACATCAAGCAGCAATATCGTAAACAGAGTCTCTCGAATGGACTTAGTATGTGTTCTGTTAGAGCGCGGGTAGAATCGGTGCGTGCAGCAAGACACCGAGCTAATAGGGTATCGGAAAGAGTCTAAACAAGACGAGCTAGCATTGGCAAATAAGAGAGAACATCTCCATATAAGTTCCCGGCCTGTGAGACAAAGCGGTTGATTAGGTGTTGCTAAACAGAGCACGCGATGAAGGACAAAATATATAGTGCTTTGTCCCCTTTCTTCTCATGTATTTCTAGTACGCATTTCTCTTTATTACTTTATGAAGACTACTACTAAAGATTTAAAAGAACTTTTATCTGTCTACGCTTTTGGGACAGTGATGCTATAACTTTGCTATGACTTTTGAAGTAGTGGGTTTAGCTGTGATTTGTCAAATATTTCAATATAAGATTTTTAGATAACCATTTACACAACTTACGTTTTCAGTTTCATGAAAATATTCAGTCTTCTCCTTTTCAGTAGATTTTTATTTTTAGCAAAAAATAGAGTGCAAAATGTCATATACAACACAAAGTATACTGAAATATGTGTAGAAATCAAGATAAATCGTCAAGAACTGAACAAAAGTGAATGACTTATTAAGTAAATGAACTTCTTATCTATTCAGTTATAGTTATTCTATGCTTTCAGAACAACTCAATAATATTTTCTGGCTGAATATACGCTTTCCAAAGAACATAGGATCTGCACAATAACTCGGAATGGGTTCCGTAAGCTACGGAATACCGATATCGATATATCGATATCCTTTACGAGGACAACAATGTCCAGTTTTTACCGGAGACCGATAAGTTAGAGGATCAATTGTGTGGAAGTAAGTGGTTTTGGTATCCAACCAGTTTCTGAAGATGAAATAACATTCGCTTGTTCCGAAATGATTTCTTTTTATTGATCTTGTAAGTTTGTATGTAGTACTAGCGACCCTCTCCGGCTTTGCACGGGTGCAATATTATGATAAATACATATAAACCTTCCTTGAATCAATGTATACATTAAAAAAAACCGCATCAAAATCAGTTACTAACAAGTTTTTAAGATCTAAGCATTCATAGGGACTGACAGCGGGAAGCTACTATATTTTATACTATGTAATGATAAGTTATTTTGACATAGTAAACCAAATTTAATTGGAGAAATATGCAATCAAAATTTAATATACAAATATTGATAATTGCCATTAAAATCTCCAACAAGCAGAAATAGTACAGCAATTTGGGTACATTATGAATTTTGACTTAAAATTACTTAAGTTGTGAAGCTATGTACATATAGATTGCTGATAAGTGCAAACAATTTTTATTTTGGCAATTGACTTTAATGAAATTTGGTGCAGAGATAGAACAGACATTCCGTATTTACAGGCTACCGTTTTTAACAAAGTTCCGTAACTTCATACTAATATTTTAAATGTGAAATTATGATTCTTTGTCCTACTTTCACGTCGATTCGATTCGATTTGGGTGATTTTTGGTATGGAGATAGTTAGAGAGCTGGCGCGTGACTTAGGCTACTTACTATTCATGCAAGTCACTTTCAAGGTCTCCACCCTTACAAATATCTCTACATTAAGTAATACATTGTTTCATTGCATCAATTCAACGTGAAAAGAGCACTTTTATATTTATAATATTAGTAGGGATATATGGGTATCGATAGATGAAAGTATAGATTCACTATCAAGCTTCAACCAGTGTGACAGAAGCCTAACTAAAATAAAGACAGTTGGATAGTGAAAATGGCGAGCAGATTGTACGATGTCGGCGCCGCAAACTTTAGCTATTATGATGGACAAAAATAGTTGGACAAAGTTGGCAAGTCCCGAACTAACAGCGCTCGTTATTGCGTTAGTTGGCCAATATTTTCCTTGTGGAAAGATGGCCGGTTTCTTGTTATAACAAACTATTGTATTGCCAGATTGCTTGTATTTGCGGCAATAGATGTTTGGGGAACAGAAAATGATCCTTTATAACTAGCTACAAGTAACTATTTGTGTAATTATTATGGAATGTATTTATTTGCGTTCATATGTTACGGATAAAACCTGAACTGTAGCCACACCAAAGTTTAGCCGGCTAGGCTTAGGTGTAGCCGGTTACTGCTTACATCATCCAGATCTAGGTTTAGCTGTAATCACTACACACAGTAGGACTTCATTGGTTACTCCAAGGGTACCGTCCAATTTGACGTTAACTTACACGCGCGCAGAAAAACGCATAGCAGATACGCCATTTTGTCTAAACGTCACCGACGCACAACGGTTAAAATCAACGTCAAATTTGACAGTGCAACTCACCCCTAGTGTGCCGTTTTTATCACCGACCAGTGCAGTCGGTCCTAGATAGTTAAATAGTTGTATATTTATGCCATGTAGTCTTATGATCTCAAGGAAGTCATACGAAACGCCTATAAGTCCTAACTTATTTCTCTAGCTAGATCATATATGTAGAAAAGATAAATCGTAATCAGGATTAAAGGATTGACGTTATGTGAAGCATACTAAGGTTATGGGAATAATGAAGTGCCGCCACAAAGGCTGTCAGCACCAGGATCGAACAGGTAAATTAATCCGATGCAATTTTATCTAGTCACTGCGCCGCTGGCGGTCCACAGTGGATATGTTTTCATGGTTTTGGTCTTTTATATACTAAACTTATTATGTAGGTACCATACAATTTTACAGTTACACCAAAAACAATATTATTATGATTGATGTTATTAATCTACTTTTTTCGATTACCTAGCAACTAATAGGTAATATAGTCAAAGCCAATATGCATAAGATTGGCAGAATTATTTTGTAAATAATTACTAATTACACAGTTATCATACCTGTTTCCCTTGGGAGTAGACTGAGTCTAGGTGTTTTCCACCTGCTACGTTCCTTACAAATTTCCCTAGCTTCCTATACACTCCATTACTACAAACTAGTCAAGTATAAATACTACTAAATCTAATATTTTACCCTTTATTCCATGCTAAGAAAATGCAGCTCCAGGTTTGAACAGGCAAGTATTCATTACAAAACTAATGAACAAAAAGGCTTAACGGATTTTATCGGTTTTAATTTAACTGTAATTTATTAACGGTAGTAGGTCATCACATATTAAAAAATAGAGACTTATCATTTACGGTCATTGTAGAATGATCCAGGTAGGTATATTTAATTGGCCGGGTATGGAATAACGGGCACTCGCGTTGTCCTTTTGTAACCCGACGTGACCACGCGGAGGGTTATTCAAGTTCTAATTGAAATTTAACGTATGCACAGCTCAATTCCAGGACATGGATCTGACGTCTGATATTTTGATGTGTATGGCAAATTAATTATTTATTGACTGATGACACTACTCTGGAAATTTAATTTATGTTTTGAACAGTTGTTTGGAATTATCCAAAACTGTTTTGACCAAATATTTGTTAGCTTTGCCTTATTAGCAAGCATTGTTACAGTTCAGTAGTCCCTATTAGAAGACCCTTCGAAACACATGTAATACCTGAGGCTGTCATTGCGTTACTTTTGTATTTGCTTTGCGTTACCTAAAACGTCTATTGAAACATTACTTGTTATATAAAGGTACAAGCTAGTGACTAACAAAAGTTTTTTTCTGTAAGTATGTATTTGTGTTAGTACGCATATAACAATGCAACAAATATTATGATATATTTTTAGATATTTAACTTTTGTTTGTTTAAAGTTTAAGTTTATTATATGGACTGTCTTCACAGTATAGTTGTAAATACAGTACAACAAACTTGAGTGAAATTTAGAAATCAAATAGTTTTTTTGACCAAAAAAGGAATCGTACATTACCCTCGCTCAAAGCTCAAAAAGTCAGATCTCCCCAGCGTATCAGTTCGGTCAGTGTTTTGAAAGTGAGATGTTTCTTATAAAAACAAGGGTTGAGGGTCTCATTGTAGCACAGAGCACGATCTCACTTTGTTAGCAAAACACCGCCTTTGACGGGGGAGTCATTTTTTAATGCATATCTTGATCGGAATTATTTATTGATGGCAACATTGGATTTACCCTTTGACGTTTTCTTTACAGATGTCAGATTGGAGGCTTTTATTTATCTTGTAAACCTTTTGGTCTTATCTCGTAATGGATGCGAAAGTTGAGGATAAGATATTGGCAGTGGATTTTAGGATATTGGTAGTTTCTGTTATTTTATTGCGTAAAGGATTTATTACGGTTGTCTGCTCATGAAGAAGAATAAATATGTTAAAAGAAGTAATACTCATCAATTATTTATTATCTTAAGTATAGGTATAGGTTCACATTCATATTTAATGTTGTGTTATTTGTTGAAATAAAAATACATAATAAATATTATCTACTTACCGTTTGAAAACATCTGGCGAGAAAAATCCAATTTAGGGGTTTCATGAGTTTTTCTGCGTTAGATAAGTATGCCCTTAAAGTCTTCAATTTACCTTCAGAGTGAGACGAACGCATCAATCCCACACTGAAACGTCAGGGAGGCGCGAAACTTGGCTCATTTTTCAGGAAACAAGTCTCCCCTTCTGGAGGTTTCGATTCCCGAATTTCTTATCCATTCATTAGCAAGTTCAATCAGAGGGTCCTAGCAGAGGTTATTTATTGCCAGCACCAGCCCTCACAATTACTGAAGGAAAAACTTTCTCTATTACCCGCGGAGGTTTCCATACAAAAAAGATTGCACGCCACCTTAATGGATTTTGGTTTCGATTTCGACTTGGATCATTAGGAAAGGCTGCATCTGTGTAGGTACATTACTTGGTATGATATACGAAAGTTGTAATCAGTTTGCCAGGGCTAGAAAATTAAGAAAGTAATCATTTTCTGAAAGGTAACATCTTTTTCTTTGGATATTGCAAGTTGCGATTATAATTTAATAACTTTTGACGGTATCAAAAGTCATTACATTTGTATCATACATCGTATACACACTGCTATTATTATAAAATGTTAATTTTTTTTTAAAAGGAAGTTTGGCAAGTATGAATTTCTGCACAATCTACTGGACGGACTGACTTTGATTCAATTAGAAATAATGAGAAACATAATCCAGCTACCGAAATCAAATGTGAATTGAAATACAAACTATAATTAGGGCAGTATAATCCTATTTCAATAATAAAAGAAGACAAGCTCCATTAGGTACATTGTGTTAATCCTTGAAACACAAACTAAACAAACCTTTCATGTCTAAAACTAACATAAAGTTGCAGATTTGAACAACTTATATCCGCGTTCACTATTTATAACACACATTCCGTTTGCACGGCTCCCACCTAGGATTTAACGGCCCCACCAACTGGGCATTTGTAAACTGAAAATAGTGCAGACATATAGTCTTATATGTGCGACAAAAATACATAATATCACAGATATTTTTATCATACCACCACCTTAGTAGGTTTGGTATTGTGGACTGGTAGAGAATAACATAGGGCTAACATAATTTTTTGTAATTTTGTGCAACAAAGTTTTTAAATAATATTAATATTTTGTTTTTACGATATTGCTTGTGGATATTGTGAGCAATTTAAATATTGAATTTAACTTTTGGAGTATTCTTCTAGCTGGCAATTTTGTGGAATGTAACACGCACAACGTTTTCCTGTGCAGTTTGCTATTGTCTTCTTCATTTCACATGAGAGCAGATAAATTACCAACTATAAAGCCGGTTTCCTCACAACGACTTCCTTCACTGAAAATATAAAAGTGTATTTTAAAAAAAAGTTTATTTTATATAGTTACAATTCATACATTTCACATATTATTATTAAGTTATGTAATTAGCTTTAGTTTTGTACATTCTATATTTTGCGCGAACACGTAGAACGTAATTCAGCGGCAGGTGCGGAGACAATCTGAAGACAAGTATACACATAGAAATTTAATAAAAACTTCCCTACAGCCGCGCCCCCACAATCTGCAATTTGTCAAAGGAACGCATTGGCAACTCTTTATGGGTGTACCTACTTTAGTTGCAATGTAATTTAAATGTGGCGGTAAATCTAAATTGGGAAGCTCCTTCCTTCCTTACAGTCGTATTCCTTATAGCTGAGGTTCGTGGTCGTTAATGGAATGAAACTCAGATAACAACTCTGTTGGCAATGTAAATGGAGGATGATTGCCATTGCCTTCTCCTTTTCACTCACTAGGTGATTAACCTAGAGCGCAGGTTTCCTCACGATGTTTTCCTTCACCGGAAACAAGTGGTGGTCTATACAGGACTACTAGTGAACTAGATACGATTTTATACGATTTTTTCATAGCCAATACTTTAGAATAATATTGTCTTTCGCTGCGGTTGTGGTTGCACGTCAAAAAATAGTTAAATCCAAATAATTACTTTGTTAATTACTTACACTACTTATTTTGTTAATGCGAACGATGAAAAAGTTGTCACATATGAATCACGACCCTCAAAATGATGAGGTTACGATATAAGGATTAGGAAAATTTTATTGTGTTCAGTACATTTTATATTTATAATTTTAATTTTCATAATATACTTACTTACCTAATCCATAAAAAAAATAAAAAGATTTTCTAAAAACTTACTTCTTTAAGATTTTCTAAAAACAAATAGTTATAAAGTTAAGCAGCTTTTCAGTGATAACTTGGTCTTATGAAAAATCTAGATTAATCTCACGGATGATTCTTACCTCGAGAGCAATTTACATCCTCAGTAAAAGGGGCACAACGTACATGGGAAAATATGCAATATTTGTATATTACACACTAGTGTTCCCGGCAAGAGTCCCGTGGACCACCTGCGTCGGAAATGTTATTATCTCATTACAGGAGCCCTTTCCGTTTCCTCAATTTGTTACAAACAAACGGAATTTTAATATTATTCCGCAAAACCTCGTGTTTCTGCTAAACACAGGATACTCTCGTTAACACAACAACCGGAAACCTTTTAAACATTATAAGCGCTTGTTTCAAGTTATAAGTTTCAATAGCTGGGAAAATTATTTATTTTACCTGTGAAATAGTGTAGTTTTTTTTTAATATATTTATTTCACATATAAAGAACAAATATATATAGTACATAATATAAGAACACTGACAAAAACCACAGAGGTTTGTCCACAGTGAGCATCGACGTCAGCAGTAGTATAAAATATTTTGTATTAATCACTTAACAGTAATATAGGAACCACGTACGTAGACAATTTTAAACAAAACAAGTACCTAGTAGTAAGTTGCAATCTAACACAATTGTTCGATAAAGTAGGACTTATGTTTATTTTTAATATTTTTAGTTAAATTTTTTACAGAGGTGGGTAGTGCGTTAACTAATCTCGGAAGGAGATATAAGTTAGTGTAGTGCTTCAATTAAAGATAAATTAACATTATTATTGATTTATTTTATAATATTTTTTTCTTTATATTTACTTTGCGCTTGTATATCTTTTATTAAATTCCTTCCTTTTCTCGAAATGTGTTGAATGGTTTCTTCAACATTACAGTATTGCAATTCACTATTACCTACTTAATCAGTTCTATCGATTTATCTTTATATGTAACTAAAGGTACCTAGCTAAAAACTTTAAAAAAATTAGAACTATTTCTTTTTAATTATCTATATCTAACTGACCAGTGCAGCCGGCAAAAATACCAGCCGGCTGGTATTCTTTTGTTTTTTAATTTCCATTCCCAAACATGCCTTTACGGTTAACGTAGCCAGCTCATATTTCTCAGCAATCAAACTATAAAAACTGCGCCGATTGTTCAATTTTCACAATAATTCTATAAGGACTGATACTCATAGAATCATTACAACTGCCAACATCTAATACTAGCAGCTCGCAAAAGACAACTAATATGCAAATGCTATGAAAGCCTCAGATAATTAAAGAGGCGCCCTTCCTGATAATATAAACAGAGTAGCTCCTGAATGTGGTCCACATTCCAGTATTTACATTTCATTTGCGAGATGCGCGGGATGCGTGTTCATGTGACTTTTGAAGGGCATGAAATGGCTTATTAAATTTTATGTAGGTACTTGTCTTTCTATTTTATCATTTACTATGTAATGAAGTCATGGGCAATAAATGAAAGTATTGGACTTAAACAACACTATCAAATTGTATGGTATTGAATTCTAATATAAATGTAGGTATTATATAAGTTATTGGTTGCCAGTCAGTGGTTAAACTGCAAGAGTTTAGTGCTGGGTCCACCTCTGGTTTAATTTTCCAAGTTGAATTTAAATCAAAATTGTAATCTTTCTCATCTGTTTGTGTTGAATTTATTTATCTATATTATAATATCTATATAATTATACATCCTGAGGTAAACGTGATCGGAATATTGGAACAAAAATAACCTATATATGAATTAAAATCATGATCATGTCACCATAAAATGAATAAATTGAAACTAAAATCAAACACACACGCGATATCAATTCCATTTGATCGAAACTGAACGATTAAGCACCCATCTTTTATGGCCTAACTCCAGCAATTTCAACAGCTATATTTCACGGGGCCACATCTACTTACAAGATTTACCGACAGAGAGATAACGCTTGCAGTGGACGCCGTACCGGACAGATCCAAGATAAGTATGCAATTTCCACACTAACAGCTGAGATGCGTTTCCCGTTACTTTGTGTTTTTTGTTTGGAAATAAAGTAAATATTTGCACAAAATATGAGCACATAGTAATTGGTGTTAAGAGTTTACATGTTTAGCGACTATGCATATACATATATAATTAAAAAAGAATTCCGCATTAAAAAAATTAAAAACGTTGTCCAACCTACATATTATGATTATGTGTTTAGATAAAAGATCGCGACGAATCGAGAACTTTCTTCTTTTTAGAAGTCTGTTAAATATAAGAAAACAAACAGATTTAAATAAATATCGATTTGAGCACTTTAACTCGTAGTAACACATGAGAATACTCGGTAAACTGCAAACACAATCTACTAATGTGACTTGTACTTTTATCAATGTTTCATTAATTAAATAAATATTGTTCTATTATTAATTAATTTTTACTTAAAATATTGTTACAAAAACCATTATTCTTGGCGCAAAAGGTTACAAAATATTGTAATTATATTCACATAAGTAAGTACTGGAAAACTTTTCGTGGAACGATGGTTGAACGAGATTGTTTGCCCGAGAAAGACGCTATTTGGTGGAGAAATAAAAATCGCAGAAGATTAATTAAGTATTATTGTATAGTTAAGGACTATTTGATTTAATCGGTTAAAACTGCATAAACGAGAATAACCTTCCTGCGTTAATTAGTGCTGATTAGACGTTTGAAGTGTGGTGCAAAGTACCACGGTAATTTTATAAGTGCGCAGTAATTATTTGCTTTACTTGAGGACGGAAAACAGCTAATTTGTATACTTCAAGTTAATTAGCCCTTGAATAACAATAGGATCGCATCAGAACGGGCCACGCAGGAATTGATAGGTCAATTTAGGTACTACACTTACACTGGCCGATAAACTTTAGCTCTCTAATTCATAAAAAAGTTATATAATATTTTGTCTTGTTTTGACAATGTCAGTATTTGACAAAATGCTATAGTGACAAAACATTGTTTAGCTTGTAGTATGCTTTAACTATTTTATAAAACGGTAAAAGTATACCGCTAGCAGGACGTGGGATGTAATCAGTCTAAAATGCAACCCGTGCAGGATACGTTTTGAAACATTGTTTTAGTTGATAGGATCTGTGCATAGGAGAAAAAAATGACAACTAAACTAGAAGCGCGGAAGATACTCTCCTGTAGTCTCTGTAGATCTAAGTTTACTACTAAGATGTTTGAGTTTATTTTTGCCCATCTCGAACTGATGAGTTCGCAAAAGCAATCATACTCGTCTCATTCAGGGTACTTACGCTACCTTCTTGTTTGCTATTACTTAATTCTGAAATATAATTCGCTATTAGTATCGCTTTATTGGTAGATAACTAGTGTAGACTATTATATAGACAGAAAACTTAAGAAAATTGAATGTTTTGAAAGAAAATTAAGTATGTAAAATTCTTTAGGGTGAATTCCATTTTTTTGAAGTTAATTCTAACCGGCGCTGAAGTTTAGACAAAATGGCGTCGTAGTTGATGGTGCAACCCACCCTCAGTATATCAAACAGCATCAATGTAGTTTCTCCTTGCTCATAGCTTGAGTGCCATAGGTGTAACGGTAAAATAGTATATCTTTAAGTTACATGTCAGGTCTAACTATGAAATAGAGAGTCTCCAAACACAAGTTTTATAAACTGAAATGGAGATTCTAATTCTAAAAATATCGCGATCTTTTGTTTTTATGATGCTCAAATTTTTCACGGCATTATCATATATACTTTTTAACATGTTTATTGCATACTAGGTAGTACTTAATATAACCATAGGGTTTTGTTAGGTACTACCTAGACACTTAAGACACTTTTTTACAAATCTGAAAATTCCTACAGTAACAAAACCATAGGATTTTGTTACAAAAAAAAAGTGTCTTACTTACCTATTATAAAGCAATATCCTCTGCCGCTTCATTTTATTTATTGTTGTTGTTGTAATAAACAACAGCAAATATTGGTGCCCCACTTAAGTCCTCTTTATATGAGTAATCACATTCTTCGGTCCTGACGAGAGGACCCAAAGGTACCTGAGATGATTTCGTATACTGTGTTCTAATACAGAATGACGGTGTGAAACCAAACCCGGACCCGTGTCCATGCTGCCTGACGTTTATGAGGGTGTTCCAACGTGCCGGGAGGCAATTTGATCTGTCTATAAAACAAGTCGTCTAAATTTATTACCGAAAACCTCGTATATTTCGCTTAGGTTTTCATTGCTTTGATCTGATCTTGATGGAGTGCTAAATGCCTGGTTGTGGGAGTGAATGTATGAGAAATCAGATGTGATATCGAGCTTATACTTAAAAAATCTAATACATAGATTTTCACACACGACATCATAGTAAGTTCTCATTTTCGGAAATTGTCTATTTTGCAGTAGACGTTTTAGGAAGTTGTCATTTAGACAGTTGTCTCAGCCTGATTGCATAGGTTAACTACTACGAGTGAGTTTTGTTTGATAAACGTTGTAATAAATTGCAATAAATTTCTTTACTATACTTACGATACATTGCTACGAAAGCCACAATTGCTGCTTCAAATTTGGCGTAGCTGTGTAGCACTCGTAGCAGAAGCTGTGAGTGCTACGACGAAGTTTGCTACGAAATTTCATGCTATGAGATTAGCCTAATTTTCATTTTTTACTCAGAAAGAAACAACCAATGTAAATACATATGACAATACTATCGTTTCTACATTATTACACATTCGTAGTTTTGACGCACAAGATTACCCTACAATACTTATTAAACCATAGGTTTACGACACTCTTCAAATTGAAATTAGGCAGATCCAGGGACTTCAGGTAAATATTTGATAAGCAGAAAGCCTTTCGCCAAATCCCAAGTAAAGTATCCATTGTGATTCCACAAAGACCTCTGACAGCGCGAGCCTTCTAAATCTTGGAGGTAATTTATTTTGTAAATACTCTGTCATTTGCGATTTAATGAAAGCATCATACCCGTATTGAGAGACAGATTATTATGTACATAATTGCTCATGAGGTATGAGCGGAAGGAGTTATATTATTAAATTATTTTATTAATTTTGTTTAATCTTCTAATTTATATATTTTTGCATTGTGTACATTTGTTAAAAAATTATGTTGATGGTATAAGATTATGGTGATTAAAACAAGTAATAAAAATCTAATACAACTTATGGAGAGGTATAAAAACAAGATGTAAGATTGGCGATTCTTACATCATTTTGCATCATATCTAATATTTTAATAAGTATTATATATTTTAATAGTATTTTCCTCGTTGTACCGTATGCATCTTTGACCTACAGACTAATAATTTAGTTTATACCATTAATGTCGAGTCTCTAACTAATTGAAATAATTAATAATATTCCAAAATATTTACAAATATGTAACGGCCCAAGTAAACAATTAATTATTTGATACTTTCCTGCTATGCATCATATTTTAACAGTAAAAAAAAGTAACTTTGACAGAAACAAAACCTATTCTCTTACTGATTAGCATGGAAAGAGTCACATAAATTTTAGGGTTGCAATGGCGATCAATTGTAAAGTTTTTCTAATAAGCGGCAGTTAGAAGTTGAGGGTAAGTTGGGAGTCGCAGGCTGGCCGCACGTCCCAACTCAATAACTTAGTCAGGCCAAGCCGTGCCCCTAACTTCTTGACGTGGTCACGAATGGCGTATATACTTTGCATTTGTAGTACGTACTCATATATGTAGGGAAGTATAGGTGTGTTTTTTTGTGGAAAAAAATGTAATCGCTAGCTCTGATATCAGATTTTATTTGCGTATGTTACTTATATGCATAATGTCGTCCTGTTGTAGTAGACGCATACGTATTAGTTTAAAGTTTGGACTATTTACTGAAAGTATCAAGAAATATATTGAACAAATTTGAGTTACTTGTTCATCATTCATCGAAATCAATATTGTAAACTTTGATCGAAGCAAATTGGCTTCAGATTTATTTCATCATGACTTTAAACTAGCCTCTATCGCTCAAAAGTACTTTAGCATTATATAAAGTACTATTTGTATCCCACGCAGTCTTTCCTCCATTTCTTCATAAGTCTCCGGCAATTGTCAAAATTCATACAATAGATAGTAATCGAAGTATTTATATCCCAGATCTGGGATAAAGACGCTGAAAAGAGAAGAGAGAATTTAATATCTATATTAAATTCTCTCTTCTCTTCTCAGCGTCTTTCTACCATACGGATGCATGCTTTCTTCAGTTTATGCCACCTTTGACGGTCTTGATATTAAAGTAAAAGAACTCAAACTGTGCAAATTCGAAACGACACTTAACAAAAACGATTTTGATAAATGGAGGAAGTTCCGCCCCGTACCATCACGTAATGTAGGTACATTTTTCAGTTACATAATGTTGTCAATCAGTCAGGAGCAGTCGACGTTTCCTTTCGTTTCTCCTGATTTGATTGAAAACTTCCTTGCGAGCACCTGAGACCGGTGTTCTAGGTGAGCAACTAACGCGACATAGCAGCGCGTGTGTCACCGTATTCATTAAATAACTTATAAGAGTTTTAAGACTCGCGTTTATTATTTGACATTTTTGAAAAAAAAGGCTGCGGTGTATTTAGTTAGATGTGCCGCTTCTTCTTGACCTGCGCTTTGGAAGTTGGCATTAGGCTTAGTTTTAAGTAAATTTTTGACAGCCATAAATGATGTCAAACATTTACGATATAATAATATATATCATCCTAAGTATGCAAAGCATTGCTCTGGTAGTAAAAAAAAATAACCTTACATTTTTTAACATTGGGCTGTAATTTAAAGATCGGCTGCCAGCCTGACGTCAAACTTCTTTGGAAAATTTGTTACTTATAACCTGTCAAAACTGAAGAAGTGGTACAGTTCTAGAACACTTCATCGCATATAGTCGTGCAGTTTTCAGTCGATTAGTTAGGCCCCGGGTAAGACCGGGACACATAAATGCGATTCCAGGAAACTGATAAACAAGGTTGAATGTGTTTCACGCCGTTTTGGGTATTGAACGATTTTGAGTGTGTGAGTGAAGTAGCGGATTTTTCGTAAATTACTTTGGAACTTCTTCCGATTGTATATTGAATGTATAGATATGGTAAAGACACTTTAATGTTAGTTCAGCCCATGATACTTTCGCCACAACATACAATATTTTGTTTGAAAACGTATTTTTTTTATGAGATACCTAAAGATAAACATAAGACTAATTAAATAACTAGTAACAAACTCTAAACTAGATCTGAGTTTTTACGAAAGAGTGAACATTTACGATTTTGATGCTCCACGGACTTAAAAATTCTATTGATAGGTACATACAATTTAAATTTCATCACTTACAAAAAAATATTTTTGCTTCAAGTAGAATTGTAGATTCGCTCGCTTCGCTCGCTCGGTCAATAAAGTTAACAAATAATATCAGCGAAGTGTTCCTTGAATTTTCAACGCTGCCCTATATAGAAGCGTCAGGGGTTCTATTATTCAACATATAAATAAATTTATAAATAAATTAGATGTTAAATAAGACAAAATTAAAAGCAAGTATAAATAGAAGCAGAAACGTTGTCCTAATGCAAGGATGTAATTAAAATTTATGTAACAGGAAAGCACGATCTTGCTATATATTCTGTTGCGTTGTTGTGTCGTAGATATTATTATAATTTCAGTACAAAGTTGATGTCGCTCTTGAGGACGTGACTGCGAATAATTACTTGGAGAGGTTCCCTCATCTGTCATTCGGTTTCGATGCAGTGAACCTTCGGACTCGACGATATGTCAAATAATGAGGGGAATGCAAATCAGTTTATCTTGCATCGGAGATACAAGGAATATCCGTACTCTTATGTGTGTATAATGAATTTTGATTTATTAAAATTCAGTTGACTGTCTATATTCTCTTTTTTATCAATAAATAAAAATAACCTAATGTCACCTAACTTGTCACGGATTTTAAAAATTTTTTTGTCACAAATTATATACCTACCAAAATGTTTTGTTTGTAGTATATTCTATAAAGAAAAATAACAAGAAAATAGTGTCCGTTATAGTGGTCATTCTGTTTATTGAGGGGAGAAGCTTGGATTAATAATATTCCATGGAGCAGGAATCCAACCAGTAAAAGCTTACAATATTATTTTTTACAATAAAACCTGGATACAATTTGGAGGCCGATCTCAATGACCACGAAAGTGAAGCGCGGGTTAAAATTGCTCGCTTAAATTCATTTATATGTCCCGTGTTCTTCGGAGTAACGAAGGTTACAATCGGTCCCAAGACGACCCCAGTTCAGGTTAACTGTGTTTGGTTTTACAATCCCCTTTGAAATTAGGCCACAGGAAAGTACCGCGAATCGAGATAGATTTGCCATTCGTATTATTTATGTTTGACATAAAATCCAAATTGAATGTTTTTATTCAAATAAATTTAAAAATAGTTTTGAAATTCGTTAAGTAAATATCATGTAATTACATGCACGCCAGCTAAAGACGACGTTTCGTCTTTACGTCAGTACGCGCCAGCTTGTCAATGTTAAAACAATATGCTTTTGTGTGGCGCATGCGCAGTTGGAGGGGTTTCTTCTCAAATTCGGTAGCGATGGCCTCATAGGTCACGCTAAGTTTGTTGCTTTGTAAGTTATTTATCCAATCACACATGCAAGTTGGCCTAATTATCTTTATATTGTAATCACAGCATCTTCATAAATTAACTTATGTAAAACTAAGTAGGCGATAAACTCAGAGCTATGTTAAAACAAAAACTCGTTTACAATGTTGAGTTGATCTCATTTGTGATTCGCCAGACACCCCCCACGTCCCTTGGTTCGTAACTTTTATAGTTTCCTTAACCTGGCTAGCTTCAACTTCACGAGTTTAATCAAAGCAGTACATTTTTGTAATAATTTTTATGAACTAACTTCTCGAAACAAAATGTTTCTCTTGTGGTCCGAGTTTGGAAATATGATAATATTGATCTCTAAGTTAAACCATTTTCAGTTGAATTGTACACTCCAAATTCAATTTCCTAAACATAATTTACATAGGAAAATGTAAAATAATATTTATTGTGTCTGTATATAATAATATTACGATTATGAAAAATTCTATCTGTTTCGCATTGTTCCGGATTGCGGAAATGTAAACGTAAATGTAATAAAAGAACAATTTGCCTTCGTTAAAATGGCGAATTGTGGAACAGAAAAAAAACAGAACAGAAAAGGAAACAATGAAACGAGTAAAACAAACTCGTTTACAAAGTAAATTGTAATTTTTATATCAGACCACAGTTTGCAAATACTCTTTGGCAAAATTGTGTTTATCTTCGCAAACCATCCCGGGACTAAAGTTCAATGTAATTAAATTTTGTCTTTGACATCTAGACTTTCTTTTGCTTTCCTAAGTAATGTTTTCTATAGTAATACTAACAGAATGGAAGACATTCGAGGAACTTAATTAGACCTTTATGTAAAAGGTATTATTATAGTACAAAAATAGTCAAAAGATATCTGAAGAATTAAAAAAGTGTCTTTTCATTAATAATATACTGTGGTTCTTTATATAAAAATAGTTTTGCCAGAATGCTTTTTATTTGTTCGGTGTAAAAGATGTCTATTCAAATATTTCGGTGAAAAATGATAAACAATATTTTTAAAAAACTTGTTACATTTTAATCAAATAATAGCTTATTTTGGTATATTGACAATTCATTACGTTATAACAAAATATTGACGATGACAAATCCAGTTAATTGAATGAGCCCTACTACAGCGCAGAATGCGTAATATGCAAAATGTAGATTAACATAGCGTGCGCTAAATTGTTTAGTATCTCGTAAATGAACCGCGCGACAACACAGCCTGAAGCCTACTGTCTAACTTTTAGCAACTTTAGCACTCCGGCCAAAAACTTGACAACTACTGTTAAACTTTACGACGTTCCCGTAAACTTTTTAATAAATTCATCCATCTGAACACGACTACATTACGTGCAGCACCGAGCGACAAAAGAGACGCCATTTGAAAGCCATTCCTTCATCTATCAGAGTGACACGCAATCAAATAATACAATAAAAGTTCTCTTCCGAAAAATACTTGAAAATAATTTCCCCATTTAAATTCAGTAGGGAAGGAGGGATGGCGCGACAAAGGTTTCTGGGAGGTATAGCGAGTTGAGCATTGTGTGACGGTGGATGGAGGGACCTCAGCAAGTTTAAAAGAAGCATTTGTTACAGCTTGCTTTTCGTCCTAAACTTTACAAAATTACGCATATAAGTTAAATATTTCGTGTAATTTGTTTCAGCTGTTAGGTTAACTTTCGCAGTATGTCCTTGTTTGCTGTCGAGATTAACTGTAGATGGGGAAAAAAATAAATGAAAAATAGACAATCTCAGATATCTGATTGCTTATTTCTATGGGAATTGTATTTACTCGTAGTATGTGATGTATTATTTAATTTTTTTTGACGAATATACAGTAATTGTTACTTTAACTTACGACTGATACTACTAAGTTTGAGTTGGAAATAAAATATCCAATAAAAAATCTGAGAACACCATTGAAAAAATATGTAATCAAATAAATAATTTTGACAATTAAATTGTATTGTGTGGTGTATCCTAGTTGCATACAAATCGTTCCATATTTTATTATTATTTAATATTTTTTCACATTTTCAACCTTTTTTTTTCATTTTAAAACAAATCTATGGTAAGTAATTTTACGATAATATGCTAATGCATATTATTTCTATTATATAAAAATATTTTTTTAAAAGCTTTAAGTCCCAGGTCAGCACTACAGTAAGTAACGACATAAAATCTTAGCCCATATTTCAAACTCTGAAATATGTCAAAATTCTCAACCCAGTCGTTACTCACCCGAAGTCCTGGCGTCATGTTAGTAACTTGCTAAGTTACTTAAAACTTAAGACACTAAATTCACTTCTCTAAGCAGCGCGCTGCGTTGCCTAAGTGAATTTGGTATTTTTAAAAGTATGCTAAACCTCCAGTTGTGTTCTTGATGTATTCTTAGATTTTTTCGTTAGGGTTGTATTGTGATGTGTAAAAATGAATAACTAAACAAATTCTAAAAGCAACCTGTTGTAATTTTACGAGTTAGTGTAAATTGTTATTATTATTTAGTATAGATAAAATTAAATATTTATTTTATCTATGGTAGATACCATATTTTAATTTATTCAATTTTGCATATACATACCTATATAGTCGATGTAGGCTTTTCCTTTCAACACCAATTTGTAGATACTCATGTTGTTGCAAATATAATTTTTTGACTGACTTCACTTCATGCTGAGCTTTTACACCAGTGCTATGGTGGAGAAATAAATATTAACTGAAACTATTTTTTCTTACATGCCTTTCTCTAATAACACCATATCAGTCTATAAACCGTTCATATAAATGAAATCATAAAACTTCTAGTCATTTATTTTCTAAGAATTTATACATTCCATATTCGTTATTTCTCACTTTAAAATCTAACACTGCAAAATAAAAACTCGGCAACAACCCTGGCAACACTATAATACATGTATACAATTCCGTATATGTACGTTAGGGTGGGCACAGATGTTCGCTGTTACACTTCAGAACTCGTAACGGTTATTGAACTCATCATCTACGTCATTACGGTGATCACTTACTGTGTTCCACTTCACACCAGCCTCTGAATGGACGCTTTTTGTATCGTCATTTAAAAAAATATAGGTAATATAATTTTTATGTAACATGTTTTAGTAGCTGCTGTGGCCAAAATGTAACTTAGGCGAAAAATCCCTGTGTTTATTTTAGAAAATATATGTTATAAAATTAATTAATATAAATATTATTAAACAGTACTAATTATACCGGAAATAAAATAATTTATTTTTTATAAAAAAAATCACAAGTTTTACGCCAAAAGGTAACAACTTTTTCTCGTAAAATTTCCAGGGATTTATTGTTTTTTTGTACAATCTATAAATATGAATGGTTTTCCCGATCTTACAATGATCAACACATCCTGGATCACGATAGTTAATAATTTAATGTGAGGTTGAGTTTGTAAAAACGCACATTTGTAGATAAAAAGTCAACTGTATAAAACCGCTGCAAACTGAAAAAGGTCAAGGGCTTTCGCTTTAAAAAATTGTCCAACTAATCAAATTATTTATTCAGAAATTAGACCTTCACAGGAACTTAATCACGTCAAATTTTAAATTACATAATATTTTTTCGAAAAGCGTGTTAAAAAGCTACAAATTATTGGCATATCTAAATAAAATAAAATCAAATAATTCCAGAGTTCCAAATTCCAAAATCTGATATTTTGTAACAATTCAATGTTAGGATGAAATAACGGAGATATAACTTGATAGTGTGTTCTGGTTCCACGGGTCGAAGCGGAACAACTCCCCTGATGCATATCAGGCTGGCAGTATAACAGGAATGGAGGTGATAATCGTTGTAGTATGCAGATTGTGACAGTCCTCAGATGTACTGTTACAATCTGAAACACTTTGATAAATGTTTTTTGTTATTGTCTACAACTGAGATATAAATACATTTGATGAAAAAAATAAAAGCATTTTTTTTCTAAGCTAGTATATTAATTTCGAAAACATAGCCGTGAATCCGAGATCTCGTTAGGTGTTTTTAGAAAGGTTTAGGTGCATAATTTATTATGGTTTTATCCGAACAAAGCCGGGACGGGCCGCTAGTTATAAAAAAAGTAACAAGTTGTTAGATATTTATTAAAGAAACTCCGACCTCACACTTGTTCGCATCTTCTTTGTTAACGTAAGTTTTCATTCCAGTAACATTCCGGTTTAGTTTTTTTCAAAACTATTTTTTCTTATGTGAATTATTATTCAAACTTGAATTTTCAAGACTGACTTCTTAAACAAGTAACATAAAAATGTAGAAGAAATAATAATTATAGTTGTTAATTAAATGCAATCACTTCTCGTTAATATATGAGTAAAATGATTTTAAAAATTACCGAAATAATTAATTTTGACTTTTAATTTTGAATAAATCAGAAATGCGCAGTTTTCGGTCGTGCAACACGTTGACTTACAGAACAATAGGAAAGATATTTGACGAACCGAAAGCAAAATAAACGAAAACCGTGCAATTTCAATCAGCTTCATCGATTTCACTATAATTCCTTTCATTTCAAAACAAACCAGGAATTTTCCGATGCAATATTCTTAGAAATTCTATTAAAATACCTGATGGAATAAGCTTCCTTCTGTCAAAACATGAGTTGTGCCGGTCTCTGGAGAGAGCCAGCAATTAGACGGCGCACGTAGGAATAGAAAAGCCGATTATACTGACTCATTGACTTGCCCTCTGCTTCCAAGATTAGATATTGAACTTATTGTTCTGTCTATTTCCAATGCTAATATTATTACTGAATTTATTTTCGCTAAGATATGAATAATCTCAGATAAGAAACGTTAAGTAATTTTATTCTAAGCTGGCGTAAATCGATTACTTCACTTGCATGTTTTTTTTATAAAAATCTTCTCAATTTGTTATTCGATTTTCTAAAGTTCGATATTTAAATGGATTTATTATATATGTTACACATGCTTTTAATTTAATTTTGTAATTGTTTAATAAATAGTAATAAAGGTCGTTAATAGATTTACTAAAGATTAATATCTATTTTATACTATAATAAACAGCAACTATTTAAACACCAGTCAAATATTAACATAAAATAGGTACTTCGACTTAAAAAAAAAAAGCTATAAAGGTCTATATCATCCATCATTTAAATCTAACCTTATATATTTATATCAGTAATATCTAACCAGCGATTTTATTTCGTATTGAGCACAGGGATTTTCTATTCACCTCTTTTACTACAAAATGAAACGTCAGTTTCCTTTACAAAAAAATGTTAAAAATGTTTTCCCGTTTAAGTCAACAGCAATTCATTTCAAAAATACAGAATCCCCGAGAAGAATCCCAGATGTTGCATTTAAAAACGGTCTTGCCCTACTTTTGCTTCCAGAAACGACTGCGTTTTAATTCCGGCAAAATGTGCCCGGGACAATTATAATGCGATGTTTTAAAGTGCTTCAGATATTGTACGGAACAGTATAATTTCCCTGTGATTTTAGTTGCGCATTACCGTGCGGATGAAAGCCTATAAATGGCGGACCCTGAATTGATTTCGTGAAATGTTTTATCACAAACTAATATTTACAGTAAACGTTTTAAATCAACTGAATTCAAAATGTTTTAGGACCAATATTCTGAAAAATAGGCCTAAAATATTAACTATCAGGAAAAAAGTTCAGAAAAGCACCAAGAAATTTCCTTCTTCACAATTTGAGTAATTTTTAGAGATGGAGTTCCAGAATCCGTCAACATCATAACGGCCATCATAAAACAATCGAAAATCGGTATTCAAACCCATTTCAGGTGGGCTCACGTTGAATGTCAATGTCCTACCATATTTCACGCCTTCCCCGTCTCTAGTGCATATTGAATCTGAAATAACTGCGAGAGGGGAAAATGGGCGGTTACAATGGCGAATATGACAACCAGGGCCGCATAGAAAACTCTCAGGTGCACACCTTTTTATTATTTACACCGCATTTTCAAGGAGTGTTTGCTTTGAGGTTTACTTTGATTTCGGAAAGAGATGTGAGAGTGTGATCTGAATACGTTCTACTTTAGAGCCTGTTTCCGTTTTTATGGTAAGTGCTTGTTGTTATTGAGATGTGGGTGGAAAGGGTGCTATTTCAAGGAGAGGCTGTATGTTTGCTGGTTTAATGGCTGGGGCTACTAAGCCTGTTGTTAAAGTGAAATTAGTTGCCGCTTTGCGGATAGTGTGCTGTAGATATGACACGGTCATATTTTTGGCCGGTTCCTTTTTAGGGTCTTTATTTAGGAAACGTGATGGTTTAACTGTGTGAAGAGTATTTACTAGTTAATATTAATATAGAAAAGTATGTACTTAAATAAAGTTTTTGTAATTACCAGCTTAGAATGTAAGCATGTATACCTAGTTTAAGGATTGATGTTTTTAACATAAGTAAGATAGATCACACAGAGTAATCAATGAAAAAGTTAAATATTGAAAGCGTAACATATGACATTTATTTTCATCTCACAATTTTCACGAGAGCAAAAGCACGCTAGGTATTTTTTCATAAAAATACAAAAATGCGTTCACAGACATATTCGAAGTCAATTGATACTAATACAGTCAATCCGTGTTCAATGAACACATTGATCGCATTAAGTCGAGTTAGCGCGTGAAATCATGTGGTTATTTATTGCGTTACAACTTTCAGAACACGACCCGGAGCGGAATGGAAAGGCTGTGAGAGCGTTAACTCAACTCCGTGCAAAGTACGGAAGTGCGATCCAACGCTTCGCAATTATTGTCAAAGAATAAATATGTTTATGAAGTACTAGATGTTGCCCGGGGCTTCGCCCCCGTGGGAATGTTGAAATAAAATATAGCCTATAGTAATCTTGGATTACCTTTCTAATGGTGAAAGAATTTTTGAAATCGGTTCAGTAGTTTCGGAGATTACCCGCCTTAAACATACAAACTTACAAACGCTGACCTCTTTATAATAATAGTATAGATTACATAAAAGTATGTATACATAAAAGATTACGCAGGTCGTCCGTAGATAAGATTAGCACATGATAAAAAAGGTTGGAATAAAATATAGGGCTAGGATGCTATCCTATCCTAGGATAAGGATATGCTCATCGGTGAGGAGAAAAAGGCTGAGATTATGATGATGAAATTTTAGGAAATAGGTAGCTATTTTTTCCATTGCTTCTGTTTGTCTGTTTAAAGAAATGAGTGACCAATCATGGGTGGAGAGCACATGAGAGAGAGTGAAGTGTACCTTTTATTCCATCGTCTGACCAATAATATGTTATTATGAATCAGTAGCTTGCAGTTTCGTTACTATAGTTGGTTTATTTGCAGGTTGAATTTTCAATCTACCAAAAGTGGAGCTTCTGTTCCAGTTAATCTATGCATGAAAAACCCCGGATTCTGTCGCTAGCTGTTCATTTGTCACTGGAATTACAAAAAGCTTGCGGTGTTGGACTCTGGTAATGAGTTTAATTCCGTCAGCGCTAACCGTTACTCACAATTAAACTTGGCAATAATTAATAAATTTTGAAATGTTTTCGAAGCTACTGCAAATTGCTGTTGAGTGGTTCAGAGTTGTTCGGTCTCTGGAAAGTATTATATAGAAGTATTTTTCAATGAGTTTAATGATAATTTTTACAAAAAATATTATATATATAGTTACATTGCGTGGAGAAGAAAAATTAGACAAGTCCTGGTTACGTTTAACGGCTGAGGAAGAAAGGGGGAAAAAACTGAGAGTTAGTTATTTCTCTTTCCGTAACATCAAATCTTCCTTTTAAATCACTCTATCTATTGAAAAACCCGTGATACATAGGGATATTTGAATCTATCTATTGAAAAACCTGTGATACATTATAAATAACGAGATGCGTCTCTGTTTTATATTATGAAGTGATATTGATATAGTAATTTAATGATATTTAGCTAAGGTATTTTATTTAAGAAAGTAGATTAGTATTTAGATACATTTAAATTAATAAATATCGAACGTTTTCCTTTTATAAATCATTGCTTATCTAAAAAGATCTTCACAGCAATTTCGACCTTATATCTTCGACTTTTTCACCTCGCAAATTAAGAAGTTCCCTTAATTACCTTTATCATTACTCGTTTAGCGGCCGACTGAACTCAAAAGGAAACCCAATGACACCCAAGGGCTTTCTCACGGCCTCTCAACTTATCTATTTCCGATTAGAAAGAGAAATAAATTTTATTGGGGCAGATCTGATACAAAGGGGGCCCAAACTTTTGAAGATTAATTCTGTAGATAAAATTTCACGCTTGGAATGTTGGGTATCTCCTGAAAAGGGCACTGGATTGGTATTCATTTTGGTGTAGACTTACAAAACAGGATCTCTGTTCAAAATTCAAAGAAAATGGTGAAACAGTGAGTAACGAGTTATGATTCAGACCATAATTATAGAAATGTATGATACAAACCTATATTTTTTAATTTTGATTAGAAAATTTACTTTGTATTTAATTTGTAATACTTAAATTAAATACAAAGTAAATTTTCTAATCAAGGTCCAGATTCGTTATCTCTTCTTTATCGTACTGGGCAGACAGAGCCCAGAATTGAGATTTAGAATAGTGACTATTTGTTAGTGTACTCTAGATTCAGATAATATCCATTTATCTTGATTAACTTTTTTAGTCAATTTCTAAAAAAGTCAATTGATGAAATGGCTCAATTTAAATGGCCAGCTTTGCATAGGTCTCACACCGCTGTCAAACAAAAATGTAAGTACTTACATTTGGTCATTGACCTAAAAGTCAATTTAAAAAAAAAAGTAAAAAAGAAACACTCGATATTAAGTCTATGTTGCAACTGAAATCGCCGATTAATGTCTACGTTTTAATTTGGCTGAACGGGTAAAGCAGAGCCCAGGGGTCCCCTGGGAGCCAGGTCTCTCCGCCTTTTACGGCTTTCTTTCAAGACCAACGCTTTAATGTCCGTTACGAAACGTTTTATCTTTTTTTAGTTTGTCTTCTGAAAGAAAAAGGGTTTATTTTCTCCGTCACACACTTCTGATAAGTACTCCCATTTAAGTTTTATCTTATTTCTTTTTTACTCTTTGATTGTATTAGTGTTTGTGCGCTTCGATGTCTATAATCTACATAAGTACAGATGAATATATTATATTCTGTTTCCATTGTCTAAAAAGAAAACATGTGAAATACTAAATATACATCAAACAACAGGACATTTATCGTAATCCTTTGAAACCTATAATATTGAGAAAAAGTGTGTTATATACATGTTACTGTTTACCTACATAGGTACTACAATATGCCTACATAGTTATGGTATAGTTATGGTATAGCCTAAGTAGGTATGTTTTTTTCCAAATACAAAACCCACTATAACAATATTCACCGCACACATAAAAAGACAGCACAATACGCGATAAACGCAAATTTAGTATCTTTAAATGGTCTTCTCTATTTCCAAGTCTGTTTCCGTTTATTGCAAGGGCCTGCATAACCAATAAGTGGGCGCGAAACGTAACAATAGACGAGACATTACTAACGAAATAAAGATATAATGCAACCGGGAATGGCCAATGATACAACTTTACGAGAGGGATGGCCAGTGGAATTAGTAGGGCGCTGGCGCCGCGCAGACGGTGCATGCTGGTACATTCGGCAATCAAAGTTATCGTTACGCTGATATTCCATACAAGTATTGAATCACCCGGATAATATCACGCTGTGTGCGAAATTGCTACGTATTTTATTATTTTTTTCAGATATAATACGTAATATTTTTATCAGAATATTGTTTTCAGGATATATGTATTTCAGATATTGTGATCTATAAGCTAATTTCTTGGAGTTAAAAATACTTTTACCGCACCGCTAGGTGTTGCACCGCACTCAAAGACACAAGACCTAGTCGGACCCCATGGTATTGAATATTCTTAATTAAGTAATTACATTTACCAATATCAGCAATAAACCTGGAGTTTTCCAAGCCACCCCCACCCACGACGAATGTAAACTGCACGATTACCATACTGAATGAATTAATATCTCGTGTGAAATAACACGTGTAACAACACAGGGTCCCGATCTGTGTGGAAATGAGGGCTCGTTTGATAAGCATTACATGCATTGCAAACCTACCTATTTAATTTTTGATGTGTTACAACACATTGCAAGATGTATGTATATAAAATTTAAAATAAAAATAAAATTATTAATAACTCGGGGCTTCGCTGCTGTACTAATTTGGATATAACAAGTAACCTATGTGTTTTTCTTCTATTTTCTTTTTCTATATTCTTTTCGCGTACCACATTTCATGGATACAATGCGTGATTGAGTGACGGGCATCATCAGAACGTCCATTTTATCTATCACAAACAATAAACTATACCTTAAGTTTTGGTGTTCACCATTCAATTTTTTTAAAATAGAATGTAACATTTAAAAAGTACATTGCTCAAATTTAAGTTTTTATTAAGTTCTAGTTAGTTTGAAATTTGCCTAGTTAATATAAACATATAGGTTTACATGTTTAGGAAATACTAAGCAAATTACATGCAATAAGAGATATAGAAACTAATTTCATGTAATAAAAAAAAAACAGCTTTTATAGCGTTGCATATTTTTGCAGCTTATAGTCTAGACTCCAGGGTACTTAATGGTTAGAGCACAGGCAATCAATTTAGGAGATACTGAGTGTCAGCAACAGCTTTACAGGAATTAGCTGCCGGGATTTTATGGGGCGGCAACATGCGTTAAGCATTGTCTAGATGGATATGTGTTGCTGATAGGCTAGGCCTACAAGTTTGGTGGTCGAAAAATTAGATCAGATTTAGAAAATATTTTACGATATTGACAATGAGGTCTGACGGTGATGACCCTAATATTAACGATTTCTAATATGACAACTTTAAAAAATTCATTCTAACTGTTTTTAGTTTAATGTTCATGTAAATGTTTTCGTATATCTGATCAGATATAACATTTAATGAACTGTGTGTCATTAGCTCATCTGGTCTCTATGGATGAAGTAAGTATAGGAACTTATATATTCAAATTAAGAAAATTGATTTCGATTCTGAATATTTATTTATTTATTTTATTATCAGGGTGTATCCAAATATAAATGATAATAAAAGAGACTTAAAAGCAATCACTTAAAAATCCTCTCGCCACGTGTCCCAACATTGTAGTCCCATGTCAAAATATTACGACGGGAAGCTATTGTCATCAGGTCTCCATTTTGCAGAATAGTCGATAATGGAAGCAATTAAAATGTATGGAGGCTTAACTGCACTGCCCGCGCCGAAATTAATTTATAGTCATGCCAAAATAATCCCCATTTTCGTGGGCGGTGACCCTCTGCTGGTCGGAAGGGGGTGTTTAGTGCATGTTTTTATTAGACTAACTGGACAATCGCACTTTTCTTCAATCCAATATGTATGGTACTGGATATCGACTGAATGATTTGGTAATCAATCAAGTACATACTTATACAACATGTAGGTTGTGCTCGCGAATTAGGTACGCGTGTGAAAATATTGTAGGCTTTGTCTCCCTCTCACTGTCTATATGAAACTTACACACCAAATTTCAACATTATATACTGTTATCTAGTCAGATACGGATGAGTTGGTGATTATTGATAAAGCACTTACAAAAATAATGTCTTAATAAATCGCAGTTGAATCCTTCCTTTCAGCAATAGTCATTGAATATTAAAGATTAATATTATAGTCGTAAAAAATATAGATTGTTATTTTCATAGAAAATATTTGCAAAAAGATGAGTAGGTACTTACAAAAAAAATTGATGTTCAAAGCAATAAAAAAAAAACTTAAGCCTACATGTTTTATGTTTTTAAATAAACATGTTTGATGTAATAGATTACATGTAAGGTTAAATGTATAAAATTATTGGTGATGAAAATAAAGTTTATTTAGTTATTTATCAAGTCATATAGGGTATATATATATATACCCTTCATATTGTTATTACTCTTATATCTTCATAATAAAATCAATTGGATCGCAAATTATACCACCCACTAGAAGCAATTATTGAAAACAATTTAGGACAACCTTAAGTGGTGAGCCATTCTCGGCACTTGCAACCGCCACGGAGGGGCATTGGTAATTAAAGCTTTGTAAAATACGTCCCGGTCGTATGGAAATTGTGTCCCATGTCAGGGGGACGTCCCAAGTCTCTATAAAATTTAGGTGCAATAGCCGTTAAACCCCACAAGGGGTCTCTTCCAAAAGATTCCAGCGCGCGGACAGCAAAATCCAATTCAGCGGCCTCAAATCAAAATGAACGCTTGTGTCACGTAATTGGCTTTAGATTTGTGTAACACAGTCAAGTCTCGTTTATACTCGTTGCGTAGATCACTAAAACTAAAAACTACGAATACATAACATTTGATGATGCATAACATATAGCTCATTCGCTTCATTTTCATTATTTCGAGTGAAATAGAACATCGTCGATCTTACTCAATAAATTATATAGTAAATTGTAATAAAAAGGAAAGAACGATATGTTGCGCGTCAAATGTTCTTTAGTAGTTAGTACTAATAGTGTTTTTAAAGTAAAAATCCGATCAATCTAAGAGTGTCCGAAAAAAGGATTTACTTATTTTATTTAGTCAAGCAACCTCCAAAATTATTCCATCTCAATTAATTTCTTTACAATAATCAATTCAATCAGTCAATGGAACATGAACAGATACATATGGTTGTCTATGGATTAATAAAAGTACCATTAACTTATTCTGTGTCGGGTATGGAAATTGTGTCCCATATCAATTTATTGTCGGTATTGTCACCCTGGAACAGCTAATTTGTCCTGCCGTCTCCAATTAGTGGTAGCTTTAATGTCTCAATACTGCTTTTATACTGGAATGGGCATTGAAACGGTTTTCATATGGATAATTAGACAGATTTGAAAGCGTGCATGAATCGGTTAATACTCCTGTAATTTTGCTATGTATGATGCTTTTAGGATTTGATATATGGTAATGACGCGTAATGAGGCATGTATATTTGGAATTGAAAGGGTTGCCAGGTATTAGGATTGACTAAAAAGGTACTATAGTAGGTTGACACAAAACAGGGTACATATTTTAGATATACTTAGATAAGTAAGGTAGGTATGTCTAAAGTATGTCACATAGGTATGTGAAAACATGTTAATGGTAATTTGATTTTACGAAGCGTTTATTTGGATATGTAATATGTAAGAATGTTTGTTTTCCAAATAAAATTAAATAAATAATCAAGGTGCCAAAAAATTGCGTCTCAATAGAACTTATTACGTGTAAATAAGAACTAGGTACTATTGAGCTGTTACATTGGCTTTAGGCTGGACCAGTTTCAAACTACGTAGGTATATTGCAATAGTACAAGAAATTCTCCGAATGCATTAAGTTAAAGTTAATGACAAATATTTTCATAGCTTGCCAATTAGGGGAGTGGTCTGCGCAACAGATAGAGCCGCGTTCAGAACGAGCGTAATTCTATTAAATGATTAAATAATTCACCTTCAAAGAGATGCGCTTTCAGAAGTAAAGCGAAGCAAATAACCTCGTAAATAGAAATGGGGGAGGGAAAAAACGTGAACTTGTGGTTGATTCGTTCTAATGTCGATGTTTATTAGTTTTTTTTCTAACTTCTTTGTCTCTGTTGTGTTTTATCGGTTACTTTTGTCAGCCGTTAAACGTCGGAGTCCAGTGTCCCCTTTCCTTTCATCAAACTGCTGTTAGACAATCGTAAGTTACTACAAGGTATTCAAACACAATAGGCGCAAAGACGGACTTACGACCATTATCGTTGTGGCATGGACTGGCCACTTGTTTCTGTATTTTTATGACGATGTTATTAACTGTCAGTGTCAAGCTCAATAAATCAGTCTACAGCCAGCTTCCGTCTTTCATTCGTTGCATTGGCGCAGTCGGTTGAAATTATTATTTGTTTTTGTGTTAATCCTTAAATACTATGCCGATCGGTAAATTAGAGGCGTTTAATGCGAATTCGCAACAATGGCCGGCATACATACGTCGCGTAAATCAGTATATTTTGTTAAATGAAGTGAAGAATGAGTTAAAAGTGCCTTTATTAATTACGGTTGTTGGCGAATCAACATATGCTTTAATGTGTGATCTGTGTTCACCGGAGTTACCAGAAAATAAATCATATGATGATTTAGTAGCCTTAATTAAAGAGCATTTAGAACCCCAAAGATCAGAAATTGCGGAACGTCACGTATTTAGACTACGAAGACAACGAACCGGAGAATCCATGATGGAGTATTTGCAGGCTTTAAAGCATCTTGCCGCGACTTGTAATTTTGGTAAATGCAATTCGTGTTCGACGTTAGAGGAAAATCTGAGGGATCAGTTTGTGTCTGGATTGATCAATGATGCCATGCGATCCAGAATTTTTGCGGAAAAGCATATCAAGTACAAGGAAGCTGTGGAGCTGGCTTTGGCTCTGGAGGCCGCGGAGAAGCACGCGGAAGTCAGTGGTACCAGGGAGAGTGTAAACCCGGGGTCGAGCAGCGTCGACGCGGGGGATGGTCTCCATTATACTCGCGGGGGACGAGGAATAGCACGGGGGCAGCGGGGTCGAGGCGCAGGGCGCGGCAGCGGCGTCGTCGGCGCGGGCCCGCAGGCGGCCGGCACGGCGCGCGCGGCGCCGGCGGCCGCGGCTTGCTGGCGTTGCGGCAAGGCGCATCGTGCAGATCGGTGTCGTTATACGCAATATAATTGTGATGAGTGCAACCAGCGTGGCCATTTAAAGGTCATGTGCAAACAAGTGCACGAGTATAGATCGCGAGTGAGTGGGTATAATTACGTGAGTGATGACGGTGGATCGGATGGCATGTTCGATATCGAGGTGGCGACTCAAGGTAACAAACCGTACTTTATTAATGTTATGATTGATGGTAACAATATTGAATGCGAAATAGACACTGGTAGCAGAATATCCGCAATAAGTGAAAAAATGTATAGGAACCTATTTTCAAATAAGTCGATTATAACAGATAATTTGATTTTACGTGCATACTCTGGCTCTCAAATCGAATCGCTCGGTTATATAAATGTAGACGTCGTCTTAGCTAGTGTTACAGCCACTTTACCATTGTATATTATTAAAAACGGCGCTCGGCCCCTTTTAGGACGCGATTGGTTACGGGAGTTACAAATTAACAATATACAATTGCATGAAATAATCGAGGATCGTCTTGTGAGTCAGTTAGCTGCAGAGTTTCCACAAGTGTTTACGGACAAGCTGGGTACGTGTAAGCGTGCTATTCAATTGCAGCTCTCAGATAGCACGCCGGTGTATGTGCGCGCGCGGCCTGTGCCGCTGGCGCTGCGCGGCCGCGTCGAGCTCGAGCTCGCAAGGCTCGAAGCAGATGGCACTATTTATCGCGTAGATTATTCAGAGTATGGCACACCGATCGTTCCAGTAGTGAAACAGAACGGTGAGATAAGAATTTGCGGCGATTATAAAATAACGATTAATCCCAAATTGAAAAGAGAACATTATCCATTGCCTCGTATCGAGGAGTTGTTTGCGAACCTCAGTGGAGGGGATAGGTATTCGAAAATAGACCTTAGGCATGCTTATGAACAATGTTTACTTTCTAAAGATTCCCAGGCTTATACAGCAATCACGACGCATGTTGGAACTTTCGCATATCGTCGTACGCCCTATGGTCTTTCCTGTATACCGGAAAAATTTCAAAAATTAATGGAGGAAACGTTACGGGGAGTGCCAAGCTGTGTCGTTTTTTTGGACGATATCTGTATAACCGGGAGAAATTATAAGGATCATATGGCGAATCTGAGAGCGGCATTTGAACGGCTACAAAAGATGGGTCTAACTATTAAGTTATCTAAATGTACATTTATGGCAGAACAAGTGAAGTATCTTGGCTTTATTATAAACAAGGAGGGCTTACGTCCTGATCCAGAAAAATTAAAGGCTATTTCGGGGGCACCAACTCCAGAAAATGTTACACAACTTAAAAGTTTCCTTGGCATGCTCAATTATTATGGAAAATTTGTTCCTAACTTAAGTGATTTACTGCATCCGTTATATTGTTTATTGAAGAAGGGTATTCGTTGGGATTGGACAACGGATTGTGACAGATCGTTTGACTCTGCAAAACGCGCCCTCCTGAGCGAGCGCGTGTTGGCGCACTATGAGGAGGGGCGGCCGCTCGTTCTAGCGGTGGACAGCAGTGCGTACGGGCTGGGCGCAGTACTCGCGCACCGCTACGCGGACGGCAGCGAGCGGCCAGTCAGCTGTGTCTCGCGCACGCTCAACGCTGCCGAGCGAAACTATAGCCAACTCGATAAGGAGGCTCTCGCAATATTTTTTGGTATCACAAAGCACCATCAGTTTTTATTTGGTAGGCGTTTTGTACTGCGTACGGATCATCAACCGCTAACTTATATTTTCGGAGTTAAGGGTGGAATTCCTCAAACTGCAGCGAGTAGATTACAAAGATGGGCCGCACAGTTGGCTGCATATGATTTTAGTGTTGAATTTGTGCGTTCGGCGGACAACGGGCCCGCCGACGCCTTGTCGCGCTTGCCGCTAGCTCAGGAGGTGCTTTTGAAAGATGCGATCAACTACATGAATTTAATTGAAGAATGTTTACCTGTAAATTTTAAAGAAATTGCTACAGCGACTGAGCGTGATACATTGTTATGTAAAATCAAAGGATACATACAATTTGGTTGGCCGTCGGGTACGAGGTCGGACGATGAAAAACCGTTTTTTGTGAGAAAATTGGACCTAGTCACAGAATTAGGGTGTATAATTTATAAATATAGGGTTGTAATTCCCGCAAGTCTCAGAAAACGAGTTCTAGAAGAAATTCATGAAGGTCATTTGGGGGTTAATAAAATGAAAGTTCTATCTCGTGGTTACATTTATTGGCCGAGTCTTGATCGAGACTTAGAAGAATTATGCCGTACTTGTGACGCTTGCAGGGTGGTACGTGACGCACCACCGCACTCTCCACTACATCCGTGGGAGTTTCCACAAAATCCGTGGTATCGGTTGCATGCAGACTTCGCGGATTGTGGTGGTAAACGCTATTTGATCATAGTGGATGCCTACTCTAAATGGATTGAAGCAATACCAATGCAAAATACTGACTCTAAGAGTACCATATCTGTTTTTAGAAATATCTTTGCTCGATTCGGTTTGCCGTCCCAACTCGTAACCGATAATGGCCCTCCGTTCTTTTCATATGATTTTAAAAGCTACTGTCAAAGTAATTGTATTAAGCATGTAACTTCAGCACCATACAGACCACAGGGCAATGGTGCTGCGGAAAATGCCGTTAAGACAATTAAAAAGGCTATCAAACGGGCTTTGCATGAGAACGAAGACGTATATACTGCGTTGAGCAGATTTTTGTTTCAATATAGAAATTGTGAACATAGCACAACCGGTGTGTCACCCGCAGTAG
Source organism: Plodia interpunctella (assembly GCF_027563975.2). Taxonomy (NCBI): domain Eukaryota; kingdom Metazoa; phylum Arthropoda; class Insecta; order Lepidoptera; family Pyralidae; genus Plodia; species Plodia interpunctella. Next base: position 3,784,922 of record NC_071297.1, on the reverse strand, counting down.
CTTTGATAGGAAGGCGTTTGCGTGGTCGGTTGGACGCACTACGGCCCTGCGTGGCGGACATAGTGCGTAACAACCAGGAGCGTCAAGAACGCGCAGCTAGGGGTACGCCGCGTGGCTTCGCTATCGGTGACCGTGTTTTAGCTCGCGATTACACCGCTCGGGGGGAAAAGTGGTCTGAGGGTACTGTAGTTAAACAAACTGGGCCATTATCTTATAAGGTTGATTTAGGACAGGAGATCTGCTGGCGAAGACACGCGGACCAGTTGATTAAGAGAAGTGATAGGTTTTCACTCTCTCGTACGAGTATAGTACCCGATAGCAATGAAACTGTTGATACACCTAAGACAACTAGTGTAACTGGTGGCGTTGGAGATGTTTTTGAGGATGCATGCGATGGCCCTCATCAGGAAATAGTTTCAAGTGAAACGGACAAAAATGCACCCGCTAAGGTCGAGACGATTGCATCTCCGAAATCTCTGCCACCACCAGATATGTCTGCCCGAGATTTACGAGCTTACAACCGAAATTTAAAAAGAGATGTTGAAATGTGAGGTTAAGTTAGGTAAATTGTTACAATTAGTGTATAAGGATTAAAGGGGGGAAATGTGGCATGGACTGGCCACTTGTTTCTGTATTTTTATGACGATGTTATTAACTGTCAGTGTCAAGCTCAATAAATCAGTCTACAGCCAGCTTCCGTCTTTCATTCGTTGCAATCGTAAACCATTAACGTTTTAAAAAATCATATTATCTTTGCTCTTACTTGAGTATATTTTAAAGAATCAATGTTACTACATAGAGATATGATAAGACGTGGTAGAAAATATTTTTGTCACAGGGTAAACATATTTATTTAAATATGTTTTAATTTCAATATCGATTTTTAATATTAATTTTGATATCGATATATTTTGCCCTCGTGATACGCACACCACTAGTGCAGATCGCTGTGCAAGGCTTTTCAAGCGAAGGGTGCAATAAGGTGCACAAATTAGAGCGATTTAACTTTTGAACGTATCCTGTCTGAGTTGATACATTAAAGAAACGAGCGCAAAATTACTATTATGTGACTTTAGGTACGGATTTTCATATAAATATGTGATTTTTAGATGTTATGATTCTAATAAATTTTGACAAAGTAGGTAAGTTGTTAAGTAATTTATAAAATTAATGATTTCGATTCCAGTACACACTTGACTGTCGTTATTTATCTGCCATTATGTCGTGAAACAAATATTTTTTTTACGAGTATATATTGTTATGACTATGGTCTACATGATTTCCTTGTTAATTGGTTAAACATTTTTATAATAATAAATTTACACAATAACTTAAGTTTATAAATCTTAGCTGTTTCAAACAGGGTCTATCAAAGACTTTGCGTACTAAAATACTGAGAGATATTTCTTAAAGTGGGTATACAAAATATCCGATCCCTTTTGATGTCTAACCAGCAAACGCCAGAGGGCGATTCCGCTTAATTAAACAGATTTTTTTTCGAAATTAAAGCATAAACATCTTATTCAGAGCTTCGCAAAAGATTTTTATGGAAGAACCACGCTTTCTTTATGCGAAGATTAACTTTTTCTCAACAAGGTAAAAATATGATTATAATTATTTCGAGATTCTATAAGTTTTCTAAATGTTGTCAATAACTACAAAGATCATAATGTTTTTTTTTTTAATGAACTCATTTGTTTTCTTTACAAAAACAAATTGGATGAGTACTGATTTCAGCATCAGTGATTTATTGATGCTACTAGCCTTGAGAATAATATCCAGCTTTACATTATTTATTCTGGCATTATTTTCAACAAAATAATAAAAACGACATTTAACCACAGTTTTCACAATAAGTCCTATGGAGCAAGTCCCAGTTCATCCATTACGAAAATTGCTTCAAGCCATAATGGCACTTACTAAAATGTAAATGGGCAAGTTTCACGCCAAGAAAAGAGTTGAGACATTCATGTTGTCAGTGAATGCTGGGCCAAGACCAAAAGAGAAAGTTTAATTTGGGTACACAATGGCAATTTTAAAGTTGCCTGTTCAAATTCAAAATGGATTTCGGAATTAATTCGATTTTTGTTGAACTTCGCAGACCGAGGATTTTTCAGATTTAACTTCTAACTTTGTGCTCTTTTATCTTTATTGAAGGTTCCCTTTCTTTAATTGATTCATTTCAATGCAAAAGATGTGAGTTCTTCGATTGGGGAAGGTTAACTCTATTAGATTACTTAATTCACTTTCAGGTTTTTATCTGAGGCTTATCTAATATAAATATTTCAAAAAATTAAATTGATTAAATGGATATTAACTCCGCCGTTAATAACAATTTCAAATTATTTATTGAAATATTTTTAGGTAGATACATCAAGGATGTACCATAGGATGCCCATTGCCCCAGCAGTGGGACATTGAAATGGCTGATGATGATGATATGAACTGTGAAAACAACGGAAAATATACAAACGAATTACAAAACCTTTGTTGATTTTAAGTTAATATATTATTAGACTAAAGTTATATTTTATTTAAGTAAGTATATCTAAAATAAATAAAGTAAAAAATCTAAAGTAATTTTTCGTGACTTAACCATTACCAGGTCGTCAATAAAAAGTCGTTCCCTAAAATGTTTATAAAGGTCCAGTCACACATGTTACGAGATCCAGATAATGTCTGGTGATGATAGCGCAGCATTATAGTCGAGGGGACCGTGGTTAACGACGAAGGAAACTCATTAAACACCAGGCAATTTATAGCTAACAGGGTCTGAGCGTCTGGGTTTGGAACTAGGAGGAATTGAGTGGATGCCTTGTGTGTGATGTCAAATTAATATTTTGTTACAAATATACTAGTTGACATGATTGTACTTATCAAAGCTGTCTGTGTCAGGGATTGACGTTTACAGAATTTTACTGAAAAACTTTTGTCATTGGGTAAAACGATGATTTCTTTTGAAATATAGTGATATACTGTATATAAACGAAATATATATGACTAAATAATATGGATTGAAAAATAAGCAATAATAATAAATTGTGAACATTTTTCTCTCTATCGCTCTCTCAGTAATACTCGCGTGGTGCATTCGGGACTTTCTCTCCACCACTACCAGTACAGCATATTGTTGTCATTATAACGATTAAAGGCCCGTGTACACTGAATGCGTATCCAGCACGTACCCAGAAAAATTCTATGGAATTTAAATACTGCACAGCAAGTCGGCGTGCTTACTACCTACTTTAAAACACCTTCTACCACAACCCAAGTCTCATAATAATTTTATTATTTAGCCTTTCAATCTAGCTGTCGAACAATCAAATGAAGCTATTTGATCACTGTAAAACTTTATTGTTTCATTAACTTTCTTTACAGTTGATTGATAGTACACCCAATAGCTGTAATTAATGTCAATTGTAATGAAACAATTTCTGCTGATAGGTTGTTTAAAGTTGTGCTATGAACAGACGCACCTATTTCTTTTTATACTAAGTGTATCATTATGTTAATTTTATAAAGAGGGGTAAATTACAAAACTCTCGCTCGCTGTTTGAAATTTAATAAAAGTGGAATTGCCTAATTCGAATGGAGCTACAAAATCTTAAACATAATTTTGGTGAATATTTTCCTTTTAGTCTATAAATAAATGGACAACACTAACGGCCCACACTAAACACCAAGTTTGTATTATGGATCCAATCGACATGAGCACATTGCAACTATAACTGCAGAAAAATATATGTGAAAATACAAATATATTGTCTGCGCTGGGAATGGATTTCAAGACCGTAGGCAGCGGACAGGCGTAGTGACCACTAAGCTACGCTACGGAGATCGTGATTATTCACATATTGTAAACCATAAGTAAAGTAAAATAAACATAAGTAAAGTAACCAAGTATGGATTTACAATGAATTTGGATAATATGTGAATTTTATAAGATATAAATTAATAAGGGAATTCCAGTCCCTGATTGCAAGGAATTTCATAGTTCAGCAAGAAATATTTCTACAGCTTTACAAAGATCTGTAAGCCAACATAATTTTCCGTTATTTTACCTATTCTGACAAATTGCTTTACAAACTCCGTCTATATGGTCTAACAGTTAGCCTAATTAGATGGAAGCCAGCGATCCAGGTAACCACACGGTCAGGCTATCTTTCACTGCATACTCGGCGCAACTGAGCCGAACAATTTATTGCATTCAGCTAAGCTGCAATTACTCGCATACTGGACATACGTTTGATGGCACAATTAGCCACGCCACCGGCTAATTTATTGCGTTTACAGACTACAAATTAGATTCAAATGTTTTTAGATTTGTTTCAAATATATTATCTTGTAATTCGGTCCAATAGATTCCTCGAATATTTTCCGAGTAGATACCAAATCTAAAAGCGTTCCCTTAATCTTAATTACCTTCTGAACAAAGACATTCTTTAATTTTCTTATTGAAGACTAAATTAATAATTCATAATAAGCCCATGCATTCCTCGAAGAGGTGGTTCGGAACTTTTAATCTGGCTTAAGAGGTCTCGGAATAACCAAGGGGAGGGTTTTCTTTGAGGAGTCTTGTCACTCTCCCTACGGTTCTATTATCAAACACCTACATTTTTCTAATTTAAAATTCATTGAATGAAAAAATTCTGTGTTCGTTTGATTATTTGTATTTTGTTGATTATTTTTAGGACGTTAGAACCATTTATGGAAGTCAGTTAGGACATGATGATATAAAAATGAAGGCTAGAAGGAAAACTATGACTAGTGTTATGATACCAAAGAAAAGTGACTTTTGAGCCATCAAGTTTTCTGTATTCTATTTATGGACGTTTGGGCGAATATCACCAATATACTGCTGGCATCGAGCATTGGGAAAAGTAATTTTCTTCGGGTTAAATGTCAATGAAAGGCTGACATGGGATATCTTGAGCAGACATTTTCCCGCAAATCCAATAAGGGTTTGTAACAAGGTAGTAACACGTTGTAGCCGCGAGTGTTCGTTCAGCTCGAGGCAGCGTTAATTATACGAACAACTAGCGGCGGCGTTGGGATAGCAGCGCTCAGGGCAGTTGTAGACAACTGCCCTGAGCACTGCTGTGCAAGCGCCCTAAGATTTGTAAATATCGAATTATTCATAAATCATTTTTTGAGTGGCATAACATAATTACTGCTACTAACTGCTGCCTTAGAATCAAAGTTAAGCTTGATACGAAAACAAATGAGCGTACAGGCGTGACCGGCACAATGTTCTTTTAAGTGTTTGTAAATTAACTTTATTTTTGGGTCGCATAATACACAGTCGCTCTAGAATAAAATGGGGGGCGATGTAGAAAATTCGCCCAGGTCGCTTGAAATGTTTAAACCGGCATTGCGAACAACTCGGAGATAACAACGCTAGCAGACTCCTGAATACAAACAATACGTGCTTAAACTTGAAATCGAGGCCGATACGCTTTTGGGTGCAACTGGCTGGTGAAATGAATGATAATTAGATCCAACTTGAGGATAGATTTTGGGCTCAAACCTCGATGGCCAATTTAGGGGCCGTGCACACCGAATTCCTGCGCAGCACTGCGTTGCTGTGTGGTTCTATGGAATTGTAACGCATACGTGTAGATGCGCGGTTACACGAACGTTTAAATTCGATACTGCTCACACTAGTGTGAACGGGTCTTTATATAGATCTACTCTTAAACGATGCTGGCTATTTTGCATATTTGGCACCAAAAACGCTTTCCTCCCTGCATCACCACTTATTTGACAGGTAGAAAAAGCCTTAAGTTCCCTTTGCATATTTAAAAAAAAAATTGTATATATACTTTTAGTATGTGTTCTTTTTTTTTAAGGATAATAAATATATATTATGCCAATATCGAATATAAAATTAACTACACATACACACTTAATGTGTTCTTTTTTTTACAATTATATACTATATTACAATCAAAGAACAAATATTTAAAAGTTGCAGAAATACTCAGGCAGTTTCACTTACTTTGCTTTTAACTATTCCAAAGTCTTTGTTACAATTTCTATTTATTCCGGTGTACTACAACGTTGCAGTTCAATTCCCGTATTTTATTTACTTGGTAGCGATGCGTCGATTTTGCGAACGCTCTAACTTTGCGAGTAGTGGAATTTAATTTAGACCAAACCACTCCTTGACTTTCATGGAAACTGCGCAATGGAATGAAATTCGTTCCGGCTGCTCTTCAATTTTGCTGATTAAGTTAACAAAATAGTTCGCGACGGTGTTATTGTTTCGCTTGAAATATTGTAAAACATTTCCCGAAATTAGAAATGAAAAAAAAAAATACCGTGTTACTCGAGAAACATTGGAACAATGAAATTAACACTGCTAAATAATATATCTGCCCAGAAAAAAACGTGTGGATTCAGAAAGCTTTTCAACTAATTAGATATTGTAAAACGAATATATAGTAAGAGGAAGAAATTTTAATTTTATTAGCTTCTTTAAAGTAGTTCGGTTAATTTTTTTTAATTGTCTGCCATATTGTATTTTTTAGTTAAATATCTATTCTTATCAAAAGATGTAAATAAACTGCACAAAATTTTAACGCATAAAATGTGTTTTTATGTAAGCCTATACATTTTGAAAATCCTTATGATATCTACTGATGTATGAACGATATAATACAGTACCTTTATTTACCAAAATTGGGTCTCCAAATGACACATCTCGAAGGTTCGGATACAACGCAAGGTGCGACCCATTTTTCTGTCACGGCTCAGTTCAGTCCGTTTACATCAGCGGGTATTTTAGGCAATATATGAGAGTAATATTTTTGCCCACGGGTGGTTTTAGAATGTAAGAGCGTGCATTAGATATACGCCATTTTATTTATCGCGTTAGGAGAATCGCTGGTGAAGGGAAATTTAAGATTGCTTTACAGTTTATTATGGCTAAAACGTATAGTTGTATTACGATAATAAATACTCCACGAAAGTTTGATAATAATTTTAAAGGTATTTTTGGTGCATAGGATATGGTAGGTATGGACACTAATTGGACAATGTATATAAAGTAGGTAGTGAAATTTTGATATAAAGGTTATAATTTGTATTTAAAGGTTTTGTTTTTGATAGTACAATTTTAAAAAAGTCCATTTAATTAATTGCAATGTGATGATAATAAGTAATTACATGAGGTAATATTTCGAAAAAATATCTCATTGAATATAACATTTTATCAAATTAGATATTTAAGATTTCTATTTAAACTGCATATAAAACATCTCTTTTATATCCAAAACAAACTACAACAAAAATGAAACATAACTACATCCACAAGTAACGACACCAACCCATGTCACTTCTAAATTTCTTCATTCTTTTTATAAAACATTTAAACTTTACCGTTTCTGAAAAAAATAAATCAAAAGAGCATAATGCACGAGGGACTGAAATTCAATGTGCAAGCAGTTTCCGGTGAACGGTTCACACGGTATTATAATATGAAAATAAGTATTGTTCATTACAGCGCCGCATGCACTCTGCACAACATACTTATCACGCGATCTTTACGACATTTTGTGCAATTATTAGCTTGCTACTCGTTTGCAATATGTATAAATATAGCCTGTTAATTCATAAAAAAGATAAAATATACTTTAAGCTAAAGTGTATTTTCTTTTTGTCTCGTTTTGTCAAAGCTAAATTTTGTACATACTTAGCTTGAAGTATGCTTTATCTTTTTTTATGAATAAGAGGTTTAATCTCTGTCCGTGGTAGCCAAAGATCAACAAAAAAGAAAAATGGCGGTAGTTAACGCTTGCAACCTGATATCTATTCCAAATATCATCAAAATTAGTCGTGAAAGCTTGACAGACAGATAGACTCTATTACTACTCTATTAGACATCTTCAATATTTTGTAAAATGTAACAAAAAATGGAAAGAGTTTGTTTTTTTTAAAAGTTTAGCCGAACTCCTTGCATTTCTCAGGAAAGAATGTATAAAATGTCCGCTATAGCATTTTGTGGAAAACCGTCTGACCCGGTTTTTTAAAACTTTCGCTCTGAGCAAGATTGATGTTTGTTAAAACCAGTTCTTTCCAGAAAAAAGTTTCCGCAAATGAGAGTTTTTATTTGAAAGTATTTGTGTAATTACTTACGAGAAATGCTTGAGTTATGATGAATTTTCACAGAAGCTTTACATCTCTTTATTTTCAAAATATGTTTTATATTTTAAAAATTAAATATAATTTTATTCGTAATTTGAATTTAGACTAGTTTAAACATCCAATGTAAAAAGAAAACGGTGATTCAGCGATTGAAAAATATTGCAAAGAGTAACAGAACAGAGTAACAATAAACATAAAGCGCGCCAAGAAATTCTAGCATTTTCTCGAGAAATATTCCTTCTTTAAAACGTTTTGCAATTCGCACCATATTTTTAGTCGGAGATTTAAAATAACGCTTTAGAACGCGTACGTAAACTGTTGGCTAATAGCAGTAAACGATTTCCCAGCTTCCTCATCGCACAAAGATCACGTATCGCGCCGTCAGCACGACGTAATTCGATGATATTACGTGCGACAGATGTTTCTGTGTGTATTTTTCAATCTCTCGCCTTGGAGCGATTTACGCCATATTGTATAAATGCCCTACGTGGGCGAAATATTTCGCCGACGATTTGATGTCTATGCAAGAAATGAATGGGTCTAGTAATGAGTTCATATAAAGTCTTGTGAATATTTGGATATGATACAATTTATGGTGGCCAATCATTTGTAAACACAAACCGGATTTTTCTAAGGGCAATACTACATAATGGACAAAATATATACATACCTATCTATATCCACAATTACTTTATAAATAAATCTACACATCAGGTATTAAAGATATACCTACTCAAATTTAGCAGTACCTACGGAGTGTTAAATGTAAATTCCAAAAAAGGTCGGCGTAAGTAACAAAAATAATGTAATAAGATTGAAGTCGCGATACAACAGAGATCCGGGAACCCTTTGTGTCGATTGATAGCTGAAGATGTGGCGATCACAAAGCGAACAGAAGAATGGAGGCGATCTCCTCACTGGAGCGATCTATCAATTTGTTTAATTGGATTCTTTTCTTTGTCATTTTTTCCTTTTCTGTTTGCAAACAGAACCATTCAGATTTAATGTTATTTCGCTCTCTCTATCTCCTCTGTTGTGTGAGCACATTTTCCGAATGCAATTATCATGTTTTTCAATTTATTTCTGTTATTAGACCGCTCTCGGATAAATTTGCACTTTTATGTTGTTGTTCTTATTTATGGAGCATTTTTAATTAGTCGTGAGTTTGTTTTGTACCAGGATGCTTTACATCCGTTATATGAACGAAATCTAATAACATTATAGTGGTTGAAAATGTTGAAATACCAATTAGAGATATACTAAGTATAAATATTGAATACTGTGACATTGGTTTTAACAAATAACCAGCAAGTAAATAGTTATAGTAGGTAAGGGGATTATTTTTACCTACTACAAATTACTTACCTATTTAATAAATATCAAATTAAAAATCCTTCAAAATTTAGTTTTACAATACAAACTTAAGTTTTGAAACGTCTGTTTTTGCACTCAAATCTAGTGGCTGCTTATCACCCACTAAAATTCATGACGGCATTTCCTCACCTACCGAATAAAAGGTGAGACTATAACATTATTACATGCTATATTACACGCCATTTTCCCTTTATTGGTCGAACAAAGAGCGCCGGCTGAAAAGGAGAAAAGGTGCGAAAAGTTATTGTTTGCCAGAATTAGCTGTCGACCAGATTGATGTATCGTTTTAGGAGAAAAAAAAATGAGGCAAATCCCGCTGGAACCCAGCCGCTTTCTGATTCAGACAACTCTAATCATTTACAAGAATAAATATTTATCTTGTACCTAATTATCGTGGATGAGTTTCATATAATATAGACAGTGGTAGATAAAATACGCCTAGGGAAATTATAAAACATATTTAATTTAAGAAGATTTTTCATTTCAAGAAAACCTTTAGTAATGGCTTCTTGTTCATTTATTAAAAAGCTTTCAAGGAAATCACGTTTTAACAACCGATTCCAGTGATCACAATCAGAGAAAAGTGAAATCAGAGGTAGTTATAGAAATCATAGTTATAATAATCATAGTTAAATCATATTATGTCATAAGTCGATTCGGTACCATTGATTCATTGATTGTTTCAAATGAAGTCACGATTAAAGCTTAATACATAATGTAACGAACTAAATAAATCAATGAAAATATTATAACCAGTAATTGAGTTACAATATGTAAATATAGAGTACTTACGCGTTGTTAAAAATGCACAAACAAATGATTTAATATCATTCCCAGTTGAAACATTGCGTTTGTCGAGAATGAAAATCCTGCGCTTTTATCATAAAGAGAATTCATTAATATTTCGTTCCAGTAATGACTGTGATTGTCAAAGGGCTTTTTATGTTGATTTTCGTTATAATTCAGGTTTGCACGTAGGACACTCGGATGACAGTTCTATTTTAGACATTTCAAAAGGCTAGACCATGGCGGGACCATTTGCACTGTAGCATGTCGCCATACGGTGAAGCAAAATTAATTATTTACCTTATGATTTAAGTTTATTCCATGTCAAAGCTATTTCAATCAGAAGTAGTTTTAATGAAAACTTAAATATAGATTATAATTAAATAAAAAGGATAAAGCGGAAAATACGTGTTGCTTTCTGTTTTTCTAATCTAAAAAAATCAAATAAGTAGTTATTTTTTTAATAACAGACTCATTGTGGCCTTAAAAAGGAGCAAACGCCAAAAGGGCTTACGTGGTCATGGAGGATTTGCATGCCAATAGTCTGAGAAGGAAGGACGTCGAAGATCATGCAAACTGGTCAAGAAAAAGTAAAAAATTGGATCCTGGGCCCCAATGCTTAACGGTTGAGAAGAAGATCAGAGAGAAAGACTTATTTTAGCTACACATGCTAAAATCGTGTTACAAATACCAAGAGATAAAGCAGTTAATAAAAGATTTTACTAGGTTGTTCTAAAGAAAGTTTCCAATGGGAAATGATCTTCAGTCCTTCAACGCCGCTTAAAAAGAGGCATAACGTTGCAAACAACTGTAAACAGTCTAAATTATACTTAAGAGGATTAAGGAATGGAACTTTACACATTACTGTGATGACCCGAAAAAGTTGCTACTTTTTAATGCCCGTCGGGTTGTGCCACTTTTTGTGTCATTCAGCAAGTAGGCTTAGTTTTATTTTTGTACTTAGTATCTCTCAGTTTTTTTGAAGCAAATAATTGTTTTTATCTTTCAGTTTTTTTGAAGCAAATAATTGTTTTTATTTATTATTTTTTTATATAGTTACAATTTCTTGACACGTTAAAAAATCATTAATTAGTTAAATGTACAGATTACTACCTATGCCGTATTTCCAATAAATTCTTTCATGATGATTATAATTATGGTTCAATCGCCTTTCGATTTCGATTTTAAATCGAGCTGAATTTGATTAATACAGGCATTTTAACTAACTAATTATTTCATTCAAAATATAACGCAATGCGACCAATTTAAATATAACACAATACTGGACTTTTTATAATGATAAATAATGGCCTAAAATAAAGTTCAGGAACATATTACGACCCTCTAGCATCTTTTCCGTGAAAATGTATATAACGACTAAACTTCGACGGACAGTATTGTATATAGATATAAGAATGCGGCACACTAATGTGTCTTTAAATACTTCCTGGAGCCATAACACAACCAAAAGGTGTATTTTCGCATATGTTGTTTCCCACGTTTATGAGAAAACTAAGAATGAACAGATTAGCGAAGTTTTCCGCAAATTTCTCCTAACGTAATGAAGTTTGCTTGTTTAAATTGAAGATTCCGATTGAGTTTCAACTGTTAAATTCGGATTTCTGGAAAATGGAGTGGTTTTGTCTATGAAGCTCCTTTATTTTGACTAAAATTGTAGAAAGTTTTTTTGTCGACAATGGAGTAGATTTTTGCTTTAAATAATATATAAAATGTATAATAATATATACAATGTCCATATCATTAAATTGTATAAAACAAAGTCGCTTCCCATTGTCTGTCTGCATCTATATATGCTTAAATCTTTAAAACTATGCAATGAATTATGATGTGTTTTTTTTAAATTAATAGGGTGATTCAAGAGAAAACTTTATATGTATATATAACATGCATAATATTGTACCCGTGTGAAGCTGTACCAAAAAAAAGCTTGTGATCCATTTTTTCATGTAAAACTATTAAACTAACTACTAAAACCAACATCTTGTAAGATTTTTACAAGATTTTGGTACAAGTAAGCACGTTAACCTTCTCTAAGTTTTTGCTCCAATAAATTGATCCTTAAATAAAGGAGAAAAACATAAAAGACGCTTTCCTGTAAGTACTAACAAAAAGTGAAATAACAAAAAGTATCCCGTGTCGGTATCGGCAACTATTTATTTTCGGCTCCACAATAAATATTTTTGCGATCGTAAACTTTGCCAATTCAATTACTGGCAGCACGAAAAACAGGCCACTGAAAAATAAACCTTTGATGTTCGCCTGCGGAAAATGTACCTGTATTGACATTCTCGTTGTGCGCTAGGAATCGCCTGGGGCTCTGGGCGAAACTGCACGCTGCACTTGTACGGTATACGAGTACCAATGAGTGAATCTTGTGTCTTTTTAATGTAGGCATTCGCGACGAAAGTAAATATGTGCTTAGATATCGTATTATTGCAACGTCCCAACGTCCATAGCTGTATATCGTCGATGTAGTAAGTATGTTTTACTCAAATATATAAAGTGACCAAAGGGATAGGTAAATATAGTTAGTCTGAAAATCATAAATTATGTTATAGGCATCAAAATTTACAAAAAAATTAAAACTTGAATAAACGCCTCGGTATGATAATGCAGTTAATCGCTCGTTTTAATTAAAATCTGCCGGATCGAAATAGCAATCGGAAAATAAAACGGCCAACATTAACATAGCATGATTTCGTTAATTTCCGCACAAAGCGGAACATTAGTGTTGGCAAACTGAATTTGCCGCAGCAAATGGACTGGTGTTTAGAAGCCGCAGGCAACCTTGTTGCCCAAAACTACAAATGGATATTGTGACGTAGGTAAAATAATTATATCACAAACCATTTTATAATCATGTTACACAGGTGGGTAAATTTCTAAGTTGTCGTCAGTTTCTCAGATGTTTTTTACAGTTATTGCGGTCTAATGTTTGATAAATTTATGCGATCGCAGATTTACGAAAATAATATTATAGCATTTAATGTTAATACGTAATTATTTTTCAATGTATTGATGGATTTTTTAAATATTTTCTTTTAAAAAGAAGTCTGAGAAGGAACAATAAATGAATTTATGTCTCGAGTTTGAATTATTTATTTATGTTTTTACACTTAGGGTTAGTGGTACTGTCAAATTTGATGTTGAATTTAACCGGTGCGGTGCACCGATGGTGTTTAGACAAAATACATATTTGTTTTCAAAAATCATTGAAATAATCTTAAATTGACAGTATCTTGAATTCCAGAACAATAATAAAGTTGAAGACAATTTCTGAAATTTCCACACCAAACTTCAGCCATTGTGTGGTTTATTCTGAACGCAACACAAGTTCGCAAGAGAGCAGTATTGTGTTCTATTTGTTTATCTAGCTACCGTCTGTCTACGCCTCTATGTTTGCACTCTGAGTTTGCACAAGTATCACATAAAACTGAACTTTTCGTTATATTTTTGAACTACAATTTTTTGGAGAAAATAAGTCGCATTTTATAATTTTTCGACATACTAGCGATCGATTTATTTATCATTAAGCCCCTACGCAAAAAGAGGGGTGTTATAAGTTTGACCACTAAGTGTGTCTGTTTGTCCATGTACGTGGCACCGTAGCTCATCAACGGGTGAGCCGATATGGATGCGGTTTTTTTTAATTGATAGCTAACTTTTATGCAGTGGTTCTTTGATATGTTTGATCAAAATCGATTCAGCCGTTCAAAAGTTGTAGCGAAATGAATATGGAATACAAATAAAATATATGAATATATATATGAATAAAAGTCGGGGGTTTTTTAATTTGTCTAACAAATAGACTTGTTTTAAAATACTTATCTTGACATTTATGTATTTGAGCTATATATTATAATAAGTCGCAGAGATTAGAGAGAGCTAGTCATGTTATAAAAAATATGGAATGAATCAATATGATACTCGAGATCCGTCTATTTCTTCCGGGCGAGCGGAGGTTACTCCGAGGATCAGGGTTCACGCGCCATGGAGCAATCCAATCGGTTTAGATAACAAAAACCACTGAAATAATTCAAGTATATGAACTTCTTATGGGGGAGTCTTTATAGACTGTCTTTTTAGATACAATGATATATCCGCCTGAAACTTGTTTTTAGTAATATAGACACCCTATATTATATTTTATTTAGAAAGTAAATAAATTCAGACGATAAATTTCAAAATTATTATATTCGCTTTTGTCCACGTCTTCACCTGCATGAATTTCCACAGGATAGATTGAAGGTACCTTAATTATGTCTTACTTCGTTCTATTAACTATTAAGTTTGTAAAGTTTCAAAGGAAATTGGTAAAGCAAACAAAACGTGACTACGTTACAACAGACAAATAAAAACTACGCATTTTTGAAAAAAAAAAATGTATGAGTGTGAATAATATTTTAGCACTAATTGAGGAATTGCCTAAATCATCTAATGATGAATATCTAATGATGATGTCTAGAAAATTATAAACAAAAATAAAAATCGGAAATATGATTTCTTTAAATTTAAGTAGTATAGTAGTATCGTAGTGTCATTCTGAAACCTTCACTATTATATGAGGTTCATTTCAGTAATGCTTCATTTGTGGCACAAGTTTCGATCTGCAGCGATTAAAACTTCTCCGCAATAAATCAAGTCCGACCGTTTGTCAATATGGTATGCCATTTTTTATTTACAAAATCAAATAAAATTACAAAATATACAAAAATTATGGTAAATACAAATCTAAAGTCATCGAAGGCATATAAAAGTGTGAGCGTTAGGTCACTCTGGAGCCTTACTTTTTTATACTTTTGAGCAATAAAACAGAGAATGGTTCGACCGGTGGTAAGTGGTCACCGCAGCCAATGGACGCCTGCAACGCTAGGCGTATAACACACGCGTTGCCGGTCCCGAATGAAACTCTTCATGCCCTTTTTCACGAACTCTATAAACTTTCTAGAAATAATACTTATTTTTTAATATTTACCACAACCTTTCAAAGGCCTCTAACACCAGTTTGTGATCTAAGATCGAATGGCCTGTAACGCCATTTCAAATTAGAATACAACAATTTATTTTTCTTATGTTATACATCAATTATTTTACTCATTGTAGTGTAATGACGTAATTTATTTTTGGAATCTGTCCAAATTTCGTTTTCTGCTAAAAGTAATGCAACAGGCATTTCGTACTTTCGTACTCGTACCTTGTGACCCACTAAACCTTCGTTTTCAAGATTCGGGTCACGAGTTCCGGCGATGTTCCGTGTCCAATAGATGGCTGCTCATCCCGGATCAATCGCCGGTGGAGCCTTAATGGAGATTTTACACGTGATTTCCGACGAGCCGAATAGTCTACCTGTATATACCGCTATTAGATCGTGCAAATTGGCCTTATTGTTTGGTGAAAAGATTTTTTAGACTGTAATCAGGTAATGGACAAGTTTTCACTCTCTCAACACAGCTAATTCATCCACCAAGATAAAGGCTCCAGCCTATTTAGCTGATGCTCGATCGTCAATTATTTATTAAAAAATTTGAACACTGTTTATACATGTCATAGTGTACTTGTGAAGATAATTTTAATGTTAATTATAATTATCTTTACAATTATGTTAATTGTGAAGATAATTATAATTAACATTAAAATTATTTGTTTAGATTTGAAGATTGTGAAGATAATTATAATTAACATAACTTATTGTTAATTATAGTTCACAGCTTGAATTGACAGGTAAACCTAAATTTGTTATCTTGAGCGAGCTAAGATTAAAATTATCAATCAGTCTAGTTCGAAATATATATAATTCGTTCTGTATGAGAAGCGGTGGACAAGCACTTCTAATACAATATAAATTATAAGTATGTGGTTTACAGTCTTTTCGTCTTATTTTTGTGTATTAAAATGAATTTATCTAATCTGTGAGTGAAATTTGGAAGAAGCCTAGTGTAAATCATTTATATAACAATAAATTCACAACACAACCAGGGCTGTCAGCGCAAAGCCATGTCCATCTTAATTTGGCAAACTTGCGTAACGAAATGGCAGCTACACGAACTCAACAGAATTTATTTTCTTTCACCTCGTGGCATTACGCTTGTTTTTCATTCCACAGAACCGTGACGGATGCTCTCGGCAATTAGTGCCCGGAAATTACACAAGAAAACAGCCAGCCATCCATCACCTGCCCAGAAAAAAGGCCAGAAATCTGGCCCGTGAGCAGCTTATACAAAACCTTCGTTGTAGCATGACGCGGCTGAATGTAGTCATAACGTAACACGAAGATGAGGCGCGCAAGAATGAACGCTAAAATTTCAGCTTTATGAGAGAGAAAAGCAGACTTGCTGCATTCTCGTGCAAAAGGGATAAAAAGTCGTAATTTCCTTTTTCAGTTTTTGCGACCAGGTATTTAGTTTAGATTTTGAATTATCTTTGACGCCGATAAAATAAAGTATAGTAACAAAACTCCTAAACTTTTAGTTAAATACTTTAGGTAAAGAAACTATGATATTTAAGACCTTAATAGCACTATGTATGAATGTTACGACTACATTAAGTCTCCATTTAAGTCGCCAGATCCACCATCCAGACGTTTATCCGTACTTTTGATAGGCATTGATAAACTGTAGAATAAATTAGACAAGAAAGTGACATTTCAAAATGACATTTGAAAGTTTCCAATTTCGGTTGCCGGGTCAAATACGGACAGACGGACGCCGTGGACAAACATTATTATGGAATTTAATAATCCAGTGGGCGGTATATTAAAGGATAACATTTCAGTTACGTTATGAAAATATTTGATTAGATTTCTGGTCGGGAAAGGGACTTTTTATTACTCCTATTGGATTGTAATCGAGCTTTATGGTATAAATTTTGAGGATAAGAGCCTTTCATGTCTTGTTGGAGTGTTTTTATTATGGCCTTTATTATTGGAGTAATAAAGGTCACTTAATATTTTCGTTGAAGCGACTACGAAATTTGAGAACAGTATTGAAGACTTTTTGTTTCGAAAATGTAGAGCTATTTATAAATTAAACATTTTCTTTAATTTATAGATGTTATGTATCACTTATTGACGTCAAAAAGTTTAATGAACGATGTCGTCTAACGAACGAAATAAACGACGGAGCCATACCCTTAACAAAAGAAAATAAAAAGTTTATTAAAAAAAATAATCCAAAAAACGAATGCAATGAACTAAAAGTTTTTTACGCTAATGTTGACCCTTTGAAATTCGTATGTCATCAAGAAAGTAAAGCTGGCAGGACTTTTCGAATAAATGAAATGAAAATACAGAAATAAAACTTGTTTTAAAAGCTTTGCCGGTCGCTTCATCCATTTGAAGAATGCTTAATCTTTTTCATAAGATGAGTAAAAGAAGTGAATTCTAAACGGAAGAATTCGAGAAAGATAAAAGAAAAGCATTTTCATATAAATTGCCAGTAAAGTTTGAATTGAGTTTTGTTGACGTAAGTAATCGTATTCTTCAGTTTGTTGAATTATTCATACGATATAATTATTTGTATGAAACATTCGGCGTGTCGCTTGAAAAGATGATAAAATTTCGTATTTTTTTTATATAAGGAAAGTCATTTTTTGAGGAAATATCGACTTTATGTGGTCTTCGTTCTGTGGTCAATTTCAATTTCCTTCCTTGATTTCTCTAAAATCTATATGGGATTATGTTTTTATAACCTTGGTGATTTTGTTGTTAAATTGTAACTAATCATAGTTATACTAAATCAGCAACGGCCACATTCTCTTGTAACTGACAGATCTAAAGCGAAGATGTTAGATAAGCAATGGTATTATGTGAAGTTTAAATAATCTGATTAGTCAAACCTCAACAAAAAATCATCGGTAGTATTTAGTCAAGATTTGTCTATGATTTTATGACCGGCCGCCTGGCTACATCAACCCTCTTTGGGAATGCGCCTAGGTTTCGTACGATATCCACGGGAGGAATATGGATTGGAAATATTTATACGTTACAGGTATCTCAACAAACCGATAGAAAATGCTATCATCCATTGTCTATGAAGTCCATATTTTTATAATATTAAGAATATATTCATCTTCTTTCATGTTGATCGCCTACTTTTGCATGTAAATGGTATCTCATCACCGCGTTGAAGTATTTGAACGGTGAATACTGAACAGACAGACTGGAGGACGGCTCCTTAAGTACTTATATTTGCATTCAACTTTCTACTGAACACTAGTACGTTGGCGAATCGCAAAGAAATACATAGAGACAAGCGGTAAAAAAATGGAAAAGTGTTGAATACAATTAATACAGGTTCGATAAAAAAATAGCAATCGAAACAAGTATTTTAATTAAGAACACCTTATTTACAGTTTAGATGTAGAATAATAATAGGTATAAGATAGGTAGATAGATACTTTTAAATGTGGCTGTCATAGTCAAGTTAGGTTTTGCAAGACCCACTCTAATGAATAAAAACACAAAACGCTAACAAGGTAAGTTCAATAAAAGCATAAAAAAAAATGCTTACTTAGGCCCTGGCTTCGGTTGCGTCGACGCGACATAGCGCGTTACCGCTCCGTTGTTTTCCATAGATGTTGACGCACGTCGAAACTCCATACAATAGAACAAACGGAGAATGACGGAGCAATATAGAGATTAGTGGAGGTCGACATAACGAACTGAGTAATTATGTTTCTTACGTGGATTGACCGCAATATTGGCCCAGTCTGTAGATGGCTTTAGCTTATCAGGACTTTCTCAGGCCAAAGTTTGATGTAAACACGGGCTTTAGAGTTTCAGCGGTCAGGTTTAAAATATGAATATAAATTGAGAAAGTTTAGGGTTGCTCAAATCCATAAGGAACTTTAAAATTATTAACACGGCTACATTACTGATTTGGGGGTAATCATTATATTTGATATCCATTTCATGTATGAGTAATAAGGCATTTGTAAGTAAACTGTTATTTGTAATCAAAAATTCAATCAAAATTTTTAATGTAAATACAAAGAATTGCTTGTCTTCATATTTTAAACTTGCTAATAATGATTTGACAAAGATTTGAAAGTGACAAAAGTGACATTGTGTGGAAGAAGTTAGAGAGAAATTTATTCTCACAAAATACGTGACAAATTTGTAATTCTATAAAAGTTTTAAAATATTTTAGATTTTTCAAAATGTCCAATGTTTTATGATAAGAATTGTTCAAGGAACAAATTTATGTCCTACGATCTGTCTGCTGGTGTTTCACGTGAAAACATAAATCTTACGAATTTTACATTCCCCTATCGCGCTGTCAGAACGAAACTAGCGTTTCGAAGCAAAGTCTGATCACGTGTGTGGAAGGGTACAGTTTACTGCACATCAACCCACTCATGTTCATTGAAAATTCGCTTCTATTATCGCCTCATAGAGGTTCATACAGGGAACTTTATGGCGTTAGCTGTACAAGCGGGTCTTGAATTTATTTGAGGCTCCAATCAGTCCTGCTTTACACGAGACAAAGCGTCTTCTTAAATCTTTTGGACTGCATCAGCATTTTCTTATGTCCATAACATTAACGGTTGTTTTATTCTGAATCACGAAAGATAGAATTCAAAAAATACTAAGTAAAACACATTTTGGCTTAAAGTAATGCCTATTGTAATAAAAATATTATAGTATTTATTTAGTTTTATTTAATAACTAGTTACTAAATTTTTAGGTAAATAATTTGATAACAATTAAATTAATAAACATAGTAAAAGTGTTGCTCATAAAAAATATATTCTGAAAATATTTTATTATTTGTTGTGACTACAGTGGTACATAGCTGATGTGAATTTTTTAATTAAATATTGAAAAAAAAAAATGTTATACTGTCTGTCGCAAATTCCATTAAGTTATTTGATCTTGCAAAATCTTGGCTCAAAAAGCATTTCCGAAGGGTAATTTATTATTACTAAGGTTATTATATTAAAGAAACAATAGTCATCTATCACGACTTTTTATAACTGGGTCAGTATCCGAAAAAAATATTTCGCGCTCAGGTTCATATATCATTTTTGACGGCCAATTTTCCCGACCTAATGTAATTTTTTTCTGCGTTTAGTTTGTTTTACCGGAGTTCCCCTAAATTGATTATTATTGCTGAAAGTTTTTCACCTACTGAGTATGTTTTAAATTCTGTCGTTATATTTTTCTTAACATTTGTCGATAAAGTTTGTTCTACATCAGGACTTCGAACTGTTCAGTTTGATATGACTTACTATATTATCAAAACTTATCTATTTTATAAAATATCTTAAGAATAAAAAACTTCAGATTTTATAAAGATGAGTAGTAGAAAAATAATAAATTATTTATTATTCTGATCTTTTCTATAACTACTAATAACGTAATATAAATACTGTAACGTTTTAAAAGTTTTTATGTGACTACCTCATATAATACTATTTTATAGTAAACAACTACTAGCTACGTCCCGGGGCTTCGCTTCCATAGGAATTTATGATAAATATGTTATTCCGGGTTATATCTACAAGTGTATTAAAATTCATAACAATTGGTCGAGTAGATTTTGCGCAAAAGAGTAACATATATACACACATACATCCACACAAACTTTCGCATTAATTATATTATAAGGATTGTACAATTCAGCTAACTTACAACAAAAATACTAAAATTGGTCGATTGCCAATCGGGTAAAGGGACGACCAAAAAACATACGATGAATGTTGAGCAAAGCATATAATTCGCTTTTTGAATCGAATTTGCATTGTCCTTGTAATATCTGTAATACGGTGTGTAGTTCCGTCCGAAAATAGGACCACTCCATTGGATGTACTACGAGGCGACTTAGGTATACATAGCTTCGTCAGCAACCTAGTCAGCCAATAGTAGTAGCAATAGCATTCCCAAGGATAGTATACAGCCGAGGGGTTTTTAATCTGGCCCAAGGTATCGCAGCATCACAGCCCCGAACACAACCGGGAACTAAGAAATGAGAGAGAGTAGTATCTGTTATATTCCTAATTTACAACCAAGTCGAGCTAACAGAGGTCGATGCGGGTCGCTTCTAATAAAATTAAGGCTTTTGTTTGCCATGGAAACATCGTTAAGGAAGCAATATCGATAGTCTACACGCTTTTAATGTCTCAAATATACTTATCGGCAAACGATAAATTCATTAAAGTAAATTAGACTTTGTTATTGCAATATCGAAAAGTGCTTTATGCAATATATTGGATGAAATTGAGATTACAATAATACTATACTATACTACTAATTCCTAATATTATTATGTTCTATAAATGTAATCTTAATTTATGCTAATAATGTATAATAAATTAATAAATGAAAAATAAATTTAATATAGGCTAAAATATTATGGGTGAGTTGCACCAGTCAACTTTGACGTTGATTTAATTTGCGTGCCACTGACGTTTAGACAAAATGTTTTTCTGTGCAGGTTAAAGTTAACGTCAAAGTTGACTGGTGCAACCCACCCATAATATTTTAGCCTATATTAAATTTCTTTTTCAATTATTTATTTATTAAACATTATTAGCATTCGGCATTTATTCTCAGCAGTAGTAGTTCCGAAATGGCAGTAGTTTACTATATAATATAAACATTGACGTGAAAAAGTGCCTGTGAAGGTCTAATTTCCGAATAAATTATTAGAATTTGCTATTAATCAATATTCAGTATTTTTGACAGCCAATGGTTATTATGTCGATGTGGGCGAAAACGATTCAAGTAATAGGATTATAGGTTTTATTACTAGCAGCTGAAATATCGTTAGGAAGGCAATTTTGCCGGCAGATATTGGCTATTAGCGTACGTGGTAACACTTCGGCATTCATGACGCAACTGTGTCTAAGCTCATTTAGCGAGTTCGTTAAACCTAGATATGGTTTATGTCTATATGTATTAGTATTGTGTCTACCTCAATTATTAAACTGTATTATTTGGAACTGAACGTATGCATACCTACAAAATTTTCGAAAATAGGGTGAGTTGCACCAGTCAACTTTGACGTTAACATTGACCTGCGCTGATGTTTAGAAAAAATGACGTACTTTACGTTTTTCCGCCTAGGTTCAAAATCAACGTCAATGTTGACTAGTGTAACCCACTTTTAACGAGATATTTTGAAACAAGTCTTATCAGTTTAATTCTGTGCTACATAGCCATCTATCATAACATCATAAAGAAGTGAGAGCAAAATAAATTTCCAGCAAAAATGTAAAATGTATAACAATTAGCGCGAATTTTGTGACCTTTATTGATCACCGCAGTGGAGGTCGGGCTCGATCTTATTAACTTCTTAATTAAGGGCCCGGAGCGTGACCTGGGTAATAATTTTTAGATGAAACGAGCTTAAAAATTAGTAGCCTTATCGATGATCCGTTTAATTTCAGGATTATTCTTTTGGGAATCGGAGCCTCTTTTCTAATGAACGAGGAACGAATGATTTTAGAGATATTTTTCCCTGAAATTCTGTTACCTACTTTATTAAACAGTACAAAATTTTCTTGAAGTTGTTGCTTTTTAGATAACGGATTAAGATTCCAATTTAATCTTTAAAAGTAGCCTCAAACGGACACGCTGTTAAAAAGTGATTAATATTTTATCCTGCTCAAATTCCCAATTAATTTCAACTCAAAACTTTTCCCTTTCACTTAAAATATCACAAAAACATGAGCCCGTATGAGAACCCTTTTAATAGTGGAACATTGTTTTATTCATTCATAAGTGAAGGATATGAAGCAAAAAGCGGGTTTACTTCCACAGTGGGTCGACGGGCTGTTTTTGCGGGTCCAAATGTCGCGATGATGGTTATAAATGATTCAGAGATCCTCAGTTGACCCACTTCACACACCCTGTCTCTTGAAATCCTTAGCCTTTAAACCTGCATTATAAATATGGTGTTGGATCTAATTTTAAATTCTCAATATTATATGGATTGTGCTCTTTACGGAAATAACTGACGGATAACGGATAGCATGTATATATTCGATTAATAATAATAAAAATTAAAAATAAATAGAATAATTTTAATTTCTCGTCAAGTCTTCAATAAATATAACTGCGACATTGTCTGATTTACAACAAATGTAGCTTAACTGAATCAAAGTATGCAGAAGCGCCAATAAAAAGCAATTCGCAATTCGAAAATAAGCGAATGGAGCGGTTGCGACGGTCGAGCGAGTCAATTAGTGAGGTGTGTCCAATCTGTTTTGTCCCTGTAGGTATTTCAACTGCACCCTGATGGTTCTGGTTCAACAGTAAACATTTAAGAGAAAGTCTGTTAAAAAATAATCATGTATTAAAATAAAAAAGGTAAGAAACAACAGAAGATCTTGCTTCATTACATGTTTACCGATGTATGGACGCGCACTGAAAATGAAGTATAGTAAGAAAATAATATTAAACAAATTGTTACTAACACATATTTATATACATTAACAAAACTTTTATTTTGATGTGATATGAGTCATACTAATGAGTTAAGGCATGCAAGCAGAAATATCTGCTCTTCTCTAATACAAATAACAACGAATAAGTAAATATTTTGTCTATTATCGATGACGACATTCTATTTTCAAATGTTTGTTATGCCAGTTAACTATTGTTGTTTCGTAGTAAACTTTTGGACCCTTTGTAACAATTACACAGCGCAGGGACTATGCACCGAAGTCCGCGTAATTGGTACCTGCATGAATTTTCGACGCGACTCCAATCAGGTATGGTAATGAAGTATGTATCAATACGTTCAGATTTACTGTAATCAGGTAATGTGTCATGAAACCAGCTGAATATGATTCACGTACTTATATGGTGTATTATTTTTTTAAGGAAAGAGTTTTTTTTTTGTTGAGTATATATATATATATATGGTTTTAATTTTTATCGCTGTATATATGCGGTGGAATTACGCAAATTTTGGTATTTGTTTCATTCCGAAGCTAATATAAAATAAATCCTAAATTATCTAAAAATACTTTTAATAAAATGGTTTTCGAATAAAACGACTAACTTAAACTATAAAAGCATTTAAGTATTATCCTGACAGAAAATAAACAAACATTAGGGTTCTTTTTTTTAAATACGACTATAATAGTATTTTCAAGCTTACCAACAATATTTATAATTCATTAAAATATGCGGCAGCCACACGAACCAACTAAAACAAAAACAGATAGTTTTAATGCTACACTGAACCTGTCAGCACACTCATGCAAACATTCATTTTGATCCCTAGGGATCTTCATAACATAACATTGGTAAAGTTATCACACGATTCGTTGGGCTCAGCTAATGAAATTAACCCTCATTTTCCGGGAACGAAGGTTGGTAATGAGATGTTTCTGCTGTAACTACACACGTGTTAGGGACCGACCTGGTTATGGCCGGATAAAAGGGAAGAATCATGTTGGCTTTGTAACCGTTGAGTTATATGATCTTTAGAAGTACAAAGAAATAATCAACAACTGTGTAACTTCTGTTCTTCAATTTTTTAATAAAATAACCACTGTATTGTGTAATTTCTGTAAATTTTTATAATAATTGCAAAACAACCACTGTTTTAATTCTTAAGCCATAATTAATGTAGTATACCGTATGGTCTGTAAACATGTAAATTGTGTTTATATTATTATACACACACGATGAAACTATTGCTATTACTCTGGATTACATACTCGTAGTTATGACACACAAAAAGCAGAGCCAGCTTGAGAATCATTTCTTTTTTTAAGATATAAAATTAATGGAGCTGCTTTTTCATTACGCGGATATTGTAATTAAAATGTTTACTCTTAAAAATGTTTTGAAAGCAATCAACTTTCCATTTTATGTAAGCCATAAAAGAGGGAACTTTCATAACCTCTTGACCGTCATTAGTGGCAAAAAATAAACCAAGTCCGAGAGAGACTTGCTCAATATGGTTCAGCACAATCTGTTGCTAAAAATGATTTTAGATTTTTATATTAATGAGAGAGAGAGGGATAATATTTTTTTTTTCATTTACTTGTATAGATAGAAAATTTAATTACAAATTTAAGATATTTTAATGTTGTCGCACTAATCGGCAAAGGTTTGGTTTATTACAATTATTTTCTTCCACAACCACTATTTTTTTAGACCATATTCCAATTTTAAATAGGCACCAAAATAGCTTATTATTTACGTCATTATATTAAAGCGTTTATTTCAAAGTGGGCTTCCAAATATTGATCTCTTCAAAATCAAGAGAGTAGAGGGGCTCTTAAACATAAATCAAATTGAATTATTTTTGTAACTGAACAATGTAAATTCAAACAAAAATGTAGCTTTATGTTGTTATTTGGGGTAAGAACGTGTGAAGGAATAAGCATTTTCAGATTAATTAAGCTTATCTCTGTTAAGACGTGAGCGTGAAAAAAAACTTACTTTTTTCATTCGTTCATTTTGAATCGTGACTCGTATTTTGCGAAATTTTTATTTCGTAAATAAGACAAGGAATTTCCTTTGTAAATTATGTTTGGTTTTTTGTAATGAGATAAAAATGTCGTAATTTTAAATAAAAAATATGACCATTATATTTCCACTGGTCAATGTCATTTTTTTTCTAGTTGTATCAAAGCTATAGTAATAAACCTATGTAAATATATCGCAATATATTTTTTAATCAAGTTAAGTTGTTCCCAAACTGTAGCAATACAAAAAAAAGCACATTTTTCATGGAATTTTTAGTATGATTAAAATAAGAAGTGCAAGGGCTCACCCTGCGCGTGTTACCCACCCTGTCACAAGTTTCTATTGTTACAGCCGTCGAAGGGCCTACAAAATCAGCAAATTAATTATGTATTGCCTTCAGGAACGCCTCCTTTTTGATCTGTCAGCGGACAAAGCAGTCCATTAGACGCTTTTCAATTTCGGAACAACAGCATTTTGGCGGGAACTCGGTGTTGCTGATAAATTAATGATCACTGTAGTGTAGAATAAAACTTACATTTTGTGTACTTTTCCTCTTTTATTATTAATTATTATTTATTAATAATAATTATTAAATATCAACGTATTTACTAGAAGATGGCTTAATCAAAACTTTCACACTCTAGTCTCTACCTTTAACTTGGTCCATCTAGTCGTTATACAAACATACAGACACATTTACAATGTTAGTATGGAAAGTGAGAAACGGATATTAGTGTGTATAATAGATGAATGAATGATGATATGGATGGATTCGACCTGATACCTAGAAATGGGTTTCCACGATTATTTTTTTATCAGCAAGTATTACTATTCGGAGTGGCGTAGCTACTAGCTAGGCGTGGGTGAAGCAGACCCTCGCCCACGGCCGGTGCCTGGAAAGAGGCCCCTTTATTACTACCGCCCACAAGACGTCGCGATCCTAGGACAAATTATTGAAAGGCTATTGCAACTATTTTTACTTATGTTTTGGTGAAGGCTTACAACTGCTTTTAACAATATCTACTAGATGAATTTTTATCTGCGGGAATATTTTAACTGGAATTGCATATTACAGATTTCTTTCCCGAAATGAAAGAGTCTCAATAGCTCATTTGTCATAAATCTCTCAACCTTTATACATTAATTAATAGTTTTACAAAGACTTTTCAAGTTTTTTTATATATTTTCAATCGATTCTTTCAGCAGTAGCATTTACTGTTATGCTACATGCATTATGAATGACATGGTACTATTTATTATTTACGAGAACTAGGTTCCAGGTCTGAGTTAGTATTTATTAACTTAATTAAATACTTTGCAGTACTCACAAGTCAAGAGAATACAGCTTTATGACGTGATTTCGCCCCAAGAAACACAAAGAGCCCCGTAGAAGTTCGCTAAGTTCCCACCAAGCGCATTAAATTGCAAAACCACAAAGTATAGAAGCTAAAACACCAATAGTAACTTATAATGAGCACTATGAAACACTTCTATTTTTCTTGTTCAAATTAATTTATTCTGGAAGTTTCGCCGCGAAGAAATGTGAGATGTTTCTTTAGCGAGGGTAATTATTTTTTTTATGAAGGGAAAAAATATTAACTTGTAATATCTAATTTTTTTCATTATTCACATTTATTTTGCATGTATGAAAAAAAATCGTAGACAATAATTAAGTAAAGTTGATAAACTTAAAACTTGGTAAACGTTTTCGCTACAAAATATGAGATAAAAATATTACAAAAGAGTTTAGAATAAACAGTATAAAAACAAGAACATTAAGTATAAACAGCTTTCACTTGAAGACCAAAGGGCTCTCAATTTCAAAGAACAGTTTTATTTTGACAGCAGCTCTTGTGGAAAATATTTCAGAATATCACATGAGAGAACAAACGGAGTCTTAGATGTGTGGTTGAGTAAGTATATAAATAAAAAAACACTTGGCAAGATTACTGGATCGGAAGAGGAGCTTTGGGGAAAGATAATAACATTTCAAGCGCAGACATCGTGGACGGGCTCGGACAGGATTTGGCGGGACGATATTAATGAAACTACTCGAGATATTGTCACTAACAATCCTGATTATATAAATGTACTTTATTCTTTTGTGTTAAGGTCGTCTATGCCTTTAGCTTTTATGACAATTTAATTGCACTCTGAAACGGATTTTATTTATTTTTAGCCATTGTTCGTGGATCTGGATGATGAGACATAATGAGTTTATTTATACAAGAAATATACACGTATAAATGAAGATGAGTATTAATGGACGGACACTTATATTAGGGAGAAATACTACATAAATATCCCCATTAATAATACCTATAAATGTAAAAAATACTATTTGTCCTTATTTCACGTCAAGGGTTTGTGGTGAATTTTGATGTGGAGATAGTTAAGGAGCTATGTCACTTTCCACGTGAAGACATAATTGCCGCGTGTGAAGTCGGGGACAACCCTAGTCCAGCTTAAAGCAACAGATATCTCCATAAATAATATTAAAAGCTTGTTGAAGTAACATCACGTCGGTTTTATTACAAAAATATTATGCCAGCTGCGTGAAGTATCTCAAATGAGATTTTTTATGATCATTAAAATGAACACAAAGGGTACGTGATGTGAATAAAGACAGAGCAGCTATATTTTTTAGGACTTTTGATCGAAGTGAATGTTTTCTAACACCTCGGGGTAGTCAGAGCCTTGAGTTGCGAAATTCGATGGCTATTTTTTGACAAGCTCATTAATACAATTTAATTGCTATCATGTGAAATCTAACCTATGAAAATAATCTTTTATTTAATAGCCTTTTCCACATTGACTGCGCAGAAGGAATAGCAGCCGGCACAAATTATATAACAAATAAAGAAACAAAAACATTTTTTTATGAACAACATCTAACTAAATATGGTATGTATGGTATGTATATTTAGTTAATATTATAATATTTTTATAATACCTGAAATTTTCTGTATTTCATTATGATTTTAAAAAATACATGTGATTTTTTAAGTATGCGACGATAGTTGCGATCAACTTGTACTGATTTTTCAAATGTTAAATATTAACTCAACAGATTTACATCAAATTTTGACAAATCCACGAAACCGGTAAATGGCGCTGGAATAGTTTCAAAGGCACATGCCACAGTTCCCAAGGACACAGCTTTTGTAATGCAGATATACCGTAACGGGCCTTATCTCTGACCGAGTGTGAGCAGCTCCGGTTATCGTGAGAACCTTTGACCGTTTATAAAGACCAGCTTTCAAATAATTTACTGATGTTCTCATTCAATTCTTCATTGATAGGTATTTGTATTTTGAACACTATGACTAAGAGTGTCCATTTTATTCTATACTTATACTATCAAGAGAATATATAAATAGTATTTTTTTAAATGAATATAAAGCATAAACTATAGTCAACTTTTCCGTCGATAATCACAGTAAACATAGTAAAGAGATATAGAGCCGCGACCACTAAGAGGCCACTAAGAGATTGAAACCAGTCAAGGTCGTAATACCAAAGCCGAATCTTCAACATTTTAAGACACACTTTAGCGGACTTTGAGCTTCGAAGTCAGCCCGTAACAGTAACTAAAATATACTAATACAAACATATGTTTCTGTTCTTTATCGTTTGTAACGTGTGTATTCATTAAATGCGATTAGAATAAAAAATCTAGATTATCATTTTTAGTAGTAATTGTACAAACTTTCTACGTGATTTTAGCTTTTAGTAAGCCCATTTCCAGTTTACGTGTCGATTAAACTGTGCTGTCGCAGTAGGACACTAGCATTAAGTACAACTTCAAATGACTTGTTTTGTGTGATTATCTTAAATTGTATCTTCGTACAACAATGCCAACAAACTTCCTGGAAGTTGAAATTAGTAATGTTGCAATCAAGAACGGTACCCAAAAGGCTTGTTCGTTTCAATGCTCTCAATTAAGCCTAACAAAGCTCTGGTTGAACTTATTCCTAGAATGAAATGAATGCAGAAGGGTAAGTAAGTATAAACATTTACATCGTAAACGTGCATGAAAAACGACCAACTTATCCTCTAACAGTTGATAATTATTGATGGTTTGTTTAGTAATTTTCTTTGCTTGTGTAATATTCATTTATTTATATGTTTTTTACTTTTGAGTGATCAACTAATGAATTCGATTAATAGGTGGAAAAATAGCGGCGTACATTAACAATATAGTTCTATTCTGGCTATAAAATTCAGTCGAAGTTTGTCGGTCAATACCACCTTCTGATTACGAATGCATTACTCTTTGTTCTTTATTCTAATAAATATGGCCAGTATCATAAGTAAAAACAATAAAATCGTTGATAAATTAATGATCCAAGAATTACTTGTAACAACTGACAATTCTGTATCTACTATATTTTTTGTACAAATTCACATGTGGCTAATAAATCATACGTGTGCGGTGCGCCTACCAGTTTCAATTTAACTTCAGGCCGCAGGTCTAACGTGACGTCATCAAAACCACAACTTTATATGCGCTTGTACGTGATACTCCATTGTATGGCGAGATGCAGCGGCATGGATGGACCTGTATGGATGGATGGAACTGTGGGAATAATTTCAAAGTTTTGGTACTTCCATTTTCTGATCTTTGAACTTTACAAAGTTTTTAAGTCTTTTTTTTTTCAAGTCTTTACAAAGTGTACCAGCTCCAGTGGGAATTTGGCTAAATAAGTGGCTTAAGCATCTTTCTATCATATAAGTAATTTCTTGGTTGTCTCTCAGCCATAAAGCGTCACTTTTCTTTTCTTTTCTCTTCATCACTTCGCACGGTCATCACTTAATTTGTGTTGGATGCCTCTTATTCGTTTTTAAGATTATTGCGGGCATATAAACTGTAATCTCTCTCATTTCTACATATATTTTACATAATTAAATCTACCACACTTTGAACAACCAAGCATTTCGTGTTATCCAAACAAAGCATGATCACGCATGCGCTACATTTACCAAGATAACAAAACGTATGTTTATCTGCCGTTGTTCGCTTACAAACCGGTTTTAGTATTGTTATGTTACTGTACTGTAGTGGTATTGAATTTATAGTACTTACGTGTACTATGCTCTTTCAAAATATTGTAATTTCATGAGAAAAGTAGAAACTCCAATATTCTAATTACTATAGAAAATTAGAGAGGTTTAACAAATAATAATAATTTTTATCTATGAGTAAATAAATATTTGGTTTGAATTTCGATAAAAGTTGTCATACGTTGTTTGAGGTTTTACCAAAAATGATATCTAAAATTTGATTTAAAAAAGGTGCGTGATGGGTTAAACGGATGGCATTTTTAATAGAACTAACTAAGCTTTTACAATAGAACTAAGATTTATTACAATATCATTTTCGCTCACGATATTCCTGGCTGTATGCGGCTGCAGGTAAACACTGGCTAAAAGCCGAAAGCCGCACATAATTAAGCCCATTACGGCCGGACCGCAACAATCGTACACGCATCCGGTGTAATGGCACTGGGAATGTAATCCTGTTCTCCACGAACTGATGCAGTGTACGTTAAAATAAAAAAAAATATTTAAATAAATATGGACTAATCACACAGTTTGAATTAGCCCCAATTAAGGTAAGTTCGAAACTTGTGTTATGGAATAGTAGCTCAATGACATTATATTATCTTATAACATATACCATAAATTAACATATTATAATCATATAATCATCAATCATATAAACATCCTACACCTTGGTCAATCTGAAAATTATCATTTTCCATCTTGACCAGGCCGGGGCTCGATCTCGGGACTTCCAGTATAGCAGTAGGCCGCAGAGGTCGTGAAAGAAACAAATAACTTTGGTTTCGGGTGTCAGGCAGTCTGGAGATTATGAAGACAGATCTACTGGTAAGCGTAGCACCGTAACAACTTGTAGCAATACACTGCTACGCAACGCATCGTAGCAAATTGTAGCAAGCACATTGCTACGCAACGCATCGTAGCAAATTGTAGCAAGCACACTGCTACGCAACGCATCGTAGCAAATTGTAGCAAGCACACTGCTACGCAACGCATCGTAGCAAATTGTAGTACACCGATAATCGTAGCAAATTGTAGCTTCTAGGCGTAGTAATTTGTAGCATACTTCTCACCAATCATCCTAGCTGAGCTAAATGCGAATACGAAATAATATATACGCGATAATATGAAACATATTATACATTTCTTGATTATATACTGTTAGTCACTCTCTGCACTCTGTATAGTCGCCTAGATACGAGAAGTAGGTACATCAATTATACAAACAAATTTAAGTGTGGCCTATCACATGTTGATGCGGTAATCTTTTATACCTATTAACATAGCGTTGCGTCGCGTCACGTAGTTTTCCGTCGCTCTATCAGGACAGGAAAGTAGATGATAATCGTAAAAGCCACTTAGTATGTGCTCTGCAGAAAGTGCTACATAAAGTGAAAGCGAACAATTTGTCTATGAGACGATATTTAATATTAAAATAATGCGATTTATCTACTAAACAAAATTAAATAAGTTTCAAAAGAAATATCTAATAAAATGTCAAAATAACGTTTAGTAGATCTACGGCGCCAATCAAAGTCTGCATTCGCATGCGCTGCGTAGTGCCACCGGCCACGACGCGCGGCGGCCATGACAAATTGCCTGGACACGAATCAAAGACATTATAGAAAACAGAGCAGGATAAATACCTAAAATTGTTTAAAAAAAAACTTGTTATTTGGATATTTTTTAATCGTCATAATAAAGGTACTTATTCAATTTTAATAAAGTAATGAAACATGTTTTACGGGAAATTTACCAGATTCATTAAATTAAAGTAAATATATTTAATATTTAAATATTGGTCCCATTTTAGTTGGAGTTATTTCTCCTGGTACCTTTTCTCTAAAGCTGAATGTTTTGGGTCATCATTGGGCATGCCAATGCCAAAATTTAAATCATATATTAAAATTGCTTTGATGGCTAATGCTTATTACACAATTAGCGACTATTTCAGTGATAAAAAAACTTGGACCCTTCCTAAAACTTCTACCTCTCACACTTGATCTTATACCTTTTTATAATTATTTATATATTTTCTTGACATGTTTATTGCATATATTTTGATATTTACTTGTAAAACATATGCGTGATTTGTGATCTTCAAGTGTCTGAAAGTAACATAGGTATCTATTATGTTAGATTATGGAGATCGAGTATAGGTATCATGCACACTCAAATGGTCAAACCGGTGGCGGCGTCGTGGATCGGGTCGGAAGGTGCTCTCTATTGTGGTTGAGCTTCGCGATGGCTGACTCACGCGTCAACTCGTGAACGGGTGCTGCCGGGGGGAACTGGTCAGCTCGATCTTTTATTAAAAGTTTTTTTTTTGTTTAGTTAATTATACAGATATATATATATATATATATATCATCATCACCTGCATCATCATTCATCAGCACGTGATCACAATGATAATATGTTTCAGACCATGTACTTTATTGTGTACTTACATTGTCATATTACTGATAAAAAATTATACATAAATTTATATTTAAAAAATAGTAAGCCCATCTGGCATAATAGGGACCAACACTGTTTGAATGAGTTTCTTTCGGCATTTCTTCTCAGCAGTGGTCGTTCCGAAATGCTAGTAGTTTGTAAAGTGTTTGTAAACATCATTTAATTTAGAATATGACGTGAAAAAGTACCTGTGAAGACCTAATTTCTGAATAAATGGTTTGATTTTGATTTTGAAGTATACATCCTGTGTATACTTCAACAGAATACTACTATATGTCTGTCTTAGATAATAAATAGCTAGGTAGGATACTCAGTCAGGTAATCATGAACAAATATTTTAATAGACACGGAACTACATTAAAGATTCATACAACTAGGTATCTCTATACCAACGATATTCTGTGTCGCAGTCTCCTGTGTGTCCCCGTTAATTACCAGAGCCGTAAATACAACAATTGTTAAATTGCATTTTACGTTCAGCCATAGTTGACATCTCCTAATTGCTCTGAGACCGTCTGTTCGTTCGTTTTAGGATCGGCATGCTAGGAATTCATAAATACTTGCTTTAACACTAGGACGTTAATCAAGTATTTTGGCAAACGTTTAATTAAAGTGTTGATATTCTTGGTATGTATTATCACAATCAATTTATAAGAAATATTTAACTAATCGTATTTTGTTAGAAACATTAAAGGTATGTTTATTATATATACACATTATATTATACTCGAATTTACGACCGGCACCATTAGTTAAACATAACTGTTTCATCCATTCATATTTCTCTAGTTTTCGACTAGGTATTTACATTTATAAATATATTCTTGTATCCTGCAGAGACTAAAAATCAGACTCTTGCACTAAAACCGTACATCACTCTTAACTCAGAAAAGTTAGAAATAGGGCTATTACATAACATATTATGAAGACAAATATACAAATCCAAACTCGATACAAATATTATACACTCAATGAATATAGCCACAAGACAAAAGATGATTAGGATCAGTTCATATTTTAAAATCAAATAAACATAGAGGAAACTTTCATCTTCATAGTAATATTCCTCATGGCTTAGGGTCATTACGTGGAATGAAACACACACAGCAACTTTGTTGACACTATTAATGGAGTGGTTTGACATTGCCTTCTCCATTTGACACACAAGATCACCACCGCTTCACGCACCGCGCGAGTATACTTTAGAAACAGACAAAAGACAACAAGTAGTAAAAATCCACAAGTTTTCTGGCAAAGAAATGGCGAGGACAGTACACATTGTTGACACTAACAATCATAACAATGCAGTCCCGAATCGATACGAGCCTTCTTACGTCGTCTCATAAGAAATTCATGCTCCTCCACTTTATTTATTTACATGGGGTTAGCTCGATAAATCCCGGACTTCCTATAGGGGACTTTTATTGAACTTTATATTTAGTTTGGATTGCACCGTCAACTTTGACGGTTACTTTAACGTGCGCAGAAAAACGCAAAGTACGCTGATGGAATTATTTCCATACGCGAGTACGCGATATTGTCAAAACGTTAGCGCGCGCCGCTGGTTAAAATCAACGTCAAATTGGACGGTGTAACTCACCCAACGGATCAATAGCTCCACTGTTTTTACGATGTACAATATAATGGTATTGAACTTTATTACCTAATTTTTTTATTAATTTGGATATAATATTTGAGGAAAGTTATAAGCAGTTGATAAATTATTTGTTTTGTTAATGCATTAATAGCCGAGACCATAGTGTGTGGCTTGTGGTCCTAGAATAGGATCACTCCAAATCCTTCCGTGGATGTCGTACGAGGCTACTAAGGGACACAAATTTTTACAGCTGATAGGAAACCATATCATCCATAAAGAGGGTTGACGTAGTCCAAGCTTTAAATTTTAATGGTTGATTTTTACGTGAACCCTGGGATTCGTGGAGTCACAGCTTCGCAGCCACGCGAGGAGGAAAGAGTGAGAGATAAAACCATAAGAATTGAACATATGACGATATTTTATCGGTCTTTGAAGTGTATGAATTAATTTCCAAACGTATCATTCCACTTAGCCCGTCTGAATCAATACCAGTAAATCACGGCCCAAAGGCTATGCCTTACATCACTTGACATTTTAAAACCTCGTAATGCGCTATTTATCTAAGTCGCAAGTTCAATCAGATTAAAGTACATTTAACTGTAGGTAAAAGTTCAATTTGGGGAAAACCGGAAAAGAAATATGGCGTCTGGTAGAGGGGATTCAATTCAATCAGCTCCCTTGGTGCCTTTCGCCGCCGATTTGATGAGATTGTTGGAATCAGAATAGGTTGAGAAAAACTTGCGTCTGTATACGGTCTAATGGAAATGCGGTGTTTTACTTAGCCCATATAACTGAACTTATTGAATGCAATCTTCTTTGTGTGTTTTGATCATGTAGCTTGGGACATAGGCCGCATGGAATCTGTGATTGAACTTGGGGAAAATGTAAACTGACTGCGGGCTTCACAGCATCGCAACCCCGAAAGTACCATGAAAGGATGAGAGCGAGGGAAACATCATTGACCGCCCTTTATCCCACTGCAAGGTTTTAGTATAGATAGGTCTTCCTCAACGCAAACCATTCATTAATATGCCGTGCAACCGTATAGAGCTATAGCTGGGAAAAAACAAGCATTTTCTAGAAATCAAGTCCAATATATAAATAAAAAGATACTGGCTCGCATTCACCGGCACATAACCATTTAAACCAATACGGTAGGAACTTTGAACAATGCAATTTCCATGGCGGTTGAACTTTATGGCTTCTATTTCAGTTTCGAATGAGTACTGTATGTGCGATAAACGTTTGGAAAACATTGGACATCGAATATAATTGTGTTACTACACAATTATATTCGATGTCCAATGTTTTCCACTGCGTACCCAGTAACAATTGATTTAATTCTAAATATAATTTTTACTGGCTGTTTGACTGGCAAAAGTTACAGGGGGTTACTTAGTCAAAGTTACTTTTGATACACAGTGAAAAAAGCTAAGGACAGATTCCATAAAAAGCTAAACGAAATTATAACTCTGAACTCAGAAATTCAGGAATATCTCTATAAGATCTTGTTTTCTTTTTTAACTTGCCTTAACTAAAAACAAATGGCTTTATGTCCGCTTTAACATTTTTGTAATAAAGTATACTATTATGAATAGACATCACACGTAAGCGCTTTTATGATGCGATGTTTTAATTGCATTTTAAGTGCTGCTGTGCATAGGACAATAGGTACAATGCCAAAAATCGAAAGCGTTTTAAACGCGCCAACTTCGCACGTTGAAAATGAGTTCGTGCGAATAAGTCCCGAAAGTGAACAAAAGGAACGATCATTGCAATTCATATGGCACTTGCAACATGGCTTCTATTTGAAAATCGAATGAGTTATTGTATCGCGCGATAAGCATTCGGGATCGATCGGAAAAGATCGGACATCAAAAAGGCGTGCCGAAGCGACGCTCGATTTGTCAACATCATTGCGGTGTACCGAATGTCGTCCAAATAAATTGGATTGGCTTTTAAGGTACTTACGTTCGATCGATGGGGTTCATTTTGATTTGGATTTGTATCAAGAACTTATGTACTTAATCAATGTCTTTTTAAATAACTTTCTTACGAGGAATTTAGCTTTAAAAATAATGTGAAGATATGTCAATTTAGCGATTCTATTGACCGTATAATGTTTTGTTCCAAAGTCCATATTTGCATAAGGGTTCATTGGTATTCATTCATTGGTATATAGTGATTTATTTTCAGTTTTAAAATAAGTTCCTAATATTATACCTAATATAGTATTGTTTCTGTGGATGCACCTCTTCAAGTCTTTCTCTCGTCTGAACAATTACTTCTCGGCTGTATAAATACATTAAGATTCGGCTCTAATTTTACGACAAACAACCTGCCTGTCTTTTATACCTTTCCATTCTATTACAGGAATATCTTATGGAATGAGTCCCATTCTGTAGCACGCTCTATATATAGCACTCCACAGCGTCCCTCTCGAAATAACTCCTTGAATCATGTTGTATCTTTTTGATCGAATGATTTTAAATTTGATACAAAATTATGTAAAAGAAAATATAAATATCAATAACTGGAAACATTATCCGTCATCGCTTACCAGGAATTATAGTGACCAAAACAAATACAGGACGTTACCCGAATGTGTATTTATCGCATTCCGAGCACATAGTGGCCGAGGGTTGTCCTACCCCCTGGGTAACTACGTGGTCTAAATGTTTCAGTTTCAAATTTACATCCATACACGATACCCTGGCTTGGTGAATATTTATTTGTCCGTATCTCAAAAGGATTGCTACGCGGTTTATTTTGGAAATGAAATCCGTTTTTACTAGATATGAAAGTTTTCTAACTAATCTTGATTTAGATTTACACTATTATGTTGCTTACAGCATAATTTCAATATTTAATGATAAGTATGATACATTTTTCTTTCTATAGATAAGTATGATACATTTTTCTATATATCATGTGCTGTTTTATGTCCATGAGGTGGCGTTCGATTTTCTTGAATATTTACTATTTGATTTATTTTGTGCCTAACTTATTATTTTATTCTTCCAAAATGCCTCATCTCAAAAATTTCCAATGTGTATTTACAAATTAAAATTAAATATTGGTGGTGTGAATAAAAAACACGTGCATTCGATAGTATGCTAATAACTACATTTTGATACCAATTACGTTAAAAAAAAAACTGAACAGAAAGAAATGGACGAATAAGCCTAGAAGTGTAAAATAATTTCTTGATGGTTAGTAATCACCCCTTCCTTGCGTTCGATTCATTTTTTCCAATAACTAAAATACTTAGCCTATAATGAAAAGTGATTAAGTATGTATTATAAATGCTGTCTATAAATGCTGTGTTTAAGGGAACGACTGTAGAATCCCAGGACATTTAATTCGAGCTAGATTGTAAGTGGCCAGTAACATTGCACAAAACGGGTAAAGTTGCTCCCAGCGGACGCCGCGGTCGCAACTTCTACCAAGTGGAAAAGAAGTAGTTTTAATTTAATATTATAGAATTTTTATCGCATATGCTGGCAATATTTTGTTCGACGTTTGAACGGTGTTTTATTTTTAAATTATGCTACAGTGTATTTTTTGTATTGTATATACTATTGCTCTTGAAACTTAGTAGAAAAGTGATTTTTGTGACGCCTCATTTTAATAACAGAATGATACAAATTCTTTATCTAACAATCAATCTATTGATCACAGGTATAAGCTTGTTTTTCTTTTATATTGTAAGTTAGAAAATTTTAGTTGAATTATTTTCCTTGGTATAAGTTAAAACTTTTTAATTGTTTCATATGTAAACCTTGTAAAAATTCAAAAAGAAATATAAAATAAAAATAAATTGATTGAATAACGTTTTTATAATATGTCTTACGCCATACTTTGACAAATCTCCTTGTACCACAATCAACAACTGGAACCAACCTGTATCATAGAAAGACATTTTTTTTAAGTCAACCTGCTCAAATATGTCGATTCCTATTCAGATCAGTTTCAACCAATGGCCCAAAACGAGTCTTTTCGTCTAAATTAAGAAAACAAACTCTTTTTGAAAGTGCCCAGTTGAGCCGAGATAGGGGTCCGGCAGGCTCTCGGGGGCCATGAAACCGCTGCAATGGCCCATTCGTAAAGTTCCCAGATACGCGGGGCGGTACGGAACTCGTAACGACGCATGAGGGACCACATCATGCAAGGTTTGAGAGACGCGACAGTGGGACCCTGTTTCTTTAGGTTATGTAACGGCAAACGTATAAACTATTCTTTGTTGGTAGTTGTTAAACTATTGTCGTGAATAAACAGCAAATTTAAGTGAAAAATTTAAAATTTCAGGCTTGTTTTAATTATTCCTATTTTCAAACACAACTCTATTAGATGAGCCATGTTTGCATGATTATTATTAGCGGAGATATAGATTTGAAAAGTATGAAGAATTATCTGAAGATTTTCTGAATTTCATAGAACTTGTAGTAGCGAGCAACAACATCAGACTGACCTGAAAAATATAGTTCATAAGAATACGTTCATCAAAAATGCATAAAATGAAAAGTATACCTATAGTGTTCCCCCGAAACTATGAAAAGGTGAATTTTGGCCGAAACCGACCTTAGGATTTAATTAGGTCTATTATTTTTGGAAATAAAAAATATTTTCTTTTTCACTTCAGAGACCTAGAGATACATAAATAAAACTAGTTTATGGGGTGCAACCAAAACTATGAAATTAGATTTTTATTTGCCGATACTTAAGCTGAATATTCGGTGGAACAATAGTGACCAAATAATCGGCTTCGCTTAATAGAATATTAAATATTTAGAGTAGTCACTAATATTACATATGATAGAGGGAATATACACAATGAATTATGTTCAAAAGTTAGACAAAAACAGTACGGGATTGGACGATATTACCGGTGAGTTTGCAACAGACCGTACGCTTCAATTCGAACAACTTTAGGATATTACTTACACTCGAACTACTAATGTTTAGAACTATTCCTATGGTTCCGTTTAATGAGCGGGAGAATAAATTAACAAACTAATTTTTGAGCTTAATAATTTGATGGAACTGTCCTTATTCTATTAAGTTTTGCCTACTGGCAACTTGCATTAAGTAATAAATCCCTTTTAGGAATCTTGTTTTTGATCATTTTTATATTTGACAAATCATACTGGTAAGATTTTATGATAAGTAAAAGTGTACAATGGTAGCATTTAAGAAATTTTAAGAGATTAAATGTTGAAATATAGAACTCACCCTATTCTGACAATAGACAATCAAACGTCAAGTCGTGTTTTTTTTCCGCCTTCTGCGTCTCTCTTCCCGTGCTGCTCTATCTGTATCGTGCTACTTTTATTATTAGAAAAATCACTAATAAACTAAACTTAATTAATTATTAGTTTTTCTTTATTAAAACAATTTTGAAGATAGTGAGAAGAAAAAATCTGGAATCGGAAATTGAATCCACGCCCCTATGTATCTGGGACAGTGTTATTAATCACTGAGCTATCGAACTACTGCTAGAGCTAGAGCTATTAAAAGACGAATTATTACAGTCGAACTAGCATGTCTTCGATTCAATTGGCATGGAAATCATGTGTGATATGTAACAAAACAAAAAAAAATCAAAAATAGTTCCTTCTTTTTATCCAGTCAAGTAAAAACGCTATTTTCATACA
Source organism: Plodia interpunctella (assembly GCF_027563975.2). Lineage (NCBI taxonomy): Eukaryota > Metazoa > Arthropoda > Insecta > Lepidoptera > Pyralidae > Plodia > Plodia interpunctella. The sequence goes on along the minus strand of NC_071297.1, from coordinate 3,744,394 downwards.
TTTTTCAACGTGTAGTTACAAGTTTTAGATAAAAATCTGATGGACTCTTATTTTAGCAACTAAAATAATTTATAATTAATAAACAAATTGTTACTATTTAGTTTTTTGCTAACACGAAAAAGCTATGTGATTTTACGATCCCATGCGGAATTGAAAATGTAGCATCGTAAAACGAGACAGGTTTTTAATAATGAAATTCTAGCGAGGGGTTATCATAAGTTCGTGTCCTCTATAAGCCCACATTAGTGGATTACACGCGAAAGCTTTCCCGTTCAGGCGACCTGTAATCGGCTTTCTGACCCTTCTGGCCCATAAATACTTGGAAATATTCACTCTCCAAGGATTTTCATCCACGATTATGAATAAAGAGTGTAAATGATGCGACGGAAGAGGATTCCTGCCGATCAGAGTAAATGTATGCGAAATTTATGAAGAAAATAGCTTCTTAAAGTAAAGCGTTGGGTTGAATAAAGATGGCAAAACATTAAAAATTCTCCTACCGTGAAATAACTGCACACCGACAGTTCCGTTCACTAGTGTATAACGGGTGCAAAAAGCTCTGTCATGCTTTAACGTGTCTTTAAAAACTGGAATAGATTACGTGACAAAGCCCTGTGTAAAAATGTAGTACTATTATAATGCATTGCATGTAAATTTTGTGTCCATTATAAATTTTGTTACTTTAATTAGATAATTATCGAATAGTAATTAAGAGCGTGAATTAATCTTATTATGTTATCGTATAGGTTCTGCTTATAATCATCTGAAAACAGTAAAGTCTACTCACTAAGGCTTACACACAAAGAGGCTGTGATGACCCCTCCCCTTGGGCCGTATGCTTGTTTGCTTGCTCAATAGTATAAAAAAAACATATAAACACATTTTCACATACAATGACACATTTCGTATTCTATGCACTATTTTCCTTTTACATGAAAATCAGAGCGGTCGGTTTCTCACAGGTATAGTTGTCGAAAATGGGTTATAAATAATGAAAGGATTTGACCCACGTGGAAACCCTTTTCTCTGTTTTCTTTCACCTTTTATTTTGCGAGTGTTTGCCTGAAGATATATAAATCCATTGTGTAAATATTATTGAACAGCAGCGTTATAAGTAGTTTAAGCGAATAATATCAAAAATAAAAGTCCTGTGTAGCATTTGCCTATTGGCCTATTTGCATAATTTGTACATAGCATAATATAAAATAATATTGAGTTATAAAACTTTTTGATGTACACTTCGTAAGTAATTAAAAATAAATACCGTTGAATTATAATAGATTTTTTTCACGCATATTGTTGCATATCTCCATGCATTTCTTATCAAATTGCAAAGTATGTCATGTTTAACCTATAAATAATATAAAATGCAAATTTAATCAATAAAACAAGACTATTAATAAAGCTGTTGTAATAGCCAATCTTGGCTTTGTTATTTAGGTCCAACAGCAGAAGTAAACTGAACCAACAGCTCCGGGGAAACTTCGGAGATTTTAAAAACAAAGTTGAGCACTGGCTCGAAACTGCAAGAAAACTTAAAAGCTGGTTAAATCTGGAGACTTACGGGAGTGCATTTCAACATTTATTCAGCAATAATTCATCTGTGAATCGGAATTTGATCTTTATTCTTATCATGAAATATTTTTATAAATCGCTTACGGTGTCGATGAACTAAAAACTAGAAATATTCTTATCATATTGCCCTGCTGATTTACTATAAGACTTTGACACTAAGAACATGCTTTCAGACCTAGCAAAGAATTCGAAAAACATAGAGACTATTAAAAAGGCCTGTGTAGACTGAATACATAGTGTTTAATTAATTAAACACTATGTATTCAGTCAAATTAACATAATCGTATGTAATTATTTTGTTACAAATATTACATTGTATTACAATATTTCTATAATAAATATTAGTAACGAAAGCGTGCATAATGCAGCCAGAAAAAATCTGTCAATAAATACTATGCAGTCTGCATAGTCTCGTATAATATGTGCTCTGAATTCGGTCTGTGGAATCACCGTAGCAAGTTTGACACAATTCGAACCCGTAAATCCGTCATCATATAAGCCGACATCAGACAACACCTTGGCAGGCACTCAGACGAAATTGGAAGAGAAAATAAACTGGAAAGTTCACGTACAAGATTACACCTGTGAGTCGGATGCAAACATTATTTCGGCAGGTCGGGTGTTATTACTGCATCTGCATTTGATGTGCAATAATGACGTGTTCGTGTTCGAGGGCGAATTTCAATTTTATTCTGCGCATTGTAACGGTTGAAGAAATTGAGGAAGGCGTGGACATTTTGTGTAAAATGTAGATGTTATCATGATTGTTTGCATTGTAAGTTTTATATTCTTGTTCAATTCACGGGGTAATGAATGTAGTTGGTTGTCATTTAAGTCATTGTTATTTAAAATATATATTAGTATTCTAAGAAATAGAGAAGTAGCAACTTATATCTGTTTTTAAAATTTAATTGTTTCTATATCATAACAAACAAATCTAGAGAAGAATACGTATTCGAAATAATTTCCACACTTCATTACCTCCGAATAAAAAAAAAGATATTTCGGATTGTACTTATAAATAAATTGTTTATCACCAGCTATACTTGGCACCTATACATTTGTATCTATAGGTTGTTACTTGCCATTAGATGACAGTGCCAGATTAATGTCCGAATCAGCAAGATTAGGCGAGTGACAAATCATAGATTACGTTGAAATACAGTATTATCTATATAATGCCTATAGAGAGGTTGGTTGAAAGCAGGATTATAATAAAGCCAATGGTTTGACCTGCTTGCGTAAGATCACCTTCTAAGTGAAAAGTATATTGCCAATCATTTTTCAAAGTTTAAATGGATTCGTTTTTGGATGGATTCGTTAATTTTTTTTGCATCTACTTACATATAATGAATTTTGACTTATACTGACTGCTAAGTATTAAGTAATTTGTGCCTGTGCAGACATAGGAACTTGATATAGCGATCAACATTGGCAACTTTCAAAAATCATGTTGATGTGTCATGATCTTCTCTTTATTTGATAGCAACAACTCACCAAACCAGACATTCTTAGCGTAACACAGTGGCAGTGATGAAATACTGGCCATTACGAATACAAACCGCAATTTAAAAAGAAGAATCGTCGAATCCTCGGCCTTCTTTTCACCAGTCACGTAACGCCCTGAAAACCGTGCAAAACACAGTAGATGTAATACAAAGGATACAATTGTCGCAGGCCAGGTCGGGATGATGAAGGCACGTAATTTAGTGTGTCCCAGCCCGTGACAGATGGCCAGTCGAGTAGCATACGCGTAGCCGAGGAGATTCGAAATTCGAATGTGGCATCTGTGCATGCACATATATGTCCATGGCGTCTGGAATCGATACGATACGATATACGATCTCTTTTATGCACGTTCATTTTAAATGTTCTTTTCTCCAGTTTTCGAATGACGGGTCCAGCGAGACTCGGTTGTTATCCATATACCAACGGGCTCTTACACCGAGACGGCAAGATGGGCAGAATACTAGCGACAGTTTGATTTTAATGATGGAAGTGAAAAATCATATTTTTCTACTGACGATCCATATTGTACGAGACAGTCCAATAAGAATCTGAATTGTAGATTATACTGTAAAAACATCATTATTATTTCATAATTTGTGCCTTCTCCAACGAGAATGTGGCTAGAGCTTCCTTATTCATCTCATTTAAATGTAGGCCTCATTTAGTAAAATATCCGGACCATCTGCGACCTCGTGACTGTTTTCGGAGATATATCATTCATGTTACAGCACTATTCGGGTTACATACATTTACAGATTTTAATCTCAATAACAATGTGAACTAACAATATTTTGTTCTAGTGATATAAACAAATCTTTACAGCCATTGGAATTTACAATTTTCTTAGGTTTCTTGGTAAAAGTTCATGAAGAAATGTTGATTTCAATATATTTTAGATAATATTAAGCGACCTGATTCTTAAAAGTCCGACAAAGATTATATTAGAATGTTTTTTTACAATTCCTTTTTTTGTTAGCTACGTTTCATGAATATTTCATAAGTGTAACATCTGGACTTATTATTAAATACATTAGTAAGCCCCATGTGTTTATTAGAATGTGTACATCAAGTACATACATTACACAATATTGTAGAGCAAAAGTAATCTACATTTTGCTTTTAACTTTAGCATAAAACAGTCCCAATGTCCAACCGCCATTTAAACCACATTCTATTGTCTTTTCCTCGACAGTTTTACGCCACTGGTAAATTTACGATCATTTTGTTGCAATTTAATGTATCTATCTATGGTATTGTATTATACCTTTGTGCAATGTTCAGTGTCGCATCCAAAATCCACTTTATCAGGACGCCTCACGCCGCTCAATATGAATTATTATATTATCCAATAAACATAATGAAAATTTAAGCCTACAGTCGCTGACGATGGCGAGACGTCGACTGCAGATAATCCTTAGAGCCTTTACACACTTGGCTAAGGCATTCTGCCTTTCAACGTTATTCAAGTTCGAAGAAAATCGCTAGGAGGTAATTTAAAAACAATATTGGGTCTACTCGCAGTCAAATATAATAAGTGATTTAATGAAATATTGATTGGAATCTAGTATCAAGTTAAAGGTGAGGAAGGTTAAAGGTTATAGTTTTACCATAGCGATAGCCGGGTCAACACAATTGACAACACACACACACACACACAAACAATACAATTGACATAAAAAAAGTACTTAAATTTAATTTGCCGTGTAAAGAATAGTTAAGTATATTTCAAATTTCATATGAGTAATTCATGTAACTTAAAAGAGTTTCAATATGATGGGATTTGTGTTTTTCTGTTCAATGAGTCGAACAACAGGAAAATAGTTATATACCTACTCATCATCTCACCGGACTAGGCAGTAGGGCCAAGTTTTTAGTTACCACTATTCCAAGTTTTAAGTTACATTATTCACTTGCAAGTGACTGTCCATGTGCAAAAGCCGTTAGCTACAGCCATGACACTGAGGCGGAATAATACTCGGGTTAGACTGAAGACTACTCTTGGACGTATTGTAGTTAGACATTGATTGTAAGCTGCTTTTAGTTTATTATAAGGGAAGTATTTTATGTGAGACTGCTTAGGTACTTACGATGGGAGAGTCGCTTTAAATGAGCACACTTTTACGCGGTAAAGTCTAGCAATCCATACTTCTATAGTCATTATTATAAATGCGAAAGTCTGTATGTCCTTCTGTCCACATGCTGGACCAATTTTGATGAAATTTGCTATACATGTAAGACCCCCATTAAAAAATAGCCATTTTCAAAAATCTACCCTCGAATGACTATAACAGGGTGTGAAAGTTTATATCAAACTCACGCGGGTGAAGCCGCGGGAAAAGCTAGTTCCTACTAAATATACGAATGACAAATTTATTTATTCAAGTAACCATCACTCAGAAATGTTAGTACATTAAAATATATAAATAAAAATGTTTGGATGTGTATGTTACTCAATCGCAATCTACTGTAAAAATTGCCTTACCAATTTTGATTAAATTTAGTATAGTACCTGTATGTTATTATATATCTGTAGATTATATCTGGAATACCAAATACTTTTTTCTTAAAACTCTCGAGCCTCAAGCAAAGACCAAGGGCACAGCTAAATCAGACAAAAACCTACTGTACCAAGTATTATTTTTTATTTTGAATAAATATGTTAAGTATTCTTAGTTGCAGTTCATGATAACTTTAAATTAGAAATAGTCTAATATTGATCATAACCCTATAAAAATCATTTTGAATTAATAATTTATTTGTTCCCTTAACAAAATTTAAACCAAATTACAACATCAATATTGTTTGATTTATTCTTGAAATCATATTTTAATTAGTGAAAACATTGTTTCGTCCCAGTTTCTGAACAAATCGAGTTGGCAACTTTCATAACCCGTCCATATCGTTCGGCAGGCTTCTCTTGATGCAGAACACCACTTTCGCAAAATGTCACTCTGGCAATATGTAATTTTCACACGATGTCACTTTCAAGTCGTAAATTTTGTATAATGTCATTTTCAAAAAACGCAATTTTTACTTTCGCACAATGTAACTTTTGCAAAACATTTTTTTTCACTGAATGTCATTCGGTTCATTGTTTATACCAACACTAGTAATACTATAGATATCGTTTATTTTTTTTTATTTATTTAAAACGCCATTGCTTACCTGATTCAGTTGTATTATTTTATATCTATTGGGATAAAAAAAATAAATTTTGCGACACCAAGTTTTGTGGATGTGACACTGTACGAAAAAGATGTTTTAAAAAAATCCTTTTCCAGAGAATTATAATGTTTTCACAATGAATTTTCACGAAAGTGACATTTTGCTTTTCCGAAAGTAATCAAATGATTCACGATGACATTTTGCGATAGTGACATTGTGCGTCAAGACCGCCAGGCTCCGCTAATGAAATAAACTTTCAGGTAGAGTGGAGAAAGATATTAATATTCATGTGGGTGGTCCCTGTAAATGTTTTATTCGTTAACGAGTCTACTGGATTAGGGTAATCATGTCACGTCGTGTGTTAGTGTGAGTAAGCCTTTACAATTAATTTTGAGAATAATCAATTTCGGAGATAAATTACAGTTTTGTACGTAACCAATATGGAGCATCTGCTGATGTTACTTTGAGTTATTAATATAAGTTTTGGTAACTTGAGGTCAGGCATCTGACGAATCTTCAAAATTTTACGCAAATGCGGGCTTTGGGCATCACAGCCGCGTATGAAATTGGTAAATTCTACTTCAGGATATTATGTGCATTTAAGTCATATTGTGAAAAGTGCACCTTAGAATCACACATAAACCATAACCATGAGCTGAGTTGATTGCTTACCGTCAGGCGACCTGTATGCTCGTTTGCCCACTATACTATAAAAAAACCACAACAAATGTAGCCGCTTACATTAGCACAGTTATCGCAGAGTCCCATGCAATTAGTTAGCGTGTATTAAGCATCCCATTCACGAAGCGCAAGCCGGAACCACTAGAATCGCGCGCCGCCACCAGACATGGGTTTACGTCCAGCAGTTGCCCACTTTCTTCCCAAACGGTCCCAAACTTTTTGGGAAGTAACTGGGCAAATACTGGACGTAAATCTATCTATGGCCGCCACAGACCGCGGAAATGCTTGCTTTATTTCACGCCGTATCTTAGATATCTATCTGTTTAAGATTGAATAGGTACTTGCCGTGCCTTCTAGCACTAACCCATATACAGATAGCTGATAACTTATACTACCTAATTACTTTGGTATAAATAACGATTTAGGTGTTTGATATTATTTCAAACTAGTTGCGCTCAGGGGATCCGTTCCCGTGGGAGTTACGGGATAAAAACCCCATGTGCTATTTCATGTATTCTATCCGTATGGTTAATTTTATCAAAATCCATCGAGTAGAATTCGCGCGATTCAGTAACAAACATCCTCAACACATTAAAACTTTCCATTTATAATATTAATACGATAAGAGTTTGACGTTATAGTAAAAACAAAACTGGATTTAACAAGCCATATCCTCATATTACTCTACTCATCAGATTTTATAATATGTAGGCTTACAGCGTCATCTGTTAATGCGATCTACATCGCAAATTCGTATCATCAAGTTGATTTTTAATACTAATGAGATTCATTTCAGGTTCTTAAATTGAACTGTTTCGCTGTATTTGAATCGTTTCGTAGGCCTGCTGTTGAGTGGATAACAATGATTATAATTAGATGTACGGAAAAAGAGAATTCCTTTACCTTTAACTAACTACTTACCTTTTATCCTGAAAAAAGTATCGTTCCCGTTTTAAGAATTAAATTTGCGTGCAAAACCTAGTATTTTGAGTATACGAAAAGTATTTAAATATCATAATATAAAGTACTGCTATTAAAAATCTAATGTACTCGGAACTACTTTAAGTATGTGCAGCAACAATAAAGCTATAAAAACTGAAATTACACCGGTATTGTTGCGCCCCGTCGACCACAAATCTCGATATTACAGAAAGTTAACTCGTCTACTTAACTCCTCACGTGTCCCAAGCCTTGACGTAGGTACTAACGCAGTACTCCGGTATAATCTGATATGTGTCATGAGTTAAAGAAGTAGAGGTATAGCCTTGGCATAAAATGTGTAAGATGAGTATAAAAATAATTAATATTGAAGGCAGACACAAAAATCACATCAAGTATTTTTGACAAATGTCACAATAGTTTTAGGTCTTTTTTCACAGTTCACTATATATAAATAAACACAATGGGGTAATTACACCAAAGATAAACAATGCCGACAACTTCTATTGTTTTTCACGATCAAATGAAGTCAATAAATTATAGTCAAAAGTATTCTTTATCAACAAGGTGTTGGTAACTAAATTATAACATATTTTATTTAAAAGTAATACTACATAAAATAAAACGTACATAATTTAAAAGTAGTAACTACATAAAATAAAACGATGACGTGTCTAATATTTGTGCTATATTTAATTTGTGTGTCGAGTGCTCTTCGTCTCGCACACAATATGCATGTTCACCCTCGCATATTGCGAGTGCCTACTATCACCAAGATGGTTCCCGCCATCTTTTCATGGAAAAATATTACTGATTTTTATGGTTTAACTATGTACGCCATAAGATAGGAATCATTAAACATGTTATTTTAATTATGAAACCGAGAATCAGCGTAATTGTAATAAATTCTCTCAAAAGAAAAGAAGTAGGAAACTTTAATTACTATGTACCTACTTTGTATATTTAGATTTTAGATGAACCAAGTTCACTTAGGTCTATTTATCTCTCTTAATACTTATGTAATAATTATTATTGATCAAAGTTGAAAAAAAAAATTATACACACACGCGTTATGTTACCCAAAAAATTACCAGTTTGGGAACATAATCTTTTTCAAAAACTCCTAATATTTTGAAACCGCCGGCGCATTTTATTGCACATAAGCATAAGTCAACGTATATCAAGGCCCTGTGGACCCTACGTCTATACCATCTACTTAAACAGCATTTATATTCATATCACCATGTATTTACATTCCATCCGGGAAGTATCGCGGGGAGGTTACTGTGGAAGGCACGTTTCGGTTTTTGGAAATAAAATCCGTGCCTTTTTGCATTTAGATTTCGATGTAGATATAAATGGTAGGATAATCAAGATCAGTATAAGTTTTTACCTATTGCACGGGTTCCGATTTCATTAAAAGTCGGACTAAATTATAAGGTCACATGGAAATGTATGTACCTAGTGTTAGAAATGTTTCTAGGCATGTTTAACAGCGGAAAACCCCGGTTTTTAAGAAAAAACCGAAAAAACGCTTTACTCTATTCATGGTAACAATTTAATTAAAAGTTACCTCAAAGATTTATTGAAGAAGAATTTAATTAATGGATGATCGATCTGGGTGTTCATTATTTAGTCGTTTAACATTTTTTCTCGACTAGGCATATTTTATAATGCTTTTATATATGTATTAAAAATTAGTATTTTATAAAATGCTGGATTTAAGTGACAATTTAAATGACTTTATAATTTTCAATAAATTTATAATGTTAAAACGCAGACCTTCAAATGTTTCAGAGGTGTCCAAAAATTTTTGCATCGTCAATGACAGGAAATAAAAGGAATCATGAATATATTCCGAAGTTTTGTAAGATTTATTAAAGATATTACAGGAAAATGGGAAAAACGTTATTCATGCGCAGGTGCGCTGACGATTTGCTAACTCGCCATATTTTCGGCGGGAAATTGAGTTGGGAACATTCCGGATGCCAGGTAAACGTGTAACAATATTTTATATTAGCTGGAAACTTTAAAAAGAAATTCGTTTGTATTTTATACGGTACCAGGCAAAGATGCGTTAGCTAATTATAAATATAGGTACAGAATTGTTTTCTTTTTATATCCTTCCTTCTGGCATGATAGGGACCAATACTGTTTAAATTTTCTTTTGGCATATATTTTCTTCTTAGAAATAGTGGTGAGTAGTGACAAAATAACCAAAATATGAAATCATTATATAGTATACTAAAGTCTGTCCTGAATTCGCTCGAATAAAACCATAATAAAAAAGTTGCCTATGTTACTCCAGAAGGTTTTTTCTATTTCTGTGCCAAATTTCTTCAAAATCGGCCCAGTACTTTTTGGCAAACATACAAATCTTCCCTCTTTATAATATTAGTATTGAAAACAAAGTGACTTCCCGCTGTTCCTATATACATAGGGACAGTTAGCGGGATGTCGCATAGATCTTTTAAACTACACAACGGAATTTGATGCTGTTTTTTTTAATAGATAGGTAATGTGATTCCTGAGGAAATTTTTCTACTATTATTTACTATACCTAGTTTAACCTGAATGAAGCTGGGACGGGCCGCTAGTCTATATGCAAGTATATCTAAAACATTACACACTAGCTATCAAATGGCAGTTCAAATGACAGTTATGTGTCCGTCCAGTCAGTATGTAGTTTCAATGCAATCTAAATGCAGTTTGTAATTGCTAGAAGATATTAAACAATACACTTTTTCTACTTTCTATGCTACTGAAGCGGTGGTGGTGTAATGGTTAAGACGCCCGCCTGTGGATCAAAAGGTCCCAGGTTTGAATCCTACTCGTGCCACATGAGTTTGTATACCAACCTGACTCATGACTCTGTATGTATATGTAACTTCGTGAGGAAACCTGCACATTGGTTGATTATTAACTTGTGTGTGAAATGGAGAAGGCAATGGCAAACTACTGCATTACTAATGCCAAGAAAGTTGTTTGTGTGTTTAATTCCACGTAATGAACATGACCCTCAGCCATGAAGAATACGACTATGAAGAAGATGCTACTGAAATTATAAACATCAAAGTTGGTATATACCTCTTATGGTACCCACCGAAGAATATGGAGTTTTCTTCTTCTAGAATAATACTCCGTTAGCGTTCTAATACATGACAGAAAAAACCGACGAACACTCGTTAATAGGCAATATACGGAGCCGAAATTGCTTTCCTAACGTTGTTTTCCGTAGCTAATACACAATAAAGCTATTACAATATTGTAATAATATCGAAGTGACAACGGTTATGATTATATATTCCGTATTGAAATTACGTGAACAAGTGTAGAGAATTTGCACTATGTGCAATATTATTTTTAAATCTCGAGTGAAAAAGAAACGTTACAAAAGATGCAGTTTAAATCTTATTGTGATTAAATTTTTTTTCGTATAACTATAAAAAAATAATGCGATGACTAAAGTTGATTTTAAACTTCAAATTTCATTTAAAATTTTTAAAACCCATTTATTTCGTGATTTTTCATAAAAATTGTGATACATTTTACTTCAATTTTTTAACCTATAAAAAGCTATGTGAAAATTTCCAACATTATTTTTGCACTAACATTTTTATATCGAAAATAGTTGTCCCTCGAGTTATTCCCCGTCATGTCGTGCTGTATCAATCTAAATATTTCAAATGCCTATATTTTTCATATTAAATTCTTCGTGAAAATTTCAACTTATAGCCATATTGCTGAAAAAGTATGAGGTATACCTCACACATTTTTGAAGTGAAAACTTCTTTAGCGTTGTGCACTTTTTGTAATGGGTAAAAAATGTTAAACTCGTATGCAAAAATGCACAACTTTAAATTTTTTATTTTATTTAGTATCATCGGTCATCACTCATTAAAATCACTTTCTATAGGGGAAATAAGGAAGGCGTGCTATTGAGTTAATGAAAACCCATGAACCGACGTATTAATAAATGAAGTCGTTCCTTTTAGACTCTTGATTAATATATACGCAGTAAAACCATAAAATAATATTATATATCTATAAATATTATATTAAACAATAGTTATTAATTTAACTTTAGCACGAAAAATAATAAAACAGAGGCGATATTACGCTTAAAATAACTTCACCACCGTCCGACACGAGTTTATTCTCGGTGAATAATTAAAATAGCAGTTTTAATGTATGTATGAACGTTGACCGCATATTTTCAACACATTCCGCTTGATTAAAACCCACAGACGGAATTAATTATCACGGACACATTTTTAGCAAATAAAAAAGTTCCATATTTATTCATTCAAGTTCAAACGGGAGTAGATACACTCGTTCAAATGAACCTACTAAAATCTTACGACCTGAGTTTTTTAAAAGCCTCAAAAACATATTTTTATATTTATTCTGGTTTAAACTAGCGATCTATGGGAAGAATATAACGATAGTATATGATGTTTTCAAAATATATTCTGGTTTTCTTTTATATAAATATTATGAATATATAACATTTTTCCAAATTATTGTTACACTAAACACTTAACAAAAATTTATTTTGTTTTCGTAACAAAAAATAATGTGCGTGCAGTAAATCTTTGAACATTTCCCTCGTTGGACGCCGATCCTCGATACACTCGACATCAAATCAACATCTTCGGATTAAAAAAGTTTCGATTGCCCTCCACATATTAATCAAAATATCCACGTACGTTTTTTGTCGGCAAAGGGTGAGTTTCAATGGCACCCCTTCCAAATATTGGTTTTTGTTGCGTACAGTGACGTCCAGTAAGAGCAAAGCCATGTTTTCCATTTACTACGAACGTGCCTCATATCTTCCGTACAGGCATCCATGATGTTTTATAGTGCAACGTCATTAAACCAGGAATATAAAGTGAGGGAATGACAAAACATGAATTAATTTCTGATGTGTCGTATGGTTCGATGCACACCCTAAACACTATGACACACGGTTCAGTTTGGTAGTACGACATGCCAGGACTTTTTTATCTCTTTCTCGTCTCTGCAGTAACGATCTGATCGGGGTTGTGAAGCCGCGTAGCCCAGGGTAACCTTAACTTTTTTATGATATTACAACCGGTCTGCCTGATGTCAGCCCTCCTTGGAACTGCTATTGTTGCCTAACAGCTGCCTATGCTGTGGTGTCCCTTAGTCGGCTCATAAAACATCCACGGGAGGATATGGCATGGTTCGATTCTAGGGCGGAACATGATTATACACACGCCATGGTCAAAACCATATGCCACTATAGCCCAGATAGTTTCTGCAATCATTTTTCTATAACAATAATAAAAAGAAATCAAGATTTTTTGGGAGTGAAACTATAAAGATAGTAAATTAATGGCTTGCAAATATAACTACATAGCTTTGGATAGTTTATTTGAGATAATAAAATTAATTAATTCATATTCATATAAATATAAGACGAAGTAGTTGGTCAAAGGCTGCGGCAATGTGTAACGATACTTAGCATTCACGATAACACCACCCTTTGCGGAGAAGTTAGGAAATTCGCTCAATTATGTCACCCTACGGCTTTTTAGCTTATTTATCAATCAATCTCTGATCAGGGTTGATAACCAACACCTCAATGTCAACAATAGCTAGCCTGCATCGAATCACTGGATTTAATGGCTTAATTTAATTCATATTAATGTGTATTGAATTGTGTTTCTCCCCAAAGGACATGCGGTTCAATTTACATGATTTAAATTATATATTGTGAACTGTATTTAGTTTTAAATTATATTTTAAATATTAAAATGATTTATTGATAACTCTACTAACATAATTTTTGATAATTTGGTTTAGATATATTGTTTGTTTAATTCATAAATACTAAAGCAATTTAGCGTGACCAGATTCAGCGTTGTGTTTATGCAATCCGGCAACATTTCCGGCAAAGTAAACATTTTTTACATTCAATTTTTTAACAGAGTATACAAACTAAGTAAACAAAATAACAATACCGTATGGTGAATAGTTTGTTTGGTCGTATTAACTTTATATTTATTACCTATTAGATATTTGTTTCTCTTCAAAGTGCTTTCAACAGAAAATAAAAATACAAGTACATATCTCGGCTTGCAGCTTACCCTAACACAAAAAACAACCGTTCAATTTAATGCCGAATGAAATATCGCCTTTTTATCAAGGGCAACCACTAAAAAGTCTACAACTCATGTAGTACATAAAACTAGAGTTCGTAGTGGCGCGTGTCTGTCACGTGTCGTTGTGAGAACAGGTCATTAGCTACACGAACCTCCAGAGGGTGGTTATGAGTTATTTGTTTGAAATCTTTTGGGAATAAGGTATCGGAGGCTGCTGTTGAGTCATTGATTTCATGAAAGTTGCTGGCCAGTAACATAGGCATATTTTTAAATTAATAAAATGTATGTAAATTAATTTTAAACGATGGATTTATTCTGGTCCAAGCTGACATTACTGTTTATCACTGCAGCACATCTGCATGTGAGTTTGCTTTGCATGTTTAGAGAATAATAATCCTAGAATAAAATTGTCATTTGTCAAAATGTGTTTTAGTGTAGCGCATTCACGATAAGAGAGGTGCCGCGGTACAAATAATTGAACTAGTGATCAGAATTTAAAAACTTAGTTGAGAAAAGAGAAAGGGTGAATCTTATTGGTATGTACACATGTATACATACAGCCAACAGCACATCAAGTTATATGAACCCCTATATGAACCTCTATGGCGCGATAATAGCGCCGAGATTACAATGAAATTCGATAGGTCGATGTGCTGTTGACTGTACGTAAAAATTTCTTCTTAAGTCTTTTGGTAATTATCTGTAAAAATAACATAACATTTGTAACTTTTAGGATAATCTTAACAAAACTAAGTAATTGAAACGAAATTAAACGCTCTCTATAATAAATCCTCCTGTGTAATGAAATCATCACAACCTATAGAAAAAATCCTTATAGATTAACATTGACAATGTCGCTTTTTCTTATAACTTAACCCAGATCATGTTATTAGGGTGAAAAGGGTTCTAGCTCCTTTAAGTTTCCTGGATGGGAGTTGCATTTCTTATTATGCAATTCGATAATCTGTAGTTTTTCAATATGTTGATATATAATAATCTTTTTGTGTCGATTTAGTTAAATCTTCATTTCCACAATAAACAAGAAGTAGTAGTAGTAGGAGTAGTAAAATCTGTAAATGTTTAATTTGCCTACTTTGGAATAAAAATAAATAATTATTAACATTTCGATGATAATTTGAGTGAAAAATCGGGTTGTTGAACGGTAAAAATGGTGTATGAATTCCATAATTCATAACAAATGTAATCAACAAGTTTTCACATGCCTATGAACATATTTTTACCCTATTTTGAGCTTCTAGCTCTCATCGCAGTCAAATCAGGTCAATTTCTGCCTGCAACTGTATTTGCATTATGGTTTTTGATTAATGGGTTCGTAATTTGTTCCATAATCACGCAATTCTTAAACGCACTATGACTACAAAGTTATCTTATAATAGAAACAACTTATAATGAACAAAATCATAGCATGGTACAGATAGTCACTTAATTATAGTATGTGCATATTTAGCCCGACCATGAATAACCGAGCAACGATAAAGGCGCCATTAATTACGAAACTAGCCTATGAAAATAATCCCATATCACCGCCTCCGAAATAATAACCACTTACCAAGTGACGACGGAAAGCCTCCTTTACTGAATAATGGCCAGCTACTTCCGGCGATATATTTCCGCTATCTCGCCGGCAACATGGCGTCCACACTTCCGGTTGACCGTTATGGAGTGTTAATCGAGCATTATGTCTGCCAGATGAAAAACTATCTAAAGGTTTGCTCTGTTGAATAATTTTCATACCAAGATCGTGGAAGGCTGAATAATATTCAGTAGTACAAATTATAATGTGACCTTTTATGGACCTCAGTGTAACAGTAACAGTTGCGCGATAGTATATAATATTTCAGCCCACGTATTTTAATATCGAGTACTCAGACAAAACGTTATCGATTTTTGATAACTCGAATCGCCTCCAGACTCAGCTTGTAGTGAGACGTCATTGTTTGCTTTCCCTTGTCTACGGCTTTTGTGATATCTACCTAGGGCACAAACAAAAGAACCTCGCGGCTCCACAAAGACGTAATTATACGGAAGGGTTGCGCAAGAAAAATCTCTATTAGCTTCAATTTTATACCTTTGTAAATTTGCAGAATTTGTCTGAAATTATTCTTGAACAATAGACGGTTTTTCTTTGACAGTAAAATTATGTTTTTGTAAGAAATTACAAGGTATTAGTTAATTCTAGTTTACACTCACATTATATTTAGGAGCAAAATTGATTGGATTGTTATCAATTTTACTAATAAGATCCGATCTGAGTGAGACATAATTATTTGAGCGAATATTAGGTGGAGCTTAAAGTGGAGTGCACCGTCAACTTTAACGTAAACTTTAACGAGCACAGAAAAAGGCAAAGTACGCCATTTTGTCTAAACATTTTGTCAGCGACGCGCTAGTTATCAACGTCAAATTTGACGCCGCAACTTACCCTCAGTCGTCAATGAGTGACATAAGTAAGCATCCATTTTGATCTTCATTATTAATATATACAAAACAATGTAATATATAAAAATATATTACATTGTTACGTCCATTTTAATGAAAAAAACTTATGAAATTGCAAATCGATCATAATAAACGAATCCTTTATGTGAAGTGAACGACCTATAATGCATTGCAAGGCGTACTTTCGCACGTGAATGCTTATGGAGAATAATTTCCCTAACTACAAAGACAGTTACCTGAACAGCCTGTAATTCTTTAAAACCTTATGGTTCGTAATTCCTTTACTGTAAATCTCAAAGGAACTTATTGCGTGGTTCACATAATTTTCACATCGCAATTTGTTTCTATTTCTTACTTAGTATAGGATCTGCTTTTAAACGTGTAGGTAATATTGAGTACTCGACATATCTAATATTATATGACTTGATGCTCCTGAAGATGTGAGGATCTTTATTTTACTGAATCCCGCAAATGACAAAAAATTGATTCACGGATAGAATTTCTGCAACAGCACGTTAGCCATCTTTTATTCCAAATTTTCTACAGGAGCGCCTGTGCCCTACTAATTCAAACGTAAATTAGGAAAATATTTTTTTAAATATTTGTACAATAATAAATAATCTTGGTAAATTATTAGGTAAAGAATTAGTCACTTAGACGTTGACTTTAATGTGCGCACCACCAACAATTAGACAAAATGGCGTACTTCGCGTTTTTCTGTCCAGGTTAAAATTAACGTCAAGTTGACTTGTGCAACCCGCTCTAAGTAAACAACGGTTTTGACGTCAAGAATAAGATATAATATACAAACGGTCAAACAGAATTTTATACCATCCACGTGAGTCCTGTCTGTACAGGACTCACGTGGATAGTATAATAAAGCGGGGTGTTTAATATAATATTCATGCGTATAATGTATGACGTTCATAATGTTAGGAGATGAAAGTAGGTCGTATTTACATAAGAGATTTAAGGATGGTCGTTTTGCAGAGTTTCTACTTTAATGGAGTACATTTTATATTTACGAACCTACTTTTTAGCTTTAGTAAAAGTACTTTTTGCTTCACTATGTTTATATTGTACTTTACTTTGTATTTGTAGATACTATAAAAACAAAATCAGGATCAAGAATTTAAGCTAATTCTACACACTTCACGAAAAACTTAAAAAAAAAAACGAAACTTAACAACGAAAGTCTATTTTGGATTTCGGCTGAAAATCTTGTTTCGGTTGGATACTAGTTGGGAATTTTGGAATTTCATTTCAGGTTCTACACTACTAGTATAAAAAAAACTAATGAAATAAAAAACATATAACAATCGAGCTAAAACTGAAAAGCATAAATACGTAAAAGGCAGTTAAAGGACTTCAACAAGTGGCCGCATAGAAGCGGCTTAATTAAAACTCCCCTAATGAAGCGTGGAAAACTCAAAGTTATAATAAGACAGTAACGTGGAGTCATTAAAATTACCGTTCGTATGGTGTACATTAAACTGCATGTCGAGCCACGAGTTCTCGGTAGTGGTAATAGAGGCTATGTTGCTGTGAATTTGTGGCGTTGGCTGTAGGTACGTCAATAATAATCCGACCATACTTTTTATTTTGAGAAAGAGTGAATATTACGGACTAACTTTTATGGATAATTAGAAATTTTTTACGTTATCTTCAATTTGACTTTAGCGACGAGAGTTATCTAGACGTTATTCAATAAAATATGGGTTGGTTGCATCAGTAAACTATCATTTCGCGCAGAACAACGCAACAACGCAAAGTTGGCCTTTTTATTTAACCGTCAGCGGCGCGTAGGTTAATGTCAAAGTTGACTGATGCAATGCACCCTAAAAATTATAAATTAAAAACTATTTGAAATAAAGAATTTTCAAAGCGCGGAGCTAAAGGGGATTAAAGTACTAAAATGTTGCTGGTAATAATTATTAATTTGTGACAATATGCATACTAATTATAAAACTAAATCTCTAGGATATGTCTCTCTATTTCACTTTAATTATACAAATATAATAAAAGGTATCGAAAGCATAAAAACATGTTCAACAAACAGAATTTTAAATTTATTTCCCAAATCATCAATGCTGACATTTTTATGTTAAAATCATGACCTGAGCGAAATTCTTTTGCCCTTTATTTCTGTGCGAAAAACGAGTAATATTTTTGCTATCCCTTATTTTTATTACATTGTACAGTCTCACGCACCGTTTATGCCGATGTTTGCCCACGTGTGGGTTCCCAGCGGCACGACTGTTATTCAGCGTTATGCTAATTTTGAGCTCACGCACCTTATTATTGCTACTAACTTTTGTGGGTGATGGTACATCACGTGACTAGGACTTTCTGAACTGAGACATTGTTTCTATATATGTAAACAAGTTTTTTTTTACAAAAATTTTATTTTTGCCATCAGCTTTTATTGTCGTCAGAGATCCTTTGGCATTTAACGTCCAACAAAAACCCCATGTCAGTGCTGCAATCCGTTGAGGAGTTCCCGCGTTTAGAGCTGATCCGGGCTGCGCCATCAGGTCATGCTTATCATAATAATGCATTGTCATGGAAACTGAAGAAACGTGGGAAATTTCGACTCTGTATGTCAACTGGAAGTAGGAGAAATCTAACTTGCAAGATTTGATTACAGACAGACGACGGGACAGGTGAAACTAACTAAAAGCTTGTAAAATTGGCGTCGCTGCCGCGAATGCAACCGGGTACACGCAAGGATAAGAGAGAGAATGTCTGTCTAATTCCGTCTAACCACTAACGATGTCTTACCTACTCATAATGGATTTGGTGCGGTTTCCATTATCTGTTCCTGTGTGAAATTAAAGCGTAATTGGTGACATATATTCACCACAAAGATATTTTATTAAAAGGCTGTATCCGAGGAAGATATGAATAAACGATATCTGAGCGTTTTCCCGGTTTCTTTCGCTGCTCTAGTGCGCTGGAGTCTAGGGTCCGCTATCCAATTTTTCCTCCGCTCCATTGAATAAAAATTCAATTGCACATAGAGTTTACTATGCATAAACTATTATGTGAATTTAACCACTGTGCCATGGCGGCCCTTTGCAATGAATTTGGGTAAGTTAATCTGTCGACTGTATGCAGGTACCTATTTGATTTTTATTATGGACAGACACAGATGCACTGAGATAAGTTTTATTTTTAGGTATAAAAATATGAAAATTCATTATTAACACAGATACAATATTGAAATTTCCCACAAAGAGGCAGTTTCGCCGCAAGGCAGCCATTTCGGAGGTAACTAAATCTATTACAATACAGCCTTACGTTAAGAGGCTTACATTAACTCACGCGGTATTATTTCCCAAGGTAACTAGATATTTTCCCATAACTGACGTTTATGAAGAGGCTATCAAATGATGCTCATAAATGTGTAAGCATACGCTTATAAAATTAATTGAAAGCGTATGAGAATTAAAACAATGTGTGTTTAGGTTTATTGTTATTGATATTCTAACCTAACAAATATTATGTATATTCGTGATTTCATTTATAAAAGTTTGAGAAAATGAATATAATTCATCGATGTAAAACGCAATATTTGTTTTGACAAATGACAAACGCTCACGCTAAATAATGCCTAATGAATATAAATCGTGATGGTAAATATAAAGTTATAATACATACATGCATACATACAGTTTCTTCTATGGCCATAGAGAGCCGAAGCCCAAATTTAATACATATGTATGTATTCACTTTGGGCTTCGATGCTCTCCTTATATCAAATAAGTCATACATAGACATATAATTGCTATGTATAAGATTAAAAATTAAATGGTTCTGAATCATACAATTCTCCGTAATCAAAATTTTCCTAAGCTCCGAAGTCAATTTTAAAGTAAGATTAACTGCAACGCTCTTATTACCGATCGATGATTTGAATAGGTGAAAATCACATTGAATCGCTCAGTTGACGTGTGGTACAAGTTATAAACGCTTATAAACACTTAACCACGAAATGCGTCGAGGTTTTCAAATGTCATTCTATAGCTGTGTGTATGAAAAAGGAGTGACGATTACACCACACGGTTGTGATGTATATTTAATTTTTTTATGATGCTTAATCATTGTTTAGTGGACACTATATAATTAGAAAATTAGTATATGTATACTTATTTCAAATTCAATAACTTTTCACATCAAAAACATTCTAGTTATTTTGGTCATGTTGTGTGTTTTATAAATCATGGCATTCTGTCGTGAACTCGTGTTCCATGTGACGCCAAAGCATATGCATAATATCCATATACATCCATCCAAAATAAACCTTCATGTTGCCACCAGCCGTTTTGGAAATGCTGTTGTTGCTTATCAGCTTATCCCTCAGTCGCTCCGTACGTCATCGAAAACATACAGAGTGGTCCTATGCTAGGCCGAAAACGCGACTAAATATCGATAAAACTAAAAAATATTACTTATTTTTTAGTTGTAGGCAGAAAACTTTAATAAAACAATAAATATATAAAGTTAATGACTTACACCCCTTGCCAGAAGTTGCCAAGAGACGCCCGGGCGCATCAGGGGCCCGTCTCATTTGCCACAGACAAGGAAGAGGCGGTTCGCAACCGTCACGACGAGACGACTAGCTCCTCTTATTTACGGCTATTGACACTTGTTACTGTTTTCCAGTTTTCCAATTTTAAAATACCTACTTTTTCCATTCGTTTTTAACCGAATTTAAAAAAAATAGAGGAAGTTCTCAATTGGTCGCGACCTTTTAGTTCTTTTATTTACGTTACGTTACGATTTCGCTACCGCGACCTGCGTTCCGTCGATTGCAAAAAACGGCTGGACCGATTTGAAAAATTCTTATTATAAAACGCGTTACAAAACACGTCATCAAACTTGACTGGTGCAACGTAGCCCAAGTTCACTAGTGTATAAGTAATTGCTTACTTACCCCTAGACGCGGTAGGTAGTGGTAAAAGTCATGTCAGATGCCTTGAGGCGGCTTGATGAAATCTCGCACTTGAAAAGAAAGACTAAATTGATATGATTATTCACAAATGTACATATTTCCGATTCATGTCAATCAGTCCCCTTATTCGATTGTCGACCAGTAATTAATAGGTTACTGGATTTTCTAACCACGAAACTAAGGTCGCTACTAGATAAATCATTATGAAAGCAATATATTACTGTTTAATTAATATAAACAATTATCGAATAAATTGAAAGTAATCAATATATTACATCTAATATCGAGCAAGCAGACAGACAATTTATAAACTAGATTTAGCTTGGTATATTCTAAATTAAAATAAAAATAGCACAAAAATATGTTTGGCCTTTTAATCATTATTATACGCCATCGATTAAAAAAAATCAAGTGTTCGATCGAAGGGCCAAGAGAATATTTAAAAAGGGTCTGTCCGACATGAAATATGTTTCATAATTATTATAATTCAAAAGCATTCGCTGTCTATAAATTAGGCAACCAGGTTTTGCTTATAATCTGGCAACCCTAAGAACGACATATTCACAGATTGCGTCCATTATTTATGGCAAGTACACGACCCTAGCAATTTCGATGCGGACTTTCCCTTCTATTCCAATTTCGCGATGTTAGAAAAAATATGACGATATTATTGGACAAGTCAAGTTATAAGGGCCTGCCCGGTCAGGCAAAAGGGTAACTTTTTATTTTCGATGCGAGATGGGCATGTTCTATGCTATATTTGAATTAATGAGATCTTATAACATTATCCAAAATTGACTGGGTCGGCTGTAGCCATAGTTTAGTAAGTGTGTTGCGTTTGAAAAAACAAATTAGAAAAAAAATCACAATATTTTGTTAATTCGTCAAGAAATTTGTACCACATATCATAAAACTCGAATTCACCACATAAAATGTTAATAACTGAAATAATATTTAAATTTTTTAAAGTTTTTACTTTAAAAATATTAAATATTATTTCAGTAATTAATAGACTAATTCATTTTAAACCATAAATAACTCGCATACTTTATCAACTTTGGGCAAATAAAGAAAGACCAAAGCGATCTCAATATTCCTCATTTTTCAGCGTCTCGGACCTCAAAATATGTCGGATCAGAGGCAGGCATACTTAAATGAAATTCCAAGGCTGCCTTTCTTTCTCCTACCTCCAGGAAGTGGTCATTTTTTTACATAACACAAATGAGTTTCAAATAAAAACATTCTTCACTGGAATTTAATAAAATAATTCCATGCACAGTTGCCAGTACTGTAATACCTAGCAGGGCTTTTTATTTTTGAAAATCTTGTGATGGAAAAGTTGTTCTTTGTGTTTTATTTATTTTTTAAAATGTCTACATTTTATCGAAATTGACGAACAATTCCATAACATAATATGTACTTACAAAAAGTATCTTTATAATGATTTAAATATTTGAAATATAATCATATTTCAATATTGAAAAAAAATCTATTTGAAGTTTAAATTAATGTATTTTGTTTAAAGATAAAAAAATAAATATAAAAGCTTCAAGAAAATGTGAAATTTCAAGAAATTGCTCTCTATTATTCTCTAATTTTTTGCACAGTTTTATGCTATATCATCGCATAATCTGATTCAGATTTGAATCTATGAAATGTTAAACTGAAGTTGACCTGTTTGTGAAGGAAAAGCTAAAATTTAGCATAGCCCGCTTCCGACTACGTTACATATTTATGAGTTTTGTTTCCACTGAGCACGGCGAGCGATCGCGGAAAGAAAGTCAAAAATTAATGAATGCCTAAATATTCCGTACGTATAAATAAATCAATGAATTTTAACATTTCCAGCGCATGATAAAGTTAAAAGAAGTTGTTTTTGAAAAATACAATCCGATGCCGTGGAAGATGAAAAGTAAAAATAAATACACACGTCGTCATGGTATCCAAATTATTTACAGTGGCTCCCATCAAAATCTGTGGTGGTATTCCAAAAGGGAATTATTTTATGCTGAAAGTATGAATCAATTAATTGTATAGTTAAAATCTAATGATAATTTCATGACGCTATTTTGACAGCGTAATTTTAAAACAAGCGTAAAAAATTAAATCCGTATTTTTCCAATAGAAAACAGAATATCTAATCCCTGGCGCGTTTTATTACAAAACGTCCCTTTTTACGGGGAGCTGTATCTTAAATAATTACCTACGTGCAGACTGACCCTTCGTTCTGATCCCAGCTTTGAGAATTAAACCAACTGGAGAGGCTATGTACACTTCTTTATACGCCGCGCGCCGATAGGTTTCAGGCGCCACAGCCTTAAATTCAACCGAGAACACCGCAATAAAATTATGAATGACACCAATGAAAGAAACCATGATATTGAGTTTGTGATAGCTAGAGCTTTGTGATAGGAAGCGTAATTTTAATGATGGTGTTTGGATTGGCATACATAAAACTATGTATAAGTGTATAATAATTTTGTCGTAAAATACATCATTAGTTACTGAGCGGTTTTTCGCATTTAAACATTTACGCTCACGGCCTCTCCAGTTGGTTTAACACTCGAAGCTTGGTTCTGATCCGAGCGACTCAGGCCGTGCGGAACAGCTTGCCTCAACAGTTATTTATGGCGGTCCTCGAGATTCGGCCAGTTAAAAAAGTTTTTCCATTACAAAACTTAACCGAAATACGCAAGAGGTAGACATGAATAATAATTAACAAGTTACAATCTCATTTAGGAGCCGAAAACAGTTATTGCCTCCAAACCGGAAAATAACGTGAGTACTTAGAATGAATTAATCATTTTGTTCACGAATCGTGAACCACGATTTGCTGAAAAATTAGCTTTACACATAACTTTACGCTTTCAAACTTTATAATTTCAAGACATGATAATTATTCAGTGACATTGATTGATGCATGATCTAAGTTATGATCTAAGTAATTTCTTAAAATGTATCATCATGAAAATATCTGTTTTAAATCATTTACACATGCCTATCTCTATATTTTTGACTGCCCTACTAAAATGCAAAAGTTTGTAAGGATGTATGTACGTTTATTATTCAGTTCAAGCTAAATTTACTCGACGGATTGTTATGAATTTGGTACACGGGTATAATATAACGTGGAATAACACCGTACACAGGGTAGTTTTTATCCCGAAATTCCCAAGGGAGCGAAGTCCCGGGGTGCAGCTAGTTATAGATAACTAGCTGCACACCGGGACTTCGATCTTATTATACCTAACCTGCCTTGTTAAGTATCATAAGATAAAAAAAGATAAAATTAGTCAGTTGTATTGACGATGCCACAAGCTCCAATTTCAAAATGAACTCAAAGTATTTAGAATAGTTTTTTCTTTCTTTGGAACCAATATAAATATCGTTCAAAATTAATCGTCTGTTTGAACTGCGCATATTCAACAATTTAGGTAAGTAGATTCACAAATACAAGTTCTAATGCAAATTTTATCTTCTATATTTAAAGCAAATTATTCTTATAAAGTATCTAGTTCAGTAAAGGTTTGGCTATAAGCCACACCGGATATTCTCTCTCTTTGAGTTATGGCGTCGGCTTCCGCGTGTGTATTTCCGGTGGCCGATGTGGTGGTCAGTTAATTACTCAATGATTCATAACTAATCAGGATACTGCTTATCCCCCTAATTTTGTAGGTTCAATATAAATAATGAAGCAGGCTTAATAGCCATATGTATGTATAAATATGGTGGCTTTTACATACTTACCGAATTTTCAGTAGATCAGTCAGTATAATGATGCGAAAACAATATAATTTTTCTAAAGTCTATAGGTATGGGATAGTCATTAAAATGAAATTTTATATATATTAAAATTTGACTGGTATTTGTAAGCCACTTTGAATCCATAATACAAAGGTCGTGTAGGTACATTACACCTGTCCATTCATGAATACTCGAAGCTTGATTCTGATAGATAGGTACTGTGTTTTACACTCAAATTTCATTGTTATGGAATATACCTTCCTACTAAAGCCTTAAAAGACATAAAAAAAATCAGTCAATGATGTTAAAAAAGTAAGACAGATTATGAAAATAAAATAAAAACACTTTTGATTCAATATCCGAAACAATGCCGGAAACACGCAGTTGAGTCAAGTTTCCTCAACAGCCTGCCATAATGTCTGTTCTGTTCGTCGCAACAAGGGCTAGACAAGCCGTAATTTATGGCCCAGAGTTGGCCCTGGTTGTCCCACCGCGGTCACATCTGTTTCCTTTCACGTTTAAACTGCTAAGATGTTGAGATATATAATGTCGCGGTCGCGGATAATGAGTGAGTCCACAGCGCCTGCTTGCACGCTCATGGCAATGATTTAGTGTTGCGGTTCTGATTTATTGCTATTTAATTTTTATGTATCAATATTTTAATGTTTCGAGTAAATTCCGTATTTAGGTATTAATTAAATAATTTAGTTTTTCAAGTGAATGTAAAAGAAAAAAAAAATAGCTATAGCTAAAACGGCCAATAAAGATTAATTGACATTTTTTATAACAATTATAGGTATTACTTATTCCAATCCAATAATGACCCATACCACAAAAACACAAAAACAAACATTAAACGTAGACACAAGTACCTCTGATTTTAGGGCTGTATATTGTATAATATAATTGTGTAGAATAACAGCCAAGATTGAGTTGGCTCATAGCATAGGTCGGATAGCGCGAGCCGGTTAAGACCAACTTTGTTACAACTTTCCTACAATAACATACCAAGATGTAGGGAAATCTGGAAGGGGATATTTTGTTCAATACTAACGGCTCGTCCTGGTTTCGCTCGGGCAATAGCATAATAAGTTATACATAAACCTTCCTCAGGAATCACATCTATTGGTGAAAACCGCATGAAAATCCGTGTAGTATTTTTTTACTGAAGTATATGTATATAAGTATAGTATATGTATATTTTGCATGTGTTTGATGATAGTAGGCAAAAATACATAAATTATCTATCTATGTATCTAATTAATCATTTCCGAGTAAACTTTCAAGTAAATAAATTGAAACCTTTAAAAAAATTAATAATGCTAAATCTAATTGACATTATTTAATTACATGTTATACTTAACAATGTACGAGATTCTTGGTAATTGCGTAACAAGTTTTTTTTTTACTTTTCATTACATTTTAAACACAGTACTTACCTAAATGCTGAATAAACATAATAAATTATAAAATATAGCTAACTGAAAGGCTAAAATGAAATAATTTCATGGGGCCACGTGTTCCGCCTGCCTCATCCAGAACTTCATGCTCTTGTAACTCAAATAACATCTTATATTGTTGCCTATATTTCGCAGCTCAATTTGGCCCGTAATAGTTTATCTCGAGTTCGCCGAACATTTTTGGCTTTAACTAAGAGAAGACCTTATGTAAATAAATTTCACTGTATACTTGTGGGTGAGTTCATTTGTGCCTAAATAAATACCTGACTGGTAAATTATAGGTGTGTTACTGTAATGTTTCCAGTTAGTTTTGGCGTAACAATTTTCGTTAAGTAAAAACTCCTAGCCTCCGATGCCCTATATGGCTGAGGTAATAATCGTTTGTTACCTCAGCCATAGGGCATCGGAGTAGAGTATCGAGTAAGTTCTGGAATTTATTAGTTTTATTTTTCTCTTTTTTTCCATAATTGGACTATCTGCATTGTGTAAGTGATGACAAATGAGGATAGGAAATATTTTTATTTTTTAATATAAAATTAAAAATCTATTCTATTTATCTGTACGGCTCATAGAAAGAGTTGCTTTATTTTGAGTTTTGTAAAACAAAAGTAATGTAAAGTAAACATACTTTACCAGTAATTTTAATAATATATCTACAAACAAAAAAAAATGTATTCCTTTTTCAAGTTTAGGAAATGCTTATCAAAAGTAACAGGTTTAAAAACGATCTAGGAAATAATAAGGCAGCAGCTCAGCTACGAATATTGTACGGAAGGCTACGATGTCTCTGGGGAGTCGTAGCCAGGCAGCTACGAGCCGTAGCACCGTCGTAGCGTACGGTAACGAACCTAGAGTTGACAAGTTTTAGAGCGGTCCATTTTTTTTATTGATGAGATAAATATTGGGTATGGAAGCGGAATGTGTGTTCAAATGTTTTTTTCTTTACGCATGTTCATCACTCTCTCTCTCTCGCTCTTCAAATTTTGCTATAAATTTAGTTTGAGTATTAGTTTAGGTTTCAATTGAATTTGCAAAAAAAAATAACTTATGCTACGTAATGAAAATACCGCAAGTGGTGGCAATACTACCACCATATTCATTTGGTATCTACACAAAATCTGAGATGCGTTCACTTTGGGTAGTTTACATCACGAAATAATCGTAGTATAGGATTCTCACAAAAAGATTGTCAAGACACGCATATCACATGCATGTCATGGTTTAACTACTATGGATGCCCGAGAATATATAAAATGGAGAAGAAAAAGTAGGAAACGCACAGAAGAGAGAGACAGAGAATTTAGAAAAAATGTTCTTTCTACGGGATTTAAAGGCTTTGTTGAGAAGAACGTAATCAGTATCGTTCATCGCCCCACGCAACCGGTAGTTGGATTTCTTGAACCGTGAAATTTTATCAAGAGAATTAATCTCTTGAAACTTTCCTTCGCTCACTTCTTTATTTTTTATATTTTAATTTTGTCCAAATTGATTTCAGGCTTAGTGTCTTCGGATTGGTCAATTTTCATATTAAATTAGATGGAATCTTTTACATTTCATTAATAATGATATATATTGGAAATGTTAATTTTGAAAATTA
Source organism: Plodia interpunctella (assembly GCF_027563975.2). Classification (NCBI taxonomy): domain Eukaryota; kingdom Metazoa; phylum Arthropoda; class Insecta; order Lepidoptera; family Pyralidae; genus Plodia; species Plodia interpunctella. Next base: position 3,716,182 of record NC_071297.1, on the reverse strand, counting down.
ACACGTCATTTATATAGGTATTAATAAATTCAAATTCAAATCATTTATTCAGAAATTAGACCTACACTCTTCTCGTCAATTTTTATATTTATAGTTATTTCTCACAAGCTACAAACTACTGGCATTTCGGAACGACCACTGCTGAGAAGAAATGCCGAAAAAAACTAATTTGAACAGTGTTGATCCCTATCATGCCAGATCGGCTTACCATTTTCTTACAATGTTTTTTTCTAATAATATATAAAAGTACATAATGTACATAGTCAAAAGGTATATCAAAACAGGTTATGATTGTGATCCGAGTGCTGATTATAATATATATATATCGATGTGAAACACAATTAACTTACATAAAAATATTTAAGAAACGAGATGACCAGTTCCCTCTGGCAGCACCCGTTCACGAGTTGACGCATGGAACAGCCATCGCGTAGCTCAACCATAATAGAGGGAACCTCACGACCCGACCCACGCATATTTTTCAGTGATGGACGATGGATGGTCTATAGAACTAATTAGAGTCAAATTGTTTAAATACATAAAAAAACTTACAATGCGTTAATAAAAAATCTAACTTCAAATAACGTACAACTTTTTAGACATAGGAATATAAACTCCTATTATAAATAAATAATTTGAACAAAGATAATTGTTGACGGCAAACGTTTCCTTCTCTTGCTGGAAATGTGTTATTACAGAAACATGGAAAAGGCGTCATTTTAGTTTTCATTTTCTATTGTTAAGGATCGTACACATTGAAACGTGGAAAAATATTGGTTATATAAAGACTTTTATGAGTTCTGTGAACTTATCCTTGTGCCTTCCTTAAGTTAATTTTAAGTACTATGATAATCATCTTTAATAATCTACATGTAACTTCATTTCTCTATGATATTTCTACTCTAGATATTTTTTTAATCCAACGATGGTAGATCTAGCCTGCTTTGAATGATACTTCCTTAGGGAAATAGAATATAATGTAAATTTTCTTTACGATTTTATTACTGGTTTCTTTTAAATTTAACGTTGTTTTAGATTGATTGAACAAGTTGCCCTATAAACTTAGCCCTAGTCTATATTCTAGGTATGACCCGGATCACTGTAAACATAGCTGTGGTACCCTATTATTATACCACAATAACATATCTTCTGAGTGTAGGGTGTGCCTTGGATTCGCATTCGTTTTGTTAAAGAGTATTTTTTTATAAATTATATATATGTATATGAATTATCTATATGAAATTATCAACAAAACTGTAAGCTGGCTATTTCTGTACATAGGATATTATATTAAAGAACGATAATTATGGGGGTCTTCATGGAACTAATTTTTTTTCTATCGTTCCGCTTGTATATTTATGTTCGCGATTCACGCAAAAACTACTGGATGGAATCGGATGCAGTTTTCACAGAGTTGTATAGCGTATGGTCTAACTTAAAATTTAGGTTTCATCACGATACATTGCTTAGAACCTGAGATGTTGACAATAATAATAACTTATGAGCGGACGCACGAAAGAAACGCGGGCGAAACCGCGGGTAAAATCTAGTTTTTTATAAATATCATAAGAATATATATAATCAATGACTTTTATTAAACCATTGACGTTACATCTGTCCGTTACTTTTATAATGGAGCTAGTGTCTCAGTAGGTCCATCATGGAACTGTGAACGGTAATTGTGACAATGTAGCATCATTCTGTGTAAGATGCATTTAATATCTTTGAAGTTCTTTTATTACTAATCAAAGTTATTAATTCAGAATTATGCAATTTTAAGTATATTATAATCTATGTTATCCAAAATAAAAACTTTGACTCAACTTAAACATTTGTTATTTAATTTATTTTATTTAACTGCATGATAACTATTATGCTATACTACAACTAATCAAATGTCTGTTTAATGTAAAAAAATAAAAAATGTCAACAGTTTCTTTAAACAATGAACGGCGGTGTTCCAAATAAAGCTTTTGTTACTGAAGGTACTCATAAATAAGGTTGGAGTTGTTGAATATTTGATAAATCAGACGCCATTATCGGATAGGGTAACCGGGGTAAGCATGTCCGGACCACAAAACAGAGATAGTGCGGAAATAAGGCTAGAACTTGGCTAGTGCTCTGCTATACTTTTTTTTTAACGTGCGAAAAGACCCTCGTCTCGTCCATCCAGCCACGGGAAGCCGGACGGGTATGTGGGACTCGAACCCACTAAACCACACGGTGCCAATGCCAACCGCAACCAATACAATTCCCTTTTTCAATAATCACGACATTCTGTTAGTTTAGGTCGTGCAGTACCCTGACCAGTTGGGTATTAAAAGCTAATAGAGAGATATAAAGCGATTCTATTGGTTGCTTGAAACATAGCTTCAGTTAGCATAGCATTAGCAGAACACTAGTCGAGTTCCAGTCTAAGGGTGCTGACTCTGTCATATAATTTTTGCACAAGAATGCTTAATAATTATGTATGCTAGTCTTAATCATTACAACTGTTTCTCTTCATACAAGGTCAGTAGCCCATGATGGATTACTATACATTTTATTATGACTGAAAAAAGCTCTAGAGATAATTTTTCAATCCAAAAAGGTATCTACGAGTCGTTTACTTCGAATTTGTTTAAATAAGTGGACAACTAAATAAATAAATAAATAGACAACACTTAAAGGCTAAGTACTAAGCTTGTATCGCGAGTCCGATGGACAAAAATACAAAACGACCACAACACACCTAACATACTCATACAAATATTTACGACAACAGGTACAACTATTTGTCCGCGCTATGGCAATCGACACCAGAACATGCAGATAGCGGACGGGCATAGTAACCATAGACGATATTCTTTAATTAAAAAATTATAATATATCGAATATGTATCTAGAATACACACTTTCGCTGTTCTGTGCGCACGTCCGGACTGTTTCGTTTCGATCGGTGGATGTAGCTTTGAGTTGTACGTGACTTTAACGCCTTCTCAACTCTCTCCTGAAATTATGAGTTGCATCTTCGCTTTTCGAAGGCGCTTTGTTGTCTGTATTATTAATTTTATTTTTAAATATGTTACTCGTTAGTCATTCTACTATAATAAATTTAAAGTCGTGCATTATGAAATTATCTACAATATGGCGTCACTCATTTTTAAATGAGAATGAAATTTTTATGAAACATTTGTTTTACTAAAATTAAGTCGGCTGTTAATAACGTTATTCCTGACGAATTCGTCAACGGCATATCCTAACGGTTTCATAGATGTTTTTATTACAGGACGCGTATGTTGTACATTTTTCTTGAAAGCAAATTAACTCATATGTTATATGTATTTCAGACAAAAATAATTTAATAAACAAAGACTATTTATCCTACACTTTTCGCAATGAGGCATTCATTAATTCACCAAAATGCGATAAAAAACATCTTCAGTTAAGTGGTTTATATTTTACTTTTTTAAACAATATACTTATCGTATATTTTATTGTTTTCTAAATGAATCAAAGCACGAACAATTTCTGAATACGAAAACATTACTTTCATCCACGCTTTTACCCAAATTCCCTAAAGCACGACTGAATATTTTATGTTATTTTACGTTTCCGAGACATTGCTGTCTAGGTGAGCATATATTATGGTTTATAATGTCGTTTGTCATCAAGACACATAAAGACAAAGGAAAAATCAACCAAATGTTAACCTTAAGTTACATTTATTTGAGCTTTATATACAGGTGACAAAAATTAACTATTCTTTATGTTATATTTTAGATTCAGATTAAGAAAAACGGGTATTGTGACAATTACAGATTAGTTATTAAAATGACTTAAAGTTTAAGTACATTTAGTTAATGTTAAAATATGTACGGGACGCAGTATTTCGATTTAGTAGTTTAAAAATTAAAAAGAAATAATAATTATTTTTACAGAGTTTCCTTTTTAAAAATTATTGGTTATCTGATTATGTTTTTGTTTTGTCAAAAATAAAACATCCAAGAAGATCTCAAATCACAGGCACAATAACAGTAAATATTAAATATCTCTTAAGTAGGGTATCGTAAATCAACAAAAAAGAAAAAAAAAACAGGGAGTTACAAATAATAATTTTAATTATATATTTTTTAATGAATCGTACGTAAACGATTGCACATACAGAGTAACAAGACAAATAGCATAGCAAGGCATTGCTGTATTATCATTATGAAATTTTAAAAAAGTTGTACAATTTTTTAGCATATTCTATGTGGCCAGTATTTTCAAATTAAACAAAAAGAACCTGATATAAAAATATTTCTTGTATAACGTAAGTTAAAAATAGTCCAACAATATACTTAGATGTATTTTCTGCCTGCCAGGATCAGTATCGTTCGCATCATGAATCTTTTATAAGTGTGTCCTATATCAGATCGATAACTGCGTCACCATTGACTATAGTAAATCTTTAAGTTCTGTCTGTATGTCAACATATATAAAGGATATCCTTCATAATATTATGAAAACCTTGATGAAGTATTTATAGATTTTTTTTGAATGGGATGATAGGTATTTAATTTTTTAAAGAAATACCATCGCCTAAGAAAATACTGCAGGAAAATGAATCTTATTTACGAAAATACATTCTTGTCGTGCAATACAATTCTGTGCGCAAATCCTCAAGACGTCTCGGATTTTCATTACCAATCGAGTCGTATCGAAAAATGAGGGGCGGATTATAAATGCAATGTTGGAGGCTTTATTGCCGACTTGCAAAGGGAAGTAATGCAAGGGAATTGAGGGAAAATTAGGAAGTGTTAGTTTGATTTCTTTGATATTGAAATTGAATTGAGAATTGTTTTCTGAATACACTAATTTGTAATGTTATTATTGTTTCCAAGTTATCTCAAAATTTTAATTGAAGTAATGATTTTAGGAATTACATCTGTCTAGCATTACGTGGCTAGTCGATGGATGATACCTTTCTACGCTTAATGATAATAGAAGTAGTTCTGTATTTTTATGTCTTTGATTACTTTTCGTTAGTGACAAGTCTGGGTGATTGTTGAATACATGATGGCCTGAATTCTTAACACGGAGCCTTGCAACGCAACGTAATATTTAATACATATCCGATATCATTGCAAATTATTCTTTATTACTGTTGTATCATTGCCCATGCTTGCTGATTCGACTTTATGCAGCTGACTACACGGCAGTAGGACAAAAGTCGAATTGATTTTTGATAATGAATCCATAAAATTTGCATAAATGGATAAACCTACATAAATATGTGTTGACATCGGATCAAAATATCAGATTATCATTGGAAATTAAAACCATTTGGGGTCATTCAATAACATGTATTCACATAACATCAATGACAAAATCTTTTACTTACAGTTTTTCCATTAAAATATTACAAATACTACTCTTTTAACAATACAGCGTAAAAATTGGCGCCTCGTTTGTACCTACACAGATAATATAATATACCGGCCGGCCTAGTAACTTTAGAAAAATCGAGGTAATGAATGTCAGCAAAGGAATCATTAACAAATAGTTCACAGCTGTCAGTGCAAATAATCGGTAATGTAAAAATAAGTAAATCAATAATTATTATATTGGTACGCGTTTTCAGCCAACAATGAATAGGCCTTTCTGCACCTTTCTATTATGATAAGTAAAATGGCTGCATTATTATTAATTATTATAAAACGTTTACATAACAACGAAGTCAAGAATTTCAAGCTCACAAATCATAACGCTGCCGAGCATGCGGAAGCTAATCGAGAAATATTCCGATTCGAGCAGAATGTTCAATTACTCGGCCTGATCTGGGAACGCCGAGATTGGCGTTGCAACATTACAATGCATAACGGCGGCTTGTTTATATTACAAATTGTGTTCTCTTTCCTCTTATCGTTCTTTATTTGATTGTTTTATAGGGAATTTCATTTCTTTCCATTTTGATTAAATTCTCTTCCAAGTAAAAAAAAAACTAGATAAAAATTCGTAATAGCTATTACAATTCCACAGACAGACATAACTCTCTTTCAGTAGCCGGAGGTTAAAAAGAAAACTCTTAAAAATCGCTTTTTGAAGAGGCCTGATTTCTCTCTGATATGGAATTACTAGAACATCTATAAAACTATACCAAAACTTTTCAACTATTTTCATTGATATTCACGAATTTATTAAGAATATAATTAAATCTATACTTACAAGTCATAAAAAATTAAAGAAACTGAATTCCATAAATATTTTTTTGCAATTAATTAGCAACTCTTCAGCGACAAGCCCACTTTGACTTCACTACTTATTTGCACCTTAAAAGGCAAGCCCATTAGCAGAATGAGCGTCGAGCAATGAATGGAGGTCATTCAGAGTGTCGTCTGCCTCCGAGGGGACCTTTGAGGTTCGATGAGACGGCAGAAAGTACGAGATGAATACGAAGCCGTCTACGAAGTATTGAATTCAAACTTGACGTTTTGGTGTTATTTAGATAGGACCATGGAAGTTATATAAATATGGTAAACGTTATTTATTATTATTATTATATATTATACGCCTGTGCGAGCACCCGAGCGAGGATGATCTGTCCTCCCATACTGGGACCATTTCACCCAGATTCCCGAAACCCCTGATGGGGTGCAGGTTAATTGGTAACCCTAAGTTGCCGGAGGTCCACTAAACCTACCTGTACCTTAACAAAACCTGAGTAACTGTCCTACTGTTAGATATTTTAAACCCTCTTCTGATAGGGGCATCCGAGCCTATTAGATATTGCTCTTCTGGCTGCAGCGTATGCGGGATACTCAGCTAAAAGGTGGAGACTGGTTTTCTCTTCATAGAAGCTTGGACAAATAGGATCTTCTTTAATTTTGTCCTAAAAGTTAGCAAATATTTTTGATTTATGGGCGTAATAACAGAGAAAAATAATAATTAATTGAACTCCGTATAAAAATCATTTATAACCTACAAAATTACCTAACGGAGAACTTGGTTCATCAATACAGCAAACTTACTTAACTAATAACTGTTAATTAATAAACGAGGAATGAATAAATTAAAATAAATTAACAGACCTTGCCAAGTACAAAACTAGTCAGTGTAATAAATTTCTTAATAATAAAATTACAATATTCTCCTCTAGAGTTCCCTTAATTCCGATCCTTCGATTATAAATTGGAAATTAAGAAAATATAAGAGTAGTTGTAAATGTAAGTAAGTATACAAAATAATTCTGGGCTCAAATCTTCAGGAAAACTAAAACATTGTCACACAAAAATAGGTGAGACACCCCTTATCACGTTTTCGCCGGAGCGCAGCGAAGAGTCGGATATACGATAACGAATGCAATTTGCCGTGCCAGTGAACAGTTTAGGAGATCCTACGTCTTACCTGCACTGACCCCCCTCGATGGAAAATATAGCGCTTGTTTCTTTGGCAACAATAAAAATGTATAAGTTTTTTACTACTTAAAATGTAATTTTTGACATAAGCTTTTATTGTTGTCAGAGATTTGTTGTTACAAAAATATCATGTCCGTGCAGTAAACCGTTGAGGAGCCCCACGTCTGGAGCCGGTGGAATTTTTAAGGTGTGACTCGCCGAAAACGTGCGTGCGAACGATTTTTCCTTCGATTACATACATTACGTATTTTTGAATCGATCTATGACGAATTTTCAATTTTCTGCAAATCCTTAATTTTCTATTGACAAATGCAATGACCTATATGCGGGTAGTAAAATCCTAATTCACAATAGACTAATGCCCAGGGGATCACTATTTAGCCTTGATAATCCCCCTTCATAGAAAAATGAACAATAGCCAGCACTTTTATGTAAATGAAATGAAGGGATCGAATGAGCACATTATTGTGGATAAGTAAGGGAGATCGATTACTTTACGAAATTATATGGGAAGCCCTTAATACCAGCCAACTGTGTACTAAGATTGATTTTTGAAATTGATGAAATTTAAATTTTTATATCTACTCCATTAGTAGTGCCAAGAAAGTTCTTGTGTATGTTTCATTCCACGATGGAATTCAATGGCATTCAATGAGGAATACAACTATGAAGAAATATGCATAATACCTGAAAGTGGAAATCTTATATTACTAAAAATACGCGTAAAATATAGAACAAAAATAATAAAATGGTTGGTTAGCTTTTTCCTTGACTGACGAAACAAAATTTAATCCAATAAACAATATTGCCAATAAAATATAGCCTAATTAGGAGTCTTCTCGCCTCAAAACAGTCGTTTTCTTTGCCAAATGCGCCCATTATAGTATATTTGCGCGCTAAGCTCGAAAATCGATGGGGCTGGTGTACCCTCTCGAGAAACTTTCTAACGACATAACCGCGTGCAATTGATATGCCCCAGGAGTAGGCCCATTGTAAAGAAAGGAAAATCCCGATCTGGAAATCTTGGAGTTAGTCGAAATCAGTATTCGAGTCGTGCGTCTGCCGGTGTCGCTGCGCATGGCGACCCCTCCTGCGGCGAACTGCGCCGTAATTTGACTTTGTTGTTATAACTCAGTTTTAGTTGTTTGTAGCTGTTGGATTTATTAGTTTAGTGGAATGCGCTAAATAGTGTCAATGTTGATGAATGCGGGGGTTTGTGGTTGATTTTTGAAAGTTTCGAATGATTCAACGTTTTGTTTGTAGAATGTAATTCCTATGCGCTAATTGCAGATAACTTAAGGATGTTAGGTAGTGAAAATTACATGAGCGATTAATGTTAGTTTACATCCAAATGGGTTACATGATTGAATGTAAACTAATTCAGATGAACTAATACATTTCCACTGCCAATTCAATCCTTCCGGAAACTACGAGCAAATCCACTTTGACAATCCTAGTACCTAGCATGTAAACGCATATTTTGGAACGGTTCCATTAAATCTCTGTATTGTCGCGGCCAATCCCATTCAACTTGAATGGGGTACACCGCGCTGGATTCATCAAATTGCATTCAATGGACGTTAGACCACTCGGCGAGGGTAAAAATTTGAATGGAAATGTTCTAGAGCACCCACAACTTTGATCTTTACGTATAATGAAATAAGGATTAAATAAGTTGTGACGAGTTTATAGGAATGAAAGGATAGTTCTCTACGTTCAGCCCTGGACGGTGGTCACAATACACCGAATTCGATCTGATATTGAAATTGGAGGAGTAACGTCGATTTCTCTTTATTTTAACTCTGGTTAGTGAAATCCAATCAGAACAGTTTAAATCTACAGTTGAATTTGCGTTTTCGGCCAGTGTTCCTATTCCTATTTCGTTTAGTTACATCTTTGGATTTTTATTATATGTTGTGCAGTATACTGATTTCATTCGCTTTTTTTTATTGTGTACGGATGTGTAAGTACGGACGGATGCAAATATTTCTAACTTTCCTTGTAATCTTTCCGCACCTTAGATCCGCACGTAATCCCCATATTTGGGATATTGAGAGACAATAAACATAAAATTGTTATAAATTATCCGCTTCTTGATTGAATTCTATTATTCTACTCTCGACTTTCCACTTTTTTAAGTAGTACAATTAAGGACATTATAAAAATATTGATGGTACTTAATTTTTTATTAAAATTAATACAGTCTAAATCTTAGGTATATTTTCTTAAAAACCATATTCAAATTTTGATTTGTTGTTCAATAACAAAAAGTATGATACCATCTCCCCTTTTTAATGACTACACTAAGGTGTCTTTTAAACTTTGGCAGTTCGAAAATTGCTTCAAAAGTTTATAGATTTAGTCAAATTTCTGGATGGTTTATGTCAAATCTATGAGGGTTGGTTGGCTCAATGCATTCACAGGCACGGAGGGTTTTGTCCCCCAAATCATGTCCCTCATGTTGATCATTAATGATGCCATCTCTCTTTCGCTTTAATGTAGGTTACTGTGTAAACAGTGCCTTGGGGTGGTTGGCCTCTGGGATGCCACAGGCATTGTAGACAAAGCCAAGACGAAGGCAGTGTGACTATACAAAGATACTATGAATATGGAACACAAGAAGGTAGGTACGATCAAGTGGAATATAATTTCTTCTTTTTTGTTTCTTTACAAATATCGTGCCAACATATAAAATTTTATCTAATACAAAAACTAAAATTTTATATATTAATGTACAATTAAAAATCTTAAAGGTACAGAAAAAGGTAAAATCATTCCGAAGACTCGAATACGGTCAGGTCAGGAACGATCCCGTAAATGTCTATTAGTACCTCCTAATGAACCTTAATACAAAATTTTGTTTTTCTATCGCCCAGTAGTTTCAGTAGTAATTAGCTTTCGAACTGTTTATAAAAATTATAGGTATTTAATGAAAAACATTACAAATATTTAACAATTATGTACTATACATTCATTAAATGTTTAAAACAAACTTCTGACTATTTAAGCACAGCCGAATGCCGCAGCTAGTTTTAAATATAATTCTATAAACCCTCTCTATCCGTTACACGTTCATTTTTGTCCATAAAGGGCTTGTTTAGCATAATTAGAAAACCCCAATCGTATATTCCACAGACCACAACAAGAATTATAGCTGTCTAATTTCAAAAAGCGACTTAATTGCGCATAAAATATTTAAGATAATGTTGACAATAGCTAATCCTGCACCCTTTCTTGCATTGACCATAAATTAAATGCATTTACTTAGCCGACAGACGCGTACGCGCGTCGACCATTAGATGCAACGTTGCAATAGATGCACAAATCACTTACCCTTGTAATATTAAGATTTTTTGTAATAAATACCTAAAGTACTTTGAACGTTTTCATGTTGAGCATAAAGTTTAATTTTGAATGTGAGCTGTGATGTAAAATTGGGAATAGTAAAATGAGACTTTATGCGTTGGCGTTCGGGGTATAAATAGGGGAATTTTTATCATAAATGGATAGATAACATGGTGACCTACATCTCTGGAGAGAGACTTAGCAGCGTTAGCAGTATCTACTGGGAATAATATTTATGGGGTGCATTGTGCACATGACATTTTTATGTTTTAGGCGTTGCGCTTGATGGTCTTTTGTTTCGTACAAAATGACTACATTTACTATGGACTGTGAACAAAATACTTTATGTTTGTTCTACATATTTTTGATTAAAATTATAATCAATTAATAATACTTCGGCTGTAAGTAATAAATCAACAGTTTATTATTCCCATACCAATTGAAAATACAACAATTAACTGACGCACATGCACAGAAAATTAAACGCAAATTAAACCATCTGAAATAGTGCAGAATACATTAAGCTCAGCTGCTAATTCTTAATAGTTTATGCAAATGTATGTCAAATGCCTTTGAAGATATCTTCTATCTCTCTCACACTCCAAGATGAAAACAAAATGCTGATTTGCATGTGCAAATAACAGTGTAGTGAAATCCAAACAGCAATTTCGCTGACAAAAGCGAGCCAGCTGCGTTTTGCTTGGGACAAGAATTAAACAATAATTCCTTGTCTCGGAATGGCCGTGTTTTAGAGCCGAAATTTTCCTCATTTCGATACAATACAAGTGAATGATGGAGATTATTGTTGATGCCAGCTGATGGCCCGTGAAACCTTTGATGTTCTTTGAGTGATTACTGCCTTTGTTTCTGTAGCGGATACTAATTTGTATCAAAAGATATCAAAACATTAATTTTCTTTAAGTCTCTGTATTGTATAAGATTTTTTGACTTTGATAAAAAAAAAATTAATATTGATTTTCTGTACAAGAAACCCTTATATTAAAATATGTTTCAGCTATATGCTAGATGCGGTCTCTCCGCCGTCCGCTAATTAGATGCAGCCTATATATATATTAGGAAAAGCAAAGATAATTCTGTGGACGAAGGAAAATGCTTTCAAACTATAAGCTCAAAAAAGCAAACCGTGCATTACGAAAAAAATTTTAATCTTTGCAGCATTTCACTTTATCGCCATAACTAAATTTTCCATGGCCATTTTTCTCTATTAAAAACAAAGTGTATCCCATTAAAGCGACCGGTGGCGGGCAAAAATTGCCAAAAATCAATAAATATTTCGTTCCCTCTAATGTGATGATGGATTCGTTTGTCCTTATCTGTCGCGGGATCGTCGGTTATTTTTGACCCTTTTGTGTTACTTGCACTGCTATATGTGTTGTTCAACAACGTCGTTGTTAAGGCAAAATGTTTAAAGTTTTTATTGACTTTTGACTGTATACTTAGATCGCAGATCACCAAACTTTCACATTTTTTAAAAGTGATAAGTCTTTAGGGAGTCGGGCCCTTCTGAATCTATGTAAAAAAAAAAAAAATCGCGTACGTGACCAGGGTACTCCCGAAGTGCAACCAGTTTTTTTTACCATATTCGACTTTATGTATAATTTATAATAATGCAGAATGGTTTGATGACTGTTTTATTTACATAAATCGTATATCGTACCATCCGTTAATGGCTATGTATATAATTGTTGTAATAAACGAAACAATTAAATTAAATCAAAACGCGAATTTAACTGTGTGATTACACACATAGGCTATTTTATCGTGTCTAGCAGCCATATTAGGGTACGTTGTGACAAACTTGCCCCATGACAAGCACCCTATGTCGTTTTAAGACGTATATTTATTAGACGTTTGCACGCAGTACCATGCCAGTGCCCTATGTTAGAAGAAACGAATACCAAATAAGATAGGAAACCAGATTACCAGATTCCATGAGGGAATCACTAGGGAAGCATCTATAAAAATCATTCAATTAATATTTTAGCATGTAGGTATACTATTCTATCCAGCTCATGCATATTTATTTTAAATTTCTCTCAATCATTGTTATTTCATCACATCCATACATGTCATTTACTTTTAATTTTTTTTAAATTTTTTACCTTTTACACATTGTGCGCAACACATTATAAGTTTAAGCTCTCGTTGATCAACATTAAATCCTTAAACATTAAGTCATCATCAACATGGGCGCAATTAATAAAACTTTCAATAGTCAATAAAGAATGAAGATTGAACTAGAACATCCGAACTCGTTGAACTATCGATCATTCATTCATTCGTTTCATCATCAATGGATCATCTCGCGACCGTAATGACTGCCATTGAAAGAGTTCAGATAATTAATGAACCCGTTGAGGAGCTCATTGCAATCGAGAAAGAAGCGCGTTTGTTTATTGATACACCTATTAAATACTATGTCGAATGTGTGCATAGAAATTGTAGAAGAAAAGTATAACAGACCATAAAAAAGCATAATTTGTCATATGAGATAAATAATTTCAATAATACAGCATCTTTGTAATTACTTTACTATTTACATTATCTATCTTTTTCTTGTATATCTGTATACATACATGATAAATGAGTAGAGAAACTGTTAAGTAAATAAAGTTTGATACAGATAAGAAGTTTCGACAATTTGCTAAAGCAACTATTTCATAAGTTTATAAAATCTCGATTTGTCAAAGAACAAGTTTACGAGATAGTTCCATAACTTTGTACTGTTCTTGAGAAACACATTTACTTACAAATATATAGCTAACGATTAAGAAAATTAGACAATGGAAACATTGCGTGGTTGTAACTTGGTTTTTGGGAGTTCGCCCGTCCTCATATTTCAGAGCTGTCTGAAAACTTTAATGCTATCAAGTTTGTGAGTAATAGCGAGTGTTGCCAACAACCAGCTCAATCTGACGACAACCTGTCTTTGGCCACATAACATACACCGCTGTTTTGTGGTAAGTAGTTTCACATTCGAATAGATTTTTCTACAAAATTAATAAATTTTTAAATTTAATGTTTGTTTAATTCAAACAATGAATCATCATTGAGAAAAAATCTATTTTATAATACATTTGTGAAAACTAAATCAAAGTCGATTCATCAGTTTGGAAGTTACGATGCCACAGATACATAAATATATAGACATGTCAATCTTATAATACCTCTCTGTTTGGATCGAGAGTTGAAGATTGTTGATGAGAGAGTTGATGGTGGTACCTACCTCATCTGATCACAAAACTTCATTCTTTTGTTCATTTTGGTTAAAATTAAGCTGTTGCTTGTGATTTTGTACGCTTGTTTGTTCATTTTTCCTCATTTCCATGGGAAATTCGAAATTATCTCTTAGTACACCTCCTACAATATATCAAGGAGTATTGCTTTGTAGGATTTAGCAAATTTCTAATTTCTACATTTAGTAATTTTACCATTGTCTGTCAATCAGCTACGAGAGAATTTTCTGTATTGATTGGTGATTCATGAACGAATACAATATTTATTTATTTAACTTAATTGTTGCAAATATCACACACGCCGCATAAAAGTGAAACATAAAATCTACTCGACATCTAGGAAACTGCTATAATATACGGACTGAAAGTACCCTTAATACTGTGTTCAAGTGGGCGTTCAGAGTTCGGAGGCTTTTTAGAGCAACACTTCTGAGCCTTTTAATATCACCCCACCTCGCTCTTATGGGATATCTACGAGCAGCTACTTTTTAACGGCATTTACACGTTTATAATGCTACTTTGTGCATTTTTGATTTACCGTTATAAGATGAAAAGACAACTTGATATTTAAGATGTAATTTAAAAGGAATTTTATTTTGCCCATAATTTCATTTAGGTACAGTTCTCGGCACATCTACCTATCCCATTTCTGAAAACGCCTACTAAACCCTTTCTTGCCAAAATTGAGCCACTTCCATGGCTTTATTAGAAGCTGACATCAAGCCAACCTGAGTACAGATGTTTGTTTGGGGACAAAATAATTGTAAAATAATATAATACTATTTTTATACACGCCCATGTCGTCCATATACGAGTATACTAAGTGCAAATAGTAAATACTTACAAAACAGATTACATAACGTCCTGGCAAACACTATAGAAAATTTGCGCTTTTATGTGATCACAGCGGCACACAGCAACTCAAAGTGTCAAGTCAATAAAATTACACTCTGTATATCAGGAAGAGCAACTCACGCCTGCATCACGCGATAAAGCCATCGGGACACACGTGATTGACTTTAATTCACTTAATTCACTCATCGGGGTCATTGTCAAGCAGTAACGTCCTTATAAAGTAGCGATGACGATTGCCCAAATTTAATTAAACCTACCTCTGCCAACCCTTTAGAATGGGCTCTAAAGTCCTGGGCACATGGGGTACAGTTTTGTAATTTTATTAATGATGTAATAACAGTTCTGTCAGACACATGTGTGTGCCCATGAGCGATAGTGAAGTCGTTAGTTCGGACGGGTTAATATGGAAGGGTTGGATGGGACTGTCTATGAAACCCGTTGAATAAAGTGCGATCATTTAGTTAACTTTTTGATATTCATAATTTTTTTTAATTACAGGAGTAGTAACTTTTATAGTAAAGTGTAGCGGGAGCTTTGTAATAAGTAGTTGTATTACACACTTAGATAAAATGAATTGACATTTTTTGGTGTGAGTTATTGCTAAAATTAGTAATTGCAGTTGTATAGATGTTCCTTAACCCTAAAGTCTAAGAACTATATTACTCAGTTATCTCAATTTTGTATTGTACTTAATAAAACAAATATGTGTATGTAAAATAAAATGAAATAGAAAAGTTAATTAGATTTCATTCTCAATCAGTCTAAAATTTCAATACGGTACACTTCAAAATACCTCCAATGATTTCCAAAAACGGTGAAAAACTGGAAATCCTCTCGATCGTCACCCCGCCACTCGAACAAGAGTCCTAATCACAAACGTTTTCCATTACCGTAATTGACGGCCGCACCTTCCCTCCAAATCATATTTCAAGCAAAATAAAACCCTCCCGTGGCTGTGACACAACTTAATTTAGCAATTAACCCGTAATTGGATTACATCCGTCATCGGTGAGTGGACTGTGGGCTTCGGAAGCACCTGGCAATCAAATTTGTAATAGGAATAGATACAATTTTAATTAGAATTATATTGTCCTCGGTGTCTTATAGTCATTGATAACATCAACGCAGAAATTTATTAATAGATATTTATATCTTCGTGCGATCGAAAATTGAACATTAGTCGAAATGATCCTAAAAGAGAAAAGAATATTACAACTTCTCATATGTATAAGATATATATTATTATAAATGTATTCGTAGGAAAAAATAAAGTACCTAAATATATAATGTTCTTTTGTAAAAATATTTTTTCCTTCCACTCCTATTCAAGCCATTATAAAATATTTACTTTGAACGCGTGACCGTTGACAAACGTGCGCGAAAAAAATTCACCAATTGAGAGAAGTTTTGTTTGTAACTGTCGACGCGAGACCCATTCTCATGACCCGGTGGCTTGATCAGTTAACTTTTAAAGCTCATTAAAATAGATGGCTCATTCGGATCGCGTAAATTTTCAGCGGAAAATTAAAACGATACCCGCGGCGACCCGCGCCGCCATTGTTAAAAAGGTATGCAAAACGGAACGCAAGAAAAAACGTCGCGTGCGTTGTGTGTGTTACTTGGGCAAAAAGTTATCGCGAGGGTTAACCTACTTTTGCTTGGTCTGTTTTGTAAATGCAATATGCAAAGTTTTTCGTAAGATTTTGCATTTAAATAACTATTTTATATTTTAAACAGCAATTAGAAAGAAAGTAATGAAAGCAAGAAAAGTGTAAGTACTTGTATGACTGTGAATTTTTTATCGGCATTATTCATTGGCTCCATAATTTTGAATTTTATGTTACGTACCTGAACTCGGCCTTATGGTTTAAAAAACAAAAGATAAAATGGCGTAACACAGTACAAAGATATGAAAACATTATCCTAGAAACACTGTAACCATTTCTAACATCGAACTGTGAAACCATATTCAAATGTATTCAGTGATTCGAAAATTCTGTTATAACAACAGATTGGTACATTCGGACTGACATAAAATGTAATGCATTTTGGTTTTGTGACTGTTATCAACAGGGTACAGCCGGCCTCCGGACCACAAGCTTTAAACACCCGCCAATAACGTACTTATCGCAAGTACCACCCTTTTGGTTTATGAGGCGCAAATTGAATGCAACAGCAACAATTGTCGCTACCTACACGTGGTAGGCTTTTAAGCTTTACAAGCTTTCATTCCATGTGTAGCTTTTGTCTGGCGACTCTATTCAATGCCCATAATTAAATTTTAGTACTTTTGTGTGGTTAGTCGAATGGTAATTATTATGTTCGAAGCAATCGTCGTGCCCAGTGGTTTGGACTATTTGTTGGTCAATTTATTAAGCAAGCAATGTTTTCGTATAGACCAGACAGGATCCGTGAATTGTCAAAAATATACAATAATACGATAGAATATTTACCATTAACACAATTTGCTACTTTTCATTCACATTGAGTGTATATTTCTGAGTTAATTTGTAAGCGATAAAACTATAAGGGAGAGTCGATTTTCCTATTAATGATGTCATAAGGTTTTTGTTATATCTCGGAAAATACCTACTTTAGATAATTCAATATTTTTTTCACATAGCAAATAGGTAATTCTATATTTGTGGAGCATCAAATAAACGTGACCATTGCTCTATACATGTATGTACATATATTTATCTTCTTGAATATCTTTTTGAAGAAGAATCATGTTGGTAAATTGAAATGAAAAACTAGCATATTAGTAATTCAAATTATTTTATTAAAAATAGGTTTCAAAGAATAAATACAAAAATTAGAATCCGATTAAAGATTTTTGTATATTATCTCGAATATTCTATTTTCATGAGTGGTTCAACACGTACACAAAAATAGGGTTTAAATGATTGTTTAGTATTGTGGCGAAACTATTTTTTTAAATATATATATGTAGTTAATTACCAAAACTTGCTACATATAATATGGTAGATGGCATTAAATTAAAACTTATATTTTAGAATATAAATTCTAAAAGAGTTTATTAAGAAATAAAAAATTGCCACAATCACAAACATTCACATTTTATCAGTTCTTTGCATGATTTGAATTTATAAAAAAATGTTAAGACACCTTGCTACATTTTATACTGTAATTTGCAACTAAGCAGGCGGTTAGCGACACAAAACCTTATTTAGGTTATAAATTCCTATAAGATTAGTGAAATGTTTAACAATTCTGCGTATAAACAATAGTTTCAGACATTTAATACATAGTTGTGAACACTGTCAATACGTGTTCTACGAAGCATTCAAGATGTATTAAAACGCACGCTTTGTCAATAATTTTAATTTAGTTCTTTATTTTATTGTACAGTCAACCGCAATAAATTTATTTTTCTCATTTGAGCGTTTTCCCGATTCCTTCATCAGCCATTGAGCGTCGATCCTAGGTTCCGCTTTCCAACTTATTCATGTGTGCTTTACAACTCTGTGTGGTGGTAATACAGGTCAAAGATATTGGATAGGTTGAGGTGCTGTTGACTGTTTACTTTCTTTATCACATACATACAAAGTTTAAATAACTATTCTACTACTTAGACTGTCATTTTTTAAGTATTGTCAATAACTTTCCGTGCGATTTTAATACGTCCATAATTTAGCCAGAAGTGCGAAAATAGGAACTAGAGATTATTCGGCCTTCCTAGTAGCTAATATCTATGGCACGTTTTTTCTAAAAACCAAGCAAGGTATCCAAGTTTGAAAATAAATATTCAAAGTCAAGATATATATATCGAAGTATAAAAGGCAATCAACTTTTATTACATATTTACAAAATAATGATTTGGGCGACCACATATACATAATCAATTCGGAGAATCACAAAATAATTTATATATGTGACAATTAAGTGACATTTGAATAAAAAAAATACACATAATATAAAAATAATAATAATTAAGCAGGAATGTATATTAGTTATAGACCTGCTAAATATGTTTTTAAACAACTTATTAGAACAATCGTTTAGTATTATTTCTGCATTTAATATCATATTATGAATATACTACAGTAAGTAAATATTATATATGTTATCGCCCATTTTATAACATGTTTAACTATTAGATGCCTAGTACAGATGATATGCAATAATACAAGTCGTGCTATTTATTCATAATAACAAGTGGCTATATAAACTCATATCACATTATATTACGTAGATTATAACTTCATTTTTCGTAAAAGCTTTCTCTGAATTTTACTCACAACTCCAATCTATGTGTATTATCATTAACTAGAGATTCTATGGCACGTAAAATAATACTAATTTTAATCTAATCAAATAACACAATCAAATATTTTAAGTTTTTGTTACTACTTAAATAAAATAATTTATACCAATAAGTTAAAAGTGATGTTAACCTTCTAAATTAGAATATAAGAAATTATTTAGAATAGTTCAACGAAATGAAAATATTTTAATTCGGTTGAACTATTTCATTTGTATTTAAAATTCTTATTGATTTTACTATCATTTCTTATAATCCATTTAAAAGATATTAAAAAAAATACCACAACTGTTTTGACCTATTTACATTAATTTTTAAGATGTAAGTATTTTTAATTTATTGCCAAGCGTTAATTTGTTTCTAGGTTTTTTTTATTCGCTTCCTTAACCTAATGATATAACGATTACAAATTCGTTTATTGATATTAAGACGGACATATCAATTGAATTCTATCAAATCCAATAATAACATTATAAACATCTATCAGAATTGATAATATCGTTCCCAATAAGATTTTAAACATTAGGGTCATACATAACTACTATTTACATTATTTACAAAAGGTACCTAATTAAAAGAGCAAAATAAGAAATGTCACATGTCCACAATTTAAAATTTGCAGAATGACATTATGAAAGTGTTCAACAATTTTTGACATTCTAGTTTGTCGAATTAATTCAGTACTCGAAATATAGCTTTACAAAGACTAGTTACAAAAGTTAAAAATTAAAAGAAAATATATTAAATATAGATATCAATCGATTGTATTGTGCTACACTTAGACCGCGGCTATTAGGCCTATTTTTGTTCACTCAGTTCATTCACATAGGCTTCAGTCTTGAAAAATGTAAAAGTAACAAAACATCGCACTGACCACAAAATTCTTTACACAACGATCTGTACAACGTGAGGAAGAACTGCGATCTTACTTTGTGACATCACTACACTAATTTAGGAAAACTTCGGTCTATACGTCCGTTTGGCACAGGTCGCCGAAAACCGGCAAAGCGTGATACTACCGTGTTATGGAGTCAGCTCTCGTGTGAGGGGCAGGGGGTGGGTGTGTCGGGGCTAAGGATAGCTGAGACGGCGGCGCTCCAAGACTCCCCTGGCCATGTCTAAATGATGTCAGTCGAGATATCGTCCTCGACCCATCAATATCAAAGTTAGGCCTCTCATATTGATGCTGAGATCGTTGTCTCTGCGGCTGCATGGCTTGCAGCTCATCATATCCACCATCTTCTGCGTAAGTTTCATCATCAGACTCGTCTTCGCCAAATGCTCTGTAGGTTGTTTCAGTTTCAGAATTTTTCCTCGAATTGACCCCGTAAGTTCGTCCTATTAGCGACTGAGTAACCTCTGTCTTCGTTTTCTCTCCTTTTCTTTCGTCTAGACTCTGGTTGTATCTTAATTGAACCTTTTGTGTCTTATCTAAAGACGGCAAGTCGTAGAATTTCAGAACGTTTGGATGTCCTTGGAAATACTTTTCACTGTAGACGTTGCGATTGTAATATCCACCATTGCTAGCTGGATATAATTCTTCATCTGGTGCATATCGATTGTCAAAGTTATCAACATTCTTTCCTCCAGGTGGAAACCAACCCTATGAACAATATAAAAAGTATATATATAGGCTAATCTATCAGTATGATTATGTTATATTATTATGGGGAT
Organism: Plodia interpunctella; assembly: GCF_027563975.2. Classification (NCBI taxonomy): domain Eukaryota; kingdom Metazoa; phylum Arthropoda; class Insecta; order Lepidoptera; family Pyralidae; genus Plodia; species Plodia interpunctella. The sequence continues at coordinate 3,695,387 of NC_071297.1, read as the reverse complement.
ATGTAGGTTTATGACCAAACTTTCAGTGGTACAGTACTAAATAATAATAATAACTGTGTATTCAGATAGCTTAGATCATAAATGTTAATAACAATTTCACTTAAAATTATGTTAGTAAAGCGGATTGTGATTTACTATGCAATGGGGCAAGTAAAGCTAGATGGAAATCACATCATACATTCATAATCAATAGTGCCTTCCATATTTCTACTTAATTTCTATAAATAATTTTCTGTAATGTTTGATCTAAATATTTATTCTATTTTTCCATACTAATATTATAAACGAAAGTCTGTCGGTTCGTTTTCACGGCTAAACCGTTGGACCGGTTTTAAGGTAATTTGGTATTTGGTGTGTGTTTTAATTAAGGAAACCTGTCCAAACAGGCTACTTTTTTCGCAAATAAATATAATGGGGGTAGTTTGTATGAAAATCATCTATTTTTCGCTTTCGCAGAGAAATTAACAGAATCTAGTTAACAACATAACTAGGTAGTTTTAATGTACATACCAATGAACTGACACACTGCCTGGTATTCGCAACAAGAGTGACCGACGCATACGCTGCTGGAGAATTCGCAGTTTTGCTAGTATTCCAGTCATTTGGATTGGCCCTAGCTGACGTCACTTCTGCATATTCCGGCAATTGTTGAGTCACTTTATCGTATTCAGAGTTAACTTTCTCTTTGCTATGATTCGGTTGGTTACCAGACATACACAGTCCTGGTTGATTCTCCATCCACAATAATGACTCAGTTTTAGTCACTGTGTTCTTATTGTAACAACTACTTAACGGATGTGACAAAGACACCGCCGCTTTTATGTTCATTTGTGTGACTAAACTCGTGCCATTTGAATCTGAAAGTCAACAATAATATAAAAATTCCTCAAAGTCAATACTTAATTGTATCAATTCCATAATTCTTATGCAAATCATCTCGTTTACCGAAAGCTTAAAGATGTAAACGCGCAACAGTGCAAACAAACCGAAGAAAATTGGCTTAAAGGTAACTGGGTGAGTCAACAAACGAATCGCCTCGGGAAAACAAAATAGAAAACATTTACATTTACTGGGTCTTTATTTCTCGGATTTGTATCATTCCTTTGTACCCGAACGTGAATGCAAAGTGAAAGAGATCCAGTGCGCTCAGCAGAGAGGGCTCGTGCTACCTTTCAACTCGAAAGTAATCTAGCGCCCCTCCTCGGCAAGGCAAAGCCTCCATCAAACAAACGCTCGACGCCCGTGCCACCCCACGACACCCGAGGAATGTTTTTAATTTTGAAATTCTGATGCCGATTCCACGAAAAAAATGTAATCGTTTCGAGATAAGCTAAATAACTGTTTATTTTCGAATCACCCCATCTATTCGACGAACGCAACAAGATGACATTAATTTTCAAATGAGCAGTGTGACCAAATTTTCTTACCATAAATATTAGGGAGCGCAGATTTCTTAGCGAAAATATTGTTTTTCCGAATGTAAATTATGCCGCCAATCACAATTATTTTGAACAACACGATAGCTCCAATCAAAAAGTAAAACCATGTTTCCATCACGAAATCCCCAGCGACTATGGATACGTCACCGTTCATGGGATATCTGAAACAAATTGAATGTTCACGATGCTGTATATTGGTATAAGTACAAATGTCTACCTTTATTTTTTACATTCTCTGTTTTTTAAACCATAATATTTTTTTATGTTAAATCCTAATATTTAAGACGAATGATGTCGATCACAAATTGTCTTTGTAATATATAAATTGTAAATTATGCATAAAGTTTACCTGGACAGTGGATCCAGTCCGACGGAACGAGAATCGATATTTAAATACACTTTTTGACTATACGGACCAAGTCCCACTATGGTTTGAGCGGCAATTTGCACAGAATAACTCACTCCCGAAGTCAAATTGGTCATAATAAGGCTCGTGGCTTGGTGCACAGTAGTGTTTATTGCGACCATAGATTTGTTAGCAGGAATGTCCAACCAGTTGACAATCACATTGTACCCTGTTATTGCACCATTTTGTAAATGCGACTCTGGCGGCGACCATTTCAAATGTACAGTCGTCGTGTTCAAAATAAATAGTTCAATATTGATTGGAGGACCATCTGGGGCTGAAAGAAAGTAAAATATTACTTACTCAATCTGTTATAGATAAGATATTGAAAGTGTTTGATTTTTATTAAGATCATATTTACCATCATCCAATGTTTGAGCCGCCCTAGAATTGGAAGGCTTTCCCTCAAATCTCTTATAAAAAGGGATAAGGAAAAACTCGTATTTTGTATATTTTCTCAAAGAAGTAATTTCATATCCAGATACGTCGTTGGAATGCAGAATAGTTTTCATCTCGTATTCAGTAGTGATATTGTCTAGGGGTCTGAAATATATGAATAATCCCTCCAAGTGATAGAAGTTCAGTATTTCCCACATGAGCTTTATTGTTCTTGCATCAATTGGGGTAGCTTCAATTAACTCGACTATGTTATCAGTCAAAATGTTATTTCGGTATTCCGTATTGTTGGCGTACACTCCGCTTTGCCACAAAGAGTTTGCGTCTTCGCCGACAGTAGCCGAGTCAGAGACTGGGCTCGGAGCAGACAACCCGTGCGAGTTTTCAGCTCGAACTATAAACATGTAAGTTACTCCAGGTATAAGCGACTTAGCTGTATAATGTGTTTGATGTACTCTCTTTGCGATAGGTACCCAACCTCGAGAGTTTCTCGGCGTATTGTTTCCCAATAAAGTTTCTCTAGAAAATACTTCTACTTGATATCCTAAAATGGAAGATGATCCAATTTTATTGTTCTGATTCCAACTTATTGTTACGCTATTGTCTGTGACATTGTAAATTTGAGGCTTTGTAGGCGGACCGGGTAATGCTGACACGTCGGCCGCACGGAAAAAGTGTATGTTGGGGTTTATTGGACTGTCTACAAGTAAGACACCGCTCCAAACATACTTTCCGTGTTCAGATGAAGCGACGCAAGTGTACGTGCCGCTATCTGTTTTATCTAAATCCTTCAATATTAGGGTCCCATCATTAGAGACATTCCTTCTGTGATTTTGTATAACTGCTTCCCCTTCGAAATACCAAGCAATGATTGGTTCAGGTGTGCCGACCGCTGTGCAGGGGAAAACAGCCATCGATTTTATAGGTAACGTTTGGTTAGAGGGTCCATTTGTTATGATTGGTGGTGGGCGGTCATCGTCTGACGTCACGCTTAGTTTCCCTCTCACAAACGAACTGCCGGCAAAGTTTACCGCAGAACAAACTATCGAATGTCCGCTATCATTTTTATTGGTATCGTTGATAGTGAGTATCGTAACTCCGTCTGATACTTCTGACGCATGATATTTGCCTCGTGTTGTGCCAGGGAATATAATGGTCCTATTTCCCTCTAAACTCCAAAACATGGTTGGCTCTGGCCTGCCTGTAGCTATGCACGTAAAAGTTGCCACTGAACCGCTTTCGGCAATAACTGAATTAGGCCTTAATTTTATTGTTGGTGGATCTAAAAAATAAAATAAAATTTTAGTACTGATTAAAATTAAAATGCTATTTGAAAACATTCAACTTTTTCATTCAGCGAGGAAGATATTATTTATTAAAACGTAGATAGTAGATACCAAATTAATTTTGTTTGGTAGTAGGTAGTAGAGTAATTCACGTACTTATTTAAAAGAAATCTCACCGTATACAGTTAGGTATCCACTAGCACTAACAGCACCAACGGAATTTTCGGCTTCACAGGTATATTCGCCCTCGTCGCCCAAAATGATATTGTCGAGTCTCAGACTTCTATCATCGAGGACTTTGACACGACCGAGAGGCATGTTTCCACCTCCAGCAGTCCGTCGCCACAGCACGTCGGGCAGGGGGTCCCCACCCACCCGACATTGGAACGTCACGCTGCCGCCAGTCTGCGCCACCACATCCTCAGGACCCGTGATTAAGTACGGCTTAACTGCACAGTGAGAAATTTCTCTCAGTATTACTCAACGGCGACAAAAGCCGTCCCTTATATTTCAGCGTCAAATTACAGAAATTAACAGAATTCAACGTTCAAATATGAATGGTGCACGACAAATCTCTGTCAAATAATTGAAGTGGAAATTCACAGTGGAGAAAGCATTCTTGTGGAGGATGGAACTTACTGTGTATTTTGAGCGTAGCGACTGCAGATTCCCTTGTACCCGCTGCATTCCTTGCGATGCATTGGTATCGTCCAGCGTCGGTTTGCCTCGCATCTTGTATTACGAGACTTCCGCCGTCTACTAGATGCATTCTGCAACAATAACCAAAATTCAATAAAATCGTATACTAAACAACAAAAGCAAACAAAATTATGACTACATCTCATTACTTCGTAACAAAGTAATTCAAATGTGGGGCGGAATAATTCTATAGGAAATTAACATTTAATATAGGGAACGGTGAGTCAGAACTATTGAGATTTTTACTTGATTGCTTGTTGAGCTCTTCAAAAATCCCCTCTCTTTTATAACTTTGATGTACCCTCCCCATGACTGTTAATTATTTTTATGCTTCACCATACGTAACGACATGCTCCCTCAAGATGCAACTCGGATCTCATAAAAATTCATAGACAACGAAGTGAAATAAATTGCCAATATAACTTTTAACTGAAATTCAATTTTGTTGTTTGAATTGATTTTGGGAATCTATTTGTATTATCACAATGTCAAAGTCAAAGTCAAAATATGTACTACGATTTATTAACTTTGTTTCATCATATTTCAATGTTCGACACAAAATCAAATAAATTACGTTTATATCAGTTTATTTCATCTCTCAACGAAAAACAAAATTAAACCTCGAAGTCAAAGTTGTGTGAACAGTAAAACTTTGCGGTATTACCATTAATTTGCGTTTATTACTATGTTGATTGGTTACGAAACAACAGCGATTTAGACGCGATGCATGAGGTATTCAATATCAAACGGTGCTCTCTCACAAGACTATCATATTTCCTACCCCCACTTTCATGAGAGGGTCCACTCTTAAACGGTTCCCGTGAATTTGGATCCTTCACTCTTACTACTTGTACGTTAGACCTCGTTGATGTATCGGTTTTAAAATAGTAAAAAAAGTGAAATATGTCGTTATATTTAGCAGAAGACAAAGTTAAATAAGTTTGTCTGAAACCATAAAATAAAAAACAGTAACTTGTAAATAATGAAGATTTATCGAATATCAAGTTTTTGAACAATAAGTTTCGTTTAATAATAAATTAATATTTGAAGAACTTACCTTGCATCACCATCAAAATGAAGAACTTGGCCATTTTTCTTCCAATAGACATTAGGTTCAGGAGCACCTCTTGGTGGTGAACATTCCAGAATGATGGTCTCGCCTTGTGCGGTCTGAGTGGATGCCGGCTCTAGTCTGAACTCTTCACGGAGCACTACAAATATGTCATTTTATTAAAAAGATCCAACCGACCTAAATATAATTATAATTATAATGTTTATTTACTCAATCTACTTAAATAAATAAAAATTTGATCGACTATTCAGAGGTGATAATTCTTGAATGTGCTGTTGTAATTTTCAGATGTAAATCAAATGAAATATGCAATGTAATTTACCTGCAACGTGTAAACTGACGTTTCTGCTTCTCGCTGTACCATACTGATTCGTTGCTTCACACCAATATACTCCAGCATCTGAATGGGCTCTGCCATGTGTAGCCCTCAGAAAAAACAGATCGCCAGCAGGCAACAAACTTCTGTGCGTATCAGATACAACTAGGGTCCCTCCTTTGTACCATTTTATGTTAGGGGGAGGTGAGCCTCCAGCTCGACAGTTCAACGTAGCTGGTTGGTGACGAGCGACGGTTACGTCTAGAGGCTGCTCTATAATGTAAGGAGCCTCCCCGCTCATTGAATCATCGCTAAGTCCTCCTTCCACTAGATCTGTTGACAAAATATCATTATTACTTACATAAATATTGCGGGGTAATATAATTACTTCATAAATTCAAGAGGTTTTGCCAGGCTGCTTTTAATCAAAAGCATACTGCCGACTGCAATTTCCTGCTTTATTTTAAATTTACCTAACAAAGACTTTAGTGGGCTACGGTTTATTTTAATAATAGGTGGAGTATGTCATTTGCAGCTACTCTAAAGCGGCACACAATAATAATGAGCCATAAACACAGGCTTGCTGAAGGGTACCCCAAAGGATGCTGGTAGACCCCTGTACTATTTTACTCTGTTTACAACGATACGCGCAGATGTTAGTTTTTGACACTTGAATTGATGTATGTCTATTGTTGTGTGCGCTATTATTGTTGCGAAGTAAAAATCGATCAGCGAAAAAAATTCGATTCGGTGTCCGGTATTTGCGAAATAAACCTTCGAAAATGGTTTGTGACTCATTTTAGACACGTTTTTTTTTGTAATAAAATCAATAAGGATTATTCTTTGTATGGAGTAATTGTGTTTATTTATTCACGTGTTCCGACGTTGAGAATGCGGTACGATACAAGGGCTAATCTATAATTGAATCTCCATTCGATTTGCTATCATTCGATTTTTGTGTACAAAACCCGGTTTTTGATCTATGTTATTTAACCCAATTTGGGTACTTAAAAAATGTTCTTATAAACAAAAATTTAAATGGCTATTTTCAAACTTATTCATGAAATAAATTGAGAATGTTGGGATACAAAGTGATATTTATGGATTCAACCGAACCATTTAAGATAAATCTAACAAAAAAAGATTGCACCCATGGATGACAAAAACGAGACCTTGCATAGACTGCACAAATGATAATAATAAATTATCTGTCATACTCATAAACAATGCCATGCAGGCGAATATAGATAGAAGTAAGATTTAGCAGATTGGAAAGGACATAAAATATAGTTTATGTTGATCTCGATACGTTAGTTTATCGCGCATAAAACGTAACTTTATTGGATAGTTGTGCGTTATAGCCGCATCGATTATATTCGATATTTGGCGGAAAATATCATTTTCTGATACTGCGACAAATATTGTATGTTATGATACAAATATAATGTAAAGCATTGTTTGAAAGCATTTATGCGAATAAATTTAACTGGTGCATTCTATTCATAATATATAGCTCATTCTTGTGGCTTAGATAATGCTGATGATAAATAAACACAATTGTAATACAAGGATTAAGATAAAAAAGCCATGCTAACAATAATAATGAAGATTAACGGACCAAATCCAAGTGTAGCATTGCTGGGAATCTCACAATCGCCCACGCCGATGGCAAAGGGAGTGATTTCGACTTGCGTCAGAGTAGTTACGTTCTATTGTTCAAATGTCTTTGTTAAAAAAAGTTTGCGAGGGTGACTTTCGTCCCCTGCTAATTTACTGGCACATGTTGACACGCGTCGCAAGAAAAAAATAAATAAAAAATCGGTTATGAGGACACGGGTTTCCCATTTAAGTTTGCTCGCAGACCAGGTCGTATATATTGCAGCAACTGTATATTTTTAACGTGTAGCCCTTGGAAATCTTTAGACCAAACATTTGGCTGCTCTCACTTCGCACGGAAATGTAGGTTTATGGTCGTGTTAAGTGGGTTCGCTTTGATCCACAGATTATTTTCTAGTTTAACACAAACCTGGCATTGCGATATGAATCAAGATCAAACACGGATTAGTCATAAAATAATCTTTGATCGTGCGTATCTATCTTGTAGAAAAATCAAATTAGGTACGTCACATCTAATCATGCGATCGTCTTCTGTGTCTGTAACTATCACCCCATGCAACTTGATAGGCGTTTAAATTTCGAATATCTAATTCTAATGGCCGTGATTGGCTCCCTTAGGAGGTAATCATGATTTTCCAAATTTCGAACACGTGTTCAATTCGGGGACCCTCTTGCAATTTGAAGCCAATGGCGTTATTACTAGCAATGTAGTTGTCGCGACATTTTTGACTTAATTGAGCTTGTTCAGATTGCTCCGAGTGCAAAACTCTAATTAAAATTTCGAACTCACTGAAGTTGAAAAGGTATACGCTCATTTCTACGATTATTAAGAACATTATGTTGTTGCATTTAATAATATACTTGCAATGAGTCGTGAAACTGCCGCCTTATATTTACAGATGATAGTTCAAACACAGACAAATGTCACGGTTAATGAAATAGCACTTAGGTTTTATGGTGCAAAAAACGGAACGCGCTCCTTCGCACATGTGCTAAGAATTAGCCGTTTGGGCTCCAACAGACGTATGGATTAGTTTAATATGATTTTCGTGCTCAATGTTTGTCTTGTAAGGCGTTCTTCTAATGCATGAAGGGACAAATTGTTGACACAGTGTCATCTTTCATAGGGCCGCCGTACCTGCTAGGAATGAGGGCAACAGGACTTCTGATTGAAATAAAAAGTTTAATTATAGAATACTGATCTCTATGTTGTCGAAATAAAGTAGATAATTTAAAAACGGAAAACAGTTGAAAGTTGTAGCCATTTCGATGTAGTTTGCGGAAAGACGTTGGTGACAGTTGTGTCGTTTCTTTTTCTTTGTTGTGACTTGGCGCGTGGGCAGATGGAATAACATCTACTATGATACTGCTAATCTTAGCCTCCACGTTGCACGTCTATAGTTATTTACTTTATGTTTAAAATAACATAGGAAATTTCCTTGTATTTTGACGGAAAAATATTTTTCTATATACACTTCGCACGTTTCCCATGACCTTTACCTAATCCTAAATTAATTTAATTCGCCTTTCTATATGTGTTATGTGATAAACTAGTAATAATATTTTATTTTTGTCTTTCTTCATGTCATAGAGGGCTTCAACTACTAGTGATCATGGGATCACTAGTAGTTGAAGCTCTCTTGACTTGGGCCTTTTAAGCAAAATGATTTTACCTGATTTTAAGGCCTAGTGGATAAGCTCCATTTTTATTCACTTTTACGTGGCAATAAACTATAACATGCAATATTTATAATGCGATTTAAAAAAAATTATCTCCGTTAGAAAAAGTAATATAACTTAACAAGATCAGATAAGCTTGATAGAATTACTTCCAAAAGATTACACCACTTCAGAGATGCGTGCACGGGAGCTTACAAAGTAAAATAAAAAAATAACTAAGTTTGCAAACTGAAAGCTATCTGATCGGAGAGCTTTTGAAATGATGTCGGCATAAAACGTTTTCGGCGATGTCCCTTCGCGATACCATTGATATTAGCGGAACAACTAACATCTATATTTAAGACTACTTTATCTGATTTAAACATATAATAAACAAAAAACTGCGCTATGGACGTAAAGAGTTATAATACCTGCGTAGTCAGAAACACTTCCGTCAAAAACTCTAAATTACACGTTTTAAATTTCGAACGCATAAATGTCTTATTTCGACACAAGGGTCGAATGCGCGCCGTATTCATAAAAGTCATAGTTAAATCAAGATTCGAGATATCGGTCCATTTTTCAATTCCTTCTTTAATACAATGACGTGCACTGTGCTAGTGCCTATTGTAAACCGCCCCGAGCGATTGACTCTGTTTATTTTTATTATTCCTTTTTACAACATTTTACGCAGCATCCATCACGCATTAGGCACAAAAGATAGGCGTCGTTTAACATTAGCTTAACTTCTTTACGCTTTGATAACCGCCTGGGGTGCCAGCTCTATTTTTTGTAAACCAACGCATGCGACCACAGTATAAAATAATTCAACCCAAGTTATTTTGTCAGCTGGGGGACTGAAGTTGTCCAGATATTGTAGTTTTTTGGGATGTGCCACTTTGATTGTGAAATATATGCTATACGCAGATGTGGGACTAAATTTACGCATGTGTGTTTTGTTATCCTAATGAGTAGTGTCAATAAGTTACGCTTTCTACTATGCAGTACGCCCCTGGGAGTCGTTTAACGCTGTTTATTTGTTAGACATGGTTCTTACAACACTAAAATCTCCATAACAAAATTGTACGCTTTATAAAAAGGTTAGTTATAATAAAATCCTCAGTGACTGAATCAGTCGAGTTCGTTGTTTTTATTCAACGTTGTGCTGTTTTGAAATTTACTTTATATTTTTTGTGAGGACGCCTTCTTTTAATATCAGAGCAGATTGCGCGACTGGTAAAAACTAAAATAACAAGCGAACTAAAGAGACTGGAGAAGTGACAGGCGAGATTATTCAGTATTGCAGAAAAAGAGCTTTTTGACGTTGCTAAATATACAGAATGTAACTGGAAATAAAATGTTACTTAATGAAAGCATTTCAAATATCAAATACATTTAATTTTGCCTGATTTCAGGCGTAGTTACGAAGCTATATGAATTATATGAAAATTTTAATTTTTATATCTGTACATCATAATTCCATGTCATAATGGAAATTTTAAAAAGGGAACGTTTATTGTAAATATTAATATAGTTTATAGATACTACTTTTTTTAACACCAAAAATTGGATAAATTTTTATTCATTTCTGTATCGTATTTGGATATAGTACTTACGTAATATTACAGACACTGAAGAAGCTCTTGTTTTAAATTTAAAATTTGACTAGCGACACTACCCCTCGTCGTACCATTGACAAATTAGCCCCATATCGTTCGAATGACATGGTTATTTTCGCGTCTGTAAGTGAAGCAAGAAATCTAAGATGGTACCGCAAGGCACTAAATATCTAATAGTGTGGGGGAATCCACCCCACGAGGGTGAATTCCGAGCTATTAGCACTGGTTGAACTCTGCCATCGCCGTTTATTTTTATACTTTATTGCGCTAAGGAGTAAGTAAGTTTGAGCGGAAGAATTAATTCTTAGTTGGGCATAAACATGGGGACATTTTTTGGATAAATAAAACGAGGGATAAAAGTTTGTTAATTTAAATTATTTTATCCTTATAGTAGAAGAGGGTCTTATGATATTGAAAATTTGCTTTCGATTGATGTTTGATGAACATAAGTTTTATGAACTTTATGGAGATTGAAATCATATCCTGAAATTGTCACCAAAGATTTTGATTAAAGATTAATTGTAAATTTATGTTCCATGAAGGAAAACTAGTTAACATTGTGTAATAATACCTACTATAGGGCTATCTCTAGGTATTATTAATTTATAAGTTATTTTATAAGCTAGTTTAACTGAATATAATTTGTATTATTTAATAGTTATTATTTGGTGATTCGGACTCTTATCAGTTGGATCCACCATCCTGATCTTCATGTGATTTAAAAGACACGGAGACGTTATATACTACACCGTTTTATAGGTAAAGGTAAATAACTCGATTAAATAGCATCATATGGTTATCACCGTCGGTAGTAAACATAAAATATATCATAAATTTTACGCCCCAAATACCGAGATCTGCGTTGCGACAGTTGACATAAAATTGTGGCGTTTCATACAGATCATAGCTAAATTTATATTGCCTTTTTTATTGGGTCCACTTTTGGTTCCATCAATCATTGCTGTGGTGATATCAAAACATCTCACTCTTATAAATCTTATAAATTCACATCTTCGTTGGACGAATAGAAACGGCGAAATTTGTTTAATAGAACTTATCACAAAAAAGTAATCACTAGCAGTATCTTTAAGTTAAATTAGCTAATAGTTGCGACGTGTGGTCCCGCCCTAGAATAGGACCACTCCATATCCTCCCATAGATATCGTAGGTATGAATACGAAGCCAAAAAAATTATATTAATTGCACAAAATTTTACTTTAATTTATCCGCGAGCCCTGGGCTTTGGGCGTCACAGCTTCAAATGTATCCGGGTACAAACAACGATAAGGGAGATAAATTAGGTAGTAATTATATGATTGATTGGTAGTGATTATATTTAAACAGAATTTTTATGAATTTGTAGTGAATTATTAGTATCTTCAAAGGTAATTTGGAGGAACGAATAAAATAAGTATTAGGTGATTAAAAAAATATTTCTTATAAAAGCAAGATCAAAAGGTGGAAATTGTACGTACCTTGTTACATCGATAAGATTATTAAAAAAATACTTACTGAGGTAGAAGATGAGACTTAGCAGAGATGTCACCACACTCAACGTGTCCATATCGGCGTCTCTACCACATTTTCATCGGGATGTTATCTTCAATTTGAACTTGAGGTACTTTTTCATTGCTTAATCTTTTCTTTTTCATCTGTAACAAAAAACAATGAAGCACATCAATAAATGCTATTTTCAAAAACTATTTTATGAAAAATAATACTCTGTCTTTTTTAGTTATTTAAAAGTCGTAAAAGTCAAGTCAGATGCCTTTCGACGACTTGAATAAAATCTGACCCCAGTGTTAGCAATTAAGATACTGTAAAAGAATGAGTCTAATATTGTCTAACATGTGTGACATTTTGTCGAAGATATATATTGATATTAATCTGTGAAGATCACTTGTTGTAAATATGTGTTCAAATCTCGGTAAATAAATATGTTATATTGAATCTAATATTTGATTAGTTCAACAAAAATTATAAAATAAAAAAAATACTGATTTTTATTTTTCAAAAAATTCTAATTTGGAACGCAAACACGCGCATCCATTGGTAATAAAATAACAAAAATATTTTCATTCAATCCTATGAGTTTCCACGAACGATATCCAAATATTCCGTGAAGTTGTTCCTCGTTTGCGGACCTCGCTAATCTAGTTTTCGTTTTAGGTTGAATTTAATAAAACCCTTTCCTTTATTTAATAATACGTAACGAGGGCTACACTCTGGCTGGGCCCGGAATCACATCGTCGAGGCAGCCTTTATCCACACGTGCTACGGTGTCCGGCAATTTAAGAAGAAATGTTTTCATAGTTCCAGTTGAACGAAACATTTTTACCGCTTGAAACGAAATTTTATTTGAGCTATTTATTTGCAGCAATGCGATAAATTCAGTATTTGTTTTAAAGTTTATATAAACGGGTCTAAATGAAGTATTTTCGTATATGAATTTAAATTAGAGTTTGATATAGGATGAATGAAATAAGTATATATGCCGATGTGTTGTGTATATCAATGGTCTGACAACTAGAGACGAAGACTATGCTAAGTGGAAGATAAAATATAGGAGAGCGAAACCTGGGCTCCGACACACTATGGCGGTATGAAAGACATAGAGAACTTTACTGATTTTTACTGATGACAATCCTTACATTTATAAAACAAAGTCCTCTAATACGTCTGTCTGTCTATTCGCAAAAAACTCATATTAAACTATTGCACGGATTTTCATGCGGTTTTCACCAATAGATAGAGTGATTCCTGAGGAAGGTTTAAGGGTATAATTTATTAGGTTTTTACCCCACTGAAGCCGGGACGGGCCGCTAGTACAGTATAAAGACACCAAGAGAACCCTTAAATTAAATGAAATGCAAAATTTCAAAATTTCATATTGTTACAATGAAATTTCCGTAACTAATATTCCCAAACATAATTGAACAAATAAACAGAAGACTACCGTAGCGTCGCGTCTTCAAATCAACACTTCTCGCGTTGCAATAATGTAAACAACTTGACAGTTGACAGTATTTATTTTATTTGGATTACTGAGGCGACCATAAACATCTGTCAAATCGAGATTTCAAACTCTTAAACTTGTCTTACTTACGCTTCTCGGAATTATTGCAACTCTTCTAAAATAAACTTTATGTCGTCCCTCTTAAAAGCTTATTAATTTGACACTTTATTAAAAAGGATTAACGTTTCATCAGAATTATTTAGAGGCGTTGAGAAACTTTCATGTTTTCAACATTAAAATGAAACGAACACGTGTTCTCGTAGTTCATTTTATTTGAATGTGTATTACGACATCAAAGCCAAAATAAACCACTACTTCAGCAAATTATACACTTATTTTTTCTTAACAAATATTGAAACCAATACAATGAATTGAAATTGACAGTTTAATATTGGAATGACATGTGATATGGCTGTCTGGAAAAAAATTGTTAATTAAAAATAAACAAAATGCGTTATTTCAAATTTGGAACAACCATACAACCCTTCAAATAGAGTCGAGTTAGTTTACAAAACACGCGTAAGTGGATTCAAAAACTGCGGGTAGTATATTTGATAACGCTTATTGTAACCCTTCTATATGAGATGATTGGTTCTATGGTCAGCATGACCCCGATTTAACACTTGACTAGTTGAAATTTTAACCACTCTTGACGAGGACTTCCGTGATTGAAGAGTGGGTGATAGTGATGCTTGTCTATCATTATTGTGATGTCATAATCCTATCCTATCGACTCACTCAATGTTATTAGGCATATCATCGAAAAAGTTAGGTGAAGAGCTGTAATTATTATTTTATTTATTACGAACAAGTTTATGCCTAGAAGCTAAAACATCATTATGGTAAAGCTGAAGAGGTTATTTTTAACTCATTGGTGATATTGAAGAAAATAATATAGATATTTGTTATCTTCACGCACATTTATTAAAGTAAAGAAATGATAACAAGCAATGATACGTATAAAATAATTATATTAAATAGGTGCTATTACCTATAAATGGAAACGTTGCATTTAATGCAAATTACAAAATCAGCCTAAAATACATCTATTTTGTTTTATGTGATAAGATTCAAGAGGATATTAGTTAAAAAAAATTCTAAGAAGATGCTTATGGAGGCCTTAGAAAGTGCTAGTTGCTGTCATAAACAAATTCAAACAAAACCTGAATAGCCCTTATTAGCGTAAACTTTCTTCGGTCCTGATAAAACTGTTTCCTTATTAAGAGCCGCGGTTGCTGAGATAAGATATCCCTGTGTCCAGTGTTATAAATAAACCCGGATTATAACCAATAAACCCTGTTTAAAAATTATTATAATGATAACGGAAATTCATGCGTTTATGACAATGTTGCAAAAGGGAAGCGTTTCCTGTGGTCATAAATGCTGTGACACAAATAGGATACTAAAAGATAACATCTTTTGCGCAAATATAAAGCCAGACTAAATCTGGTTATTGGTAAATTTTGTTTGGAATCGAGAACAAATTTTCTATTTACATCAGATTATGTAATAATTATATCAGGACATATATTTTACAAAAAACACCACATTAACTCGATAAGGCTACTCGAAAATGGCCTTATTGGTCAAATTAAAACTTTGAAATGGTAATAGATTGTCAGTCTTTCGCCTAAGAGATAGATAGCCCTTTTAGGGTTCCGTATTTCTTGACTGACTTTTATAAGTTCTTCTGCCCGTGCTGGCTATATTTGAAAGTCATTCTCAAAGTCAGTCAAGGAATAGGGATAAACTAAAGACTACAATAAGTCTGTCAGTTTATTTATGTTCTGTGGTAGACTGTCATATGTAAACAAGATCATTTTTATAACACAAGAATATTTTTTACCGTTTTCATTTTTAACGCTGTTCAGTGATATATCTTTCTCGCTCACTATTGGTCATTCAAATATACATACAATTTCCATGTCAAAGGTAGCTCTTTATCACATCACTAACACGTTAGGTTGCGATAGGTGTGAACCTACACTGTTCAGAATGTCGAAATAGACAAATAGATTTACGAATATTTCGGTCCAATTCAGATTATTAGTTGCCTATTACCCTGGATAATGCTAATGAAGTCGACGTATAGGAAATCGAATCGGAAATCACTGGAATTATTGAAATTATGCATATTACAACCATTGGTTTTCAATTAAATGACAATGGCTGTTATAGATGACCGAGATTTGCATTCGATTCGATAAACTATCACTGTTTAGTCCAATGGTTGACTGCTAGAATGCTGTACATGTGATTTTTGCGCAATAATGTTTTGAACAAAATATGTATAAAACTGAATCAGTATAGGTTGTGTTATTAATATGTCTACTGATAGCAGAAGTCACTTCAACTATTATGAAGAGAAGCTGCAATGTTAATTAAATCTGAAATGAAATCTTTACTTACACCTTACACCTTATTTTTTCGCATCCATTTCAAACTTCAATAGCTATGTTGATTTACTATTGTGACTATTTACTAGTCTAAATTTAAATGATCTCATTTTTCCAACAAAATATTTCATAACATTTCTAATTTTGATAAGCCAAAGATTTCAAAAACTTAATTGAACTTACGTCTTCTACACTCGAACTCAGGCACGACTTCTGGTGGTAATATTAATAAACGCACGTAATTATTTCATCCTTCATTAATCTTTGTGGGCTGGGGGTTAACTAACTGCATTGATTGTTTAAGGTTGTTTAAATAAACAAGCACTTACTGTAACCAACGGGACTATTAAAGCTGTTCTCACGACCCACATATGCTAGTTAAATCTTAACCAAAACATCGCGGCCAAGGTTAAGTTTATAATTTATAGCCACTTGTATGACGACGGGGTAAATGGAATATTGTTCCGCTTGGATCCATTGTCTGATCGGTATTGCTAAGTCAAAACTGTCTAGACTTAATTGTGCTTGTGTGATACCAACACGAATGAAGGAAGATGAATTATTCCTATAAAAAAGTATATGCGCTACAGTTGGGTTATAATATTCTCTACTCTTACATTGAGCCAAATTTCATTCAACATATATTTAAAATACAATGAACTATATTACTAAACCTATTTGTTAGCTGTTTTTTTAAAGTCCTATAGTTAGGAGGACAAAATCTCTTGGATATAAGTTATATATAAAATAAATAAATAAATAAAAAATAAACAAATATATATTGAGTAGAGGTAAGATGATATGCCAAATTGAGAAAAAAACAAGGTGTTCTCTAAAGAAATAGGTAACAAAGGGAGTGAACCTAAAATGCATCACAGTGTTGAAACAAAGCAACGTCAGTGAGCCTTTGGCGCACCGAACTTCATAAAGTTCTTCGAATTATGGAAGGTTTATTTGAAGGGTATGTGGTGAGTTTTTATATTATTTATTGTTCAATTGTTTTATTTAATGCAGGAATTACACGTGCATATTCGTGATATTTGACACAAAGTTTTGAAGCAAGCTTTATTAAAAAATGGGGAAACGTTTTCTTTACAGTTAACACCAGGAAGTGTATTATCTTATAATTTATGTAACTGTTGAATGATTGTCGATTAAACTTTAAAGAATTTAAATCTTCGCGTTGACTTTCTCTATAAAAGTAAACATAACGTTTATCAAATTACTACAAAACTTTGTGTCAACATAAGTGTCATTAGAATTGTAGTGTGACACTTGAGAGTTTAATTCTTTGTTGACATGACGACTCTCAAGGCCCGGCTGGAGATAACTTTAGCAAACGAACTAAGCTCTGCGCTTCAAAATGTTTATTTTTCACATTACTGGCCTCGTCAAAGCTTGTGGGCATTACATGATTATGTACGGAACTGGTTAATATTAATAAACTTGTATTATTATTAGGGTGTGCTAAAGAAAATATTTCGCTAGTCATTTTTGGTATTACTGTCACTAAATACATAAACGTATAAGGCGAGTGTAAATTTCTTACGTCATAAATCAGCCACAGTGCAGAAGTGTATGTCACAAACTTATTTATTCTCTCCTTAAAAAATATTAATCTCTCAGCTACTTTCATTGGTTATAGCTACTGTAACCCTATATTAACAACAATTTTAATCACAAACTATGACTAAAATACGTCATATGACGAGCCCACTGCCGCCGCCCTGGTACAACTGATTGAACAAATTAACTAAATTTTTATTTGACCGGATATCAGAATCTGATCTCTTGATCAGATACATAGTAATTAATTATATTATTATTATCGATTTGTCTATATGCCTTCAACAATGTCTTTAGCATTTATCCTCTCATCTATGAGCCGTAAGATTTGTTATAATTGTTAATCGAGGCTGTGAGCTGTACAACAAATTTCTGTATTATTTTTACTTTATGATCATGTCGATCATGAATTATGACAAACATGATGCAGGAAGCTCTCACGAAACCACTTCTTATATGGAGATCACACGCGGTAGTTTTCAAAACGTGGGTGTATTATAAAAATAAATGAAAACATGCATTTTGAATAATGTTTATTTAGACGGGGCTTCTAGGCATGGCTGCGCCGGCGCCCGTGAGACCCACACAGAGAACGATTGATCGCTAGACCTTTTTAAATATGAGTGTTCTACATTTAAATTGATTAATTGCGAAGCGCGATGACAAGCTAAGTGTTTCCAATTTGGGAACGAGTTGTTCAATCGAGTGTGTATTTCGATTACCTACTTATTATTCGATCGTTGAAATAGATTTAGACAATCAGAGAATCTTTCAAGTAATTACCAATTTCATATTTTTGTGACACATTAGTTTCAAAAATATGTTATAGATATCAAATCCAATTTATCATCAAAATTACCTATGTACTTGTTTACCAACTAAAAATTACATCGAATTTTTGTATACTGTTTAAACGATTCATGTTCCTGGGTAAAATCAACATTTACCCGAAATTAACATGAACGTATTCAGAAAAAACCCAAATCATGGCTAAAAACCTTTTGAAAATGAAATCATCCAGCTTGGCACCTTTACCGAAAAGAATAGACTGATAGACTATTTTAATAGAGTTTCAGATAAGAAAAGAGAATAGACGCAAAATCGTCAGATTATCGCGGCTTAAGGCTTTTGTCGCGTCGTGCGTGTATTGCCAAAATTGCGCAAGTTTTTACAAAACTTTTGAACAAAGCGTCCCGTCGTTCACAATGGTATATTTTTGTTCGTGCGGTGGCCACTGACAGTTTGCGTGATGTATTGGACCCGGGTAGAGGATTATTTTTACCCATTTCACTAAGTTTGCATGCATCTATTGTGCTCGACGGAAGCGGTGCCTCAAAGCTGAGAATTTTGTTGAGGTTTTGAAGGTTAGGATTTCAAATACAATACATGGGATGAATAGTGACGATACGTATTTATTTTAGGCTATTCAGCATTGATATTGGAGTTTTCATTAAATAAAATCATATACAAACTAAAAAATATATTATATCCATTATATTGTATGTATAGTAATACATCTAATTACTAAATTTGAATACTTATGTGAAGTTTTCAAAGTGATAGAAGATTGAATATAAAAAAGTTTTTTATTTTATTATGGCGGATAAATATTGTTTTTATAAAGACATGATATCACATACCTATAATAATAAAAAGAAGAAAAAAATATCGATTTCTTCTTGACTTCACAAGAAAAATAACTTTATGGTAAAAAACAAAAATTCTCAATTCAATTTAGGATGATATATATGAATCACTTACTGGCAGTGTTGCATTGTGGTGGTGTCCTGTATGATAGGTTCCATTGGATACCTAGTTCAAGCACCAGTTCTCCACAGCAGATCAATTACAATGTTTTAGTTATAGTATAGTCTAGAAATCTGTATTGTTGTGGAGAAAAAAAAAAGTTTATTTTTATTTTATTTTATTGCATTGATAGATTGTCTCAATAGCGAAGTATGTTGGCAATATCCACAAAAACACAATAACTTACATCACTCATAAAGTATCCGCAAGTTACACCCCCGACTTATTGTGACAAGATGTTCGCACGGCTCGTATCGACGGGATAAAACCGAGCGAAGTACAACAACCAGCACATCCCACCAAAATCATAGCGAATTCACTCCTAATGCCACCGCATACAGGATAATACAGCGTGAATTACTGTAGACTGTACTTTTGTAACACCTGGGCTTTTATTATGATATTTAGAGCCTACAATGATATTTTATTATTACTGCTCGTGAGTTTTCACAATTGTCGATGGAGTGGCTTTATGAACGAAATACATATTTATCGGTGGGTTTTATTAGCACTTCCAAGCTTTTGACACATCATACGGCTACTTATTATGTCGAAATGTATATCATAATATACAGCTGGCCGAACCAAAACAGATTACTACTATTTCTTAATTTTTTTTTAGTTCAACATAAAAAAGTTTTTTTTTCTTCTAAAATTATTATAAGTCGCGAGCGTTTTTGATTAAGACTATCGCGAATAAGATACATACATTTTGTATTGGATAAGCAAATATTGTAGTAATGTTAAAATAAAGTATATAGGAATATATAAAGTAGATAGGAAAACTATTTAATTTTAAACAAATTCAGATGTTTTTATAGACACATCTAAAACCAAAAATTGTATTGTGTCTTACTTAATACTACTTCAAATAACAATGCTCCAATAAAATATTGATACAGCAAGCAGTAGCGACACGAAGTCAAAACTAAGCGCATTATAAATATTTCCCACTTTGATGCTACAAATAAAGGTTTTGACACCTCTATTTCTGACTTTCAAAGAGCAAAATTTTAGTTTATGTTACAAGTCTTCCGTCTAACTTACAGAACGCGGCGAGTTATGCAAGAACATAAAAATATATTTATGACTTAATTTACTAACTAGACGAACAGTAAATTACGCTTCGAATGTCTTTAAAACAACATTGTATCAAATAACGGCCGGCAGGTTACGGTGATAAACATATTAACAAGTGTTCTAATAATTTATTGACAATATCCATGAATTTGAAACTCCTATGATATCATCACGTACCTACCTACCTACTTTAATTATAAAGTTACTATATAAGTTAAATGATTAGTAATTTAAGTTAACCGACTTAAACTAGGTACTAATCTATTAACTTATGAAACTGAATCGTATAAATCACACAAAGAGATTACGCCTGTAACGTTTTCACAATTACTTATTGATCAATATTTAATTTTCAATTTTTAAATCTATTGAAGTGGACTCCGATTTATGAAGGACTGAGAGCTCTTTAATGAATACAATTAAAACGATTTTATTGTATCACGGTCAGGTTAGTCAGTTGTACTTAGGTAGTCTCCTACTTCGTACTAATATTATAAATGCGAAAGTTTATTAGGATGTATGTGTGTATGTTTTCTACGCTTCCACGCAAAATCAATCTACTGGACGGATTTATTATGAAATTTGGTTTAAGGGTAGAATATAACTTGGAAAACATATTGGGTGCTTTTTATTCCGAAAATCCCACGGGAGCGAAGATCCGGGGCGCAGCTAGTATTAATATTTTTTAATAATATGATAGTGGCACCGACTTCAATGCAAGCCCTAGGGACAATATATTTTTGTCTCTAGAATGAAACCTGCTTATTGATTTTGTTTCACGGTTGTGAATGTAAGAAATATCGAAAACATTTTTTTTGTTTTTTAAAGTTCTTTGTTTTTTTTTTAATTTCTATGAAGTGTAGTAAATAAATAGCCCAATTGTAAATGTGACAACACGTCCCAGTGTCAATTCATACTTATTCATATTAAATTAATTAGCATTTAGTATACATTTTAGATACAAGACAAAGCTTTGTGCTCTGTTTCGATAACAATATGCCATTGAATGCCACATAACTAAGTATGAATTGAGTTAAACAAAACAGTTATTGTTCATGTCAACTCAATAATCGATAACCTTTAGAGATTATCTCAAAGTTAATGTTATAACTATAACTAACTACTATTTTAACTAACTAGTTAAAAGGTCAATCCTGGTACATTCCCGCTGAACGAAAAGTCTATTGAGGTTAACTAATAAACGTTACACGTTGTCTTTATTATGAATTTGTACATTTAGGTCCTGTTTCACCGCTTACTATTATATATATAGCCTACGTATCATATCGCACAGATAGTGTTGTGTTTCACAAATGGTGGATAAGCAAAGTAGCAAACTTCAGGTAGGTTTATATATCTGTTACTTTCTCTCAGATTAAAATATAGCAATTCTGAAATAAATCAAAATTAATATGTGAAATCTTTGTCATGGTAAGCAAAATTTATTTTCATCCACGCGTAAAGAAGATGTACAAGTCCAGTTAGTCGACCGTACTTCTATAGCTTCTTCATATCTAGATACCCATGGATCTTTATGGCGCGGAAATAACGGTGAAATTGCAGTTTTCCAATATAACCTAGCGTTTTCAAAGATTGCCGCGTATAGATTTGAATTAAAGATAAGATATATGTAATTAAAATACTAGCCTGAAACTTAAAACGAAATATATAAACAAGAACAAAATTGTATTTAATTCGATTCGTACGATTGAAATCCCGGAAATAAAAACGTCAAATATATTTTTATAAAAATGTTTAGTTTCGTCGAAATATTTTTGTACATTCGACCATATTTGTGTTCTTTGTTTAAATTTTTTTCATTTAATTTGTTATGTCTAAATGGAAAACTGTTATTTATCAAACAATACGTGCTTACAAGAGCATAACAATGGACGATATTGTTTTTAATTCTGTTATCGGTACAATACGAGAAGTCAATAACATCTTTTAATACAATTCCTTAGGATTTTTTTCTTTAAGATCAACCTAAGTATATATTTTCTAATGATTAACTAACAACTCCTTTTACGTTTGTGATTATTATTTTTTCTTTAATTAGAACATATAGTTCAGTAAACAGAGCTTGTGTTCAGAATTTTTAACAGTAACTATTTTTTTGTCCAAGAAAATGTTGATGTCTGTCCGATCTCTGGGTCTGCAATAACAAATAGTGTGAGAAACGTCGACATTTCCAAGTCATTACTTCTTTTAATTCTTCATCTCAAACTTAATTAGAATCAGAATCTTTATCAGAATATAGTATTCGTGCACATTGTTTCAGTTTACAATCTCATGATGTTATTAGCATAATTTGCTGTTACATTTCGTAAAATTTCAAAAAATCGAATATTCCGTGGAAATTAAAATATTAGGTACCTACCTACCAAATATTTGTGATTTGGTAATTATTTAAAATTACACCTTAGTGTGGGGTAATAGACATTACAGACATGTGCTATTTAAAAATTTAAAAATCTTTTAAAAATAGAGACAAAGTGGTAGTTGGTAGGTAAGTAATTATGTTAACATGCATTGCAACAGTATCCTGTATAAAGACTACTCAATCGCAAAACATGCAATTAACATTTACACCAAAAAAGTAGTATTCTGCGAATGCCTTTGATCTTCAGGAATGTCTCGAGTTAGCGCCTGATTCATCCCGACTGGCTATTTTAGGCCTGCGCCGGTTCCTGTGACGCATGGCGTGACCGTAACGAAAGCCGCTACATTTGTTTTGCCTAACTCAGCATCCTAAGCGACGACACGCTGCATAACTTAATGTGACGCTGTGCATGTATAAAAAATTACGGCAACAACATAGATTAAACATAGTACACATCGCGCTGTGTTACCGCTTTGGTCGTTTATATAGGACGCCGGTAAGCCATTATCGTGCTTTAGCGATTAAACTCCAGCCTAAAGCTATGGCTACAGTGTGGCTGCCTCTTGCACAATGTTTGACCACATGCTGCCATCGAACCACACGCGCTATCAAAATATTGACCCTCTTATCCGCATCGCGGTAGCATTGTAGCTCTTTAATACGTACAAGTGCGCGCATCTTTATTTGCTTACCCCATTAGTTAGTGCTTAATGTGTAGACATGTGCCATCAGGTATATTTATACAAGTGTCGACGCTTTCAAGAATCTATTATCAAAGTTACATTAAAATCAATTACGCCCGCTACCTACTAGTTTTTGCGCCTCACATCGCCTCGTTAGGGTAATTTATTTAGGAGAGTTTTTTGTTGCCAGGGATGTTTAAAGGGTAGCCATAGTAACAATTAAGGAGCTACCTACTACTAAAAAAATGTCACCCTTTCCAAAGCTCTTTGCGGCCAGTGTCCAAAAAGAGGACATTTTTTATCACCTGGGTTGGTCACAAAATGTTTATCGCCACTCGACGGCATGTTGATTTATGCTTCCACCCCGTCAAGCACCGGGACCCGACCGAAATGAATTAGATTGTTTAATTGGTCATTTATTTCGGAAGATAACGGCGATGGCCGACTGTTTTTAGGTCACCGAAGTGGTGCTTAACTGACTAAATTGAGTTCGATCATTGAATTTTACCTGAAATTTTATTCAAAAAACGTGCAAGTGATTCAAAAAATATTGAAGCTCCAGCTGTTGATCTAACTTGAGATTTATTACACATAATTGCTATGAGGCGCCCGATACCTCATGTATTATGTATACTTTTTGAAAAATACGATGTGTTTTAAACAAAAGGTATAAAAATTGACTAAACTGTAGCTAATGATCGGCTTATTACATTTTCTCGAGCCCACCGGAGACGTAAAAATTAAAGGCTTATCTTAAATTATGCTTAATTGGAGGGTCTAAAAGTACAGATTGAATTTCAAAAGGTTTGATTGATAGCCGTGCCCTGCTATAGTGTTTCTGATAATACTTTAAGTAAAATCCGATATTTATTAGCTTTATTAGCATAAGGTGAAATACGACAGACAACCGACAAACGTATGGCTAATAAAAATGTTTGATAGCGATACAAACTATTTTATTTCGTAATGTCACAAAGGAAAACGACTTTATGTTTTTTTAGATAAATAAAGAGTATTTTCGTTAAAATAATATTATGCAAATGGGAATTGTAATAATGATTTAACAGTGTTCATTAAAAATCTATCAGGGTATGTTTATAATTACGTATGTTTAATGAATGCAGCTTCCCCAATTAAAATATAAATAATGCAAGAGACATTAATAACAAGAATGTGAACAAAAGCATTTGTGTTGCCACTGTGATTTTAACATTAAAATAGTGGCAACATTTTCAACTGAATAAATCGGAGAGCATTGATTTTGTTTTGATTGTAAAACTAATATCAATATTATCGTGAGCAGGCTACAGGTACCTAGTGTTTTTAATCAACATGTAATAGGTAGTGCTTATGTATTTATTTATATTATTCAAACTTCATTTAAGTGCCAAATTGTTGCAAACGGCGGAAGCATTCCACTAGGCAATCTTCGAGGAATACTGAAACATAAATTACAGCTATTGGATTATTAAAAAGTAATCATAAAATATATAAATTATTTTATAGATGCAATATTTTGACGTGTCAATATTTTCCTCAAAATTAACAGAAAATCCATAAAGATTATCCATAAAGTAAAATATTGACAGAAAAATCAAAAGCCCATTTATTTCTAGTAATTATGAAATTAACTTCCATAAATATATTACAGCTACTTACGAGTATTTACTAGAATAACGAATATTGGGAAACTTTTCCCAACTTTACGATGTGACACAAAAAATGTTTCAGAACGTAATCAAATCTGTTTAATATTCAGGGCTCGGGTTTCACAACGAATGCTTTATGAATTCGGTGTTGGGAGATTCCATTACGTTATTTATAGCTGAATCGACCACCATATTTTATGGCACAACTAATTACAACGCATTTGCATTTTACTGTTTAGTTTTGTGAAGCAATTGAAGCCGTTAGCGCGGAAGTATATGACTGTTTTGTTTCAAAAATCATGTCCGGTGATGTTCGAATTTAATAACTATCAAATGGTTTCTACCTACAGACATTTACTTGCTCAATTGAATGAAGTATTGTTTCATTCATTTCTTTAATGAATTTAGTTCCATGTTTAAATAATGAGAAACTTGGCTGCTCGTTTTTATTTATACCTTTTCGTATATGAATATGATTCTAATATGTTTAGTGCGGATAATTCTAATAACGGAGGCCATGATCCTCTTTGGGTCGCTGAACCAGCAAAGTAAGTTTTTTAACGTCGATTAAAAAAAGATATATATGAAGTCGTTTTAATTTATTTACATAACACAATCAATAGTTTCTCATTCAAACAAAAGCCTGGCACGAATTAATTCAAACACAGTTTCCATTCATTTGTACGAAACCTCATTACTTTATTATATTATAACGTCCAAAACAAACAGTAGTTATAAAATAGAAATGTTCAAAATTTAGTTATGAAGTGAAACGGTAAGTACTGTACAATGGACCATTGTGACTAAAACCCGATACAATATGCTCTCTGTTCGCCCTTTCAACATAAATTCCTCTAAATCCTTCAAAATGAAGAGTGTCTGAGAATAATTCGTTAATTTCTATAACAGGAAGTCTTAATTGGTTAAACAAAAAGTTCTTATATTGACCCTTGTAAGAAAAGTAACGCAATAACAGCTGCTGTTAAATGATTGAATGGTTTATGAAAAACCGCATTTTTGTGTCTTTGAAATTTAAACATGCGAACTCGCAACATTTTTTGTATGAATTAACTGATGCTGATATTAACCATGTGTCAGTTACGATACCTTTTTTATTTCATAGCAAGAGGATATAGTTTCATCTTCTAACAAAAAAAATTATACATTATTGTATGTAAGGTACATATACCTTATATACAATAATGGAAAATATGAATGCGTTATGCCTTATAAATGCTAAAATTAATTTTAATTAATGTACTTATTTTCGTGCAATAAAGTTATTACAAACAAACAAATTATAGTCCATCTATAATCAACTAGCTTTTACCCGCGGCTTCACCCGCGTGTATTTTCACCCCGATCATAGTCATTTGGGGGTTGATTTTTGAAAAAATAATCGTATATGTTTGAACGAGAACCTTTAACGGGAGTCTATAACTACATGCATACCAATTTCATCAAAATCGGTCCAGCGGTTTAGCCGTGAAAGTGGAACAGACAGAAAGACAGACTTTCGCTTTTATACCTCTAATATTCATGGATTGATAGTTTCTTAAATAAACGAACTAGAATAAGTAATGTGCAATGTTTCAAGACAAAGCTACGCTAACTGCGGAAGATAAGTAGCAAACATTAGTGAAGGAATAAACCAATGAAAAGACAATATGTCACCATTAAGAGACACAGAGCAGATCAGATCCAGGCTCCCGTCAAAACGATGGCGATCGGATGTGGGTGGAATGAGACAGTTAATTCTAATTATGGCCGTATTGTGTGGCGAAATTTTATTGCTATCCTGTCCCGTTGGCTCATCTTTATGAACGTGTAATTGTGGCCATTGTCCCCGAATTCCATTTTTGGGTAAACCGTGTGAATCTCCGAGGGGATATATTGCAGGCTTCCGTTTGTTTTTGCTCCAGATACGAAATCGAAAATGGGTAATGATTTTTAGTAATCACAATAATAGGCATAATAATTCATACCTGCCCGAAGTTACCAAAATGAGACAATAATTTTATTTGAAATAAGAAGCCCTTGTACTTATTTTAATCATCTATAAGTTTCCACATAATAATATGAACATAAAGGGATAAATAAATACGGAAACTAAAATATATCAATAAGAATAATAGGCCGCACGAATATAGATCATATTTAACTCGATTTACAAAATTGTTTAAGTAAATACATTGCGTTTTCTGTGCGATTTGTTGCTCCTCACGTCATAACTTTGACATGCACATAGCTCTGATCTTGTTCACATTATAACTAACAACTTCCGTACGACGTTATAAACATCCATATATGAAAACCCAACAAGCCAGACAGCATAGATTACGCATTGATCTCTTACAAACAAATGCAGTTCGTTAAAAATAACGATTCTCCCGGGGGTATTGCTAAAAGGATAACAAAATAAACTACGGGTTATTGAGTATCTATTCTTGCCTGGCCTTTTAGACAACCACTGATGGACTCTAAAGTTTCATCGCGGCCTGAACGATTAGCGCCCTGACAGCTAATTTATATACACAACTTACTGTTCTATTCCCGGCGGGAAAGACACAGACAGAACTATGAATAGACGCGGCAAAAAGGCCCGTTCAAGATTTCCATCTTGAACTTTTTTTATCAAATTTGAGTTTCGTTCATAATTAGTTTAAGATCAAAGACGATCCTGTATTTAAAAATGTTTCAATTCCATAAGCAACTTTTCTTGTCTGTATTGTTCGTGTATATCATTTGACAAATCATGATACCCTTAGCAAGTAGTGACCACAACTACCACAATAAAATAAACATAATCACTAGATTGTTATTACGTCAGAAGAAAGATAGATATAAATGCTGATGGACTTAATTTAATTAAATGTGGTATTCGGAGTCTGTATAACCTTCTTCAATATAAAGCTCAAATACACAGTAACCTATATTCACTTAACCAAATTAAGAGAACTATAATCACTCACACCCTATCTATAAATTTAATATAATAAGTGCAGCTAATAATACATTTTGCTAAAAGCAGTAGGACAAAGCATAGAAAGATGACAGTGCAGTGTGTCATTACCAAAACGCGGCAGCTGCGCGACGCTCACACCTCATTGCGTCTTCCGTGACATTGCCCGATATTGTACTCAGCTTTGCAATAAAGTTATTTATTTTTATGAAGATTTAGTTACTTTCTTATCTTGTATCTTTTTTATGGCTAGCATAATATTTTTAAGCTATATCACGAAATTTCTAGTTTTGGTGAAAGTGTAAAAAACACTGCTTCCGTAGATTTATTGTGTATATTTGGGCAATTTAATCTTTTAGCTTAATTGTATATAAAATTTCATTAAATCCACCAAGTCGTCACGAGGTTTAAATACTAATTCTTATGTTTCTATATTATTGTATACGGTACTTTACTAACTAACAAGTGACAAAATATCCACGAAATTCATTATGAGCCAAATGTATTAAATATTTATTACATTTCCAAAACATTACGTAACAATAAAATTAATTGCCGCTTCTATTGCTCGGCGAAGTTTGTTGAACACAACAGGCGAACCACGACGGAACCCTTCCCGCTAAATCTGGAAACGATTTTCGGAATGGTGCCTCTCGACAAATAATTTGAGTACAAATTGGTCCAACATTTCACGTATTAATGGCCTTGTTAAGTCTTTAAATATTTGACGCGTCTCAGTCGAAAGCAACTTTACAATGAAATTTATGTTTTGTTCTTCTTATTCTTAACACGCTGTTGTATTAATGCATTGATTATAATCGTCATCATTTATAAATAAATTATTTAGCCGTAATTTTTCTACTTTGTGTATATGTTTACTTTCTGTATATATCCTTGTTAACAGCCACTTATCATATTTAAAGTGACATTTGCTCACGAAATCGTTATTCCAGCCCATCTCCCTAAAAGCAGGGCTGCGTGTGTGCAATGCATACCATAAATTATCGAACGACGCACTAAAATAGCGTAACACCCTAAAGGCATGGGAACGACGGCACAACCCCACAAACTCACGCTAAATGCCTACAAATCCGTCGTTTGCGTCCAAATCAAAAAGACATCGAGCGACTCGATTCAACCCCGATTAGCAACATCAGTTCGATATACAATTTATAGGGGCAAAAGAAGTTTCTCAAATGATAAATGCATCAGTCACGCGAAGAAAGAACTGGGTAAATTGAAATAAGAATGAACAAAGAGGAGGCAGCGGCGCAGCCGGAAGCATCGCAGATTTTTCCCTGTTATAGCAACAACAATGGAAGTCAGCTTGAATACTTACCTAGCTGCATGAGTCTTTTGTTTAAGTAATTATCCGACGGATGGAATAATTAAGCTCAAATTCGAGGCTGTGATTAAACTGGCGTATTCTAAAACATTATTAATATCAGGTGCACGTTGTTTTGTTGCCAAATGATGGTTATTATCTCAGTGTTAATTTATCGCTCGAGTTTTATCGAGGGACCCCCGTGCAGGAAATTATTGCAAGTTCAAGAATGTAATTACAGCTATTGTTTAATTGTAACTGTAATATTGATTTGGGGTAATAATAGCATGTTGTGGTGATTCATTGATGGCGCGCCTATTGAATCTTGACTGGTCATCGGTCACAGTTTGACAGCCGCCTCTGTAGACCAGTGGCTAATCAAGCGGGACGCAAAGCCATGGTTCCGCGGTAGTGTCATCAATCAGAGAATGGCAATACGCCTGATAAAGTATCGCCAACAGCTCGCATTTAATTGTTGATGGATCGCGCCGATCTCCGGCAGGCGAATTTCACGGCCGAATATAATATTTCGCGAATATATTTTTTTTATCCGCTCCGACCGTGCATATTCGATACGGATTTATTATTTTCATCTTTACATCTTACCCTCTTTAGGGCTCGGAAGCGATACGTAAAATGACGGAAGAAGTGAAGAGCGGTAATGGGGGAAAATTGTACTTTATTCGATTTTGATAGACTTGATGGCGGATTTAGGTCTCGCTGTCATTCAAGGGTATGACGAGCTATATTTTTAAAGGGAAATATTATCAAAATTCTTCATAAGAGAAAGTTATTTGTATGTATTTTATTTAAAGGTTACAAATATTGGTTTTACATTTATTGGAATATTTATCTTACAATATTGTTTTTTAAAATTATTTTTTTACTCAAAATAGGAGTTAAACAAACTACCAAGATACGACAGAGATCACGACATAAAGTTCAAAAAAAAATTAAAGCGTTATCAGAGACATAAAAAAGGACTTCTGAAGAAGCATTTTAAAAATATTTGTCCTGATGATAAGCTACTTAAAATATAAGGCAAACAAACTGAATAATCTTGCTTGTACTCTTTATATGGCTTCAGGGGTCACTGAATTTATATAGATTAAAATGATAAGTGTCGTTAGTTTCAATTCTTTAAGCAAATTGGTTAAAGGGTTGTTAGGTGATTTGTATCACTTTGTTGTATTAACAGCTCTGTTGATTTGAGACTGTATAATTAAATTTATAGTCACGTATCAGTTCCCTAGTTTTGGGAGCGATCGCCCACATAACCAATTACCTATTCGATAAGGGGCTTATTTATGAGGCTGGCGGCGGTTCGGGTACAAAATTAAAATTCATTGTTTCTGTTATCCTGGAAACGAAAGATACCGAGGTCATGAGATATCTTTACCTTATCTGAACAAGGATAGGCTTTTAAAGAGAGGGGAGCGACTGATAGCAAAGTGGGGGGTAAGCACGTGACCTTCTGAATTGAAAATTCCTGTGGGTTCATTTCATTGATCAACTCATATCAAGTTCCTTGGATTAAAAGTATAGTTCCGTCTTCTATTGGGCATTAGATGGCGATAAGGATTGAATTTTATAGCTTCATACAGTATCGTATAAAATGACAATAAAACGCATTGGCACCTTATATTTTTTAAATGTTCTTTTTGTATCCAAAAATAAATTTTTGTAACCATAAATTTTATCATAAAAGTGTCATCTTTGTAATGTAGTTTTCTTTCATGCCACAAAAGATTATTTTTATTGATTGGAATTTGTTTCGACTCAGTAAAATGAAATAGAATTATACATATGAGCTACAGTAATCTGATTCATCTGAATTTTTAAAGTATTTTTTTTAAATCTATACTTGTGAATAGAAGCCTTTTACAACGCAATTGTCAACCACGAAAACTGTTCGCAACACCTCATACACGTACTGTATCCCATGCACAGTCTCCGCTGTGCCGCATGCTAGAGGATCTCAACGCATTTCTGAACCAGGAACCTGAGTGTGATGTGTTCGTGGATGGATGGAAGACGCTTGTCAGGAATTGTTTGCAGTTTTGTGAGATTGACGATTGATAATACTGTGTTTCTCTAAGAAATTGTTGTAAGTGCCTATTTTTTCTTACTAAATACTTTAAAAGGATACATATTGTGTACCATTGTATTTAGCTAAATAAATAAATAAATAGGTGACTTCGGAAAATATGATAAAAAACTAACAAGTTCTTTTTTAGAAAGTATCAATTTTTTACACAGATGTCTCATAGCTCATAAATATGTAAAAAACAACGGCTCCTTTTAGTTTTCCATCGATTTTGCACACATCAAGGATTCCAGTGCGCTTTGGCTTAAAAGTGGGTCTTGCCAGTCGTGTGAAGTAAATATGCGCATATTGTATATTGTATGTTAAACATTAACCCACGTATGTGTGAGATGGGACGCATCCGTTCAGTTACAGATGACCTCTGTGACACAGGATTCAAAACATTATGTATTTTGTGTCTTGTTACCAATACTCGTTCCAAAATAGAATACATTTCGGTGCCGTGTACAAGAAACATGAGACGAGTTTTAAAATGTATGAATGGAAAAAATACATTGAAAGTACAGCGTATCACTGCACTGTACTGTTCAATTTATATATTTTCGGATAAGCATAAATGATGTTAAATTAATTAAAATATTTGTATATTCATTGATAGACATTATATCTAATTGCTGCCTACCAATTAGTCCAACGACTATATCCTCCCTCCCGCTACTATTCTGTGAAGCTTTTCTCTCACTATATCATATCTAAGGGGCATAGGTCCAACTTCTTGAATGATCTCTTTAATCTTGCTTTGTAATTAAGTGTTCACACGCCTAGAGGTAACAGACAAGGAAGAAGAGGCTATGGTTTATTAAATAACATGACAATTTTTTTAAATTCAACTAAGATGGTATAAAGTAAAAAAAATATTTATGACTTTTTATTGATTTTACATTACATTATTTGATATGATCCATACTCATCAGATGAAAACATGGATTCAAAATTAAACTAAAAACAAAATCAGTTGTCTAGTTTCGAAGACACGTTTTCTACGTGAAAGCGACTTAAATAAATTGTAATTTTTAGGGAAGCGTGAATTAACATCCCTAATACTGCCCGGTTTTTGCTTTTAATTTCGCTACCTATTTTTTTATTGGTTACTATTAGCGAGGTATCAGGTGGCACGGACAAATGTGTCTATCTGTAATACTCTATGTTTCCGGTTTTACCCGACTGTACATTAAAGAGAGATTTGTGATGCTCCTAATACATAAAAGCTTGTAAAACGCAATGTATGAGCGCGGTTAATAGGGGTTATTTTTGAAGTAACAGTTTAATTGAAGTCATCAATCAATGTGGCTTCACTGTTTTTGATGATTTAAGTTCGGCTGAAAGTGTTTTATAATCGAAATGTATATTTCTAGCTATCTATGCTTACCTAATGAATGCTGTTAAACGAGAAATATGTTTAACTCATGCTGTAGCATCCTAAAATGGAAATTATAGTAATTAAAAAAGATCGTGACAAATTTTGAATGATAATCAACAATGATATAGATAATAATTTCAGACGTTACGACGTATGACAAAAATATATACAAAAATATAAAATATATTTTTCTAAGAAGTCGAACCCTACAATTTTTTTTGGATGATTTCTTTATTATGTGGAAATAGTAATCAGAATCCGCCGATTGAAATCCATTGTTTATTTTTATTTATTCAAGTACATATAACAAATTGCACCAAAAAAGTACATTTTAAGTACCTAACCCCGTATTCTTAAATCTTTACTCGACTTGAGTTTGACATAACCTTTGGTCGGGGCACAAAATTATGAACTACACTGCAATTAAAAAAAGAAAACAGATGATGATGTTTTGATATAAACACACATTAGACATTAGTAAACACTGGGATAACTTAAGCGAGAAGAATTGTTGTTTAAGATATCAATTTACAGCTTAGTACTATTTTATCACAAATGAAAAATAAAACTTTTAGTAGAATATTAGTTTCTATTTTAGTCTTGCATATTTGCTAATTCACGGCTCACTTTTAAGGCGACGATAAGTGGCGGCCAGCTCGCCGGAAGTCGTTTTTTTTCCCTCGCAACTCTTGAGGGCTTTGCAAAATGTCTTCGAAAACGACTTTTCTCCCGTAAGTACGTTTTGACATCCTATTGAGAGTATTTTTTACAATACGGCCCCACTCAGACTCATTCAGTTTGGTTTTTTTTTCTGTATATTTTGCTTAGGTTTCATCTTTTTATATTTTTATATAATATTTTGAAGTTTTAAATACCTAATAATAATGTATTTGTATTAGTTATGTTCAGATATTATTTGATGATACGTGTGGCAAAAATATATTTTATTTAGGAATAAGTTTCTAACACTTAAAAGACAAAACTACATTACATTACACTTAAAAACAAAACTTTCAACAAATTTTTAAATCTTAAAATATATGCCAAATTTTTATAAAACAATACGAATGTCAAATATAACATTACAACATATGATACCATAGATGCATAATTACAAATTTACAAAAGAAAATCTTAAAATCAAATCTAAATCATATCAATTCAACTTACACTATTCATCCGCAAATTCCATTAGCACACGCAATAAATTTCAGCACAACACAATCAATCCGATAAAAAAAAGTCAAATTTCACACACACGTTCAAATTTCCCGCCTTTAGACACGGACGCGACACGTCCTCTCCGAACGAGCTCCGGGAGCCGACTGACGCTTAACGCAACGCAGTATCGCTAGTCTGGCTCCTAGTCTAGACGAGGGATGGGCAGGGAAAGATCGAGGGTGATATAGACCCTTCTTACCCAGAAAACCTCCAATATCGTAAGGAAGTAGGTCCATTAAGCTAATAAGTCCGTATAGCTAATGTTGATTGTTTAGACTTTGTCGTCAACTTTATTTTAATCAAATGTTAGCATGACAGAAAAAATGTAAATTTTCATTTTAAAAAGAGAAACAAATTTTTGGAATATTTTATTTAATTATAATTACTACATAGTATAAGACAAAATTGCCCTCCGCCTCTGTTTGTTTTCATTGTTATAAAGGTTATATCCCTCCCGTGCGAATCCGCACCAGGGCCCTAATTTAAAATATTTT
Source organism: Plodia interpunctella (assembly GCF_027563975.2). Classification (NCBI taxonomy): domain Eukaryota; kingdom Metazoa; phylum Arthropoda; class Insecta; order Lepidoptera; family Pyralidae; genus Plodia; species Plodia interpunctella. The sequence goes on along the minus strand of NC_071297.1, from coordinate 3,660,831 downwards.
AAATCATATTATTTGTCCTTACCAAATTATTTACTTAGGAAAATCTACAATTACGAATCCAAATCAGAAGCTAAAAATAATTTTAGAAGCCTAAAATAAAAAGGCTGAATAATGTTGAATTAAGACCAAAACATTGCAATGGCCAGCCTTAAGCCAACTCTCAAAGATCCGAGGTAAGAAAACTTTATCTTACAAACTTCGAACCGTGGAATCTGAAATTTTCTTTGACTTTTCATTTATAATCCGATATAAATTGAATCCTTGTAATCTTTTCCGCGGAATTACGAGTTTGAATCAAAAGTCTCAGGAATTTAACGTAATGACGCCTTTGATTTGTGATTGTTTCATTAAATATCTATTCACTGAATATGGGGTAATTTGAAACGATATAATTTATAGCGTTATCTTCCAACCTTCTTTACAGAACAGGAATATCTTTCTTTCATAAGGAAAAACAATCATTTTTAATAATCAATGTAACGCTACTTATATTTCTTTTTTTTTTCTATAAAAAAACATTATTCAAATATTAATGTACTTTTATACAGTCGTAAAATGATTTTAAGTTAATAGTATACAAAAAATTACCAATAAAAATAAGAATATAAACTGATAGACCTGACATAGAAACACAGGCGTACATTTATTCAAAACTTCCTCTATGTAAGTGACGGCATGATAAGCAGCGTACTAGTAGAAAAATTAAAAATCTTCATAAAACCAATTCAAGGTTTACAATGATCATCCACTCTCACTTCAGAATTGCATAATATTCAATTTTCTTTATTTGTGACGCCATTTTACCGGATGCTATTAATAAAATGTCTACAGTGAATGCACCGGCGGCGAGAGCAACTATCGATCTAGTTTATTTTGATTTTGACTGGAAGCTCCTAAAGCTAAGTAAGTAGTAAGTAGTTAGCTGCTCTTTAATGGATACCTAAGTAGATAATTTGGTAGGTAGAGGATAAATAGGAAAGCGGATCCAGGGGTGCACAGCTGCAGAAGCAACCGTGAAAACGCTCAGATAAGAGCTGCTCTTTGGTATAGGTGTTTGAATTTCCTACTCATATTTCACTAAATGGAGAATGAAATTTCATGGAATGTAAGACTTTTCAATTTTGGCATGGTCCGAAGAAATGTGCACACGATCTTTATTGTTCAAAATTCATTCATCACTTATATAGAACTATATGCTAACGTTGAAATGTTGCTTATAATCACAATTAGATAAAGTGTTGTCAAAATTATTTTCATCATAGATATAAGATTTCATTAACAAATGAAATCTCCTTGGTCGTACTAGGAAAAGAAGTCAAGAAGGAAATAATAATTAAAAACAGTTAACAACTTACTTAATTGTAATTATACCACACGTCATATCACAAATAACAGTGAGATAGCTTTACTTAAACAGACAATCCATACTCCATACTAAAAACAAATATGAAGTTATGACTTGCATTTTGGTTGCCAATAAATAATCTCAAAGATTATTGGACCGATTTTCATAATTCTGTACTCGTTCTCAACAAAATGATTGACTTTATTGTCGCGATTAACGTCAATTTAAGTTAATTTCAGCATTTTTTTATTATTATGAATGAACCACGATTGTATAGTCAAGTTTAATAGCAAAAAAAAAACAAATTACAGTCGAAAATATAAAAACCATAAATATACGTATTTTACGATTACGTATTTTTATATTTTCAAAATCCTAGGATTTTGAAAATATAAAAATACCTAGGATATTTAAATATAAAAATGCGAGGGTGGCAAATTGAAGTCCGGACAACGCGTATGACACGTCATTATAAACGCTCCTCTGCTTTAACTGTCACTGAATAATAGGATGTCCATGATTTGGCAGTTTTCTTCGTTACTTACATACTTTTGATTCCGATGACAAAGATAATGCATGAAGGGTTACTTTTAAATTGTTCATTTTCAATTATCGTGGAAGATAATTTTTATTTATAGTTTGGCTTGTGTATTTAACTGTATGTATTCCTTGTACCGTATTGTGAAATATTATACACAGAATTTGCATTAACATGGTTATCATGGCGGACGCGTAAATTGAATTTTGAGTTAATTATAACTATGATAAATTATTTATACATAACGTAATGTACATTTTGGTTTAAATATATTTTAATAGGCGAAATAAAAATTGAAAATCACTAAGCATGAATTGAAATTTTGCTCGGAGCACATTTGATCTTCGATATTTTTATTTACATAATGTGTTGTGGACCACTTCAGTTATATTATTATGTCCTTAGTGAGTTATTTAAATTATTTGCTCTTCGTTCATAATTTACTAAAATATCTTAAAAAATATATATCTAAAACTCTTCCCAGGAACTAGATAATCCGCCACATAGCGCTAAGCTCACATTGGACAAAGCTTTTGAGTAGGGAGGGCTATCATCCCGTAATATTTTCGTCTCCACTGTTATTATTCCTAATTGAATTGATTAGTATTTAGGTCTTATTAAAAAAACATAATATTATATGATTTTAAGGAGATATTAATATTGTCAAAAAAAATAAATTAATACATTTGTGTCAATATCAATGTTTGTTCAGAAATTATATTTTAGACGTAAAATTTTAAATGGTTTTATAACTTTCAAAGCGTATCTGTACTAAAATAAAAAAAATGAAATATTTGGGATGAAACCTAAAATTTTTGAAGGTATACATTTCGTACTATATGGGACGAACATATAGAGGGACGAATCGCCGACCTGCTCAAGCTTTCTTGTCGGGTCGCCGCCGCCGCCGGCGCCACGAGCGAGCTTTTACTATCTCCAAAGCACACAGTTTGACGTTTACCTACGTGTGTTTATTGTTGGAAAAAAGGGTTTACGTGTTGTGATATTTGTACCTAGTACTGTTACGGATGCTAGAAATAAAACTGTATTTTATTTTTTCCAAATAAATCCAGTATTTTTAGAACATCATGTTTATATTTTGAAAATGTTTTGATAGTTTTCTTTTTATGGAGAAATATAATCGTATAAAAGTCTCTGATTGATTGTACCTTCCGTCGACTCTTTTATTAATAAATTTGTCATCATTACTTAAACTTAAGTATTAAATGAAAAAGTTCACTCTATTTCTGGAAAATATGCAACTTTATGCAACGATTCAGGACGCGTCTCGTTCAATAGTTCAGTTTCAATGTTTGTTTGTTGGTCGTTCTTTCACAACATCAGCAAGTATTATATTTCAAGCATTAGATTCAACTAGGAATCATTTATTACAAGTGTAATGATTTCTAAACCATTTCTTAGGAGTCGGTTAAGGACCTCTGGAAATTAATCGATACGTACACGTGAGGTATACTGATAAAAACAGTAGGACAATGAAATAAAATGCAACCGCCATAAATAAAGACAGGGAAAACAACTTCACTTTTAGTTTCCGTATTTACTACTGGAATCGTTCCAGTTTCACTGCCTACCTCATTAACTCACTAGTGTTACTTACTATGGGATGTCCATGAATTCGCGAGGACAAATATATAATGTACAGAAATATTTGGAAAATTGGAATTCCACAAGAAAATTGACGGAGTGTAACGACAACGCGGCCGCAGCAGTCGAAACGCTCTGAGAAACAATAAAAGCTTATTTTATTTATCAGTGAACATTTTAAAAAATAAAAAAAGTATCATAGTTTTCTATTGGACCCAATTTATAAAACCTAAAACGGTGAATTTAAAAATTTTGAATCTACCATTCATCTTTCGACGTCACTATTCCTATCGATAGTTCTACAATCTCGTTAATTTATGCCCAAAGTACGAGCGTCATTTTATTTTTGTCTCTTTATTGCGCCCTTCGTTAGCTTGAGAGGTCATTTGGCTGACTGCTGATGTGTTTGCAGCAATTAAAGTACACCCATTTCGTATTGTCGGCTAGGGTTAATGAGGTGAGAGAATTGGTTCTAGTTGTTAACCAGATAATTAAATTGTGTGTCTCATTAAAGCAACTTAACCATTTTACATAGTACAGAAATATTGTTGAGCAATAAGATTAAGTATTGCTGCAATATTGTAATTTGATAAAAGCGATTTCATTTTTATTTAAGTCTTCACTGCTTAAGTACGTAGTAAGCACATGTGCAATTTTTAATTTTATTCTTTCGATTGGTAGATCATATTTTTTTAAAGATTCTATCGGTTTAAAAGGAAACATAAAATAATTTTTCATTATGATTATTCTAACTGTTACAGGAAAATCCATTGAAATAAAACCAAATCTTTTGTCATTTTTTACTAAAGTTAAAAAATTCATTCATAACATTTTTTGGTATAAAAAACAGGTGTCTAAATCCTTCTTTATTCTTAGTGTAACCATTATAAATCCCTGTCATATATATTAAAAGTCATATCATCCTGGTTCGATAAGCATCCTCTATAAAATACCCAGCTGCCATTACAAAGAACCCGTCGCTATTGGTCAGTCATTGTTCATGATCGACACATTACAATAGACAACATCACTGAATGCAAGTCTCAACAACAATACTTCTATTTTCTCTAAGATCACGGACCAATCACTTCGACTACCATATTTTAGATTTGGAATAGAGAAGTACATCAATTTATGAAACAGGTTCAAAACATCTAGCCAGCGTGGTTTTTAAGACTTTTTCGAATTGAATGAATTAAAATGGCTCTTTTGAGGCCGAAATCCCATGTTACGCGTAGGTAGACTCCGCTTTTATTTTGACACACAAACGTGAATCTCTTTGTTACGTTAAACGCCATAAATCAATAGGTGAGGCAAAAGTTTTAACAAAAAAATATAAAACGAGATTCGTGAATGTCACTTTTTATATCGACGCATAAATCGTTCCTCAACATTTTTGTTGAAATACATGACCTAAAAATGTTAACTTATTAAGACAAATCTACACTTTTGTGGCTGGTCGTTAAAAAGTAGCTATTTTCGTCTAAATTAACATAGAAAGTATTGTTGTAATCTGACAATTTATACGAATGGTTTCCAGCAATAACACGCGACCAGAGATTTATCATGTGACCAATAGAATTTCAATGCGTCGACCACCCGCCAACTTACTAACGATGTCGTTTTGGAGACAATGGTAGTGGCACAATGCAAGAATAACGACCTTCCTAGACCGTGTGCCATTGATACCGTTGCTAGCTAAACAGCCAAAAACAAAAGATACGTATAAATCACTTACCCTGTACCCCACGCGTCCAAATGCAAATACATTGTATTACCATCAAGAAAACAGCTTAACAATCAATTTTAGACGTTACCGCTCCCACTTTAAAGGCATTTAATGTTTGAATTATTGTTCATCGAACAGCAAAGATAAGTTTGTCGTGCATATACACTAACCACTTCCACGTAAACAATAGTCGCTTTAGTTCAATGTTAACATTATTACTTTATGACCACTGAACATAATCATTGGTCCATTGTGGGTTCGATTCTCAAAACTGCATGCCTAAATATCTGACAATCACCCAATACGGGCGGATGAGAAGGGACAATATTTTTACCGCGATGCGAAACGAATCACTTGTACGAATGGTACAATTCTAAGGTTCTTGCTATTGTAGAAACCTTTAGAGTAAAGAGGTCATAAAATCATAAATTAACTGTGATTCCTCAGTATTTCAAAATAAAGTAAAAAATTAGGATAGATTTTTCACGCCATCAATCAAACTGATGTTATGTGTTATGTGATGTGTGGTCCCTAGAATCACTCCATATCCGAGATTATCGCATGAGGCAATTAAAGTACACATCACAGACAACGGCAACAATAGCATTTCCAAGAAGGATTGACGTCAAGCAGACGGCCGGTTTTAAAATCATAACCAAATTTTCAAAATTTATTGTCTACTTATTTTTTACGCTGACAACTCCGTGCTTTGCGGCGTCACAGCCCCGAATCTAACAGTAACACGTTAAGATGATAAATAACTAGCCAAGCTCTGCCGTAAATCTAGCTCTATCTATTTTCCCATGAAAACTGTGCACCCAATGTGCGTATTCAGATTAAACCTCAATAAAAGAGTAAAAAAATGCAATTAACCTTACCATCACTAACTACAAAGCAGAAATGCATGCACCGTTAAATTACGATTTTTTACTGCACTTTTTCAAAGAGATTGCATTAGGCAACCAATTAGCTATACAAGCTATACTTATTTGCGTACATAGCCTTAATTTAAAGGAAACTCGTAAGCCACAACCCGATTCTAATTATGCGCTCGACCTATCTCCCTTCCTCGTTCGCGAGTAGACAAGGACGAAAAGTTATAGACACCCCTTTCTGGACAATTTACGCAATGTGGCTCTTCCTGTTAATCTAATTGCCGCTTTCACGTTTAGTTGGTTGGTGTTGCCTTGACCTTTGTAAATGCAGTTTGCATGTTGTGTCATTTTTAGACTGAAAAAGTTAACGCTTTAACTGTAAAGGTGAATCAATATTAACCACAATGAGTTTATATTCAAACTTTAAGCCTTGTTCATTAAAACTTTATTTAATTCGAGACTCTTCTTATCTAGTGTTATTGCGCCCTCGTTGGGGGTCATGGCCCATTCTCCTTATCCATCCTTAAGTAAAGCCAGCGCCACATAAATGGGGACATTAAAGGCCTACTACATCACTTTCTGATAATATATCATATAGACATCTGACAGGTAAACTAACTGCTAGATAGATCTCCCTGAAGGCCACATATAAACTATCACATACATAATCAGCAAGCGATAAAACAGCCGGCTATAAAATTAATATAGGTAATTGGGACTTCTTGCTAATTTTCATTCTTACAATCTGAAAACTTCAATTGGTACCCATGTATTGTATATTCTGAGATAATGAACGTGACTAGACAATCAAATTGGACGTGAACACTCAATAATTGTTCATGTCAACTAACCATAACCGAGGACCCTTTTCAATATCACCATAAATCATAATAAAGTATGGTTGCTGTCATCGCTGGCATAGATGGAGCCACTTGAGATGATTGCGAGAACTTTGCAAGGAGTGAAGGTAAAGAGGTACTACACTAAGCCACGATATCCTGATATCCAATGCTAAACTGCAGGGAAAGTTACCGGAATACGCTCGTATGAGAGAGAGAGAGAGAGAGAGGACTGTATGTTTGTACCGCGATATTTGCCAATGCGTAGGCGTAATATTTTCTTTGTTGTCCCTAAAAGGTGATCCCCCTCGAAAACATTGTTCCTTCTCGCATGACAGGCCAAATTAACACATCGTCCGATACCATTAAACACGTACAGAATTACGCATTGGAAAAGTTTCGAAATACCTTCTGGCGACTTTCACATTATTGGGTAGTGAAACTACGGTAAGTAGTGAGCGATACGGATTTCATGTTCATTTTAATGCAAATTTGAATTGAATTCATGTTCGTTTTGGATTTTAATGAAAATATTACAATACATACTTAAGTCAAAAAAACCTTACGAGGAGAAATAAACTATTATAGCTGTTACTCGCGGCTCATGGACCAAATAGAATCTTGTAGTTGTTTGCGAGTTGATTTAAATAAACCTATTTGACCCTCCCCTATACGTGCTAATAACATTCAGCTAGAAAGAAATTGAAGCCAGATCGACCCGTTATTTTTATACCGTTTCGGTAATGAAAAAAAATTGTTTGAGAGATTCTTGCATCAACACTGAATCGTCAACTAGCGTGGCTATTATCAAAATTATAAGATTGAAAGAGAAACTTGCAACCGAAACCATATAAATGCCGGAACGTTCGCGATTCAATTAAGATCCAGCTGATGTCATTAGCGCTGAGTATATTTAAAAACATCTTAGAGGACACGACTAATTTTACAAGTAGGTACTTAATTTCCACATTGCTCTTTTTTATTTATTTTGTATCTCTGAAAATAAAGACATGACAATGCGAAGCCCTCATACAATACAAAACACATTGTGCGTAGATGAAAAGCGAGAATGACGAGATTTCGTGAGCCGAGAATAATTGTTGCGACGTAATCTGGGGTATATTAGAAAATGTAGTTATAGCGTGAGGTGAGCAAGCACAAACAGACACGGCAGGCTTCGCACGCGATGCTTCCAAGGGTGGGAAGGAGAAAATCGAGCAATTTTGTAGCACGCTCCGTATTAGGGAGATAATTCACTAGTCGGTTCTACAGTGACGTGGATGTATTAGTGCATGGAACATACCTGTGAAGATTCCTTTATTTATCAGTTGGCGATTGGTTTCTCTAAACTCTCCAAACAGAAATCGATTTAGAATGTAATGTAATGAAAACAATTTTTTTTATAAACGAGATTTGTGGTGTCAATATAGTAGTAGAACTAACAGCAGTCAATACGGAGTGCTGTTAGTCCTATAATGCTATATTCTACTATCTGTCATACCAGACAGTGTGACAATAAGAAAAAAATCATCTGTGTCAATTGTGACAGAGTTGGCACCCATGTTTTGTATTGCAATTTATAATTACTTAGCAGTAATTAGTCTTTCCATGCCTTCATTATCAAAAGAATAATAAAAGCAATGTATTTACCTTTCTGAAAATTAATATTACTTATTCAAGCTTGGGACAATTTACCAAAAGGCTCGCTTTCATCATAGCATCCACCATTATGTTTTCCTTATAGGTTAATAATGCTTATTTCAACGTGTGCAATGAAAAGAGCAAAAATGAACTTTGATACTCAAATAATAGAGTCTATTTCTTGGTGTTCAGAAGTCAGAGCATCATTTCAAGTTGAGTAGGTCCAATTCTTTCGCCGCCGTCATAATGTTTGGCGATTTATCAAATAGCAATTTCGTAATAGATACCCGCTTGATGTGACAGAAGATAGAATGCATAAATTGCACAGATTATGGCGTCCAAATTGAAACTGCCATAATTATATGCTGCAGGAAATGTATTCATTATTGAATGATTAACTTAAGTGTTCGATGTATCGGTAATTTGAAGGGATAGTAGATGGATTTTTTTATTTAATCTAAGTTTTTTTTTCACCTTTCCGATTTATTTATGGACTATGGTATAACTTGTACACAGCTTATATAACTTGCACACTTTAAGAGCTTACTGTTGGAAAAGCAAAAAACCAAAAAATATTTCAATGACGCTGCATCTACTGTTTTTAGTTAAAGTAGGTATGCTATTACATTCAAATTAAAACTTCAGGAACCATAAACCACAAACACAAGGATTGCTACAGCTGCGACTCTTTATGTAATAATGCTATTGTTGCCTTTGTATACTTGTGCTATCTGTTTTATCGTACTTGCTTTGTGCTCTAACAAATACATTTTTTTCTGTTCTCTTTCTACTTCATCACCCTTATCTTTCAACACGAAGAGTTCACAATTGAACAACACCATATATTTTAACTGCATTTGTTTGCTTGTTTGAAGTGATATCCGAAAGATGACAATAGATTTAAATGACTATATCCCGACATCTATCTCAGCATTGTAACGCAACTAAAAAGCGATGGAGTTATTTAGGTTTTTTTCGAATACGTGTTTCCGTCTGTTGATACAAGTGGTAAAGATATCAGAAGATACGAGGAAGATAAAGAAAATAATGTTACACGATGGCCAGTTATTGTTTGTCCCATAAAAAAAACATATTTTACATTTTATAGAGAGGTAGGTACATGGAAAACGTAGGTTGAACTTGTTGTTCATGTTATTTATTTTTGTATCATGGATATGAATATTGAATGCGTGATATTTGCGGAAAAATATAGGTATTTCTCAATAAGTAATAGAAATAAAATGCAGAACATAATATTTTATATTAATTAGATATTTTATTAGATATTGGAGGAATTCATTTAATTTATCAAACAAAAATCGGTCCAAAAAACCGTTGACAAATTTTTGTTTTGATAACTATTCGAAGGCCCTTATATTAATAGAAACACCAGTGAAAAAATTACTGCTATAATGACAATGTTTTCATAGATATGACAAAAATAAAATCATCTATTTTGGGACTAGTTCAAACGCTCCATACTAAACGACAGGTTCTACCGTAATTACAATGCCATAAAATATCCAATCCATTAACAATCGTCAAATCTTACGCGTTATTGACCTATAGCCGATAAAGGACCGGAGAGCCTTGGCAACCGGAAAATCCTCCCTAGGGGTGGATTCTCCAATTCGACCCAATGTATAGAGCATATCTATCCCAGATTTTTCAAAGGGTATAACTATATATTTGTGAAAAAAAAATCTTATTAGAAAGTCGACATGAGTGACCAGTTTTGGTTACTTTCTGAGTTTTTTATACCTATTGTAATAAGTTGGAAACGTAGTGAATATTTTCCTACATATATTTTTATTTTTTGAATGTTCATGTTTTTAAGATACAAACCTACTTTACGTATGTTATATTATATTAGCCTAAAAAAACATAATTTGCAATATATTTTTTCCTGGGCTTCGCTCACGCTCAATGGCAGTGATGGGATGTGATAGATATAAGAAGTCACTTAATACAAAATGTATTTTCTAATTGGTGTATTACTGTTATAGTATAATGTACTGAAAATACTTTTCAAACCTTTCAAAATACAAAATAGACATAAAACCAAACATATTCAAAAGCTTTTAAAAAACAGCTTACCTCACGACTCCATACCAGAAATGAAAGTCCGATCACAAGTGGATTTTTACACAGCACTTTACACTGAAAACCGGGACATCGCAATTTCAACGAGAGTCTGAAAATGAGGCCTGAAGCGTGCGGCCTTCTCCACGATCCGAAGCCTACTGAGGGGGGTCTGACTGAAATCTCCTGTAGGAAAGCATAGCGCGCGCATCCCTTTCTTACATGCGTAAGCAAAGGGTACCTCCATATGTTACTGAGTGCAATATCGGAACAGGTAAGGAATACCTCACATCGCCCCTTGCTAAGGAGGGTATAATGACTAGCAATAAAACTTAAGTCCAGCTGTTTTCAGGTGCTTGTGGGAAAGTGGAAAACGCGCGGGTGAATTTTTTTTTTTACGGCTGCGCTTAATTTTGTAGTTCGTTTTATTAGTTCTGTTTGCTTGTCGGTGTTTCGTTGTTTTACGTAACCCAACTAGGATAACGTAAAATTTTATATCATGTCATGTTCTTTTTGTAATCTCTCTATAAATGATGATTACTTTAAAAAGTCGTGGTGTACCCCATATCTAATATTGGCTGGTCATAATAGATTTTATCACGAACTACTTCTCCTTCTTCTGCTTCTAGCTTCTGTTGTAGAGAACCCAAAAATATCCATCCATATTGATTTCGGTAAAAAAATACACACAGAAATACATAAATTTTTATGTCAGATGTCATTACTCGCTTTATTTTTTACAGAGAGAAATTAGATAAAATAAAAAGTGGAGTTGGCAAAATTAATGATGTTTAAGTTGACAGTGTGAGCACAAATGAAAGGGACTTATGGATGTGTCACTTTATACAACGTGCCCATTTATTTTGATAATAAAATTCAAATCAATAATAGTTATTTAGGCGTGAAAATTCCTTTACCCCTGGTGTTGCAGGCGTTCATAGGCTACGGTGACCACTTCCTATCACATGGGCATGTTTGCTGGCTCAGTATTATATTAAAAAAATGTATTAGAAACTTTTATATTCTTAGAAATCAGATCGTGGGCTCCGATGCTCAAAGGCTAAGGAATAAGCTGGGTAAACACTCAGATAAAAAGACGTTCTATACTTTAGATATTTTGTTGGATGAGCTTATCTTTACGTTTAATGGACCCGCTAAGTTGTCCTTTTCCCTCTTTATGAGACAGCATTAACTGTATTTTTAAATTTCCCCGCTGATTTACGGGTGAACAAACAAGTGTTGTTGTGTATAATCACGATTATAATTTCCGCCTTGCTGATTTCATTAGATTTTGTTTTGTAGTATTTAATGTCTTTGAAATTTTATTTTACTTTTTCCCAGTTACCTTGAAAATTCAGTAATGCAAGAAGTAATTTTTGTAATAATAAATTACAAAAATCACTACGGCAAAGGTAGTTTATGAATTTTACTCTAAAGGAGGCTTATTGATAATTTCAGATCGCAGACCGCAGATAAATAGGAAAAATTGTTTAGCATACAGCAACTCATCTCTATACTCACCCTTTCGTCAGATCGTTTTCCCGGTTACCTCCTTAGCCACTAAATATCAAAACTCAGGGTTGCTTTTCTACTTTTTGTTTTCACTTTATTTTTTGTCTTGCAGGGACGTCGACATCCCTAGTTGTCTGACCATATCTTCCACTTAATAATTCAATTAATAAAAAAAATGTTCAAAAATGTACGAGTATACGCTATAAAAGAATGTTGAACGGTGATTGATTTCAATAAACAACAAAATAAGTGTTCCTAATGCTAATAATGTGGCAATGACATAGGCGCTTTCCTTTCACAGTATTTTTCCGCCTGAGAGGTCTTTTCAAACAGTTGTACAGCCATTATTACTTGACCTCTCGTTTTTCAGAACCAATACCTAGTCCATTAACAAACCAAATGTGGTGGGAGGTATTGTTAAGCTGGCGATGGTGTAAAAAGAGAGATACATGTTTCTCAACCAACTATTAATCATTGTCCCCTAAAAGCCTCCATGCCACGCAAAAAATTAACGCAGTACAATTGTATAGCACCCAGCAGTTCCAAGTTGGATATGTTGTTTTTATGTTCTATGTATCTCGAACTTATTAAATGGATTATATCTAACAGTTTTAGTAAGTAAGAAGTTTTATTATAGTGGAAAGTTCTGGCTTCATACCTATAGATGCTCTATGAATAAATGGTTCAAGATTAAAATATAGATAAGACTAGCGGACAATGTGAGCATAATTTATAGTCAATCCATTGTTAACATATTTTCAATTACATGATCATAATAGGTAAAGTCCCAAAGTTAGACTACAGGCCCCTAGTAGACTCGCGTCACTACATTGGAATGGGATCAATTCGCGTTTGCCCGTTGATTGAAATAATCTTTTAAGATTCGTAATGAGATATTGCGACTCTTAAAAGATTATTTCAATCAAATTGTATTTTGAAGATTCTTCAATCACAAGATTATTAAATTATAAATTCTTCTTATCGACTTAAGTAAAATCATAAAATTTGCCTTCAAAAACTTAAATTGGATACAGTATTTTTCACTACATGGAATATTTCTAGCAATTTCCTGGCTGGTTCAGATGAAAACTCCATGTATTTACTGGCGCTGTGACACCCAATCCATTTGCTCCCAACTGTTTCTGAATCGCTCCCGGATCACAACACTATATTACGATTACATATATGTATGTATGTTTGTGTTTCGTACGGATACAGGATTCTGCACGTTTGTTCGGGGAAAAAAGAATGTCATACAGTGTGAGTCAAAACAACAGTGTAGTTTTAAAAGAATCACAGAATTATCTGTGATGTCTGTGTGAGGCATTTAATAGGTATAAAAACATTAGTTTTTATACCTATTAAATGCCTATTTAATACCAATATAAATGCTTATAGTCGACTATTTTTAAGTTACTTTAAACTGTCCTTTATGCGGTGGCAATAGCGGTGAAAATCTATGAATTAAATCGTATGTTTAATTTTATTAACTGTATATTGGATTCTATCGGATAGAACAGCTTGGATGGAGTTGAGGGTGATCTTTGCCCAGCAGTGGGATGGAAGAAGATAAAAAATTAACTGCAGTTGACGAAAGAAATAGTTAGGCAGAAGATTGAAAATAATAAGATGATTTTCGTCCTTTAGATGCAGACCCCTGATTTTCTAAATCTGGTTTAGAAAACCTGGACCTATTCTATTTTAACTATTCATTTCTATCAGTAGTCATAATAATATAAACAAAATTAAGAGTACTTAATTTCACAAAAAATAAGTATATTGTATTAATATAATAATATTGTATTATCAATGTCGGCATCGATTTATAGCAACATCACACCTATAGTAATCTGTGACACCACAGCCAAAAGGTAACAAACCTATGCACGGAATATTTACATAGAAAATATCAAAGATATTTCAAACCGCATCCCTATATATGATACCTGACATAACATCGGTTGACGTAGAAAAAGGCAACGAAATAAACAAACATACCCGAAATGTACAAGAGCATGTTATTATTTTTATTTCCTGCGAGTCCATATTGTTCACCGTCAGTGCTTGTGTAGCTCCATTTTCCTTCTATTGTGTCTCATGCGATTGTCAGGGATTTTGGGAAATCTACAAAAAAATCTGCACTCAAAGGTCGTCTATTCAAAAAATGATTTATTGTGACAAAAGTCATATTACCTCTGTGTGTTGGCTAGGCTAATTAGAAACAATATTTGGATAAAAAATGCTTAAAAACTTTGCACATTACTAGCAAGTATAAGTGTTTTTATTTTAATGATGTGTTTTATATGTTCGTTTACTTTGTACTTCAAATAAATGAAATGTACTCATTACAATAAGTATAAAGACTGGTAGTGCCTACTTTAAATCAAAATTAATTCAAATAATAATAAAGTAAGGTTAGAAATAGTAATATCAACTAGAAAGCTGCGCGCTGCGACCTATTTTTTTATTTTTCGTAATGAACAAAATTAAATCGCCTCATTGCAAATATAACTAAATTTTTTATCAAAACACCCTTTATTAACCCAGGAATATTAAACATAATACCTACACCGTTCAAACAACGTTAAACCCTGCGCTCCTAATTGTGAAGTTAACTCTCCAAACTTTAGATTATAAAACTGGAATTAATTAATAAGGTGGGCACTTAAAAGAGTGAATTCAGTGTAAAAAGGCTTAACGGGCAAGTTGCCCGTAACGAACACCCATTGACGTGGCTTAATCCCACCCGGATGAAAATCTGTATAGATAGGATGAAATACTGTATAGGCCGCTGAAAATTCGGCTTACAACTGTAATCTGGAGTAATACACCTGAATGGAAAAGTGTCAATGAATAAATCGATTGTAATTCCAGGATTACAATTGTATAAAGGAATCGAAAGACGTTGGGTTTTTAATATTCCGTCGACCAAATTGACATTTAGGGAGGGTAGCACCAGTCAACTTTGACGTTAACTTCCACGCGCTTTAGACAACATAGCGTACATTGCGTTTTTCTGCTCAGGTCAAAGTTAAGGTCAAAACTGACTACCGAAAAATCATCTGTTTCCACTCAATAAATTATTTATTATTTTGTAGATAAAATCTTAATACTGACTTTAACAATTCTACAATTCTACATTCTTAACAATTCTACAGATGCAATATAAAAACATGTTTTTACCACTTATGGGATGGATAAAGTCAAAGGATGTAATATTGGAAAGCCTCGTTTCGCTGATAGCGGGCTTATTAGAATCGAGATTCATAATAAATATATAGATCATGTAGTTCGTTATTCCTTGATTGACTTTTTCAATCTGCGCAAAATAAGAAAACAGGAAAATTCAATTTTTTTTTCTATCGCTCATAGACCAGTAAGAAAGGACTTTTTTCTTTGAATATCATTTCTTAAAATAATTAACATTTACCCATAATCAAGTTATAAAAAGAATATAAAACATTACCAGTTTTGATTTCAATATTCTCAGAAATGTTATTTATTCACGGGTAGTTAATTAAAATTAGTTAAAGCTTAAGCACTTATCTTGCAATTTAAATTCCGCCGTACTCACAAGTTTCAAGCACCTCCTCAAAAAAGGTGAAACTCGAAACAAATTGTGTTAAAACGTAATAGAAACTCGTTTCCCGTAAAGTTTCCATCAGATTACGACGCAAATTCAATATTTAAGATTGATTTGGGCAGATGCTTGCGGGGTGTCCCCGCCTCTTGTGAAAAGGGCAGCGCCATGTATGAAGTTATACTTGTATAGCGAGGAGGAAAATATTAGTCACGTGACCATTGTGTTATACAGTCAATTGCACATCAAGTTACCCATCTTTTTAGCGGTGGCGATAGCGGCGATTTTGCATGAATTTTGGTAGGTTAATTTAAGGACTACTGCACTTAGTAAAAATAGTGTTTTTTTTAGATAGTGACTATTGGGTCTTGCGCTGCCTGTTTAATTTTGACCTGTACTGAAATAAATTACTATATATTTGTGGTAAGCATAAGATAATACGAGAGTTAGTTCCAACAGACGATTTTAAGGTTGACTTTAACTTGCGCACAAAAAAGGAAAAGTAGGCTATTTTGTCAAAACGAAGGGGATGCGCAGGTTAAAGTTAACGTCAAAGTTGACCGGTGCAATCTACTCAAAGTGATTAAAACCATTTTAAGTGATTATGTACTGCATACGAAAGTGCAGTGCGACATGTTTATAAACACACTTAAACGTCAAAGGTCAAAACGACGACATTAGCAATTATTTTTCATAATTGTCACTCGATACGAAAGTCCGAAACCGACCTTTAAAAACATACCATAAGATAAAATTTCTAAAAGCACCATCAATTAAGAACGTTGTTTAGAAAAATAGTCGCGCCTTTTGTTAACATTGTAAGAGAAACGTAAAAGCTTTTTTTGCGATGCCCGAAGAAAATGAAAGGAAAAATAAAAGGAATTTTCATACTTAAGCCTTGGGAAATTTGCATGATATTACAGCTCATCCGAGCCCATGCAATCGTAAACGTTGCGAAACAACAATCTGAATTTCTCTTTTAAATTACTCGAATCTGTAATTAGGATAACAAACGTTCGCTCTCTTTTATGTACTGTCATATCATTATGATTGTATATATTATGATTATTTATAAGTATTCAGAGTAAAAATTCCTTATTTATCTATGGTAGTAGGAATTTTTTCCTTGTTGGATCAATAAAGATACCTACCTAACTCCAATCGACAAAGTTCTCGCATTTTATTAATCACATAAGGACTATTATATAATTATATGTATTGTAAATGAACAAGTTTCTTTCAGTAAATATATATTTCACTGGGAAGTCCTAGCCATAAATTGCAACCAAGAATGGAATTTCTATACTATTGGATGATTTCTTCCAATAATGGAAGAAATTACTATTTTTATTTATTTCTTTTTTATACTATGTATAATAGAATATATATTTTTTTGCACTAATTAGTTACATAGTATAGGTAATAGAAAATAACGCCTTAAATAAATTGTACAAAAGGCGACCTTATCGCAGTAAGAGATATCTTCCAAGCAACCTTTACAGTTACATACATAAATATCTTTGAAATACTAAAGTTTTTTCTAAAATCTTTGTCGCTAATAATTCAGACTTCACCCCTCCAGTGCAAATGAAGCGTATAATCCCACTGTACTTCGCATAGGTTCATACATATAGACAAACAGAATGTCTTTCCCCGTTCTTTTTAAAGCCAAACGGCCGGAGGCGTCCATTTTTCAGAAAAAAATCCCACAACAGAGTGTTGCTCGCTCGAGATCACACTGAACACTATTTGAATTTTCTCCTAAGGGAGGGTGGAATCAATTTAAATTTTAACTCACACTTAATACACCCTTGTTTGGTGTCTAAGTGGTGTGTTCTAGTCACCCCCTGTTTAAAACGAATAATAAGTTGGGAAGACAACTCTGGTGCAAACAGCTTCGAAAATTCATTCTTCAATATTTTATATATTTCTATTTTTTTAGACAGTTGTGTGAGATCTACATTCGGAAAACATAAATCTTACGGAATAAATATTTAGCATTTCTCACTTCCAGGTTCTAAATAAATCATGGATTATAAAACCAATTAATTAATTTTGTGCAGAAATCCAGTATAGAGAAAAAAGAAAGAAAAAAGAAATCCCATTATATGAATATTTAGTTGCAAGTTTGAATTAGTAGTTTACATTTTCCTTATAATGGTTTTATAATATGGTCCCAATGCAGTGCGGGTATTAAGGGATTACTATTTTTATTGTATAATAACGACCTCCCAAAAATACCTACTCAAGGTAAATAAAATGCCTATCACTTATTTTTGCTGATGATATACTTATCCATGTTACTTTAAGATTATTGTAACACTTGGTTGTCGAATAAATAATATGATTATGAATATAGTTAACCTAAACTAAAATTTACTTTTGCTAAACTATAACCTTTACTTATATTTATTTTTTGGCATGAAAGACCAAACAAAATTGTAAATACAAAATACTCATCTTGGCTAGCTCCCATACTCATTCTCTTAGATGACCTCGGTATAATATATCTAGACAGTATAATGAAAATGCCAGGCCGAATAGCAATGTCGGCTTTTAGTGCTTAAACTCATGTGGAGCGAAACATTACTGTTATGGAAACTTCTAGACTGGCTGATGTGTCCAAACTGATTTTGTAAGTCCACTGATCTGATATTTGTAGCATAATAATAGACGTACTCCGGTGCGATGACGAAGCACGTTGTTGCTTCGTTGTGCGCCGTTGTTTTTCATAAGTTTTGACAATAATGCGTACGTGCGTTGACGTACGTCGAAACTCCATAAGATTTCTGCGTTGTTCTGTTTTAATCCAACAACGGATGTCGACGCGGGGATTGTCATGCCCGCTTGTAACCTTCAGTAATGCTGATTTTCGGATCTTTACTTCAAATTAAATACATCTCTTAATTGTGCCAAAAATTTAAACTGCATAGGCGAGGAAGAATCGACAAAAAAAAAATCACTGCTGCCTTTTCTTCACAATAAATACCTATCTCCGAAATATGTCGTATATAGACTCACGCCTAAATAAAGAGAACAAAATATATACTTTATAACATAAACATTGTACAAGTTGAAAATATTTGAATAATACACAAATAGGGTAATTGTCCTTCGAAAGCAAGCGCTATATGAATGCAGTCGAGAGCGGTGCAATTGGTAAAGATGTTTAGCATAATACGGCGATACCATTACAGAGTAATAGGCTACACATCACCCTTTCCATATTCATTGTAAATTCGTCCCTATAACCACCGCGCTAGAGTCCATGTAGGCTAATTTGACATACAGTTTACCGTACAAAAGACATCCCAGCCAACTCGAGAACCAAGAATAAATAAATTCTAAACATTATCAACGTAAATGTTTCGTTGTTTGAAAATTTTCTGTAAAATTGAGTTTTAACGATGTACGTGATTTCCGAGTTGAAATAATACTTGAACACATTTGAGAGGATAAGCTTGTAATAACTGTAACACGTTATCGTGTTTTTGGAGTTTATATAATAGGTACTAGCTGCGTCCCGGTGATTCGCTTCCGTGGGAGTTTCGGGATAAAGTAGGTACCCTATGTGTTATTCCAGGTTAAATTCTATCCGTGTACATAACAATCCGTCAAGTATATTTTGCGTTAAAGAGTAACGAACAGACATCTTCACAGACTTTCACATTTATATAGGTATCTGTTAGTAGGATTGCATGAAGTGTTCAAATACTACTTCTTATTAAATGCAAAAGTTGAATGTGAAAGAATGAGTGTGTTATGAAGTTTGTTATTCAATCAAGTACATTTTCGATGAAAGGTCGAATACAATTTGGAATATATAATACTATATTATCTCAAAATTATTACGAAAAAGATGCAGAGGCGCAGGTCGTTAGTTAGTTACAAAATGGGACGAAATATCAAAGAATTTCAGGGACAGCTTAGCCGGCAGCAATGGCGGACTTGCTTGTTTTGCGCGATCGTTCTGTACAACTCAAGTATACGACACGGAATACTACTTCGCAGGTGAGTGAGGGAATTGCCTGAGGACACATTAGACGTTAGACACACGAGCGTTTGGGGCCAGCGGTTTTTCAAACGCTGAAATGACGAGGGGCTTTAAAATAAGTACCTAACAAATTTAAGTAATAATTTATTAGGTACTTATTTGAGTTAAAAAGGCGTTTTAACTATTTTAGTTTTTGTGAGGAAAGATAAATTTAAATAAAAAGATAGTAGGAGCGATAAACTTCCCCTTCATTTCTATAAATTTATTTATACTTTGATTAAATTAGGTACCTATACATTTTTTATTGAGTAAGTAGTCACCGCTGCCCATGAACTACACTAATATCGAATCAAATCGAATCGAATCGTTAATACTACCGCAGGATATTGTATGAATTTGATTTTAAAACGAATAATGGTAATATTATCTTTAACCATTAGTTATTTTCAAATGATAAATTCTCAAATAACTGTCATTATGACGGGATGAGATCTAAATGGCTTCGTAACTTTGCAAAGCGGCGGTTTGGATCAAGAAGTCGATTCATTATTCTCACCAAGATTTATGAGATCTCTCCAAGTCGTTTAATACTCTTAGCTTAGTGGGTTATAAATCCAGGTTAACCCATATATCGCCCGGTGATTATGCAAATCAGAACTGTTAAAATTACAAATGACAACGTTAGAACTAGAATGAGTTAAGAGTGGGTTGCACACTTAATATATAAATCTGTGGGGTTGCATCGGTAAACTTTGATGTTAACTTTAACCTGCGCAGAAATATGCGAAGTACGTCATTTAATCTAAATAATGACGGCGCCCATGTTAAAGGTAGGTAGGTAACGTCAAAGTTGATTGGTGCAACTCACCTTAAGTATATATTATAAATGTGTATTGTGTAATAATTTTATCACTTAGATCAAAAATTATCTAGAACACAAGATATAATTTAACATAATAATTTATGACCAAGCTGCCGAACCAGAAATTTTTATTATTCATATGTATATTTCTCCTCTAAATAAGCATCTTCCCTTTTATGTCCAGTCGTAATCCACTAAAACATGGCTCAAACTTATATGACACTGATAATATGTTTTTACGAGTATATAATTATCCCAAAAACCAGCGTTAGTTTAAAATACATAAGAATATCGTTTATCTATACCTAATACTAATTGATTAATATTAATTGATCTTACGAAAACATAAAACGCTCTGAATCGAATCTGTAAAATTTCAAAGCTAAAAGAAAAAAGATTTATGGCCAGTAACAAAATTTCAGAAATTAAACTGAAAATAAAATCGCTGCCAATGGAGTTTTTTATTGTATCCATTTGAGCCGGGAGGAAAATAATCTGAGCAAAAGTGGCCGAGACAAAGAGTTCCCTTCATTAGTCCCAGTGCGAAAGCTTTTTCAGACGGCAAAAGTTGTAAGTATTTGAGTTTTGACTATAAATCACTTTAATTTATAGAGACGAAAGCCACAGGAAACTTTAGTTGTAAAACGCGACGTCGCGCTACTTGACTAATGTTCCATTGCATTGTCATACAGCTATGGTCTATGAATAACATTAATGGTTACATGTATGTGGAATATTAGTTTTAAAATCTGAATTTTAGTTCTCCTGGAATACTAGTTACTCCTAGGATACACATAAATACATATTATCACGCCTGGAATATCTACGATTTAAATCGAACGAACTGAAATAGCATCAACCATCCTTATCCAACATGTTATTAAAAGAAGACCCGTGTCACGTCTTTCTGCATGAACCTGGATTTTTATATGGTTTTCACTAAATGATTAGGTTTAGATGTTTAATTCATTATGGTTTTACGCAAGCGAAGCCGAGACGGGCCGCTAGTTGAGAATAAAGTTACACTGGAAATTCATAAAACGAAAATAGTAGAATACTCAAAGAATCGAAATAAAAACAAAAGATGTGTTCACATTTAAAATGTCTAATAAGTCTTTGTTCACTCGTGATGAAATCAAATTATCCGTCGCTGATTTACTCACAATTTAATGTAGATGGATCCGTTTAAGGTGCAATTCCAATATTATTATGGTAGCTTGGTCCACTTTTATAATGTTGGTTCATTATTGACAAAACGTTTTGCCTATTCGGTAAAGCCAGCTACTTAATACATAATAGTGAAAATGCAGTTTATATGCTTTTATCTATATTAACTTGGAAGTAAATGCATCAGCTGAATTGATCAATATTTACCTTAGCTATTAGCCTTTAATACACGTTAGACGCATAGTGCGTCTGCACTATAGTATATCTGGAAAATTTATAAAAAAAAAAAAATAATTCAATTTAGGATAAAATACATCATACTGATGTCAAACAATTACATTAAAATAGTGTCAAATCGATTGCCAAAGCGCATGTGAAGTAGAAGCGGGGCAACAAACTTCACCGTAGCCTTTTCTTCGAAGACTTCAATTGAAATGTAGGACTTTAAGTTTATTCCAATACAACTAACGAATATACAGGTACATATTCATCATCTGCAGACCTCCGTGACCCACTGCTGGGTATAGGTCTCCTTCCGTCCACGCCTAACATCTGTGTTCTAGGCTATCCCAGCAAATGTATAAAATTTGCGAAGAGGACGAGAATAATGGAATGACGCCTTTACACCAATTGCGATGTGGATGGATCCGCTGTAAAAGTCAAACAAATCAACTGGAGCACTTACAAAGTTCTTGCTTCCTCTTCCCAAGACGGCAAACTTTAATTGTTCCCCACTTTTGTTACAAATTTGACATTTTTGAGAGTTCTTTCTTGTTTATATTTTAGGTTCAAGTGGTAAGGTAAATCTTGCGTTTGAAGTTTGAGTGACTTGTGTTATTGACGAATCTCATTTGAAACAAGAAATATTTTAACTATTCAAGTAAATGATGGAACTAAGATCTCATGGGACCAAGTTATTATGTATTATAATTGCTAATACAAATGAATGCGTTAATATTGAAAGTTTGTAGTTTAGGAACCATTCAAAAAAGTTTTCTCAGACATTATAAATAGTTATCAAATGCCAATCATTACTTCCATCAGACTCATTTGTTTGTCCACAAAAGGCAGAAGAATTTCTAAGGCATTTACATACATTATATACATTTCATATGCATGCACGTTAAATCTAAATGGGTAGATTAAAATGAAAGTTGGTAACATGTTCACATCGTTCACTAATTGTGCTGCGTCGGCTGGATGTAGGGATGTTTTAATTTAACTTTTTGCCGGCAGCCCCGCCAAGTGCGGCTTGTGGCTTTTTACACCAAGCTCTCTACTGTGGGTGGTTTTTGTCTCGAACTCTTCAAGTAATACATTTCTCCCAATCAGTATAACATACATACATACATATTATTATGTATGTATCAATTTTTTATCCTTTACGCGTAGACAGAACCAAGAGCTTCGAAAATCGATGGCCACGATTTATTTTCAATCTCGTTACATCGCTGCATCATCTAATATATCGCTGCTTCAAACTCAAAGTCAAGGTCTTGATTTAGAAACTAGGCTTTCACAGGCACATTTTCAAGTAGACGCAATCATATGTAACTTAGGAGTCTACCGATGTGCAGATTTCCTTACATTAATTCATCGACCACCCACCACAAGCATGACAAGGAAAACCTTCTGGTGCTCGTGGTTGATGAAAACTATCCATCCATGAGTTAGCGAGCTAAGTAACTGATGGATAGTCATCATCATCAGCCTACCCTTATCCCACTTTATGTGGAGTTGGTACAGCAAGTCAGTCTCCTCCACTTCTCCTTGTCTGATGTTAACCGATTTGTTACTTCCTTTTTAGCCATATTCTGCCGAATGCACTCAATCCACCTCTTCTTCGGCCTGCCCCTATTTCTTTTCCAATTCAATTTCAAATCCATAACCTTTTTATAATATTATTTTACTCCCTTCTCATAACGTGACCATACCATCGATCCATTACTTTCCAATTTTCCTATGATTGGTGCTACCTTGAGACTTCCTCTCACATATTTGTTCCTTATCTTATCCACCCTTGTCACTCCACACATCCATCGAAACATCCTCATCTCCACAACATACAGTCGCCTTTCATCCGTCACCTTGGTGGCCCAACATTCCGAACCATACAAAACAACAGGTCTGATCACCGTCTTGTAGATCTTGCCCTTGAGTTTGAGTGGCATTCGAGATTATGTAATTGATGATAAGTAATTGATGGATAGTATTATAGTAATAATCGCTAAGTATAAAAAAAACTCATGTTGTACGAGTAGAACTCAAACGTGGAACGTTTTGGTTTATAAGCATGTAATATTATATATGTGATATGGGTTAGATTATAAATCCTCCAGCGAACAAAAAACTGTTTCACCGAAATGTTTTCTGAAACAGTGCAAAGATTTTTACTCACACTTTTAAAGACAAGACTACAGAAAATCACGCTTCCGCTCTAATTAACAAGTATCACGTCTTTAATTGAGATCCTGTCTCTAATTAAGTTCGTTAAAGATCGAAAAGAAAAGTCAATTATCCTTATCAAGGTCTGTACTATCATCTATCTAGCATCTGATAAGTATCGGGATGACGAGTTAACAAAATTCATTATAAATATCTTATACTGGCGAACCATCGCGATTATATCTCATTTACGAACAGATGAGAGAGAGAGAGAAGAGAAGAGAGTGTGCCAGAGGGCACTCTCTTATTTCGGACGCCAAGGTCCACTTAGTAGATAGTCACTTAGCCAATGGAGTAAGAAGTAGTGTTAAAAGAGTTAGAATGGCATCTAGTCTCTTTGTGTCTTACGAATCCATCTGTTCCAAATTTTACGGTTATCTAATATTCCCTTGTAATCAACAGTGTCAAATGTCAAACCATATCATAATCACGATGTATACGATGTAAATATCTGCATAGCATCTATTTGATTTTTTTTAATGTATCATCAGTTTTGTCAGATTTTACAATACTGAAAAAATTAAATTATTTATGTTAAATATCGTTTGGAATCATCGGATTCTATGAGACATTGCCGAATTTAGATGTAGTTATCAAATGAAATTCCTGAATCGAAGATTCTATAGTAAGTGAAAATAAATTTGTATCAACAGAATAAAAACAGCAGAAGATACTCGAAGATACTCGAGGTCTCGTCTAGATCTCGAAAACAATCTTGAGATTAATTCGAGATCATCATAGCTCTTGATTCCAAAGCAAAAGATTGATGTAGCAATTTATGCCGGAGTTAGCCGCAATCGATTTTACGAAATCCTACAATTACACCAGTTTCAACTGTCGTATAAAAGTGGGTTGCACCAGTCAACTTCGGCATTAACTATAACAAGCGCAGAAAAACGCAAAGTACGCTATTTCGTCGAACGACGGCGGCGTGCAGGTTAAAGTCAACGTCAAAGCTGACTAGTGCAACTCACCCTAGAATACTATAATATTTGTAGTTTGTCAGGCCATGTATAATGGAGCGGAGTTTCCGAAGTTTTCAAGTTAGTTTTAGAAAGAAAGGGTTTATCTCTTAGAAGAAAAAAACTATTTAAAACCTTAGTTTTTTTTTACTTATGCACAGTAACTGATGAAACAAAAAATACTGACTTGATGCCTTTAAAGGTAATACTACTATATCATGCAAGGAGAAGATGATTTTTCTTAAGGCTTGCTTTACGAATTCATTCAATTCATTAAAAAATATTCATTAATGTTAGTAGTACAAATGAGAGTCTTAAAATATTAGAAATTAATGCCTTAATTTTTTATTTCACACACAAAAAGAAAACAGTTATTTAATACATTTTCAGATAACTATATTTCCTAATGATTCAATAAACTCCCACGTAAACTTAAGATCTACAGATAGACACAACTTTAAGGTTCTCTTATTAAATATAATGTTGCAAACTAATCTGCGAAATGAAACTCAAATAGCATGTAACATACATACGCCTCCAGAGAAAGCTGTGTTGATACAAGACGTGGAACTAATTAATTAATGTTCACTGCAATGTACGTACACGCAACAGCACATTAACGTACACAACTTATATAGAATTTCGCCACTAACATAGAACATAGAGACGAGTGTAAAGTAACACAGCATGTTTTGTCTGTACATTGATAATGAGCAATGTATTTCAGCGCTTGTCGAGACTGTTCTATTATTTTTGTAATAAATTAGTATTCTTATACACGTTTTTGTAGTACATTATTACAATGAGTAATGAGGTACATGCTTACCATGGAGCCGTGTCTGAGTATACATCTAAGTGATACTTTGAATTTTAAATTAAAAGATTTGGTACTTAGATCCATTCCGAACAATTTGCTTTTAATAAGGAAAAAAAATAAAGGGAACAGAAATGTACGTACTACTTTACTATCGACGTTGCATTGTAATAATTTGATTTAATTATAAACTTAAGATAAAACTGAAAGAGAATTTATAGCGTTAGGTATAATGTAAAACATTATCAGCTCAATTTTAAAGCAAATAAAGCATTTTGCACATCTTTAACGTATTTTCTACTACATATCTGGAGAGCTGACGGCACCTTAACCAATGCCAACATAAGCTCCCGGGAAATACGACGAGCGATGTCGGCTAACTGAGAGATTGCGAAAATGTGGTGTGGTGGCGGTACTTCAACACAAATTTTGTTAGGTTTAACCTTTTTATATTTTAGTTTGTTCACGTAGAAAAATAATGAAGAATAGCACAAAAGAGTTAGAAAATCCGACCCAAAAATTAAATCGGAAATGGCCATGACTGATGATGTTGGTGTAGTGTAGATATATGGGAAGAGTTGAAAAAAAGAGTCACAAAAATTCTTAAGTAACTATTAATTTATTTATATAATGCGATATTCGCACAAAAACATTTCCAATTTCAGCAAATGAAAATGTCAAATACAGCAGATTTGACCATCGTGCCACCGAACATAGAAAAATGTATTATTTGCAAGAGCAGTTTCATATTACTATAATACGATCAGTACTAAATTTATTCCGATCTTAAAATCGTCCAAACCCTGAGATCAAAAATCGCACGACTTGCTCACTTTCCCGCGCGTCACCTCAGGGGTGTCTAAGACGCGCCTCCCCCTAATGAAATGAAGACGCTGCCAGTTTACATGCTGTTTTCACAAAATAAATAATATATAAATCTATACTGTATAAACCACAGATAAAAAAAATGTATTAGAAGATTTGTGTGATATTTAGAGAAATAAGAGAAAAAAATACGCTTGGCGACATTTTTGTTTATTTTGATATCCGTAAGATGCTGTCCTTTCGAGTACTAACGTGCGCAAAAATGTAATGTTTAACTATTGTGTCTGGTATTCTAGCATATGAGGCGTTAAGAGAATCCAGCAGTAATTAAAGAATGTGTAGGTAGGTATACATATTACTTGTGCTCAACACCAGAAGAAACTACTATATTTTTTTTAAACTGAGCATATCTAAAGAATATTTTTCATAATACTTACAAAATGACTTTAAATAAAAACATTAATTCTGCCTGTGATTTATATATTCTGTACAGTTTTGCTTCAGACAGCAGTTACGAGTGGCTGGCTGCCTAATTTGAGTGGCTTGCACGTGGCAACACTGGTAACACGAGCATTACTCTATTGCCCGTTGAAATAAAGTGACTGATGAGCTCAGTGGAAGGTTTAACGTTATTAAATTCATCTGGAAACTATTATATTCACATGATATCTACGCGTTTTATGAAACGCGTTGTTTTTTTTATATGCAATCACACAGACATGCGTTTTACCTGATGATAAGTGGGACTGGTCGTGGTCTGGCTGCGACCACAACGACTATAAGTCGTTGAAACATCAGCAACATTAAATAAAAAAGATTCGTGCCGAGTCCCATTAATATAATATGTAGTTATGTGTTCGAAGCGCGAAAGTTTAATATAACACTAGAAAGAAGAACAAAGGGTTCCGTTTTGATCCTTTGAGGTATGAAACCCTAAAAATGGTTCTGGCCAATTGGAAATCATTCCGCATTCCTTGGTTAAAGCCAAAGGCTTTGGCTTTAAGAAATGAAGGTGGATTCCAGATTAGTAAGCTAGTCTTGTCAAATAGTCTCTAGTCTTGTTAATATATTTTCCTTTCATCAGCACTTGATCACAATCATAATATGTTTGAGTATACCTTTTGACCATGTACTTTATTATGTACTTACATTGTTATATTACTGATAAAAAATTATACATAAATTTATATTTAAAAAATGGTAAGCTCTTCTGGCATAATAGGGACCAACACTGTTTGAATGAGTTTCTTTCGGCATTTCTTCTCAGCAGTGGTCGTTCCGAAATGCTAGTAGTTTGTAGCTTTGGTAAACATCATTTAATTTAGAATATGACGTGAAAAAGTGCCTGTGAAGGCCTAATTTCTGAATAAATGATTTGATTTTGATTTCAAGCTAAACTTTCTTAATTATTGCCAGTTCAAAATACCTCAGCAGAAGATCCCTCATCGTCACCTGTCTCGCTATAATTCCGTTTTGAAAATTAATCCCCTCCCTCCTCATCGAAAATGCTCAATATGCGCCCGCGTAACACAGTTAGTCGGGAAATTGTTCTTCAGTGTTAGGAAATAATGTTATTACAACAGTGCTTCGAGTGATGATTGATGCGAGATCGTCTCATTGGTGCAAAACGTTTTGTTGGTGCAAACGTGATGGGAATACGGCGACTGATTAGTGACTTAATAAGATATCTAGAATTAATACAATAACCATAATAAAATATTTTAAAGTAAGATCTGTTTAGAAACATTTATTAAGAAAATTCTAGATAATTCTTTCCTCCACTTTTCCTTCAAGAATGTGGTTGACCTTCTGGTTCTGGGAGAGCATGAGAGATTTACCTAAGTCTAGTAAGAAAGAGAATGCAGGCGTCTCGTGTCGTATTCAATATCTCAAATGAAAAGCCCAAAATAGAGTGTTGTGGCGAATATTCCACCGGTAGGAAAATAGTAGCTTTTATGATACAAATATAGTATCACGTCAATTCAGGTCTTTACAAAAACGAAGGCCACGTTTAGGTGCGGAATTGAGATTGATAGAATTGAGATTAGGTGGATTGCTAGCTCAATGCCTATTGATATGAATGCGTAAAATCTCTAGTTATACTCCATTCCCTTGAATGTCTTTTACAATCTGCGCGGAAGGAGAAGCGGCTGGCTCCCAGACCAGTCCCGTATGGAAGACTAGTATAAAATATAATTCTGGGACGGCAACGCGCGTTTGATGACCCTGGTTTTGGTGGCATTCATAAGCGGTGACCATCTCCCATTAGGTGAACCACTTACCTGCTTAGTAGTATAAAACAATAACGTGTCCTCTCCACCTTTCTTAATATCTTTACATGAACCCTGAAAACATCACTCCCTTTTTGGATAGTCAAGTAAAAATCAAACCGAGCCTACATTACAATATGCAAGGAAAACACATCACTCAAGTCGATACCGACTCACCCTTTCAACAATATTAAACAGAAAAGAAACGAAAACTTCTTACGTAAATGTATTGCTTAGTTATACTTAGCTATATTGCTGTTTTATAAGATTCATATGTTTCAGTTTTTTATGCAACTCACCCTTAGAACCTATTTAAAAATACGGATTTTCAAGTTTAAATTCAAATTTGTTTATTTTGTTCAAGAAAATATTATATATTTACAATCAAGCACCAGTAGATATTCATAAAATAAACACAATTAATTGTAAGATGCTCACAAGGAAAACGATCCCATTTATATTTATAATTTTGTGAAATTGCTCAGCAAGCTATTAATATAGGGGAGTTTACTGTAAGAAATCGGTAATATGATAAAGCACCCCTCCCTCTAAGCAATTTCCCCAAAAAATTGAATTAATTTGTACCAAACAGTCGATGCAGCCATCAATATTAATGACTGGAGGAATATGAGCGCTTTTTTTGCTTAATTTGTCTATCACAAGCTTTTACATATTAAATTACATATGCGCATGATACTCAAAGAATCATGCTGATATATAAATGCGACTGTTTGAATGTCACTGAGTAAGTATGTGAGTAAAGAGTGAAGATGGATTTTACTCAGTGACATTCAAACAGTCGCATTTATATATCAGCATGATTCTTTGAGTATCATGCGCATATGTAATTTAATATGTAAAAGCTTGACTTACTCAATTATGTCGCAAAATGGGCGGATTTTATACTAACTGGTACTGACGGTTATTTTTTATTCCGAAAAAACCGCGGGAGTAATTAATAAGGTTCGCACTCGCGATGATAAAGAGAGGTAAAAATATCTCAGTATTTTTTGAATTAATATACCTACTCGTATTTGGTTTCTCTTTAAAACATGATTACGCAAAAAGATCAAACAGATCGATATTGTTTTATTTCGTTTATATTCTGCTAAGTAATATTATGTGGTAACAAATAAGCTTTTATTAATTAATTTTGATTCGGAAACAACATACAACACTATTGTGCAAGTGCAGTTTCGAGATATTTAAAGCTCATTCTCACCGAATACGTAGAATCATAGAATCGTGCTGCATACGTACAGCATACGCATTCGGTATGCAAGTGACTTTAAACATAAAATACTATAAATCTCCCAATTGTAACTATAAAAATGTATATCTTGTAAGTATTCATACAGCCCTAAACTCGATAGCATCAGTAATTACAAATCTGCAAAGGTCTACAATAAAGATCTTGAATCATCCCCCGGGAACACTATCGTTAAGTATTACAACTCTATGACACGTGCCTCATACACTGATACTGCTTAATCCATCACCCCAAACTCTTTGATGTTTTGGGGTGGGTTTAATTTTTTTTATGTCCCGCTAAGCCAGTAGACTGATATTTTATTTGCCGTTGTTAAATAATGAAATACTAGGTACTACACAAAAAAATGTAGAATATATCCCAACATGTAAATGCGAAAGTAAGTTTATTTTTATCCCGTCACGTTTTATTATTCAATTAATCTAATATTTCTCATACATACACACGGAGTATAGAAAAATGCATAGGCAACCACCATCGCAGAAAAATGTACTTTTCTCATAGGAAAATCACGCTAGTGCGACCTGACCCTGACAGAAGGGCCATGTACCCAAGAAATGTTGGTTTGATATCGTTAATGGCATGTATATCATCGGTGGATATTACACATGCCAACGGTTTGGTAACCAGAGGTTCCGACGACTGGAGATGAAAATGTACGAAAGCGGACCCTGGGCCCAGACGCTCAACGGCTTGGGAAGAAACCGGAAAAACGCTCAGACGAAATAGAGAGGAAAATCACCAGTGAATCCGCGACTAAAAGCTTTTTGACTAAAAAGGATAATTTATTATATATAGACATATTTTTTTTATAACCAAGAAATGTATTTTTTCATCAGTTATCCATACCGAAAAATAACGATGATACTCAGACAAATTGGATAACCAGCCATAAATAAACACAATCTTATTTATTCCTTTGTGAGTTTGTGGTAAGTGATCCCCAATTTCGTGCCCCAGTCCCCAAGACATTCGGACATCACCATTGTCCACAATATAATGCTTTTATTTGATTCCGGGCTAAAATAAGGTGAATGCAGAGGAAGCTAACATATCAATACGAGTAAATTAATACAAGTTTTAATACGCATAATAGTTGATAAAAATGTAATCTATATATTTTAGATTATTGATACAGATACAATGTCACAACTTTATCCCTTACGGGGCAGACAAAGGCATAGCATAGAAAGGCATAGTTGCAAAACTCTTGGCTATGCCTATATATGCCTAAGACCATGTTCAACTGTATGGCTTATTGGTGGAATTGAAATAGGTCGCTAGTGACTTATGAGTTTCTGCTGAGAGTAAACATAAATAAAAACAAAGTGTGAACTATGTAATATAGATATTTTATGTAGCCGGGGTAAAACAGAGGGTGTCAGTTGTCACATCGACTGTCCTGTCTGTTTAACGACAATATTTATAGTAATAGACAGTCAGATTGGCATATGTGAATAAGTAAAGTTGTATAAATATTACGTGCCAGGTAATAATACCTACCTATATGAGGAATTTGGAAATAATTCCTAGAAATATCTACATAGCAGTTTATTTTACGCTAAATTTAGCCCGCATTTTCGCCAGCGTAAATTTCCCATGGAAACAGTCCTCTTATCCGAGATCAAATTTCCTTATACCTTCACGTACTCCTAATTATATATATATGAGAAATTTCAAAAAGATTGGTTGATTAGATAAAGCATTAAGAGGTAACAAACAAACACAAACTTTCGTATTTATCTTTTTTTGGGATTTTATGGTACTAATCAGTAACTATGATCATTTTATAGTCAGTCTAAAAATACATCATAAGGTACATAAATAATCTTCACCAGGGGCGAATCGCATGGAACTTGAGATGGAGCGTTTGGGACAGCCCGTGACAAAACTGCCTGACTACTAATATCACTCCAGGGATAACCCGGCATTTATATCTACCTTAGGACTGTGAAGGGTTACAGGAAACGTACACAACATTTTTTCTTACGAGAACTTGTCAACAAACCTCAAAATTTTTATGCTGAATTTTGTTGTAAGTGAAATATTAGTTCAAACTAGTAATCAAAAAATTAACTACAAAAGTAATTTCCTGGAAAGTCTATATTAATTATTACTATGAGATTATAAAAAGAAATGGTAAGATTGTTTACATATTATGACAAGTTGGACTTAACGTAAGTCATAGGATTGATTCTCCTTGAAATCGTTCTTGAATTAGTTTTAATTTATGACAAGAAGTGAGGCAGATCCACTTTGGTTCTTTGATCCAGCGAACTAATTTACAAACAATGAAGTTATTACAAATAAGAAACATATAGTAGATATAAATCTTCGTCTTATAGAGTTTGCTATTTAGGCGTCTTATCAAAGGGACTTTTACGACATAACACGCTATAGTGAACTAAATAGCAGGTTGGTAATTGGGCAGGTTTCTTCATGATGTTATCCTTCATCGACCTACATAGTTTATAACTAATTAGTGGATAGAACTTAGGCTAATACTAATCATAAATCTGGTGAATAATTTATTGCTTTCTAGAAACGGATCTTATGATTAATTTCTATTACATATATTGTCTCAAACCCGATTGAGAAAACATTTATTAAAATTAGCTTGTGAATCTCTGCTGCAAATTACAGAGTAGATAGGTACCAATCTTGAATTCTTCAAGACACAATTTAATTCGAAAATAAACTTCATGACACTAACAAAATGCTCCTTTTGTACCCAACCTCTGTGTGCGTCGTTCCTTTTCCACGTTCAAAACCGCTGCTCGCTGGCTGAACGGAGTATAACTGAACGGTGCCACGTGACCGGCCTCCTCAACTATATAACCGACAGTTTTCCAAAGGCTTCCAACATTTTCCTACAAAATAAAACACTCGCTGATTATTCAGAACGATCCTTTTATTCGATTTCACAGAAAGATTTACGCAAGTCGTTTTACTAAAAAACAGCTAGGATTATTGTTGAATGTGCAATGTTGCCGAATTATTTATGAGATTATGGTTGGGGCGTATCATTTTTTTGTTGTAAATATCGCCAGCAACAAGGATGGTTTAGTAAATTCTTGAATCATTCTGATGTATCAATAACCTGTCCTAACGAAGTATGTGATAACGTGCCAGAATTGATAGAAAAATTTAATCCCTTTATTTTATAAAAACCTACTAACTAAGAGCATTTATAGAATAGGTTATTGAACCTAAATGCCCTTTGTATATAGGGCAATGACAGATATGTCTCAAGATTTATCATAAAACTTAGTCATCTGACAAGATACACAACTAAAAATTAATCATTGTAATAATTAAGAATGATATTAGGTACCAAACTTGTATCTAGCTCCGAACCTAGTAACGAGAGTACTAAGTCCCAATTCTGTCAGCCTACATCGTATTAGACTACCCCATCACCTTTAGTGTCATCTTAATAAAGTCTATAATACGACCGTATTAACGATCGATTCGCGAAAATGTGTTGGAAGGGGAGTACCTGGGCCAATAATTTTTAACTAAAGTTGGCACGGCGCGGGTAAGCCTTAAGTGAGATTAACAGCCAATGGCAGGGCGTAATTACTGGCATTATTGCCAATCGATGCGGGGACTAGATTTAGAGCTAAGCCCAGATTTGCCAACTTTGCGGCCTGCAGTATCTTTGTTGGAAATGTTGTTTTAACTGGAAGTTATGTTAATATTAATTCGGTTTCATTAGGGGCTGGTACGCCACGATGCCCAACATTAGTGAATACCACTGTTGCCTGTCAGTTGCTAAGGCTCTGTGTCCCCTTAGTGGCATGGTCCTGATCTAGGGTGGTACCACAGTTGATGGTATTAATATGTTTTTTTCCGAATATTAGTCCAATTTTTTTTAATAAAAGTTATTTCGGAACAACAACATAAAATTCAAGTGGAATGATAGAAAATCTTTTCTGGGTTGTCATATTACTTGAAATACAATTTAACTCATTATTGACTTAAAACGAAACAGACCTATTTCCACATCTCTCTTACCGAAGTCATAGAACACACAAGGAAATAGGTTTAAAATAAAAGACTTAATAAGAAGAATTACATTACAAAAACAGTTATTTTATTTTGAACTTTATTGGGAAAATTCAATTTGCAAAAGTACTCTATTGTACATTCAACAATTGGATTTGCAAGATCACAAAAATATTAATAAGCCATTCCATTGACGTATATGTTTTGTTTAATTACAAACTTAAAGACGAACTTGCTGGCATATCGGGTCTTATCCCGCCAACCCTGACTTTCTTACAAAGGCTCGGGATGATTATTCTGCCCGCATCGCGGTCCGTCGACAAGGCCCGGATAAACGGACCTACTACGGACCGCAACGGAGATTAGTCCCTGAGGCAGGGCTGGCTTCCATCACTCAAACAGATGGACTGTATTTAGATAAAGCTAATACATCTCCTTCTTATAGTATCAGATTTTCAAGTAGCCTGAAGGCATTTGACATGATTTGGCGAACGAATGCCGCTGAATTGCAATTGTGAATGGAAAACTTTGACTAGTTACATTTAAACAGAAAATATGTGTCGGTCACTTTTTGTTGCATTTGTTGCATATGTAATTTAGAAATAGAAATACTAATTGGTTTGGAGGATAAAACATAGTATACAATCAACATTCTACTAAATTGAATAAAACCAAAAAGCGTAGCTTGTGTCATGGCCCTGGTTTTCAGAGATAATTTAATGGTGTATGTGTGTGTGGTGATTTATATAACTGATAAACCAAAGACTATGTAACATTAGAAATATAAAATTAATTAATACATTAATATAATGACTATCATAATTGTGTGAAAAGCCTGACTACATTGGAACAACTGTGTGAATCTCATTAATCTATTCAACTGAACGACTCATACATACCTATATGTTTTATAATTTTTGTAGTAGGCAAATCGCCATGAATTAGATCGATATTGACAGCCCTAGTCCCACGTCACAGCAACCTAACGAAGTGAGGACTTTACGGATGTAACAACTCTTATCTCCTTAACTAGATACAGAGGCAGCGTTGTGTTGACTCGTTAATTATACTTTTTTAACTTGTATTTATCTTTTACCTTGTTATAAATAGACAGGTAATGCAATTATTGATTTTTTTTGCAGTAATCAATTAATTCAATTTAAATATCGTTCTTATAAACAGCAGTTAATATTAGTCTTATTTACCCCAAGCACAACTGTGTGGCATTACTTAAAGTGTCTTTGTATTACTTGTTATCTTTAACATTATTTGTAGACACTAATCTCTAGCAAATCGAAGCTGACATCACACCAACATCCTAACATAAGTTATTAAATTTTAAAAAGAGACAGAGAGACAAGAATTGTCAGTGGCACAATAAACAAATTTGAAGTAAAAGTAGTTGGAAATTTGCCCAGAGGAAGCAAGCGGGATATTTCTCGTGATAAGTAGTATCTGTTGCACAAAGTATATGTTCTCATGACAAACATATGAAATAACATGAAAGCTGTTTGTAGTTGCTGTAATAGAACAGAAATAAGGAAAGCAATTATTGGCCAGTCACTTAAAGTGGCCAGTTATATTTTGTTTTAATTGCACTACTTATTTCAGTTTTTAAGTTCAAGTTTTGACCATAAAATAGTGGATCCTATAGGGCTCTTGATTTTGTCCAATGTCCATTCCTGAATACTATTATAAATGCGAAAGTTTGTTTGTTTGTTACCTCTACAACCTACTCACTTAACCAATATTTATTCAATTTTACACACATTTTTTGTCTACATAATTTCATTTCCTTACCAATTTTGACGTACCAGACAACATGTAATCTTTAAATCAGACCAGTCAAAACATTAGCACGATAAACAAACAATTCCTGTATAATAAATACTCTCATCAGACAGATATCTCATAGAAAAGTTTCAGATATGTAATTAAAAATAGACAAGCATATTTTATATCAAAATGACACGGCATATTGATATCCATAACAACCCTCTCTTAATCGCGACAATACCGGTTCAAATTTGGCTCTCGTGCCTAAAGTAGCAAACCCCTGACGTCAGGTGTCAAAAACATTTTCCATAACGCGAGACGCTCGGGAGTAGCATTATCTATTGGCTTTTCCGGACCATTGACGCTGGCTGACGCGTCAGACGATGACGTGTGAAAAGTACCCTACGTTTCACCGATCTAGCTAAATTTTTGCTTACAAGCCTCAGTTGCACCAATCAGCTTTGACGTTAATTTTAACCTGCGCGCCACCGCATCGGTAAAGATAAATGGCGGACTTTGTGTTATTGTACTTAGGGTAAAGTTTTTATTTTAAAAAGCATCATAAATACAAAACAAAAATGCCGTTTTACAAATAAAAATAATCTTCCAACGGGTAAAGTTAACAACAAAGTTAACTGATGTGTAAGATGTAAAGATGTTTTTGATCTGTGTTGTATTTGTTTTGTTTTTATATAATTAAAAATTTAGTCATTAGTTTTTGATTCTTCTCTGACCCAAATATCCGCTTCTTTTACGAATTTCAGGATTTATTAATACAGACAGGCAGGCAATAATACAGACAGACAGGCTTTATTAATATTCTATGCGTATACCAAAATATCATCGAAATTCGCACTGACTTAACACATTATATAAAACTCAATTTTATTTGCCTATACTCTTACTAGGATACAATACAAATATACATTAATTACCAATTTTAATTTTTAATTAGGTACAATCAATACAAAAAAAGCAATATAATTAACACAGATACCGTATCACGACTATATTCCTTACGGGGTAGACAGAGCCAAGAGTTGCGTAACTCAAAGGAAGGAACTAGCTGTGTGCTAAACTTTTGAAATAGAGGCTGCAAAATATAATTATTATTATAATTAGACCTAAAATAAGCGAAAACTTAACACAAATATATAGTCACAACTTCATTCATTGATTATAGGAAACATTGTACTAGTATTTCTTGTTTTAAAAATTGGTGTTTTCTCTTATAAAGCGCTGTTGGAAACGAGCCAGTATTCGTAGAAGGCTTTTACGCTCTTATTTATGGCCTGTTAATAATTTTCTTCAATTTATTGCTCGAACAGCAATACTCGGCAATATTGTCTGCTTGCAATCTTTTGTTTTTCAAAGATAAACGACATCTTGTTCTGTTTTAATTAACTTTAATAGTATACTTCTATTCGCATTCACAAGATACTTATCTGAGATTACAAATGAAATTCGATATTTTGATAATAAAAGTACCTACATGTATGTAAATATACTATTGTAAAATCGATACAGAACACAGGCGGGATGCAGTATATTCGAATATGTCCGATAAATCATATTGTTTTAATGAAACGTCCAGAGTTCTGCCGCTCTCAACCCATTTAGATACACTAGTTCGAACGTAGCACCGGTTCAGTTAGAACCAACTTTGTAGTAATTTCTAATGAAAATGCATTTATTCGAAACTACAAAATATTTGTTTAGTGAAGATTTGCAAATATTATCTTACTATCCCACTAATATTATAAATGCAAAAGTTTGGATAGCAAGTGAGATTGTGAGAATATTTGTAACTCAATCACGCTAAATCAACAAAACATATTTCGATAAAATTTTGTACTTCAAATTCAAAAAATTCAAATTCTAAGTAGGCGGACAGAACATATACCTTAATATCAAATAGGGTACTTTTTACTCTGGTAATTCATATCCATTATAATAAATATCCATAATCCATACTACTAATTATACATGCAAAAGTTAGTTGGTGTGTTTGTATGTTATGCTTTTACGAATTTGAAAATATTATATATATTTAGATAGTTATTATTTTAGTTAACACCATTGTAATAAACAGACTGTCAAAATTCACGAGACTAATTTTAAATTATTTAACACGTATAATCGTATGTTCATTAATTGTAGCCCGAAGCAAGTATACGTACTATGTTATTACTAATGGAAAACCCTTGTAATCATTACCAACTTACCTGCTTAAGCTCACCTAAATTCAAACCAATCTGCATTGAACATGATTTGCAACAGAGAAATCTATACATATAAAACAGTGTCTGTACATAGGAGATATTAAAGAAAAAATATTATGGGGGTCTTATGGGACTAATAGAAGCTAAAATATTTTTAATTATTGTCTGTCTATCTATCTGTCTGTATATTTGTACGCGCATCAACGTAATCAATATCCTTAAATAATCAAACAATCGCGGATATGTTCAATCCACGACCAATCATACTCGTATTGAATCTCATGATAGGAGGTATATATTTAGATTTAAACAAAACGATATACTGCCAAAAATCTGTATTAAATAGACAGATACATTGCTATAAAAATACTGTCCGAATATACCCGAGTCGCGGAATGAAAAACGCCGTTACGAGATATATTCACAGTATGCTGGTACAACGGATTACTAATTAAATCCTTGGTTATCAATTCTATGTTAATAAAAATATTGCAAACGGATTTTATGCAGTGAATTTTGGATAGAATTTGAATGGAATTGAAATTCCTATACCTAGTTACATAGGTAACGAATCATGCAACACCCAAAGAACAGATACATTGTCACGTTTTTATGCTTTACGAGGTAGACATAGTCAAGTGTTGCGAAACTCATACACTTTTTAGCTTTTTAACTTTTTAGCTGTGTAACTCACTAACAACTGCAAGCAAATGTCTGTGAAAATTATTTGCACTGGGAATCGTAGCCAGAACCCCCAGACAGGTGCTGAACAGGCGGACCACTAAATACCTCACACAAGTAATTAAATATTTAAAAAACAGAGATAAAGCCTTCACAGTTCTGAATTCTGTCTTTCAAAACTGACAAGTGAGACTGAAAAAAATATGCATGCAGCATACTGTCCTATAGCGCCTCAGGGTTAAAATGCATAGAACAGTTTTTGCCTAACCGTGCATGGAGACTTTTCTATTTGTTTAAAACTTGCATCGGCCTAGCTCGAGTAGACAATACTGAGAGAAAGGATTTTAAAAGCATTTTTCGGTATCTCTAAAAATGGAATTTCTGAGTTCAAATATGTATAAGTATTTATATTTTAAAGTATTGAAGGATTGAAATAATATAATTGAAATAGTATCCCCTAACAAAAATCTCGAACTTTCTTTGTGGCTAACTCCATCTGTGTGATTTGTACATATATTTTTTTAATGATATATTTTGAAATGCGTCTACCTGTGTCAATCGAATAAAAAAGTAATTACACTGATTTATTATCACAAAAAGGTTGATATATCTCTAATTTGTGTTTTTTTTATTTCTAAAAAATGTATATGGAAATAATTTCATACGTCTACAGAAGTATCACATAAGCTCTCTAGTTTTAGTTCATGCACAAACAAACAATAAGTACGAGTTTAGTTTGTACTTTCAATATTTTGTGTCCCTCGGCGCTGTCGGAGCTCAATATAGAAACGAAACTGTCTAGTTTTGCTTGTATTTTGCAAAAAATATTCGGGGCTAAATTATTTCAGAAATTCCAATAGGTATTGGATTCGATTTTAACGGTGAAATGTATATATTTAGTGAAATGTATAGTTTAACAATCCATACATACAGTTTAACAAAAAAAAGTTTTAACAAAACATACATACGTTTTGTTAAAACTTTTTTTTGTTGAACAAATGTGATCTTTTCTCGACTTTCGTTTATCTAATTTCTCAAGCATTTCAGCGGGACCAAAATAATTATAATAATTAATCTACTTCAATAATAATATAAGGAAACCTGAAAATTACATTGGAAAATTAATTCGTCGTAACCTATTATAATTATTGCTGGACTTTGGACGTGACTAAGCAACGTCGGGAATCTGTTTTGGAGCATTGTTTAATTTCTCTCACCATCACATTCAGCATGTTTATATATCTCTTATTTGACTCTTTCGATAGCTATGCAGAGGTCACCCATCTCTTTTTTTCGAGTCGTTCTTATTCATCAGTCAGAATCATAATTCTTAAAACTATAGTCCTACAAATCTTAGAAATGGCTTTAAATAACAACAAATTCCCCAGAAGCAGTAAATAACAACAATACTGCATTACAGCAATCGTGACTTGTTAGCTGTCTAGTCCCCATAGCAGCACGTAGTAAGCCTTTGTCATACAGTCAACATGGCTTATTTCTACCACCGTCTGAATTCCATCATGCCACCGATCGATCGACTCCCATACAGTCGCGACGCCTCGTTACAGCTACGTGATCGCAATTGGGATTGCCTATTTATACACATTGTCGAGTTCAGGAGCACTCTACTCTATACGGTATCATAACCAAATACCTAGACCCGATAACCTGCAAGCTAAGGCCCTGAAAAGCTCACATTATAACCGAACAAGAGAAGAACGGTAGATCAGGTTAAATTGGACGCCTGTTTGCTAAAAAAATACGAAATGAAGAATTTCTGAATTCGATCGCGTCCATAAAAAGTCAAATGAAAGTTAGTTGAACGTAACTCTGTGATGAATGGAAACATTTCGAATGGCCTGATAGTGATTACTTGTTAGATTTTTTCCCCTGTCAGTATTCGAAATAGTCGTACGTTATCGAAGCGGAAAATGAAGAAATATTTTTCCGATTCATGAAATTATTTGAATAGATTTATTTTACATGAGTACATTTTCAATAAAAACTAATGATAATAGGTACTTGATCTCTTTCTTTTCAATTAGATAGACAAT
Source organism: Plodia interpunctella (assembly GCF_027563975.2). Classification (NCBI taxonomy): domain Eukaryota; kingdom Metazoa; phylum Arthropoda; class Insecta; order Lepidoptera; family Pyralidae; genus Plodia; species Plodia interpunctella. The sequence goes on along the minus strand of NC_071297.1, from coordinate 3,619,735 downwards.
CCCAATCTAATTTTGTATAAATATATAAAACGCAATACCGAATACGTTTTCAATTTAATTGGATGGCCTCCACAAACTACAGGTCCAATGGAATCGTACAAAAAGCCTTATTTAAATGAGCCGGTGGTGGGTTATTCACAAAACGCACGTAGGATTAATATAATCGGCCGGTAGCCGGTCCGGTCCAGTCCAGACAGAGGTGAACGCAGGATTGCCCGAGCTGAATACTAATTTTACAAAATTCATCCCTGCCTCTGAAAAACACGCGTGGTATTTGTTGATAAGGTCGACGGGTAAAGCCTTTAGGATGGGGGCATCAGCCAGGTTTAGCTGATTTATTTAGAAATTATTTTTTTGAATTATAAATTGGCATTCTAATCGATTGGGGAAAATCCATGTTATTACATATCAAACTGTTTAAAATGTCATAAAATTAAGCCTTATAAATGCCCATTTGAAAGAGACCTTTATTTATATTGAAGTAAGGATAAAATATTGAAAGTGATGTTGTTGGTAAATATAAATTAAATATTTCAATGGCTCTAAGTAACATCGTAGCAATTTTAAATATTCTCACGTGTTGACACACTTTTCATTTCATTTTATTAATTAAATATAATGACAATTCATACTTAATGACAAAAAAATTCAACCTTTTGCTATTGTGAAAAGTTGGAAACCGCTCTTTGTCAAGATATCGAAAAACCTCAGACCAATATCGATGCCTAGGCAATGCATCTATTGTCCCTGTATCTTCCCGGCATTATCCCAGGAATACCAATCCCGGAGCGGTGACCCACTTCCCTGCCATATTCCTAAGTGCCTACGCATTTAGGTTAGGACATCGTTCCGTATTTGCAGACGAACGTACGAAGACAAAGATTATTTATTTGCAAAAAACATGAGTTTATATTGTACAGTATAATGTAGTGGTAAAATAAAACTTAATCCTATGTTTTACCGGCTATGGCCATGCAAATTTAAATGGAGAGCATACATACAGGTTTGTGTGATTTGGGTAGAAGAGGTACTTTAATGACTATTTCAATGGCAATGCTTAAATCTTTTAATATGGCTGTTTCAGATAATTATTGTACTACCATTAAAATAGCAATTCATTACAATTTAAAAAAACGGGAATTATTTATGTGATAAAAATATGGTCTCTTAGAGTAGACCTCGTTTTTAGTAAATTTTGTGAAAAAAAAAATCAGCTTATATTCATAATATACATAAAACATTTTCCGAAGATGATTTAAATATCAACCAGCGAGATGGCGTTAGCTTATAAAGCTGCAAAATAATTTCAAGTAAAGCTTTTTCATTTCCATATTCCAATGTAAACTTCAATTACCTATTGTCTTATATTGTATGCAACAATGGAATTGCGGCTTAAGTTATTTTAGTACGATATTGGAATCGATATGTTGATTGTACGATATCAAATATCTTGTGCTTTTACCACAGATTGCGTAAATGGACGTCCATTTTGCGGTTGTATGGGAAAACAACAACGTCTCGGCGACATATGAAAGCCAAATAAAACACGCAATTTTATGAACGTGACATAAAAATCATTCTTTATTTCTGCATGGAAACGCCAAACGTATTTCAGAACCACAACACAATCCTTTTGTTGCGAATAATTCAAATTATACTAAATATTGTAATGAGAATATAATTACCTACCTCTAGATACTATTTTGTCGACAAAATTTCAGCTCTAAATTTCACAGGTTTTTTGAGAGTAGAAATAAGTGAATATCTAGTAAGTGCTTAGACATTTGCACAGATTTCATCTCTTTCAACCTGTGGTTTCAACACCGCAAGTTCTTTTTCATAGCTACAGGCTACAGCATCTAATAGAAAATAATTTTCCGTCCCGTCGTTTTAACCACGAAATGTCAACAGCTGCAAAAACCCAATTTGATACGAGACTTTGCTGAAGCTTATCTCTGCTTTAAACGTTGCTAGTAAGAGATACCCTATTACACGGCAAATCCCATGATAGTTCAGACTAGTTGCATTGTCAACTCTCACTTTATACAAATTTATTTTTACCTACCAAAAATTCAATTTCAACTTTATGACTTCGTAATACAGCTTTGTAAAAGTGAATAGTTGTCGTGGTAAAGCAAAGTACTGGCACGTGGCGCAAACGCAACTGTGTTTAATCTTCATCCCTGCCTTTGATGTGAGCTGAGCGTCCCCATGTTTGTCTAAACACAGGTTTAATTACAACCTCATTAATTTTGGATTATTTACAAATCTTCTTCTCTTCCAGGATCTTGATAGCCAGCTGGGCGAGGAGCAGTGGGGTAAAAAAGTTATTTTTATTTCTAGTAGGCTCGTAAGTATAGATTTTGATCGATGTGATTGTAAAAAGTAAAGCCTAGCTCTTATGTTATTGTGATTGTGAGTTTTTATCTCGACCGAGAAATTTTCTAAAACAGATAAAATTTTATGTAATTTACTTTATTATTTATTAGATTTCATTTCTTATTGATTCATTTTTTATATATTTTTTATATGATATAATTAATTACTAATTTGATTATGAAATACCAAGCAGGCATTTCATCTTCCGTTCATTATGCAAAAGTTGTGCAAGGATACGCATAATAACTAAGTAAAATTTCACGCTTTCTTAAAATTTGTATATTTTATGAACACCGAATACTTCCAGGAAATTCAGTCAGACAATGCATTTAATGCAAATTGGTGTTTTGCAGTCTCTTGCTAATTAACATTATCATAGATTAAGTAATAGTATTACGATACATAAAGTTTATTCTCGAAGTCGAACGAAATAGAATCTTATTAAGTGACACAAAAGTTCATATTTACGCGCCATGCCGCAGAGACACCGCGAGCGTCTCATCCGCGTATATTATTTATTTCTAATTTTTTTTTTCAATTCATCTGATTCTAGGATTACTAAACGACCACCGTTATCTAACGACCGGACCTATAGAGCGGTCGTTAGGTAACGGTGGGTTTGGCATTAGATTAGGTACCTACATACACATACGTGTAACACTGTAGTAAACTGAACTGTCAACCTATAGCAGTTGTGGGGCTGGATTGTATAGAAGCTACCCCATATGGGGTCGGATAACTATACTTAATTTTGGAAATAACGCCCCAGTCATTATCATGCACACCCATTTGGCGACGGAAATTAACATACAATTAAAATCCATAAGTAAATTTGTAAAGTTCTTGCTCGCAAACTGTGACAAATCGCAGTAATTACTTCAAATTTCCCTGGCTCTAAACAACACTAATTTGGAAACATCTGCGCCTGCTCCTTTTATGTTCTCTCTTGAACTAACCCACTGGACCCTCAAATGACTACAGATTCTAAGCAAAGGTAAAAAAGCAACCATACTTTCATACTACTCGTAATATTATAAAGCGAAAGTATTTCTGTAGTCACGCTTTTACAGCTAAACCGCTGGGCCGACTTTGATGAAGTTGGTGTTAATGAATATAGTTATAATGACTCGGTGTCAAACATAGGCCACATCTAGCATAGGTATACATTTCAGTTTCTTTCTTTTCTTTTATTAAATGGCTCTGCTCTACACATGAGTGAAATAGAAACATATTATGTAATGTTAAATATTTAATTGTGTGTTGATTGCATACTATTGGCCTAGATGCACAAAAAGTAATAAAAAAGACGTTTCATATCTTATTACACTTTACTTATACTTTTATATGTCTCATGTAATTCTGCATGCAAACCTATATTACTTATTATTAAACGGCAATGAAACCAGAGTTAAAACGACTCACTCATAAAAAAAATTAGATCTAAGGCCGAACATATATATTTTATCATTTTACAACTTTACTGTTTATAATAACTATTTCTTATTTATTTTTGCCGATGCCTCATTCGTCCCACTAAAAGTGCCGTACGGAACCTATTCTATTTTGTATGCAGGAGGACAGTGTGCAATTACAAAGATTATTGCGTCACAGCTCCGTCGGGCGGCCATTAAATAGACGTTACATCCTTCGGCTTTTTGCTGCGTACGACGCGAACAAGAAATTCGCGCCTCATTGCATTCGTATTTCGAACTAGGCAAGATGGCCGCCAATATACGTTACATAGAATTGAGACCTATCGGCACTGGAACTAATCTATATGCAAGCGATTCGCAAGGAATAGCACGCTAGCTCGCTTTAAATTTTTGCTCGTTGAACCATTTTATGAAAGTAGATTAGAGCTTAAGTTACGTGCGCGTTTTTATAAAAATCTTCTGGTACTTAGTGGGTTTTCAGCATGAATTTGTAATTTTTGGATACTCGTTGAGGTACTTTAAACTCATATAAATTCATCGCCTTACCTTTTCCTATAGAATATAGTCCAATATGGAGGCTTATTTACAGGAGGCTGTAAATAAGCCTCCATATTGGACGTTAGTGCATTTTATATTACGAAATGCCGAAAGCAAGTCATTTAAACAGTGTTGCTTAAATGTCCCTTATATTTAAAACCATTAACCTCTCATTTCAAGTGCACAACAACACTTGAACTTTTGATCTCCAATATAAAAAAGGTCAATAAAAAAAAACAGTCGGATTTAAAAAGCTTTGCGTATTTAAGCGGAATAGAGGAGAAATCCTTTAATTGCGGCGTGGCAGCGGCCGGCAGCGGAGCGATAAACATGAATAATGTTGCCCGATGTCCAAGAAGAGTACCAACTTTATTTTCTTACTTTGTCACCTGCTCCCAGGAGATAACAGAAGGAAATGTAGACATTTCCATGGAAAAGTTTTGGATGAATCGTGCCCCAGTTAGCTACGTGATTCATTGAGATTAATACGCTGGAAAACTGGAGACTGATGAATTGTTACGGAAACTCTAGTCTAAGCACTTGATATTTTCTTGTGACTTCATGCTCTTTTTATTAACTTACTAAGTTGTAGTTAGTTGTACTGTTGTAGGTTAACTTAACTATAAAAACGAATAACTTTATGTACTTTCCCTAAAATACTAATAATTACTTATACTATATAGGTACTTATTTTGTCTTGGTACAAAGATAATTATTCAATTAATTCATCATCATCATAAGTAAATAAAAATGTTGATAAATATCGTAAGTACCAAAACGGAAACTAATTTAACGTTCGTCTACAACTTCTTAAAAACAAAATCTTCTTTTCAGAACCTTTTGTAAAATAGCCTCAGTAAAATTATAAATTCCCTACACATGCCTCCAAATACAGCTTGCAGCCAATACCTAGCAGCTGGCAGTAGCCAACCCTATCGAGTTAAAACTACTCGATTAACCCGACAGTCCGAAACAGAACTAATTAAAACAAAAACAGTCGAATGAAAACAAAACACCATCGACAAAGTTAGAATATTAATGCCCAGTATCGTAGCATCAGTACTGAAGGACCAAAAGGTTAACTTCGCTATTTTAAAATGAAGAAATAATAAGCATATTTTGCATCAACATATATTATAAAATGCATCATTAAATTAATCATTTAACGATAGTAAAAATAATAATCAGTAACAAAATGTTATTTTATAACACAGGTATAGGAAAAGATATTATATATTTTTTCATTGTTTTTAGGTACTAAGCACTAATGGGAGCGTTTCTATTGCAATAAAATTGAGAATATAAAACAACAAACTAATTGTTGCCCTAGTGGAAAGTAACCTATGTCATTCTCCATCCTTCCAGTTATATCCACACAAAAAATCTCGTTCTCCGTTTTGATGAGACATAACAAACATAAAACAACTCTCACATTTACATATCACATTGTATTGTATACATTAAGTAACTTACAAATCAAATTAACTAACTAATAATAAACTAATTAACTAAGCTATCAAGAAAGCATATAATGAAATCACTAATATAAAGCAATAATTAAAAATACAGGAGTTCGTTCAAATTAACTAACTAATAAATTAACTAACCTATCTAGAAAGCCTTCACCAATGTGGTGAAATCGCTTAGTATAAAACAATAATTTAAAATACAGGAGTTCATTGCGATTTAATACCTGTTATCAAAAACAATTTTGAATTATGACATTCTACTTATCAACAGTACTGTGGCAATATGAGTCCCCCACTCTGCGTGGGGCCTAATACGTGGATCCCCGTTTCAGGGCCCCCAAGATAAAGCCGGGAACAAAAGCATGAGTCTCTAACGGGATTATAGTACTTTGTTTTTGCGTTCTATGAATTATTAATTCACGCACATAGGTGTGATGATGAGTTATTGCGTATGTTTAATATTAGGGTTTACATGTAAAGAGACTGCTCTCGATCAATATTATACTAACTTGTTTGTTTACGTAATAAATTTTGATGACAATCAATCTATTAGATGTAAGTGAACAAAACACCTGTCCCTTCTTAGTGTGACGTCTCGGCTAAATTTGTAAGGATCAATACGACGCTACTAATCTATCTGTGACGTCAGTCATACAGGTTTTGCAATATGCATGTATGTGTCTGTTTATATTAAGTAAATACCTTATTATTTAAGTTGTGATTCAAGAATGTATTTAGTTTCAAGTATGAAAGGACATATAAAGCACCAAATTGATCATCAAACTAAGATTTTTTTAAGGATAATTTGGGTTAACCAAGCCAACCGTAGACATAGTATACGCAGTTTAATATACATATAAGTCTGTACTTTATAGGTTGATGATAATCATAAGGAAGATCTCGGATAAACAATGAACTTGTGTCAATCACAATTACCTCCGTGTGAAAATTCTTACGTTTTTTGGAGCAAAGCGCCAAAAATCATCCCCTTCTCCTTCGTAGATTAACCACAGGTACCAAGACCCATAATATAATTACAGGCAATCGATGGCTCACCCTGAAGGGGAGGATAAGGGTTGCAGACGTCTTGCTGTGATATTTATAGGAACAACTTCAAAGTCATCCCCAATTTTGGGACCTACGCGTTTATCACTAGTCACTGCCTATTCGTAATCCCAACTAATATTATAAATGCGAAAGTAAGTTTGTTTGTTTGTTAGGTACCTCTTCACGCTCTATCTACTCGAACAATCTTCTTAAAATTTTTTATACATGTTGTACTTTGAAGTGTGGAGAAGGATAGGGTAGGGGTTTTATCCCGGAAATATAAATGTTTCCGTGGGAAATTTACGCGGGAGAATCCGCGGGTAAAAGGTAGTATTAGTTTATTTAAGAAATGACTGTGTCATCAGATGGTTTGTAACGGTTTGCATTGTGGCTGACGTTTTAATGGAATTGTGCCGCATCGTGGTCGTCAGCCATACTAGTGTCATTTTGTGGCGATGGACACAGTCTCATAAACAGTTGACCGTTCCACTATTTTTTATGTTTTATTTATTTAATTAAGCTTTATTGCACAAAAATACAATTTGTAAATAATAAAATACCGATATTGCTATGTGGGTGCAATATAATACTATATGTTTTCGTCTTATCTCCGCTGTTAATACTACAGTGCAAACAATATTTAGGTAATACTTTCGTGGAAATCCGAATATTCATTCCATTCATTTCGACAGCTACATATACGGAATATACATAGACGGAACCAACATAAAATAGCTGTGTCAAATTAAACTGTATGAATTAACTATGAATATTTAAACAATGTTGACATTGTATGCCTTTACAGGACGCAGAAAAATCTCTAAAAAATAAAAATATTTCTTTCTTTCAGACAATTTTGCTTATTGAAAACAATCAGGCGCCTAATATATATCTACACATTTTTAAAATAAGACCCTTACTTGGCTGAATCGTAATAATGATTCAACTTTTATATTTTCTACAAATTTTATTTAAATTTTGAACATTGAATGTATTTTAATTTCATCCTCTTTGAGTTCATGTTATTTATGGTTTCAGATTAATTTATTCGCAACTTACCACGCCCACCATAAAGCACCCTTCAGACTTGTAATATTGCCACAAGCCCAGGGATCACGTCAAGGAAATGCGACTTTGAAAAGAATAGCACCATTCATCATAAGGTAGCTCAAGGGATTCGGTAGTATAGAGCATTCATGGCTGTGAGACGGATATACAGGACAACTAACTCAATAGACTATACATAGTGGATCATGAAAAGTCTACTTCACTTGCTAAGACTAAAAGAAATATTCAAATCCCAAGATTTTATTCAAAACAAAAAGACTAAATTTCAAAATTCAATTTTCAAAATCATTACTTACGAGTACAGGAATACTGCAGTCGGACCATTCAGACAATTCTTCGATCTAATAGGATAAAGTCGAAACAGATAGGTACTTTTCCAAACGAAAATATAAAAACTAAAATATGAGAATAATTATAGTATAAATTTATTTGAAGTTAGAAAACACTTCAGACATATTTTAATAAGAACTAAAAAATTAAGAGTTAAAAATTTAAACCCTTAAACTTAAAAATACAAAATTAAAAAAATTACGCTTCGTAATTTTTTTAATTTTGTATTTTTTAGTTTTAGTTATTCATTATGTTCTTTCAAATCTACATATTTATTTATTAATATATGAAATGCATGCATTACATAACAATCTATACTATTATTATAAAGTGGTAAGCGTTTGTGAGTTTGTGACTTTGTGAGTTTGTATGTTTGAGGCGGGTAATCTCTGAAACTACCGAATCTATTTCAAAAATTCTATCACCATTAGAAAGTTACATAATCCAAGATTGCTATAGGCTATATTTTTGTCTCAAAATTCCCACGGGAGCGAAACCCTGGGCAATATCTAGTATCTAGTATTGTTGTATGGTTATAAAGTTAAATAAAAAAGCTGAATTTATTCTCTTACCTATTTTCACGGTTAGCAATGGGCGGAATCCAAATCTTTTTTCACGTCGGAACTCCGGACATCGACATTGTCGCGATGACGAATGTGTCTGTCTGAATGGGCGTCACTCAGTAACTGTGGAATATTGCGGATAAGGTAGCCTCATAAAATACACTTCTAACTTTCATCCACCATTTTATTTCATGAGGAAATATATAATGTTTAGATGTTTTGGTTAATCTATTTGATATATAAGTAACGGAAACATTCCATATTCTCCTGTGGATATCGATGAGGCCACCAAAGTATTCCAATGGAGGGTTAACGTCAAGCAGGTGGCTGGTTGTAAAAGCACAAACAAATCATTAACATTTTACCTTTTTTTTATGCTGACCCCGAACTTTCCAGTGCTGCAGGCCCGAGTGGGCTGAGATAAAAAAGATATAAAGAAACAGAAACTCAGTAAAAAATGTCACAATATAGACGCGTGTGTGTTGTACTTCGAATTTTCTGATGTATGTGTAAGTATATAATTCATTAACTTAACTTAATAAAATTAACATTCATTATCCGATATCAAATAAATAATGGAAAGTTCATTCTATTAATAAAAGCGCGTTGATAATTTATACATCAAGGCATTGTAAAAATAAAAACTTATACTTATCAGTGACTATTCTTGCCTAGTGACATATTATTCAGAAGTCTACTGGACCGTGGCAGCTTAGGTACCTAAAGGTAGAAAGTCGACTATTCATTCCATTATGTTCTTTCGTTTATAACAAAAAAAAAAGTATTTTGAACTATACTTATATTATAAAGGGGAAAGATTTGCATTTTTGTTTGTAATTAATAAACTCAAAAACTACTGGGCCGATTTTGATGAAATCTGCCACTGAGACAGACGAAACCTTCAGGAGTAACATAGACTTTTTATTACAGTTTTACCCGAGCTAAACCGGGACGAACTAGTTATTCATATAATCAATAAACAAACTACTTATTACAATAAACACACCTCGTTACGAAGGGATTTTACAAGCAATAATTTCCCAATCATCCAATGATTCGAATAAAACACGATAAATAATTTAAACAGAATAAATTACATCATTACTAGCAATAAAACCATTTAAAGTAGGAGGCATTAAGCGAAATAAGCGATACGAAGTATCGTAATTTATTTTAAAGCAGAGTGCACACAGGGTAAAATGTCGTAATAAATAACATGCAGGTGTCATGGTTGATACATCATTTGGGTATTGTGTACTGAAATACCTCGTTTGTGTATTGTATCAGGATAATTAATCACTTAATTGGGTGTTAGAGCGTGGTTACTGTAAATATTTATCATGTTTAACTTTTTGCCATGGTTGGATATGTTTTCGTTGGCGAATAAAATCATCAATATGAAACTCTAAGCTGTTTAACAGACACCACAGTCGAAGCTGTTAGGCATAGAAAGCTGAAATGTGATATGGAGGCTTATAAAAGAATAGCGAATACGAATTTCATAAATGAAATAAAAGTTTTCAATAAATTCTCACGAGAGTGCGAAATTTATATTATTACCCGTATACGAAGTCGCAAGCAAAAATTTATAAGTATATAATTCATTAATTTAACTTAATAAAATTAACATTCATTATCTGATATCAAATAAACAAATAATGAAATGTTCACGCTATTACCAAAAGCGCGTTGATGATTCATATATCAAGGCATTGTAATAATAAAAACTAGTCAAGAATAGTCACAGATAAGTATCTGTGACTTTTCAAGAATAGTCACAGATAAGTATCTGTGACTATTCTTGACTAGTGACATATTATTAGTAAGTTTAACGTATTTAACGTTTCTAGTAAGTTCAATGTTTAACGTATCTAACGTATAGCCAAAACATCGAATTTAATCAGCCTCATTCTGTTCGCAAAACGTTAATATTTCACCCCAGACGTTCAAATAAAAGGGTTGAAATCTACGTTATTGGTGTACGTCCCTCCGGAGGGGACCAAAATCCAAAATATACGAGTATTTAGCGATCTGGTAAGCCTTTGTTTACTACATCAGTCTAAATAAAGTATTTGTCTTTTTTAATTTAAAATAAATTAATTTTTTTCATAGATATACACTGGTACTCACTACTCGTTTTTATATACATAAAGGGCTTATAAAGAAATATAAATTGGTGTTAACGCTATTTTTATAAGCGAATGTTTCCCGTAGCTTGCCAAACAAATTTCATTAAAAACTGCCTAGTTTTTTTTGCCGTAACAGACATGCAGATTTTCACATTTATCGCTTTTTCATTTATATTACCTAAATGCTAACATTTTCCATAAATGTCTATGTTAACATAGCAGGTTAGGACGAGTACCAAATCCAAAATACACGAGCATTTACCGACCAGGTTTAAGCCTTTATTTACCGCTCGTCAGTCTAAATAATTTTCGAGCCGGACACGCCACAGGATTAATTCAAGCGGACCTGGGATTACAAATATAACAGATACAGGAAACAATAAAATGTAGAACTGAAATATCATTTGAAATATTATGACATTAAAACATAGAGCGCGGGTCTTATTGTATTATTATATATACTTTTTTGTATTATTACATTATAGATTTGAGTATGAGTCGTTTTAATCATTAGCCTGACGGAAAGCAAAGCATAAAAGTGCTTGATGATTTACAACGTCTATCTTATCGTCTCAACGTCTATCGTCTATATTCAATAATTTGAACTAACTTCAAAATATATTTCTATAGCCCCAAGACCACTGAATTAGCACAATATACCTACAATTTTGTTTCTCATTTCATTCACGGATTTTAAGCTCATACACAGTTAATGCCTAAAAATCTACATCCTACATATACACTGTGTCGAAAGTAATGTTTATTCAGCACCTGTTATTTGACATACATACACTAAACCTGCGTTACTAGAGCCCCTATGAATTATTCAGTTACGCATCCCCTCTTTCTGTGCTCTGTGCCAAAATGGCGGACGCAGAAAAGTTTAGCGTTAGATGCATCGTGCTAGATTATCAGGTGCTGCATAATGAAAGGTATCTAAGAGGTTTAAGCGTGTTAAATACCCATTGTCTATTTAGTTTATAAAGAGGCTAGAGTTTTAAATAAATATTATTAGTGGGCAGGTAAACCTTTCGTAAAACTATACTCATGCACATATATATTATATTGAATATTAATATTTCCTTGTAAAACTGCGCTTTTTGCTAATATTAACGCGGTAAAGAATATTATGTCGATGACGTCAGGTGATGAAGTCCGATAAAAGGTAAATGGATAAAAAAATTGTTTGAACTGCAAATCCAATTCCCGATATACGCTCAAACTCTGTAACCTCGTAGAGCCGTAGCACCTCTACGCCGCGTCGTAGACAATTCGTAGTGGACTACTATTCATTCATAGTCACCTCTGCGATTTAGATATAGATTATACTTTTTTTTTAAATAAAAAAATAATATAATTAAATTATTATCAATTTTTTATCGGCGTCAAAAGTACGCGACGTAAGTAGCAAATTAATTTTCATTCCTCAAATACATAAGTCGCAGCAAGATTGATATGCCGATACAAAACAAATCCCTACATCAACCAGCATAGTGTAACGGGGTCGCAAATACTCAGCAGTTATATCTAAATCGAGAAAAAACGCAAGTGTTCCCCTCATTTGGGGTCCCACGCCGACACCTGCTGCTCGCAAGATGTTCACTGATGTAAGAATGAATAAGTCGTTTTCTTTTGTTTTTTTTTTGCTGAGAGACAACTAAAGTTTTTGTTTATGCTCTGGTAAAATGTAGTGTTTTTCCCTGAAGATTTTTTCTGATGATATTGGTTGTGCTTATGATTTATTATAAGATTAAGTAATCAATGGAAGGTTACTGGTTATAGAAGAAGAAGTTGACCAAGAAAGAGATGGATGGACTGTGTGAAAGAGGATCAAGGAGTTAGGAGAGAACTTGAGTATGACAGCAAACAGAATGTTATGGAGAGACAAGACATATTGTGCCGACCCCTTATAATAGGAAATAGAAAAGAAGATGATGATTATTGATAATTTTAAAAAACATTTCATTCTTTTAAATTTTGCTAATTTTGGATCAGTTAGGCAAAATCTTTCCTCGACTTGAGTTTGACATATTCTCACTCATTGGGCGGGTCTAAAGCGTCGATTGGCCGCACTAATGCGTTGATTGGACGCTCGACGCGCCGCGCAACGCCCGATTCTCGGGGCGATTTCCTCACAGTCCGGGAGGGGTCTTAGAGGAAATCTATTCGATCGAAGATAATTCAGAGTCTAAACTAACTGAACATTACATAATTTAATTTTAATATTTTTTACGTTCCGACTAATCAAACGATTCGACATAATGCTGGTCTTTTGAGAAACCAAAGTTTATTTTCTTCTATTTATACAGTGTCAAATGTAAAACTCGAAATTCAAATTATAGGACAAAAATGCACTCTTATCTAATAATTCGAGATATTAGAGACTTTCGATTAATTAATTTCTTTTCCATGCACAAGGCTAAAATTTTAAGTAAAGTCCTTAGTAAAACAACCTCCCAAAGTGTTTATAGCTTCATGTAACAATAAATACGCCGAGGGCATGTGCAGCGCCTGCAATTTTACCGTTTTATCACCCCACCGTAAGCGATACGGAACCTGCGACAAGTTGAAAAATTGCACTAAATATTAAAACCTTGTTTTTAATAATCCGCGACTCGGCGTTGTTTACATGATTGAGTGGGATCTTATCATACTTTTTGTAGACATTCTTTAGTTTTTGGCCGACTTACTTTTAAAGCTTGCAAAGAATTTTGGCACTAGTGTCCAAAAAAGGGTTTAATTAACGATATGCTGTGATTCTACATAATGTTGCACAACGACGGTTGCTTACAAGTATTCCGTGAGAGGGGCCTACACACAACACCCACACACACGATTTTATCTAATGAAAGTATATTGGCGGTAAGCAAAAAAGACAATAATATCTGAACTCAATACACGATAAAGTAGTATATATTTAATTCCATTACACATCGTTTATTGATCGCAATTCGCTGTGACAAATTAATGAAACGATTGTCTATTAGATTAGAATAATAAATGAATATTACCAATTTATTGCTCGCTACTAAATCACTATACGTCACCTGTAAAGATGGGACCAACCAAAGTAGACCTATAGGAAATCTTTGAGGCGATCAATCCCTTTGGAATCTTGAGGATCTTGGAGGGTCTATTTATGTTGGCAGTAGTCGACACCTCGGCTAAGATATTAATAAAATTAATTAGTTCGAGATAACGCCCGCCCTCTACGGGCTTGTCGAGACATGGCACTGTGGTGTAAATTAATATGAGATTGTTTTGGATCAAATTTTTAATTAATAATTTTACAAATGGTTGACAAATGTTTTCGTTTGACCATGTGAAGTTTCATTCGTTCTGCAAATAGAATTTCCTCACTCTGTAAATTTTTGCGTAACCTTTTCAGTACTTTTCTGTTTTTTATTATTATGATATTATTTCTATTTCGTTATGCCCTTATGATACAGGAATAACGAAATAGAAAGGTTTCAAATATCATATGATAATATATAAAGGATAGTTATATTTTCCTTCCCTTGAGGAATTGTGATTCCATCATTCCAGTCAAGACCGTCCAGTCCAGACCAAGAACATTCAATATCTTAGCAATATTTTATGCCATTAATTTAAAAATGTATTTAAAAAAAATGTTTTCCTATCTTTTCAATTCAGAAATCTGTATGCAGCGATTGTGATGTCAATCACCGCCTCTAAAGCCGTAGGGACTATCGCTCGTCATAAACTGTGTAACGTATAACCGGCTCGTTTTGTCTCTCTCACCCTCATAGAGTAAGACAGAGAGCAGCTCGTCACACGTTCAGTTAGTACCGGATATTTGTTCCGGATCTTATTTACTGCTCCAACAGCTTGCCGACGCGATTTCATTTTCGCGCGCATATTAATGTGTTAACATCTGATTTTGAAGTATTTACATTGCACGCTGACGGGCGAGTCGTGTTGAATATGATTGTAGACAAGCTTATATTAGTTTTCATGATTAATCCATTTTTGATCTGATGAAAAACCAGTTTTCTTTCGGATATACTACCTACTTTCGGATATAACCTCAGAAATCAAAAATCAGCTGGTATATGTCATTTGATATTTTTGCACACTATTTAGTATTGTGTAATAATGTCTTATCTATAATTTATCACAATAATTATTCTACAAATTAATTAGGTTAATTTAGAGGTATACTCGTAGTAAGAATTTAGAACAAAATCTATACTAATATATTATTAGTATATAGAGAAAAAAGGTATTTTTTAATTTGTAACGATTTAACTCAAAACTACTAGACTAGTTTGCTGAGATTTGACACAGACACAGCCTAGACTTTTAGAAATAATGTAAACTACCTGAGACAGTGACATTATTTGTTTTTTACTATAAAATTATCTTTTTTCCTTATCTTCTCACTTAATAAATTAATACTGTTAACGTGACAAATTTTTAAACAGGCTTAGCTTGCAAACTTCAAAACAGATAAAGAAAATTACCGCAAAAGACCCGAGTTCCGACCTCCATTTAAAATTCCTCTCAAACATCACAAAGTGTTTTATTTTGTACGCAGCGCTATGTGTGTGAATTCTTGATATGCTTACAAGTTGACCTGTAGCTAAGAAGGCACATTTATGTAGGTATTTTTTTCTCTAAGAGAGATATATTGAAATGCAATAAAAATATTATTATCGAAAAATCTATTTCATAAATGTTATTATCTTCCATGTAAGTCTCAAAAACAATTTAAAGAAAAAAACTAAAATCAAATATAAATTGAGATGATTTATGTAAAAAGTTGGGCTTAGAGGCGTCCCCAACTATAAATTAAACCAGGAACACGCTCAGATGTCGTCCTCTTTGGACAAGAGACTCCATTTAATGTTTTGAAAATATCAGACACGTATCATTTCAAGGGCCCAAAAATCAACTCACATATACAAGAGGTAAGTACCATTTTGATTACTAGGCACTTTCATTTTGACGTGCTTTTATACAGAAGCAAAGTTATATCGATCACACCCATAAAGCACATATATGCAGTCGTAAATACTTATATCGTTTCACCAGTGTACAACAACGTAAAAATCATCGTAAACAGAAGCGTTCTTGGAGAGGTATCCGTTTTTTTGCGCGGTAAAAATATAGAATTGCGACAGTTTTATTTAAAAGCTAAGGATTTTTCGTCGTCCCGAAATTATGACAGATGAAATCCAAAGTGAGAAGATTTCGCGGCTCGGGCTTTACGTGACGGAGCCCGCGAATCCCTTGAGCCTTCCCGGGAAAGACGAACGCTACATTGTAAATTATTTCGAGTACAGAAAATGCGTGATGTCACCTACTGATAGTACATAAATTGTAAACTTGTGCCTAGAGTAGGTAAGCATTTATCAAAAATAACATTAAGTTTGTAAAGTACCTTTAAGCAAAGCAGATTAAAACTTGATTAAACCATAGTTTCAATATAATAGAAGACCTTTTCAAGACTAGTATAAGAAGGAGTATATTGAAACTCTATAATCGACTTTTCCTTCGTTAAATCATCATACGTCATCCGTATTTAATAGGTAAATTGATAAATTCATGTTTTAAGGGACAAAATGAATGAATATAACCTTTATAATATAAAATGTATCCATTTGCATTCCTGATATTTTGCTAACCGTTTTTGTCACGACATAGAAAAGTTTCGCTTTCTTTAGATTACCTTCTCGGAAACTCGCGATTGATAGCCTTTGGAAATCTTTCGAGTTCTCGAGTGGTATGTGATAGCGCGTCATCAATCCACTTCTAATTTATGATACCATTATAACTTTAAATTGCTACTTGACACAAAAAGACGAAGAAAAATTTTCATTTCAACACAGAAAATTACCGTTATGACCAAAGTAGGTACGTAATTGAACAAAAATATGCCAGTATTTTTCCATGTCATACCTAATTCTCTTCTACCAAAAACCCTTTTTGTATATAAAATATACTTATTCTATAAGAATTGCAATCAAGTCATGTCACTCTTCTATCGGTTTTGTGTGTGTTCGTGAAGATCGTTCACCCAAGACGGACAGCCACATCATATTATTTCACTATCACACTTAATTCTCGTAATTCACATTCTCATAAACAAGACCGATAAGACCTAGTACCTATATGTAACATGCCACTGCTAATTAAACTATTATATAGCACCACAAGCGGCCCGTCCCGGCTTTGCTCGGATAAAAGCATAACGAGTAAAATAATGGAAGGAATGAATCACATTCTCATGGAAAAAGCTATAAACATTATGCAAATAAATAACTTTACCCTACTTATTTATCCTGAAATATTAATAGCTTAGGACTATACTGAAATAAACAGATAGTAATTATGATGTAAACTCCGTCTTTATAAACACAAATCGAGACAGATATTTACTGAAACTTGATATAAACTGTATAAATTTAGTCTCCCAAAATCAGCGTTTAGGAGATTCTCGAGTCCTCCAATCGCAGTCCTCGAGGCGTTATGATAACAATATCAGCGGAACACGGAAGACAAATAGCGGGAGGCAGAAATGAAATAAAGCTAAATAAGCAATATGTAAAGTGTCGGAGACGGAGTGCGGAATCAATAGTCTGACTGTCCAAGTTACAAGACATAGCGTGGGCTGAAAATACAATTACTAATACATTTGGTATCTCGGTAAATAAATAGTTTTTAAATTTTAATAGTTTTTACTTCCTAAAACAACTCCCCTCTTAAGTATTCCCAACTAATTTAATTTTTTGCAATAATGATGTTCCTTGTACGTACTAGAAATGACAGTAGTCAGTCGAAAAGTAGAAACAAATACAATTTTCCTTATGACAATCAGTAAAAAATGGTGTAAGTTATGTAGGTGTATACGTATACCAAAACTAATAAGAATAAAAACTTCTATTTCCATCATCGTACAGTCGACCGCATGTAAGTAACCCTTAATGTATCTTTATACCGCGTTAATAGAGGAGAGTTTGCAATAAATTGTCGGTCCATGTGCTATTAACTGTACTTATAACACCGTCCTATGAAGTTACCTATTAGAGAAAACATTTTAATAAAAAAAAATATATAATTTTATCAGTATGTTAGTAGTTTATGACTTGCACCCGGACCCCAAAGGTTAGGTTAAGGGTAAAGGAGCAAACAGCTCCAGGGTAAGTAAATACGTTGACGAAGGAGCGGGTACACCTCACTGCTTATATCCAGATATAACCGGTTTTTATCTGTCACCGGCAGCAGAGGGACAGCGTTTTAGTGATCCCTTTGATAATGTTGACATCAAGGATTTGCGGTGTATTTATTTATTAACAACTCTCTGTAGATGTATTTCATCTGTTGTTGAGTCAATTTTCAAATTTTAACGAATATTTTGTCCTTTTTGATTTTTACATGTCTCGTTTATATTTTCTGTTCGAACCGTTTGAGGTTAAATCGTTTCAAATTGACCTGCCGTAGCCTGCGGTCTATTACCTACTTGTGGACATTTCCTCTTATTTCTACGAAGATAGATGTTATTTTGTCATTTTAATAAAGTTGTAAATCCTGTCAATTCACCATCAAAAAGATATTTTACTAATATTTAAAGTACAATTAGTTAGACATATGGTACTTATCTGCCCTATAATAGTATAAGTCCAAATCTACGCGTGGATGATTGTACCAAGGCGTTAGAAGCCTTTTTTTAAAATCTGAATTGGATTTCTTTTTTAAATCTGTTGATAAAAAAAATTCAACGCTCGATATTGTTGCTATAGTGACTACAGTACCTGTTACTTGTCATGTGTAACCACACTTTATACGAGAGTGGACCTATGTTATACTAATAAAATAAACACTCGTATAAAATGCCTTGACAGTATTGACAGCTGACAGGTAACAAGCATTCTTAAAGAGGGGGGTTGACTTTCATTTAAAGCTATATTTTCTTACCGGGCTACGGGGCATCCCAGCAAAGGATTATACCGGGATCTCGTGAGAGTACCTTAATGTAATGTTTGAATTTTATATGTTTGCCGAATAAATGATTTCTTTATTTTCTTTCTTTCTTTAGATATATTCAAAATACGTCCAGCTTGTTTTCTCCCCAGGCCATAAAACCAGTTATTGCCGATACCACCAATCATAGACAAGGAGGCCATTCGTCAAGAGAGACCCTCAGCGCGTCGTCAGCATGGATCGAGAGGCTATTACACTATTCATAGGAATATCACTTTACTTACCAATTAACTATTAGACCGCTGCTTTCACGAATTTTATCCTTAAATACCCAATTAAAAGTGTATTTTCAAAATAATTGTATGTTTTAATTACATAACCCGTGATGTTAAAGTTTTGCAATTTTTAATTATTTTCATCCATCCTGTCTGTCGTTGAGTCGTATCTGTCGTGTAATTGTTCTGCAGTGTTGAAATATTGAAGAAGCGACTCAACAAACTTCACCGTATAGTATTTTCTCTAAGGTCGTCAATAAAAAGGTTTCTAGTTTAAAAGCCTCAGGAGTTAAATATAAACTCATGAGGCTTAAATATATGTAACACATGTAAGAAATTATCGATAAAACATTAATCAGATGATGATTCACGCTTTTACATTACTTGATTCAATAAAGGAAAACAAATTTAAGGAAAAGTACACTCATTGATAATCTCAATTAGTATGTGGAATAGAACAGGAAACATTTATTGTCATTGTAATATAATTGCACATGTAGCATGAATTAAATCTAAAGGATATTTGCTTACCAAGTTAATTCTGAAGGCGAAAGTTGCATAATTTCTATAAGAAAAACCAGTTATTTTTAACCACTTATTTCTATAAATAATATCATATCATATCGCTTATATTCTATTAATGAAAGTGTACAAACTTTTGCTGTAACGCAAACCAAATAACAACACAAAATATCAGTATTTTATTTATGAAACGCTCTGCTGTGTGTAGGCCTAAGTAAATATATTGAGAGTAACTTCATCACAGAGCACGCGTCTCAAGTGAGATGAACAATTTTCATATTTTGTATCAAATACACCAGATAGATCTTTGTACAAAGTTCTGCCTGAGACCTCACTCTCATCTATTTATGCCTCCATACATCAGTGCTTGCATTGTTGTGTTCCAGTTTGCAGGGCGAGAGAGGCAGTGCAATTACAAGGTACTGTGGCTAAAGATCCTAGGCCATAACGTAAGTAATGCGCATGTGCCACCCTTGGTGCTGCAGCTGTGGTGACAACTACCATAAGATCGGCTGCATTCTTGTTTACCTTGTTTTTAATATCAAAATAAACAAATAAAAAATACTTTATCAAATGTTTCACTATGAAACATATTTGTCACAAAGCAATAGGTTCAGAGACCGTCATTACTGTACTTTTCCAGGATAGGTACTACCTTTTTATTTGGATATTATTTATTACCTAATTTTACGGGTGCTTTTCTCTATCGCATCGAAATATGATCCTGGTTTCATTCGCGGTTAGAATCTTAGAATTTTACAATCCTCCGCCTACCTTAAGACTAACCGTCTCTAGGAATACTGTTGTTGGTTATCAGCTCTCAAAAGAACACAGTGAATATAGTTTGGTTACATAAAATAACTTTACAAAATGTATCGATTTTTAAATTACTCTATGGAATTAACTGTTGTGCATTCTGTTGTACGGGCTGGCGGTACTCAGGTCAAACATGGCTGGCGATAGAATAACTTGTGTTACCATCAGCAAATATTATTGTTGGCAAACCAAACAAGCTCGTGGCGAAACTCCGATGTTAGTTACTGCATGAAATTTAATTAAAAGTATCAAGTTTGTGTTACGATATCAAAGAGGATTTACAATGTTCTAGTAATTTCATTATATTTTTAAATTTTGATAGAGAAAATAATTTGGACCAAATAATTTTCTTAATTCTTGATTTATCTGGTAATTAAAACATACGTGCATATGTTTTGGTCAGTAACCTTAAAATTGAAAGACATAAATCTCATCAAACATTGTACAACATTGTAGTGGAAACGTATGAAAATTAAAAAATATTATTATTTAGATTTCAGAAAGTATGCCTCAAAAGACTACGTAAAATTTACATTATATAAGTTTCATCAAAATTCTGTCTCCGGACTGACTTCGAAATTTCTTTTCTACGACAAAATAGGATACCTATTAGGTTATCACCTATTTCGTATATTTCGTGTATATATATAAAACAATTTCAAAATAATTATTAGTTTTTTCTAAATAAAGATACATGACTCGACCTACATGCTGAGACACAAGACTATATAATTACGGACATAAAAAACACACCCCAAAATCCATCAAATGGGTTAACTAATGGACTTTCCCGAAGACCACGTGACACAGGGTGGACGGCTCATGTGGTCAAACCGCTCAGACTAATGAAAATTCTTCGCCACAAATATTTCGATGTCGCCAACGGGTCCATTTAGGTATATTACCTTATGTGTAATTCGTTTTTTGTATTTGTTTCGAAAAAGTTAACGAAGAAACATTTATTTAGGTGAGAGAGACCAAGACTTGTTTCAATAGCTTTTCAACAATAACTCTTAAGTTCGGACTAGCTTAATTCTTTGTTGTTGTTTGAGTTTTGTGAGACTCTTGACTATCTCAAATTGAGGACACACCATTCATAGTTGATTTGATTGCATTCAGCGTTATAGTGGACAAAGCAGGGTTATTAGTCCAGAACCTAGCTTTGAAGGGCGCGGCTTAATTATTGGTTAACATAGATACAATTGGGCCTTTGTATGACAGTCAATTGGATATAAGACGTATAACATAAACGATATAGTGAATATTAATAACAATATATAAATCTGTATAAATAACCATTTAGTTTGAACGTAATTTAACGTAAAAAAGGGATTCACTTCTCCCTATTTTAATATAATAGAAAAAATATAAGAAATACAAATTGCAAATAGATTCATCATAGATCATCATAAGAATAGCAACAAATTAGTAAAACACACGTTACACCTGACAATCCATTTGTTTCTGGCTTGCCTTTTGTTCTGTATATAATATAGTTTATAGTTCAATCAATTAGTGATCTATTGACTTTATAATGGTGTGGCTGTGTGCACACATAATGAGCAGAATGTTCAACATTAATTGGTTTGCAAATCCAATTAGACGGGCCGCAGTAAGCACGTTCGTCATTATCGATTACTAATGACCTATCGCCGCCGGATTCAAGTGTCAGGTAACCGGGAGTAATGTAATATTCGGATTGTAATATTAAGCTTGTGTATTACATATATACGAACATATACAAGCGATAAATATTCGCTTCATTTAATAAAAATCATTGTAGTTCCCATCTTTCAGTCTTCTTCACTGTGGCCGTGGCACAACACATGTGTGGACGTGTCACACGAGACAATCTTCTGATATCGCATCTTCCTCGCTCGTTGATGTTTTTCCCAACGATTTTATTCTGTAGCCCTTTTTAATTATTGAGATAGGCAAGAAATATTTTATTTATGTTATTTATGTCTACTTATGTACAGATAAAGACAAGTAGACCGATGCTTGCATATTGTTGAGATAGCACCGATAGACTCACTCAAATACAGTTTATAATTCATTACCAACATTGCAGCGGCAACAAATAAGTTTGCGAACCACGATAAGATCTTAAATCGGTTAACATAAAGTTTGTCCATAGTTGGGCATCCGTAACTCCGAGGGCGCATGCAAGGAGACGCTTTATTTGATGGGCGAAAGCACAGCCTCTAACTAGACTATTTGATTCAGTTCTAAGAAGTTACAAGAGAGGCTGTTATTGGTCTTTTTGGACCAGTCCAGTTTGGGCCCGTTTCTGGACGCTCCAATTAAATTATTGATGGTTCAAAGGCAGAATGCATTACCGGATCCGGCTGCCGGCTTTGGAAATCATTTTAGCTGAACTAAGGATCAAGACTGATGTCTGCAAACTACGCTTTGTGGGATACGTGAGTTTGCTTGGTTGACGAGTATTATGTTTGTGTAAAATTAAAAACTATGATACACAAGATGGACCTTTTAAAAGAGAGGTCCCAAGGAAAGCCTAGAAAGCGACGGAATTGTTGTCTTCATAAAAACTTAATGCCGTACATATACAATGCAGTGCATAACAAATTATCCTACAATAGGCTAGTTCTGTATATACAATAACTAATAACTTTTTGGTCTTGATGATCAAGAACAAAAAGTTAATAGTTTTCAATAAAACAATGTAACTATTAAAACTTTATTTGAACTAAGTAAATAATTGTAATCCAAAACATTCAGTCATATGGTAATTAATGGAAAAAAAGAAGTTACTAGTTGTATTGCTTCTTAGACGGCAATAAGGTAACGAAAATACTTACAGATAAGAAATAAAATTCGCATTAAACTATATTTTATTATCTTAATAGAAACTAGTTTGTGATTACAAAAATACAAATGCAATTTTTCATAAGTAAGCAAAAAATACATAAAAAAATTTAGTAAACCATAAATGCACTATAACAACTTCTCAGAACATATTAACATTTGATAACTTTCACTCGTGCATTTAAGGTCGGTACACACCTAATTTGTAGGGATACATTTTGGCTGCATACGCGTGCATTTCATACAGTGAACCCGCACCGCTATGTTTAACGCATTAGGTCTGTACCGGCTTTAAGGGTGGTTTAATATAATAAAGTACTTCACATGCCAAAATTCTGGGCGCAACTAATATTTGTATGTAAAAAGCCGCTACCCACAGCATATGAATGTCGAGATCTTCTTAAGTTTGTAGCAAAAACATGACCAAAAAATATTGTTATGGTGAGTTGCACCCTCAACTTTTTAGATCAACGTCAAATTTGACGATGTAACTCACCCTTACGGTTTGTTTTAATAACTTCTAATTTTAAGGAAATATTATTTCTATTTTCCAATGCGTATTTATTGCTTTTACTTTGGACTTCTGTTGTTTTTTTTTCTCGTATAATTGCAAGGAGTTATTTACTTTAAAAGAATCCTCATGATCACATCAGTGGAACAATCTGGCGTGATCACGATTCTGCATTATTTAAAAAGGCCTTTAAACTTATAGATCTTAATATTCAACTTACTAATTGTATATTAGACTATTCATTAAAAGATAACCCATTGAAAGATGCTAATTCATAAATCTGTCCGCAAATTGGACTATTTTAATCAATTATATCCACATTAGTATGGCGTTTTACGAAGTCCAAATAGGCCAGAGAGCTTGGTCATCGTTGTTTACGTGCACAAACGGCGATAGGTAACCCCCAAATTAGTTATAATCTCGACTTAACAAAATAGCCATCAAGTTAATTTTGATATGTGCCTAAGTATGAGTTACAGTTAGGGCAGTAGTGGTCGGCATTTCGACAGGAGTCTGTGCAGTACGGGATACAAATGCAGGGCCAGCACCTGAAAGTAATATAATGGTTACTATATATATATATAACAAATCACAGTGCGCTATTGTGAGGCAACAACAACCACAACGCAATGTGATTAGTTCGCTACGTGTCACTTCGAATCGACACGATAGTGAGAAGTGAAATATAAATAATTACTCCGCCCTCTGGTTTAATTGGTTTAATTTACCTGAGAATTATAATCATTATTTCTTATTATAATAACCGTGCCCCTGAGTACTTACTTCCGTAGGAATTTCGAAAAGAAAATGCGTGTATTCTAAGTTATGACTTATATGACTCAGTATTTAACTGAGTTACATTGTAATCCATCGAATAGATTTTGCAAGACTGATTAACTAAGATCATCATTCGCTAACATCGAAACTTCCGCATTTATAATATAACTTAGGATATACCATATAGGATACTACAACATTTTTGTAAACAAAGTTTTTGGTTAGGTACTTACAAGAAAAGACATAAGACCAGGGCAATAACGTGTGTCTTAGTGGTGGCCTTGTGGTCCACCCTTGTGGAAATACTGGCGTGGCAAGATGGACACGTCAGCTGGGTCGATTTAGGGCCTACTGGAGCGATATTCATGGTGTCCTGAAAAAAATATAATAGTAAATTTGTGATCTCTTTCAAAATGCGAATATACCAGCACATAATCTAAGGATCACTTGCACCATAGAGGCGCCTCCGTCGTGTATATAAAATGGCGTATTTTGCATTTTTCTGTGAAGGTTAAAGTTAAAGTCAAAGTTGACTGTTGCATCTCATATGTATACCAGTTTTAGTTGGTAATGATAATAGATGTGAAACAATGTGCATACATACCCTATTCTTCTTTAAAAAATAATGATGCATATTAAGCTAATGTATACGCATTCTCTCGTTCTGTCAATACCAAATTTTGTAAAGTTTGATAGTGATATAACATACTTTAGCTTAAAGTATTCTTTATCTTGAATAATAGCGTTAGTATGCACAGTCAGTACCTACACTTGTAAAACACAGTCAAATCGGTTCTTATCACTATCAATTAACAATACGATCATTACCTGGAATGGATTAACTAATAATTTAGTTTTTCCGGACTTAATCTTCAAATTAAATTATTTTCCTTATTCATTTAGATTTCTAGATAATTTGTAAATAAAAACACAATAAACCACCTAGATTTCATGACATCCAAAACATATAATATTGTCTATAATCCATACCTATGTAACTAGCTTTTACCCGGGACTTCGCCCGCGTCAATTTCCCAGGGGAATAGTACATTTTCAGAGATGAAAAAAATATATAAATTTTTGCAATATCTCACTAATTGACGACCTCGGTGGCGCAATGGTAAAGTTCTTGCCACTGAACCGAAAGGTCCCGGGTTCGATCCCCGGTCAAGTCATGATGGAAAATAATCTTTTTCTGATTGGCCCGGGTCTTGGATGTTTATCTATTTATGTATTTGTTATAAAATATAGTATCGTTGAGTTAGTATCCCATAACACAAGTCTCGAACTTATTTTGGGGCTAGCTCAATCTGTGTGATTTGTCCTAATATATTTATTTATTTATTTACTAATGTCTATTGAATAGAAGTTTGAAGAGGAACATACAAACGCACTTTAACATTTATAGTAGATATTAGTTGAGATCGAAAAACTGAAGATTTATTTTTGGACTCTGTTGTAGGTATATACCATAGGTACGAGTATATACTATTGTTTGTTCTCCCACTTGGTGCCAAAATAAACTAATTCTAAGCGCTGGTCATACGAAAACATATTACAGGCCATGGCCGGTAATATGTTTCTTTTCCCATGGAAAGCATGGTTGTTCCAGATGTACTTCTGCAATCTTCAGTGTTTGCCAATGGAAAATTAGTGGGGCCTGAAAGCTAGAAGTGCTATGTTCCGTATACATAATAAATAAATAAATAAATAAATAAATATAAATATAATTAGGACAAATCACACAGATTGAGCTAGCCCCAAAGTAAGTTCGAGACTTGTGTTATGGGATACTAACTCAACGATACTATATTTTATAACAATTACATATATAGATAAATGTCCAAGACCCGGGTCAATCAGAAAAAGATCATTTTCTATCATGACCCGACCGGGGTTCGAACCCGGGATCTCTTGGTTCAGAGGCAAGCACTTTACCACTTCGCCACCGAGGTCGTCATGATTGTATTAATGGATAAATAATGCAATATAATACTCGACTCGTTTACAGTAAATGCCATAGGAATAGTACTTTTTGGTTGTCCTTCTTCGTGCGACTGAATATAGATATGTGATATTTCAAGAAGATAACGCTATACGGTAATGGTCGAGTAGATAACGTGTGAAGAGGTAACAAACAAACAAACTTACTTTCGCAGCAAACAGTATGACGTTGTTGCATCGACTCTGTATTACACGGTACTCTTAGACGTGATATGCTGACACTATGTTACATGAAAATAGGAACGACATAGATTTTTTTTCCTCTAACACATCACGTCTAGGGTTGCAACATAAGTATGACACAGAAAAAAAGACTTAATACTATAATAAATAAATTCATTCATTTACAAATTATTCATTTATAATAACGACTCATGTGAGTAGTGAAACGCGAGATAGCTAGGTATAGGTATTTTATTATCAAAACCATATTATTACATACGCGTATCCGCTCATAAAATAAAATCTAGGTAGGTATGCCAGTTGTTGTTGTGTTATCATTTAGTGATAATAAATAGTTCTCGTAAGTCAAACAGGGGGATTACAGAAACTCACATACCTAATACCTATGCGAGTTATAGGTACACACGTACCTACATTGTTATTTAACCAAATAAGTTATTTTCCCGAAAACATAACACCCCTTTTTGTCACGTCCTAAAAACCTACAGATTTTTGCAAAGCAAGGTTGCCAAAGCAAAATGTTTGTGCCTAAGTATTTCCTTGGTAAACAATATGGATGACCTAATTAACTTCAGAACAACAGCGGCGCCAAAAGATTAATAGACGCCAACAGCCAACACACATTTAAAAATGTGCACATGTAGCTATTCAGTTAGTATACACGCAATTCAGACGAAGACCTTGATACTATTCGGATGTCTGTATCACATATATGGCATACATATACGTTTGTTATATGACATGACATCATAGAGTCTAATAACACACATATAGATGGAAACTCAACGAAAGTACATAAAGCATGTTATTGCGTGACAATCACCTCGCCTGACATGTTTAGTTTATCGATTTTTTCTAAAATATCTTCAACATGATATCAAAAAGTACAATTGTGTGCACGTAAGGTCGTTGTTTGATGCATGCAATACGATTGTTTGAATGAGTAGTTTACGTGTTAGGTACACGTAAACTGAAATTATTATGGCAGTACCTAATAATATCTATGTATGTTTCATTCCACTTAATGACCACGAGGATGGCTAAATAAACTTTCAGAAGACCCCACTGTTATGTTTATAACAATTTATGTATATTATAAACTAGCGACTCGCTCCGGCTTCGTTCGGGTAATACCATAATAAAAAGTAGCTTATATTACCGTCTATATCACTATTGCCTATCTCTGTGCCAAATTTCATCAAAATCGGCTAAGTAGTTTTTGAGTTTATCCATTACAAACAAAAAAAATCTCACTCACTCACTCCCCAAGAAACCTACATACCAAAACTTTAGTTGACAATTAGGAACTGTACAGTCAACTGAACTAACAAATCCTACTGCAAAAACAATTTCATAGCTTTCGACGTGTCCCACTTTGTATTGTGCGATTGGCGAGTTTATCATAGTCTAGGTTTTATTGGCTACATACCAAGTTTATTATAATATACAGACACTCATACACAACATACCTACATATAAACAAAACATAATCTTAAATACCGTCTATTGTCTGTAGGAATCTACCACAAAAACCAATCGAAGTTCATGGTCAAATAGCAAACGTTTTAAATCTAGATTGGATAATGATCATGATTGCAATAACAAAATCTTGTAATAGCACTGTAGCTATACATAGTCCTAAAAAAAACCACTGTCCACTTACAAAAATTTTTTTTTTTGCTTTTGGAATTAGAAGGTGGGGTACAACGGGGTACCTATTATATGTTGTACGGGATACCTACCTACTAATTCCATGATCATAGGTACCCAAATTATCAAGAAAACTAAAAACTTTTTAGTTTTCTTGATAAGGGAAAACTGCAAAAACGTGACGATGAACCAGATGACATACTTAGAATATTTCCGCACCTACAACTTCCCCGACCTAGCTAACTGTCAGATTGGGGCGGGTACGAGTTGAGGGACTAAAGATATCAGCGGTCTGTCTCGTTTCTCCTCACGTATTTCTATTCTAATACGCGCATCTCTTTCTTGTTTGACGGGGTCTATAGCTTTCTGTGTCTACGATCATAATTTTTTTAATTCCCAATAACTGACAAGTCAAAAATAAATGTTTACAAGAATATATTATAAATATATTTTTGTAAACATTATAAAAATAAAAATACTACAGACGAAATCAGCTCTGTAGGCCACATGTAATAATGCAGTATAATATGTAGTAGAACCGCGGTATATAGCCAGTGAGTAGTTTAAATTCGAGCCTAGCGGACCGAATACCAATCAGTATTCTTAGTATTCAATATGGCGAAAGTATTTCTGTCCAAGGTCATCACTAGGCTATTTCAATTTTTAGCAATCATAAGAGCTTCATTGCTAGCCACGCAGTCGTTTACTAGAGAGATCGTACCTATCTGAATTGTATAAATAGGCCTATGCCAGTGCTAGTAATCTACATCAAAATTTTGATGGGAAAAGTAATTAGATCAAATAAAATCTGAATTGAATACATATTTAAATTTTAAATATACTTTAAGATATCATACACACGTGCTTTAAAAATATGTTTTTATTTAAAAAATAACAAAGTCGTCCGCCGCATTTGTTTTCAAACCATTCGAACGGATTTTGGTGCAATTTTCACTGTTATTTAGACAATTTATTAAGGAAGGTTTATACAAACAAACAAAAAGCCTATTTGACTATGTGAAGACGGGCCGGGTGGCTAGTTAAAAATGAAAAAAAAAAACTAAGCATCGAGTACTTATTGACTATCATTTTTTTTTTTGTACTAACAGCCCTTCCCGGCATAGCTCGGGTAAAAACAAAATAAATTATACAACTAAACCTTCCTCAGGAATAACACTATCTATTAGTAAAAACCGGA
Source organism: Plodia interpunctella (assembly GCF_027563975.2). Classification (NCBI taxonomy): domain Eukaryota; kingdom Metazoa; phylum Arthropoda; class Insecta; order Lepidoptera; family Pyralidae; genus Plodia; species Plodia interpunctella. The sequence continues at coordinate 3,590,071 of NC_071297.1, read as the reverse complement.
TGAAAATCCGTGCAGTATTTATCACGAACAAACAGACGCAGCAGAGGTCTTTGATTTTGACTTTAAGGATGATTGAAGATCAATTTTTTGCCAGCCTTCATTACAACTCCTTTTTATGAAACTTTTTTTTTTATGCCCAATGAAGATAATAAAGAAGGTCACCAGCCGCCGGCTAACTTCCTCGTCACATTGTCTGGTCAAGGACAAACCGGCGCCGGCAGCTGTTGGATTGGTGGCCTTAATCACATAATTTTTTTATCCACTATCCGTCCGGATGTTTTTTTTATTCGCTTTACTGGGATAGAAATATGAGTTTTAAAGTTTTTTTCTTTATTAAAAAGTAAATAAAAAACTTTGGAAGGAATCCATATTGTCTTTGCACGCGTCTTTTTTTTGTGTATATGTACAATGTATTATTTGTACAATAAAAATTTTACAAATAAACAGAGGTTCTAGTGAGAGAAAATGATTCTGTATACAACCTACCTATATATATATATATATATATATTGCGTTTCAATTGTCCACCATACATTTTTTGCTGTCTTATAGAAATTAATCAAATATTTTTCAAACCTAAGTTTATCTTGTTGTTTACTGTATACAATTTTTCCTTGTTATTAATGATTTCATTCATAACAAGGACAATTTGTATTCAAGTATCACAGTAATATCTGTTTAATTCTATTCTGTTTTTCTACTTATATTCCACCACTTGAGAATATACTGTAGTGATTTCATACTTTCATAGTAGATAAATATTTATAACACTCGTATCTAAGAGCTGTTCAAGGAAAACTCAAAACTTTGGGATATCGTAATAAAACTACATAGTAGGTAGACCATTATAAGTATTAACTATTTAATTTATAAGTACATTTTGTAAACGTGGTTCTGTCCTAAAATAGATCTACTCCTGTCCTCCAGTAGATGTTGTAAGTAGCGACTGAGGGTGGGGCAGCCGATAGGTAACAATAACAATTAACAAAGAGGGTTAACGTCAGGCAAACAGACGATTGATAAGCAACAGCGGAATCGTCCAATTTTACACTGTTCACTAGATTTGCGATATCAGCAACACAAATTCTGCTGGAAACCCCCGAGCATGAGAGTGAGAGAGAAACATTATGTAAATGTTCGACATTTGTGGATCTAGATCTAGGGCGAAATTAGGTCAAATATATAGTAAGACCCACTTAATCTAATCTTTGATAACCTTTCCTATGCAGTTATGAAAATGTGTACACATAAATTCCTCTATCGTCTCATTTCATATGAATTTATGATGTGCACATAATTATGATACCTACACCTACAACCTCTGGACAATTATGTTAGTATTTCATAGTACTTGATTATTTTTGAATTAAATACAGTACATAACAGTAAGAAAAAGCACGTACTTAAGTGTTTTTATTGAAATTACCATAAATAAACCGTTTTACTTGGGTACCGACGCGAAAACAAAATATTCTCTCACCAACAATAAAATATAAGACGCACGTGTATGTAAACAATTGTTGTTCAATTTATTACAAACAATTGTTGCGCATAGTTTCCAAATTGGCAACATAAAGCTGTCAAAATTAATAAACTGTTCAGAAAACAATCACGTTTTTTTCTCACCTTAATTTGTAAATGATTCACAGGATAGTAACACTAATGGCTCAAAGTGCACGTCCACTCAGCTACCGGCCTAACTCACAACTACTTAGCTAGCCACGCACACAGAACATTTTTCAAAGGAAATATTTGTACTATGTTATCAACGCTCTTGTGACTCATCACATGGAGAAGGGCGTCAGTGTTTAAAAAACTATATGTTTATACTACATACAGTTTTGTCGTACCTTATCTATCATATCATGATTTTTTAAATCGATTTTTATGAGTTGATTTACAAATAAATTTGAGCACAGATACTTACTATATGCATTTGTTTAACTTGTCTTGTAACGGTTATTATAGTAGTCGAGAAAAACAAGTTTTACGAAACCTAATTTCGACTACACTCGGATGGCCAACGCGAACGCATGAACATTACGTAGTTTTTAAGAGCGCCTATATTTAACGACATGAGAAACCAGCAATTTATGCCGAACCGCGATAGTATCGCGCCGGCATAACGTGTGAGTGTAAACAATCTTCGCGATACTTTTTGTTGAATTTATTGATAATATATTGATAATATTTGAATAATAATACTATACATTCGGAAGTAAATAACTTATTAATCACAAAAGTAATTTCTTAAAAAGTCGATTTAATTTTATATCGCTTTATTGTCATAAAAAGTTGTTTACGTAATAAAACTTCTAAAAAAACGTTATCAATATGGTTCATCTTAGTTTTGAGGGTATTCTAAGGGAAATACTCCACAGATTTAGCTCTTAAATAACTACCTATATGATTTCTTGATTTAACTTAAACTGGCGTACTGTTGGGTACAGGGTTTCCCCATTTGCTTTAATTTATTACAAGCTTTTATTTAATCCAGTTCAAATGTCAAATTCAAAATTCAAATCATTTATTCAGAAACTAGCTGATGCTCGCGATTCGTTCGCCTGGCTGAATAATTTTTGGTCAGGAGTCAAAATTAATAGAGAAATTTAATTGTACAGACAAAGCGTAACGATACCTATACATACAGAAGATGCTCATTAGACTATAAAACTATACTTCCTATAGTTTAGCTGGATCATTGCCTCTTCTTCAGATGGTCCAGATCTTCGATTTTTATACCACAACATAAAATGCTCATCAGACTGAACAACTTTTGTTAAGGCGTCATTTCTATATTTGCTATAGTTTAGCTGTACTGTATCATCATTGTTCTCCATCAGGTATTCCAGTTTTCCAAATAATTTATACCCTGTATGTTAATACCTATATAACAAAAAAAGTTTCATTCAAATCCGTTCTGAAGATTATATATAGAAGTATATATATAGTAGTTCTGAAGATTAGCGTGTACAAACAGACAAACATACATACAGACATACAGACAGACAGATTTTTTTTTTAAATTCTTACTCTATCGCCTAATTTTGTTTTTATGTAAATTTATTCAATATATAGAAACTTTTTTTGTACTATTTTATTATATAGTTTAGATTAGATACTCACATGCAGTTTTTCAGGTATTATATATATAGGTAGTAATTTCTCAAAAACATACAAACTACTGGCGTGTTGGTCGTAAGTGTAGATAAAAGTTTGAAAGTTTAACTTATTTGACCGAAATTTGGAATACATCTTTCGTTTGGATGACAATCCCTTTCCAGAGAAACAAAGGGCCATTCTCGCAGAAAGTCATGAAGATCGTCGCGCCATCTTTTTCTCGGTTTTCCTCTGTGATGTCGACCCATAGTATCATACGAATATTCCATTCCTCGGGAACTACTACCTCATTCTTTATCTTCCGTTCGAGTGCTGACACTGGTATCAGATCTTATTCAAGCAGCCTAAATGACTTTTACAACTATCTACCGCATCCATAAATAGATAGTACCTTCCCATAGTACCAAGTTAAATGTCATTTTTGCCACAAGCTTTTATTGTCGTCCAAGAGATCTTGCAGTATTCAACAGGTGACCAATGTATGTCCTTTCAGTATACCGTTGTCGAATTCCTTCGTAGGGAACAGATTCTGGGTGCACCATTAGGTCAAGCTTATCATAATGTAAGGTCATGTAAACTGATGTGAAACTAAATAAAAGTTTGCAAAAAGCACTTGTTTGATATCCATCTAATTTCAGCATGGCAATTGTCATTTTTTTCTCAGTTCTACACTAGACAGAATATTGGCAATGAGCCAACATATTTAACACAAGAAATTGATTCGAAAAAAAGGTAGGTACTTAGGAAGAAAACCAAAACACGGCAACACTGGCAGGGATCCAAAATCTGGTTTATTTTATTATCTCTTTTTACACCTAACCTATAACGTAAAAAAGTGTACTCATTATTTTAGGGTAAATTTTACGTGTTTACAAACAAATTCCTATTTGTTTACGAAACGGTTTGGAATAGATAGAAATTCATACATAATAAAGTTACAGTTAAAACAATTCTCAAAATCCAAAGCAATTGCTATTATTAATTTGATTATATAAAGATAAATGCAAGTCATAAATGTTTTGTCTCACTTCAAAAATGACGAAGTTTCATACAAACTTTCACACCCTTATGGGTAGATTTCTAAGATTTAATATACTCATGTTGAACTCCGTAACGTTGTAAATGGGTCTGTAATGGGTTGTAAACGGTTAAATTATTTTTTTCCATCGTCCCATCAATGCGACATTTAATGGGACTACGGAAAAGAAGGTTTCTTAACTTCTTTAAGTCAAAATCCCATTAAAATCGGATATGCCATTCCGAAGATTATCCTGAACAGACGGACAGACAAAAATTATTGTGTCACAGTTAATAAAGAATCGATCGAGAAGATAAAAAACAGTTGCATCACGTTTAACCCTCAATGCGTTTAACATTTAAAACCGCCAATGTAGGAATCACAGTTTGGGCAGAAATGGTCAACGTCGTTACACCCAGGTAGACAGTACGGAAGACAGATGCAGGGCCACCAACTGGAAACATAAAGAAATAAATAATAATAAACAACATATTTATTCTTATGCTTATTGGTGTACTTAAAGCACCTAAAGCCACGTGTTAGCCAGGCCAGGGTAACGTCGGCTTGAAATGTTAATAAAAATAGTCAATTTAGAGCACCCGCATAGTAAGTGGTTTAACTCCACCACTCATTTTAGGTCGAGACCGGCGTCGAAATAAATGGGAAATATAACATATTCACAAAAATTTCAGTGACAACATCTAGCAAGGATGTGTTCTAGGTTGACATCTTTTGGTGGAATATATAAATTATTTAACCATTTGCCATTGGTTGCCTTAAAGTCCTTCCTTCTACTTTTCTCATAATAATCATAGGAGTAGAAACGCGTCTGGGCGATTATATATCTTGTCTCTTCTCTATATAATATAATTTGTATATAATAGTTATATCTCATATGATTAGTCACATCACACCTAATAGTTTATTCAGTACATAAAGTACATTGGCTCCTTTCTATTGGCTCGAATTTAGTTAACACAAAGAAAATGAATAAGTACATAATAATGATGACTTACACCAGCCAGAAGAGTAGACAGGCACACGCATGTGTCCTTAAGGTGGGAGTCTTTTCAGTGCGCGTCATTACTTCAGCTTTACAAGAGGGGCATGTTAGTCTCATAGAACTTGGTCTAAAGTCAATTGGTCTGATGATATCTTTGTCCTTTTCTGCCGATGGATCTGGTTCATTATGTTTGTTCTCTGTTGGAGGTAGTGGAAGCTGTGGATCTGATGGGGTTTTGGGAGTGTACGGTGGAGGCAAATCCGGATAGATATTTGCTGAAACTAATTACATTTATAGAGTTAAAAAATATATATTTTAAGTAGATGCTATATCTAACTGCTTAATAGACTTCGTATGAATTTTGAAGGTCAGGAATGTTAATGCAATAGCAAATTATCTATAAGTTTTAATAGTAACAAGATTTAAATCGACCATATCTATACTATAAGTAACAATATACAAATAAAAATAGGTACGTATCTATTTCATTTTTCCCAAATTATTGATAAGTTTTGTCAAAATGTCAGCTTAATGTACAATCGCTACAGTAAAACCATTTTCAAACTTTTCGGAGCTAGTCGTATCTAAAACGAACAATAACAAATTACACCCAAGTATCATTGGCTATGTTAGCAATTAATACTCACTCGCACTCTGAACCTTTTCATTATTTTCATTTGGAGCACTCATACTATAGTCTTCTTATGAATGAGCACTAATTTGCAATAACACTCGCGCACAATAATAAATAAATATATCTTCTGTTATTATTCAATTCATTGGTCGAAATTTCCATCTAAATATAAACACACGAAGGTCTGGACATGCACAGAAGAGATAAGATGCGCGGGCGCAGCGCGCGAACCATTCTTTGTAGCGGTGGATTCGGGTTTTTAAAATTCACATTAGCGAATTTGTAGTGACTCACGCTCAGAAATAGATGAGTCGTAGTATGCAAAAGTGCAAAAGATAGTGAATAAAAAATTTTGTAATTCACTGTCTGAATATGTATAGTGAATATTTATTATTTTTAATCTAGTCAGAGTGTAATCCAACATGAATGTTACGTATAATATCTACTTAACGCTTTAATAAAAAGAAAGGAAAAATTCTTTAATAGAATCCAGCATAGCATAGCATGTACCTTTAGCATATTATAGATTTTAATGTGCTTTGAGCTTTATGGATCTAACAACGCTTACACCTAGACTAATAAATACAAATTTTCTCCTTCTTTGTAGAAGTATTTTTCATATTGGAAGTTGAACAGGCATAATGCTGTTGGTATGGTATTAGGAAAATAACTCCTTCATTCACGCATAATCATATCCCTCTAAAGCAGGCGGACCCAGACGGGCCTGACATCTGACATGCAGTTTGACTTTGCTGAATGTACCAAGGTGACTTACTTGCGCTATTTTATATGTACCTGTTACTAGCCTATATTGTATAATGATAATGGTAAATAATGATTATCTCTACCCAAACCGCATAGAGAGCACTAAGTATGTATAATACTGACTTAGAAACCAATTTAGAGAATGACGATAGTCAGACCAGTGAATCGAAATTACTTTGGAGGCAATATGAAGAATAGTAGAAAAAAATAATCAATACGTATGCCCAATTCTGGTATGATAAGAACCAACACTAATACTTATGCTTTAGGATTTTCCAAAAATCTACTTACTGTCTTTAAACGTTGAGTGTATGAATTACTGAAGTGTGTCGTCGAGTGGTTAGAAGTACTGAAGTAGAAAAAATATCCGATAAAGATAAAATACTACACTTAGGTATATTAAGACCAATCAAATAAAAAGAAATCGGTCGTCGGCATCCCTAGTCTTCAGATCGATTTTCATTTACCTACCAATCGATACTTTTGATTGCCACATATCATAATAGTTGACGATGTGAAGCCAGCATTTCTAGGGTTTGTACCTTCTGCCCAGACCAGGGACGAGGCTTATTCAGGCGTTTGTTCTCTTCGTTATTTGCGGGGAAAAGGATAAAAGTTAACAAAAAATTAAAATAGGTACTACATTATATAATTTATTTTCAATAGTTTAACATTTTAATTAACTCTTAATACTGAGAACCTCTTGCCGTACATACACTATAGCTGAACAGCCAAGCTAGCATAACATAGCTAGTTTTTCATTGCGGTAAATAAAAACTCCCATAATCATTAACTATGTTATGTCCATTGAGCGTCGGTATCCTGAGTTCGGCAATATTGTACATTATGTACAGAAAATTCTTGTCTGCTAGTAATGCGTGTTGGAAGATTTTTGTCGCGAAGCGGACAGCATTTGAACATTAATAAAATTATACAACTATTTACCTAGACAAATATTAACATAAATAATAAATAAAACTAAAACTATCTTTTAAATAAATAAAAAAAAATCAACACTTTACACTGTGCTTTACACGCAGCTGGAATAGTAGTTATAAAAACTTTTTGCCTCGTTTCGAGCACAGCAAAATGATAATTTTTTTTATTTTATAAAAACACAAATATATTAATATCTTCATAATTATTGTATTTCAATGGTACCTACATTTATTTACATCACTATTACATTTATTTTATAAAATGTGAATTTCGTTATCGTCGTAATCTACGTCGTAGTAACTTTACTTACTTAGTACAACCTTCGGTGGGTTGCACCGATCAACTTTGACGTTCAACCTGCGTAGAAATTCGCAAAGTTTTTCAATAGTTTTTTAATTTGTCTATACGTCGGCAGCGCGCAGTTTAAAGCTGTGGTGTAACTCACCCTAAATTTATGATATCTTGATACTTTAGCTTTGGCCTTCCTGTATGGATGAAATGATGAATGATGATGATGATGATGAATAAATTACTAGTTACAATTTTATAAGTTGTTTGATAACATTTTAAATGTACAGTTAACAGCACATCAAAGTATCCAAAGTTATTGCAAATTCTTCGCTATTGCCATCGAATAGAGATCTATGCACAGGGTTACTTGAGATGCGGTTGACTATACACGATAAGCAAGATGACGTTCATAGAAAAGTGAGCATTAAAGCATCTTCTGTTCAATACTTTACACGGACAACAAATTGGCGGTCTGCTTGATATAAGCTGTCGTCTTGCCAATGAAAAGTATGTCTACAGGCAACGCTTTTATAGCTCACAGTTAAATGAACGTGCCAATTTGCTGGGAGCGGTAGAAGCATGACCTTTAGTTGCCATTCAGAGTAAAAAGAGTACTTTGTAAATATTATGGCCTGACACGATAGTTGAGATCACAATCGTAACCAATGTGAAATGTAATTTTCAAATTACGTGATTCCTTCTTTGTCCGTCTTTTTCTTGCGAGCAGCTTAAATACAAACAGTACACAACTGTTGGTAGCAGCATATCTAAACTGTCTTGAGAAATATGAGTCAAGAGTGCAGGTGAATAAAGTAGGTATAGTAGGAAATCGACAGTTGTGGAAGGAAAAATTGTGTGCCGACCGCATTCAAAATGGGATTTAGTAACACGAAAAGTAGAAGAACTCTTTGGCATATCATTGGTCATTCTTGGCTAAAACAGTACCTACAAAGAACCTTATGCTACTACTGCTACAGTAGGTAGTTTAAAAAGTTCAATCAGTGGTATCAACCAAACTATTGCTACTCAAACTACTTATGCTTACGTAGTTTTGTAATATAAAAAATATAAACACATTTAGCTAGATGGAGTCTTTGGAAGGAATGTTAGATTAAAATTTGTAGCCTCCAATATATGCACTGCAGTTTGGACAGTAGTGGTCTATGTTGTTGCAGGAGTTCATACAGTATGGAAGACAGGTGCAGGGCCAGCAACTAGAAAAAAAATTAGGAATTAATTTGCTGACGCTGATATTCAAGATGATATTCAAGAATTAATTTCAAACATACAGTAAAAAGTATAGTCTCTCCCTCTCCCCGTTTAACAATAGGTTGTTCAATCGATCTAAACAGCATGTTATCATAGTTTTCAAATATATTAGATCCACCTTATGGTGATAGGTCCTTGTATGCGACTACCTGCCTGTAGTCGCATACATACTCAAATTCAAATTCAAATTTCGTTCTACCAAATAGGTAGGTATTTGATGAATCCCTTTGGGTATACCTGCATTCAAACATACAGTGCCCTAACCAGCTTGGTATCGGTGCTTAAAATTAATATATTGACGTATACATGTGGACTCCAACAGTGCCCCAGATCTTGATCTTTCGGCCACCGCCGGCCTGCCTGACATCCTCTTTGGTAAAGCTGTTGTAGACTATCAATTCTCAACGATTTGCATCCTTGATTTGCACGTATGGGAGTTCTACAATAGGGCGAAAATTACACATGAAAGTTACAAGTTGTAGAAATACTTACATAAAACAGAACAATAGGCAAGCAATCAAATGAGTCCGTGACGTTGCGGTCCTTTCAATCCTCGTAACGATCTGATGATTACAGGACGGGCAGGTCATAATCATAGGCTCCGGCCCGGCTGGAGTGGTCACCACAAAGGTCCCGGTCACCACCGGTACTCCCGTGGAGGTGGTGTGAATGATGGTGGGCTGGACTATATGCGGAGGGGGGGCCGCAGTGTACGGCGGCGGCGGCGGTTGCTGTGCATACTGGTCATTTGCTGAAATATTTAAATATGATACTTTATTAACAAGGAAAAATAATATTGTATTATTGAAACTCATGCAATGTTAATTCATTTTAATTAAAAATTAACAGACCGAAGAAGAGATGGTTGTATTGCCTTTGTCAGGATAAGGCTTAGAGAAAATGTTACAGATCGGTTAACAGCAATCAGGGAGAAGTGGAAGAGGCTTACATGGTACAGCATGTAAGCCTCCTCCACTTCTCCCTGATACCCACGTAAAGTGGGATAAAAGTACTATAGTATTAATAGTATTACACAGAAAAACAAATCCATTGTGCTTATTATCTCTTAGTCATAGTCATAGCCTCATATCTCAGATAACGAATTACAAATCATCAATGTTCACAATTGAAAACAATTTGTTCATATTATAGAGGTTTGGAAGCCTTGTTGTAATGAGTGACTGTATGTGATCATGAGGTAGCATCATAAAATAAATTGTCCCAGTCTATAAACAACTACGTTACGATGTGTGGACAGAGTATAAAGCTTTGGAAGCTGTTAAAAGCCTTGACAACTGAAATACAAACGAAGTAATGCAACTTCAAGTTGAACTTTTAAGTTCGCCATTTGTTTATTATAATCTTACTTGTAACAACAGTGTATCCAAATTGCCGTTTATATTACAAAATTTATTATAATATTCATGTAGGTACTTGTGTTCTAATTAAACCTTCTATCCATTTTACAAACTACAAGAGATTGATCTCAACAAATGGGCTTTAAAAAGTATAACAAACAAATTAACACTCACTTTCGCATTCACAAGCATTTTAGAATAATTTCGTTTATGATTAGATTTTTTATTTTTTACTATTGAAGATTCACAAAACGGACACGACACAGTAACAAGCATCTCCACACCAACGTCGAACACAGCGCGCCGACGTGAATACATGAACATTGCGTAGTTTGTATTAGTGCTTTTATTTACCGCAATGAAAAATCAACAATGTATACCGAATCTGTCGAAGTTCGGTAAACTTTTTCGCGATAGTGTGGAGTTAAAATACGAAAATGTGACAAGTCTGCTTGATGTAAAATATCACTATACTTACGAACTGAGCTGGGTCCTCCGGATATCTTCACTTCGGACATTTTTTGATTTATAGTGTTTTCGTCAGCCATATTAAATGATTTTGTATATATTTAATGCGTACAATTTTGCTTACTGGTAAAAAAATAACTTTTCCAAAAACGTGCACATCCAGTGACAATACACCGCTATCGATCAGAATTTGTACCTAGGTGTTCGTGATAATGCTAGTCTTATCACTGTTATCATCTCTTATCGAACTCAATATTGATTCAAAAGAACATTTTTGTCCAGCCGCAATTCGGTATTTGAATAATATTGGTTTAAACGTTGTCTTGAGTATGACTAATTATATTTGTCTATCAAAAACGTTAATGTACATTAATTTTAAACGTTATATGGTCAATAATTTTATCACAAAAGCAACTGTTTTCTCTAAACAAGAAACAAACCCACAAAAACAAGCCTTACGCATAGCAATACTTTGGAAAAAAAATCCAACTCTGCTTTCATTTATACACATCGGCTTACTTTAAACTTTTGCTATAAAAAAAGAAACATAAAAATTATACATACCTGCCATGGTTACGTAACTTGCAATGAATAAATAATTTAAAAAATATATATGAAAACGTAGCAATATGCTAATGACAAAACTTGCACAACACGTCTATCTTCCGTTAAAATCCGGGCGATTAGTGATATAAAAAATACGTGGCATAATTATCTGTAATTTACTCCAATAATTTCAAGATAAATCATTTACTACTAATCTACTTACATACAATATATTTCTTAGAAAATTTTAATTAAAGATTTGGATAGGCATTCACAATAATGTTAGCAATAGATTCACACCGCCGTGTATAACCGCAACATCATCGCCATTGCAGACGCAAACCTTTCTTAGCTTTCCTCATCCAGTTATAACCTTTTCGACTGATATCGTCCAGCTATCTGATATCGTCACCTCTACTGGACACAAAATAAAATCAAAATTAATATGTATTACTATTTTAGAATTCAATTAAAAAATATACAACCTTTACGTCTCACTAAATAAAGTTTATCGACTCGAAATAAGTTTAAATTTATGAATACGAAAAGCGGTGTAGTCAACATAGGGATAAGTTAATCTTGATGGAAAACCTATTTGACTAATGGACAGGCACGCAGACAGACGGCGAGTGGCCCATCGCATCCATCACTTAGTTACCACAAACTTTGTCGAAAACACATATATTTTCTGTTATCGGATTAGAAATATACCTAGTTTGCTGTCGTCCGAGATTGTATGATTTTTTTTATTTATTTGGCACATAACAGTCATTGTATAGGAAATTTACATTCAACAAACAAATTTTAAGTACTAGACAAAAACAGTGCCGAACCTTATTTAATTTATACATAGTATAATTATATTAACACGGAGTAGTGTTGACGAACATTATCAATTTATATAAACTAAAAATAAAATGCGAGAGATACGGACAATCAAAGAGTATAACTATTGTATCGCTTTTTATGGATGGGCTATTTTTATGGAGAACGTTTTTAATAGTTGCTAAAGAATTCGAAAATAGCTCAAGTCAGAGAAATCACTATTGTATTTAACTAAAGATCTATGGAAAAAATATTTCTGGTATAATTCTTGTGAAGAAGAGGCGGCACTGATGATCATACGATGTATTTATTTCAAATGCAATTTTTAATTTAACTATCACAAATTGCTATAGGATTAAACTAATTACTAAAAAAATAATCAGGCTTCAATTATCAAAATAAAAAATGCTTTTCAAGCTAAAATATTTTTTTTAAACTACGACAACGTTAAGTTATTTATTTACATTTAACATTAACATTGCATTCTTCTCTAACATAACAAAATAGTTTAATTTTTCGTTTCGTTTGGTAGTCCTGTATCCTTAATTAATATTGTTTTGTTGTATATTATATGACCGTATTTTGTATGGAGCAAAATTTAGATAATGAACTTTAGCCATCGAACCATAATAAAATAATAGAATTTTATTAAATAAATAAACAATGTAGGGATAAACAATTTGCCATTCTGTGCCGGCACAATCTATTTAGTAAATTGCGTTCAGGTTGACAAAATTAAATTGCTCCAAAATGAATCCTCTCGTTCAAACCATAATGTACGCGAACTGAATTTAAATATTGTAAATTACCTTAACTCCATTTCAAACATGATAATATGTAATGTAACCTTAACGTTTAGAAAATCAAAATGGCGGATCATTACATATAAGTATACATGTTATATAACAAATCCTCTGCCGCGACTGTCTGTCTGTTCGCGATTAACTCAAAAACGATTGCACGGATTTTCATGTTTTCACCAATAGAGTGATTCCTGAGGAAGGTTTCGATGTATATTATGTATTTACCCGGGCGACGCCGGAACGAGCTACTAGTACTCCAAAAATTGCAGGACAAAAAAATTACCAAATCGATCAGTACAATCGAGTGCGGTTGATACCCCCTTAACTATATTGTTGGTGGTATACAACCAACAAATTGTTTTACTTATTACATACGACTGGCATATTTCTATGATTACCTTCCAATCCCGTACCCCTTTCATCATATATGTGTATGATATAACTAAATGGATGTGGTGGATCGGATCGGGACGTTCCCTCTATTGTGGTTGAGCTTCGCGATGCCTAACTCACGCGTCAACTCGTGAACGGGTGCTGCCGGGGGAACTGGTCAGCTCGATCTTTTATTAAAAGTTTTTTTTGTTTGGTTAATTATACATATATATAAGTATATATATTTTCCTTTCATCAGCACTTAATCACAATTATAATATGTTTCAGTATACCTTTTGACCATGTACTTTATTGTGTACTTACATGTTATATTACTGATAAAAAATTATACATAAATTTATATTTAAAAAATGGCAAGCCCTTCTGGCATAATAGGGACCAACACTGTTTGAATGAGTTTCTTTCGGCATTTCTTCTCAGCAGTGGTCGTTCCGAAATGCTAGTAGTTTGTAGCTTTGGTAAATATTCATTTAATTTAGTAAGTTAAAAGTGCCTGTGAAGGCCTAATTTCTGAATAAATGAATTGATTTTGATTTTAAACTGAAACGAGAACGGCAGTCGTGTTTTTATTTTTTTATAATTCTTATTCAAGCATTATTTTTCTCCCATATCAAACAGTGCAATCATATTACGAGTACTGTGCATACTAACATCGGGCGACATATCAATTAGGCGATTGCTTGATCAAAGCTGGCCCAGACAAGCAGCCCTTTGTGAGCCCTCGCCGTGAAAGCCCACGATTTCAGACTAAATGGAACCCGATGATCAAATAATTTGCTTGATTGAAATGACTATGATGAATGATATATGTATTACTATATGTAGTCCAGTCCCAGTCCTAATAGTTTTGTACGTACTCTTAAGTACTCGTTAATGTTATTTTCTTTTTTATTTTACAAGTGTTATCATCTCAAACAGTCTTACTGCTAGAAACTATCCTCTTTGCAGCAATATCGAGCTATGAAAACTACAATGTTAACTTCACAATAATTATATTTTATTCATTAACCTGTCTACAAACTTTTACACTCATAAACGATTCAGGGTAGAAATAAAAATAAAACACTATGGACAGTCAAAGTACTGGAAATTTCAACGGAACCATCAGACAAATAGAGACGGGAGAGTGAAATTGAAAATAAACAGAGAACGCTGTGTTGGTTCGAGGGTGGAGAAAGTTTCGCGGCGGTCCAAGTGACCGTGGACACAGAACATCGAGCGGACAGGGCTCGGGTCATCACAAGTCCTTATTTTTATATCTATACTCCCATAGTATCTGTAATTCTTCTTAGAATGTCGATTCGGCTAAATTTGTGATTATACAAATATACGTACTTATTCCATAGGAGACTGATACATTATGTAGGATAAAGGTAAGCGGATAATAATGACTTCCATACTTGCGAAATTTCTTCTTCAGCAATTTGAGATTTTTATGTGATTATCGTTAATGACCCAAAGTCAAATACAGGCTACCGCAAGCAAAGCTGCGAACATCAGCTAGTTTTATTATACGTAAAATTCATTAGAGAACGTGCCTTATGGATTTGAGGGAGAAAGGTGATGTGATGTAATATATTTTTCAATACAGGTTTCTTGAACCTGCTCCCAAAATTTCACGGGAATCGGTTGACAAATGCGACCTCTATTGTAGAGGAGAACACACAGATATACGAAAGTATTTTTGGCCTAGCTGAAACGGAGACCTCACTCAATAAATTAATATAGATAACTTAACAACTACACACATATACAACAGAATTTAGGATCTATATAGAATAATGAATCCGCTATATGACTTTCTCTCTGTATTGTTTTGTGCAATAAACTATTAACTATACACAATATTCATATTGCAGACTGTACTTAGAGGAACTGTAAATATTTCCCTATAAGACGGTACCAGTTCCTCTAACAGAACTATACTATTATGAATATTACAATGTACTAAATTGATGCTTGTATGACATTCTATATGTAATTTTAATCCAAGCTCCATATTATCTGCCGCCTACGCAAATGAATGTACATTGCGTTGTTTATCTGAGCTTTTTTTACCGAAAGGAAGAACCAACAATATATGTCGAAACATCAAATTTTAACGAAAAAATATTTTTGCGAACAAAAACTAAGCTAAAAATATGCTGTTGTAAAAATAAGCTGTTTACAACAGCTTATTTTATAGTTTATAGTTTATATATATTTTATAGTTTTTATTTGTTCAATTCGTGGTGTAATATGCGCATTTAAGTTCTTGAAAAATTGAATGGAATTTGCAAGAAATATAAATAAGAATCTTGAGAAGAGGTACTCGCATTGATATATCAATAAAACAAATATGAAATATATTATATAGATAATACAACGATGACAACTTCCGGCGATATCTGAAACTATGCCACAAGTCCAGTTATTCTATGTCTATTCGCGATAAACTCAAAAACTACCGCAAGATAATTTGATTCTTGAGGAAGGTTTAGGTGTATAATTTATTATGTTTTTACTCGAGCGAAACTGGGACGGGCTGCTAGTAATATTACAAATGCCACAGTCTGCGAAATAACTATAGCAGTGAAAGTGTGACAGGCTTTCGCAGACAGTCATTCACTGCAACTCCACCTGCTGGCCGGCTGGTTCATAGGAAGCAAGAGGTAGGTTATTTCACTTTATTCCTTATTCTATTATACATAAAAAAAACATGAGTTGAACAGATTACACAGAGTACAACAGATTGGTACACAAACACATGTGTCACGAGCATTCAGTAGGAATTCAGTTCGAACCTGGAGCCTTCGGTTCACAAGCGGGCATCTTTACCACTAAACCAACGCCGCGTACTTTACGAGTTCGCAGTTTATAGCATGCTTTCAAATCTGTAGATACTAAATATTTAATCAGGTCATGAGAAAAATAGCAGGTTGGACTCAAAACGATAATATCGCGTGGATTTCTGTCATTCCGATTGTGTTGGGTGACCTGATTTCACTGACATTGAACTACCTATGTGTATCTTTTCATGTGGATTTTATTTCTATACGATTGCCGTGTTTTGCCGCCCTAGAATAGGACCAATCCTGTGGATGTCGCACGAAGCTTCTAAAGGAGGCTTCTGTAGCCTTGAGAGATCATAGGCAATAGTAACATGGCCAAGAAGAGTTGGTCAACAACTGATGTCTTAGGCAAGACAAGCTTTTATTGTTTTTTTATTAAGAAGATAAAAGGTTAACTAAAAATTTACCTTGTTTTAAAACTGAGAGGGTAAAAAAGTAAATTGGTAAATAAGTTAACTAAAACAAAAGATTATATGCGTACCAATGGTCTTGACAAAAGTAGGACACCTGACACTGGGCTCCAACGCTCTATGGTTTCGGAGGAAGACGGATAAACGCTCAGGTGAGAAATAGTAAATATGAAATACTCTATTCACATTGCCGAGATATTATCGATTCCATTTAAAGAAGTGGTTAACACTAAGTA
This sequence comes from Plodia interpunctella, assembly GCF_027563975.2. Taxonomy (NCBI): domain Eukaryota; kingdom Metazoa; phylum Arthropoda; class Insecta; order Lepidoptera; family Pyralidae; genus Plodia; species Plodia interpunctella. The sequence goes on along the minus strand of NC_071297.1, from coordinate 3,573,162 downwards.
GGAACTCGTGCTTAGTGTTACTCCTACTTAGGTGTACCTTACTCCAGGGAATAAGATAAAAGCCTTCAGTTTCTATTTGTGCAATTAAGTCGGTTATATTCACTAAGTTAAGTTGCTTTGTTGTGTGCGGATGTGGACTTTGATACAAGCGTTTAGGGTTGCCACATGTAAATGCTCACAGTTGGGGCTAGCCACCTTTGTAAACTGTGTAAGCCTGAGAAGTTAATGTTTTCATCCATTAACTCGACCAAGCACTTATGAAATTCGTGTCCGCGATCCGAACCCGATTACATGTTCAGGGTGACATGTTTCCAATATTAGGGCTGTCTATTATTAGAAACTCGTCATACATTCATTAATTTTAATACTAGAGAGTGGATGCTAGGTCCAGCAGTCTTTTCTCTGTTATTTTTAGCAGGATGGATAGGCCCATATTTAAATACTAGAACCAAATTAAATTCAATAAGTTTTTTATTCAAAAAATTAACAATGCTCATTATTACTAATATTTACTACGGATTCTAGCCAAATAATAAATCTTGTATTAACATAAAAATGTTCTCTGCCTCATTATTGACACGAGTATAAATTTGTTCTTTAGAAGCCCCGAGATTATCGTCTGGTTTATAGTTGCGAAAAAAATAATACACATAAAGCATATTTATATATGTATAACATTTTATTTTATTTCTCTCTCTAAGGAGACCCCATTTTTGCTTGATAATGCAATAAATATAGTTCATAACTTAAAGTGTTTAAAAGTCCCTGAAAACTGAGAGACAATGATTCCTAGCATAAACGGGATAAAGAGAGTTCGAGGGCGATCAGATAATAAACTATGCATGTGGAAAATTTTAACAATCGAATTACTATAATAAGATTATTATTGTTACTATAATAAGATAAAATACATGTTAAATGTACTCAAATGTACTTATCTACACAATTTGTTAGAGCGGGATCTCCTAACACAGGTAATTATTTACTTAAAAGGAGATCCCGGTCACAAATATGCTCATGTAAACCATGGTACAGAAATAAAGAATTTTGATTTTTGAAATTGATTATTGACCCTTAGTTTAATGCATCCGTTATTTTACCTGTAAGTTAGCTGCGTTTGCCAACCCTACAACCTCGTTACCTGGCTGATGGCGCCTCAGGCGTTTGTTGCGTCTTACACCGAGCCCATAATAATTAGAGCTCTGCTTATACAACAAATTCCTCCCCTCAGCCGGCGCGAATCCAGCGCTGTGGGCACTTTGCTTATTTGTGAAAAATTACAAGCGTAAATTGAATTGTAACTTAAGTAAGCATCTACAACATTTTCAAGGACGTGAAAAGATTCATTCAGAGCTGGAAATGCATATATGTATATTATGCACGCATGAATGTTTCCTTACTCAGTAGTATAAACAAAAATATATTGTTGAGATTAATAGTGACAGGTTGCTAGAACATTGTCTACGAGAAGAATCTCTTGTTTATTATAATATATATCATGACTTCTAATACCGGCTCATACCAGACCATTTTTCAGGTGAATGTGACCACAACCTTTTTTGAGGATCGGATCCGCGCTTGCCCCTCAACTAACCCTATATCACAAATAGAGGCACGGAAGGTCACTCTTACGTTGTCTTCAAGGGGCTAAACCGTATTTGCTAATGGAATACAGATGTGATCGCGAATATACGTAGTTACTCGTAAATACATGTAAAAATCTGTACATTACATGAATTTACTCTTTTGCACATTAATATCGATATGAGTAATCGAGTGGTGTTTATCATACCTACGATTTTATCACTAATCAGAATTCCGAATTTGAATACTTACTAAAACAAAAAAAGATAAAGTACTCGTATCCGCATCTAATGGGGAAACAAACTTCGTTTGATTTGATACAAATAGATATTTGGTATGTAATCAATGGACAACAAATGCATTAGGAAATTTTAATAATTGAATTAATTCACTTAAACCTGATGACACCTAAAGTAAATTTGTAAAAGTATTTATCAAATATCGATTTCTTGAAAAAAAAATGCCAACTTTTGCCTGAATTTCCTACTGCGATTGTTATTTTCCGAAATTAATATCCATCCATCTCTTAACTACGAGTAGGAATTTTTTATGAAATACATCGTGAAGAGTTATCTCAACTGACCTTGTACCCGATTTAATTTTCGGGTGTGACACTATTGAAAATAGTACTACATATTATGAAAATCCAGCTGTGATATTAAGTCCGGCCGCCTGACAGTCAAGCCTATTTGTTTAATGCGATTGTTGTCTGTCTATGCTTAAACTAGGAAGATATGTAAATAATAACATACTCGTGAAAGAGTGCAGCAACCATTAGTATTAGACGACCAGAAAAAAATATATAGTGAGTCACTGTGTCTGCATATTAATACTGATTATGAAACTTACAACATATTGTGAAAATCTATTTCAGAATATTTTAAAATGATGAGTAACAGGAACCACCAATCATCCGTTTCAACCAAATGCACCTATCGAATATATTTTATCAGACTAATATAAAATGCTATTTCTTCTTATCAGGTTACCTACGATAAATGTAGCAAGGCATGCGACGTAAAACCATAATGTCAAGAACTCACAATCGTGTAATTTTTGCCAAAAGCTACGAAGCAAATGTCTACGAACATTTTCATCTGCTACGACCGTAACGCTTCACTCCTAATTGAAAGTTCTACGAAAGTATGTGTAGCAAACATAAATACAATAAACATTTATACTTACTTACATGCATATAAAATTAAAGTAAGCTATATTTTTATGCACGCGACATCCACGGGAGGATATGGAGTAGTCCGATTCTAGGGCGGAACCACACGCCACGATATTTCTCTATATATTTAAATATTAGACAAAGTTAAACGTCACAGATCAAGCCAATATGAAATGCACATTCCTCATTCGGATTGAATGAAACTTCCTCTCGGGAGTTTAGACACATTTGAACAGCACCTTTTGGGGTTCTAAACGGGTGCCTTCCAGCCCAGTGAGTCGGACGGTTAACCGGGGGCTGCGTGTTTGACTCCTCGTTTAGACACAACAAGACAATTCGGTTGATTTTTGGAAACACTGGCCTTTAGAACTGATGACTATCTTAATAGTAACAAATAAACGATCGCGCTTAAAAATGTTTTAGATACGTGAATTAAGATCACACACGTTATTCATGTCGAGCATGAAACCGGGTCCATGCGAAGATGCAAAGGAAAAAAAGCTATAAAATATTAATGGCCGAATGATAAGCGGGCCAGTCCTCTGTCGCTTCGCTCGAAGTAGCCTATATTACTCCTGAAAGTTTCGTCTGTCTATATGCCAAAATTAAATAAATAAAGTCCGGTAGTTTTTGAGTCCATTACAAACAAAAGAATACAAATGTTTTCTCTTTTTAATATTATAATAATTATATTTATATATACCCGCCGTCACCTGCTCATGGGCATATAAGCTCATCCGTAGATCCGGTAGCAAGTGTTGGCTGACCTACATTTCATCAAAACTGGCCAAAGGCCATTCATGTGTTGGATCTATATCCCCATGCAAGACCTATGTGCCGTGAATCCCAAAGAACATAATAATAAAAATAACAAAAAAGCGACTTTTCATTTTTCATCATAATAATACAGAAAGAGTTGTACAGTTTCAAGTGAACATTATGAGCAGAACTTGCCTTGTTATTTTACAAGTGGTTCCGTATAAAGTTAATCAACCTTCGAGCCTGTGTGTCAGAACTTTGCCCGGTAACTTACGAACACACAGCCTGGGGCCAGGAACCATTTAATTAGACAGTTATTCGTAACTGAGGACCAGAATTAACAACTCACGCTAATAAATTTAAACTGTCTTAATTTACGTTACGATTCCTTTACTGAACTATTTAGAAGTTTAGTAATTGTGGTGAATTGTTATCTTTTGATAATTAACTTACGACAGTTGAACTACGGACAAAAACTAAAAAAAAAATTTTTGGCTTCTATGTCTCACAAAAACCCATAATTATTTTACCACATTTATTACTGATGGTATTTAATAACAATGTTATAACGAGAAAAATATAAAAATATTTTAAAATAAGGTGTGGAAAAAAATTCAGAGTACCTAGAAATATTTTGTCAGAATTCGCTCAATTAATTTTATTGATGAGTACATAAAAAAGCACTTTTCCAAAATTATTTCTATATCCAAAGAATATAACTTGAAGTGACGTAGTAATCCTCAGCTATTTCATGTCAGTTAAAAGGAAAGAGAGGGCAATACGTGTAACGAAGCGGAAGTGACGTTGCAGGTAGATAATAACGGTGCCCCCGTGCAGCTTCCGGCCCGTGTGGGGCTCCTACAACGATAATCTTCGACGTGCGTAATTCTGAAATTAAACAGAGAAAGCATGGAGCTGACCATCTCTTGTGAACCAATAATTTAATTCTAAAATAATTGTAATTAATTATTGTTTGTTATTGAATTTAGATGCTTTGTGTAACTTATAGAAGTTACTCGTAACTGTTATTTGAGTGGTATGAATGAAGATTTATTTCATAGTTCACGACACTTTTATTAGTTTGACGTATTGCGTATTTGGCATGCATTTCTTGAACCAAGTAGGGCAAGTCAGAAATCAACTTCGTCGTTTACTTACTTTCTTCGTCTTCGTCGTTCCGAAACAATAGCCAATAATATGTTATCGAGTGGTTCGCAGAGCGTTTCGACCATGGAGTGGCTGCGCGGTCATTACAATCCGTCAATTTTCTTGAGGAAGGAATCATATCCAAAATCAATCATTCATAAAATTGACATTACTACAGTACAGAGTAATTGATGTGAAGTCATATAGTAAAACTCATTCTTCTCTTTGAAAAATTGTAATGACAGCGCGACCGCAGCGGACGGAACGCTGCGAACTATCCTATCACATGATATTTACACATAAAGAAGTAGTGAATAGCATCTCTACTCATTCCCTGTGAAATGCACCCTCTAAATTCGGGTGTAGTGACCCCGGGCAATACGGTACGGCAAGCAAACAGCACCCCCCCCCCTCACAGACACCTGGGCACGACACTTAAAACATCAACTGCTTAGCAGACCCTCGACAGTAATGAAAAGCAAATATCATTGCACACAAATTGCGTACTATTTGTTTTATAATTTAACCTTATTTGCTCGGGATGCTGCCCTAAATGTCCAATATTTTTGGTTTAAACATACCTATTAGAAATTGGACCCACATTACTCAGGGATAAAGATAATTACTTTTTTATTTCGTCCGGATTTATGTAATTTAATAGATTTCGCTACTGCCCCATCAGTGGGGCATCAAATGGATGTTGATAAATGTCAGTTTTTCGTTTTAAAACATATAGTTTTGCATTTTTTATTTGTAGTCATTATCTGACTCAAACAAATAGATATTGGAGATATGAATAAAACTTGATTATCATTTAATATCAATAATACGTACGTGCAACATTCTGTGGCAGTTATATAGTACACTAGCTGCCGCCCCGGAGCTTCTCTTCCGTGAGAATTTCGGGACAGAAAGTACCCTACATGTTATTCCAGGTTCTATTCTACCCGTATACCAAACTTCATAACAATCGGTCAAGTAGATTTTGCTTGAAAGAGTAACAAACATACGTATACACATACATACAAACTTTCGCATTTATTATATTAGTGGGATAGTTTTCATTATATTCATAATGTTAGTACGTTGATGACGTACGGTATAGTTAACAATGATTCCATTGTCTTTAGATTTTCTATCAAATGTTACGCTTTATTCTGTGAAGTTCCGCCCGAGAAGACCACTCCAGAGCTTCTCATGGATGTCGCATGAGGTGACTAAGGACACATAGGATTTGCAGCTGAGGCAACAATGGCATACCCAAGGAGGGTTGACGTCGGTATGTACTTTTCTTAGTTTTCCCAGAAATTTGTAAAATAACTGGCCTAATAACCATGCGTATTACAAAGTTCTGTATTACCGACATATGTACTTACCACTAACTTCTAAAATGTGAATAAGTTGTCTAATGATAAAGCAAAAGTAATTATTTTGAACAAAATGGAAAAAATAAAAGGAGCCTTTGTCCAGCGTTGGGCAATTAAAGGTTTGAACTGAATAGCTGGTTTCGATTCATCAGTTCTATTTAAATAGTTATACAACAAACTTTTCAACAATTTTCAGGCAAATATATAATCACGCTTGTTTGCTATGAAGGTAGGCAGAGACTAGGAATTTTCAAACAGGAAAATTTAAACAAATATTTCACTTTCCGTGCAAATTCATTAATCTGTCAACGTGGATCCGTAAAGATATAATGGCGCGGTGGTCAAAAAAACTCAAACAGTCCGGAATAAAACCTTATATCGCTCGCAATATTTATGATGTGTTAGTTGAGGGCCTATCGGTGCCCTTCCACACACTTCCACAACATTGAACGTGGAAACAAAGAGGGGCCAGCATCCGCTTCCATGAAAATATAGTTTTCCAACAGCCACAGATTAAAAATACTGACTGTTTAGGTAGTCCGTGACGGCCAAATATTTGGTTGTAACATTTGCGTTTGGTCGAAGCCACGGGTATTTGGAATTGAGTTTGTTTTTCTTTTTTTACCATGGTGGGTTTTAGTAAAATATCTATCAGGACGTATTATAGTAACTCAAAAATTTACCTCAGCTTAGATTTCTAAACAGTCAAGTTATAAACTACAATCCAGCGACGTCGCTAACTATCGCACTGAGACCGAAGCAAATTGTTTGACACAATAACTAAACAACCCACGAAGCAGAACTGTGACTGAACTTGCAGATTAGATCAACTTGCTAATTGATCTTATACACGGACAGTTCATGTGTACAGTGGAATGATTCGTAGTTGGATTGCAGTATAGGCTACACGTTTTGCAGATTGGTAACTATATATAGAAGAGAGTAAGTTTTAAATATAGAAAACGTGTCAAGAAAAAAATCCATATATTTACCTTGAGCTGTATCTACACTAACAGAATATAGACGTCTTTTGTTTTGGTTTGAAGCTTGTGGAGAAAAGCAATTATTTACACTGACAACTATCAGTTTGACTCGATGATGTATCATAAAAGAGTTAGGCTGGTGGGCATTATCTGTGTATAAGCAGGGCGGCAAATTTACGTAGTTTTATTGAAAGAGAACTAATTATATATTATTATTGAAAAATTCTAAGTACAATGATTCTTTTAATGGTAAGGTGATGTGAATACATGTTATTGATTGACATAAATAGTTTTGATTTCCAATAAAAATCTAGCATCTTCATCTACTTCTAACTTGCTAAATTGCTAATTTTAAATGTGAAAACACTGTCAATTAAGTCAAACGTATATTGTTAACAGTGCAGCCTCTTTTAAATCGTGGTTATTGTTTATATAAATAGCTACCGCCTACGCCCAGTATACCCTTTCACTAACACCAACATCGTTCACCAACGTTTTCTATAAATCGCTACTTTTCAACAGTATTACTTTTCGCACTATACTATAAATGTTTCCCAATAAAAGTTCCGGCCGTGACCTTCTGCCTACGCGAAATATAATCTAATAACGAAAACGTTTTCCAGCGGAAAAACGCCTCGTAACTTGTACACGTGTAATATAGTGACGTCACAAATTCCGACCACGTACGTTGAAACCAGGCTCGTGTGCGCACACCTTTACCAATTATCTCAGAATATTTTGATTAGTTATCGGTATTAAATCTATGGTGGTTAATTGGACGTGATAGTAATATCTGTTGAAAAAAGACGAAGAACCAGTACAGACATTGTCTATGTCTTAGGAACTTAGTTCTACAATGAAATACACTGTTTAACAAAATTAAATATGATGCATTACTATTTATATTGTCTATAGTGACTGTAGTTCTAGCTCAAATTTTGTGATGTTATGTTTATGTTAATAAATATGTACAAGAAATAAATATATTTATTGTATTTATATATTTATTTTATCTAAGATAGTTTAGTTTACATGGATCCAGATCAGATTAAAAACTCACTTTGCTTTTGTGAAGTATGTTGTACCGCTTCTTCTTCACCCGCGCTTTGGAAGTCGGCAGTAGACTATATTTTTGACGCGCGTCAATTAATGATGTACCTACTTATACTATTCTAGTAAGTTATAATAAATATTTTTCGTTTTGATTCGATATTGATCTAGGTTTTGTTTATATTTTATAGTGTAGTTTGACTAAATAATAAAATCCTGATATACCTGTAAAATATTATGTCCATGAACAAATGGTATTAGCCACTTGGTATTTATTGGACCACGTGAGCGCAAGCATTAGCATGCGCTCACGTGGTCCAATAAAGATTTCGAGCAATAAATCACAGCATATAGGAATGCCTGATTGGCCGTTGAGCAGTTGAGCATGATTGAGCTTATTATACAGCTAAGGTCTTTAACATATACCAACAAAACATTTTAGACCAACAAATATATAAACTTATATAGATCAATTATTATTCTTTGGATAACAACGCCATAGTTTTAGTACCGCCTCTCTACAACATAAAACTTAATCATTTTCCTTCCGTTTAGGCACTAATGTTTTTTAAACTTATGCGTTATCAACATTTAAACAAATTGTAAAATAATTATAACATTTTTTAAGAAAAAATCTGCGCAAGAGTCACCTTCTATATTGCACTTTCGATTGTCGTCAGATTGACTATACTTTTTTTGTGATTCTTTACTTAAAATGTCATTTAAAATGGTGTTTCCACAAGTTGCATTCATCATCGCACCAGACAAACAGCTAGAGAGACAGAAAAAGAAACATAAAGAAAAACAAAAGCTTTTTAGGAAATGTTCAGGTATTTCCTTTAGTTCAGTATTTCCCTGATACAGACGGCGTCATTCCGTGCACGTCTCACCGCGGTCCGACAACGATTTCAACTCGTGCACGGTAATACACCAGTAATATAGCCTTGAGCAACACCTGATTAATATATTGTTCCAAGTGTATTGTATATTATACTAGCGGCCCGTGCCGGGTTCGCACGTGTAAAAAAACGTAATAAATTATACACCTAAACCTTCCTCTGGAATCTAATATCTATTGGTGAAAACCGCATGAAACTCCATGCTGCAGTTTTTGAGTTTATCGCGAACAGACAGACGCGGCAGTGGACTTTGTTTTATAATATGTAAGGATATGCTTATGATTTGTCGAAAATAATAAATCATTCAAAATATATTAAACATTATTAGGACATTAACATTAAATTATTTTTTCTTTCACTCTAATAAAACTAACACAGTGAGGAAATTTTAAAAAATCACAAAGCCGGAGTGTGTTTCTCGACGTTTCCATTCCCAGGATGTTGTGGGATTTTAAAAGTGTCTAAGCAAGTAATTGTTCTGCCAGTCGCCTGTGGATTCGTACCTCGGGGCCGCGTGCGGATCATAAAATAATTATGATCCAGAAGTATAGCATAACAGAAAATAATGCAAATTACGTTGTGGCCGGTTTATATACTGTAATTCGACATTCGAATCGTAAGCATGGACTTCCTGTAAGCATGATCCTTCCTCTCGCTCGCTCTAAAATAGTATAGCAGTAAAAAAGTTCATCTATAAACAAGATATTTAAAAGTGTTATATAATAATACTAGCTTTTGCCCACAACTTCGTATGTGAGTAAAAATCCGTTTCCCGTGAGAATTTCAGGAAATCCCTTCTTAGTGCTTCCCTACACTGTCCTAGGAACCTACACACCAAATTTCAGCTTTCCGCTGACCTGTAGTTCCGACTGTGTGTTGTCTGTCAGTCAGTCACTCAGTAATGCAAAAGTTTAATATATTATTGATGTAGCCCGTGGGTGGACTTTCCTTACATATGTTATTACTGTTGTAAGTATTGTGTATTCCAATGTAATTAAGTTTTATGTATAGTTTTTATTTATTAATTATATAAAACTTAATATTAATATATAAAACTTAATATTAATAAATAAATAAAAACTATACATAAAACTTTAACAGTCAACTTGGTCAACTTTTGCGTCGTACAAAGATAATGTTACTTACATTATCTTAGTATGACGCAAAAGTTGACCAAGACCGTATCGTTCTTTTTCATAGGTACTGTATTATGTGCGATAAAGTTTAAATAAATAAATATATAATATAAATATTTAAAGACAAATCACACAGTATGTATTATGGGATACTAACTCGTAGCGATACTATATTTTATAACATATACATATATAGATAAACATCTTAGACTTGGGCCAATCAGAAAAAGATCAATGTCCATCATGACCCGACCGGGATCGAACCCGGGGCTTCTCGATTCAGAGGCAAACACTTTACCACTGCGCCACCGAGGTCGATAATGAAAAAATATAAATAAACGCATCCAATGCAACATTTACAACACACTCTGAATTAGAAAGGGAGTAGAAAAAAAATGCGTCAGATATACAGTTTCATAATTTTAACGTCAACTGGAATAAACTTTTCATGGATTTTCATGGATTCAGTTTTAGTTAGTGTTTTCCTACATGGTGTTACTTCTGCACCCTATATTGTTTATTCTTGTTTTGTGGTAACTGCTAGAATTTAGAGTGCAGGTTGCAGCGAAAGTTTTTGTAGTGTTTGCAGAGTTTATTTATTCAGTGAGCGTATTGTGCTATCACTTCTTTATTCTTCACGATACCAACACCAAAGCTTTAAAGTTATACCTAGTGCTGATAAACAAGAGATGTTAGCTTCAAGATTGCCCATTATATAATACACTCACATTATATTAGGTACTTTAAGTAACCTCAGTAACACTGAATAAACATAGAAGTCTATCCGCGAATGTGCTTCATGAGGACAACTCATGTTCACAAATTTTGTCAAATATTTTCCGCTATTTCTCCTACTCATTTTCATTTACACATAAATATCATTACATAGTATAAAACAAAGTCACTTCCCATTATTTGTCTGTCCCTATGCATACCTTCATAGATCTTCAAAACTACGCAACCGATTTTGATGCGGGTTTTTTAATCGATAGATACTAATCTCGAGCCTGTTTTGCTATTAAAACAGTTGTTTATTAATGCGCAACAAATAATAACTTTTCATTTAGGCCACCAACATTCCATCAAATTTGTAAAATACCTATTCATTCATGTAACATTCGTAGGCAACATAAGTCTATATATCTACCATCTACCACACCATGCTTTAAATAAACGAACACACTCGAGGCCATTTCAATTACAATCCCAGAGGGAAATGCTCACTAGCAACAACTGTTGAACAAATAAATATTAACATTCCATTTCAAAGCGCCCGTCCGTCCGTTCGTATTAGTTAAACGTTGAAGTTATCTCTCGATATGTCCTTTCCCTTTGATGTGAGCCCTTCGTCTCTGTTTGTCTCCAAGCCATTTTTAATTGCTACCTCGTTATTTTTGGATTATTTTGGTCCAAATGTTTTTAATCACTGTCAGTATAGGGGCTCGTCAAATGGCTTTGCCGTGTGTGTCAATGTTACCTAATTGCTGTTAAATTGATTTTGACTCGATGGTTACATTTCAAAGAGGTGCATTAACAAAATATGGCTTTATTGTAATGATGAAGACGGGATTTTTATTAATCATCACCCGCCTATTAATCTCACTTTATGTGGGGTCGGTACAGCATGTCAGTCTCCTCCACTTTCCCTGTCTGATGGTAACCGACCCTCTTAGCCATATCCTGTCAAACGCACTCCATCCAGCTCGAAGCAAGAAAGTCGAAGAAGACTTTCTTCTACATCTTTTTCCTTAAAAATTCAGATCTCTCGTTTATTTGTATCAAACAATTTTGAATAAGTGTGCGCTTACAATATAAAGTAAAAGTAAAATTTCCGTTTACTTTATTTTACTAAGCAAAAATACTCTCATTTTTAATCCTTTAACATAAAAGGCAGTAGGCTATTTCTAATTTTGTCTTCAAAAAATTATATGTTTTTTCCACATTTAAAGATAAAATGTACAAATTCCACGCTGTAACAGGGCGACTTCATATTTTAGTATGTTGAGAAATGAAGTTTCTAATATTTTAAAATCCTTTATATTTAAGTGAAGTTTTAAATATATTTTCCGTTTTTATTATTCTTAAAAATGCTAAAAAAATATGAAGGGCGGCACATTTTTTTTTAAATAAATATAAATAGAAGACAACAATTCCATATTTCGTACACAATACACGTCAATTTTTATCCCCAAAATTTGCACGAGAGGAATGAAATATTAGTATTCTATGTTACTACAATGAGAGATCAATGCGGAGCAGTCAAGTTACAGAGGTGTGTCCCAAATTCACTGGCAGTTAATTTGGGTCCATTGTCTGGCATTTTTCGCCGGTCTAATCTTGTTAAGCAAATCCTATGGCGTCCCTGACACGGGTCCCAGAATTGTGTTAACACTGTTTTTATTTTTATTTTTTTACATTCTTTCGCTCACCGGAGCGAAGCTGAAATATATGTCAAATGAGTACAGTCAAGTTACACGCAACTTTGTGCGGGGGTAATAACGACGAATTTGCAATTATTTTTTTATAGCCTGATGTATTGGTCTCTACGTTGATTTATGTAGATTTATGTAAAATCTTATTTAGCGATACCATGACTTGGGCAGAGACACGCAACACAAAAGTCTGTCGTCCGGGGTTTAAAAGTTAGAATAGATTTAGTTACGAAAGGATTTTTTAATAGTCTAAAAGACCATGAAATTAAAAATGTGTAACCAATCTACAAATAAATGTTCATCAAAATAATTTGGCCTAGACACAAGAACTAGATATTGATACACAAAATAACAAAGCAAGGATCTCGTCGGCAATAGGCCATGTGGTCTATTAAGCCTATAAAAATTTCGCCCGTTGCAATTGGTGTCAATTAAAACAAGAGTCTAGTAATAAATACCATCAATGTAGGACATACCTAACTTCTATTTACCTAAGTCTAACATTTTTATAAATATTTTCTTTTTATAAATACTTTTTAGACATATTATGTATCAAGGCCGTTGAAACCTTCAAATCAGATTTCTTTCACAGATTTTCATAGCTTCTTATTTTATTTTGTACCAACATTTAAATTCCGAAATAAGTTTTTATTTTTCAATGTAGAATATCTATTCTATTTTCTGTCTGCCAGATAATTAATTCCTAATTCGAGTTTTCTTTTTTCAAATTCACTAATATGTACAGTCAGTACCACATCAATCTGAAATAATTACAGCTACTTTTTCCGATATTTATTTCGAAAAGGGTATAATAAATACACAAAAGAAGACATAGAAAATACAAAATGATAAAATAAATCGTATATTTGTTCCAGGTGAAGTACCCGGGAAGTACTAACAAGTGAAGTCAAGAAGTACTGGATTGTTAGCGGAGTTATGGTATTGTAATCGGCTTTGTAAACTTCAGACTGCAGGCGACCCTTGAAGATTACGACCGATGAGACTAATGATGCTTCAGGTGGAGAACGACTAATCTTATAAGACTTCTGTATTATTTCGTCAGTACAGTAATACAGTCGTACGTCAATACAAATATATAAATAATATATATGGACGAATCTCACTGATTGATTTGGTCCTAAAGTAAATTCGAGTCTAGTGTTGTGGTATAACTACTAACTCAACGACATAAAATATTATATTACCTCGCATTGTTTTCCTTCAACTAAATACTCGACATCTAATCCTATTCTCTTCTAAGCCTCCGACAGTAAAGTGCATCGATCGAAGCTGACAATAAAAGTTAAGTGCACGTCTCCCCCTAATCTCGACAGTTACGTGAGGTATTAAGAATTTAGGAGTGACGCGGAAGCATCGATTTTACATTGCTTTGATGTAACCTTGTTTTGGTTTGCACCCCTGTAACGTACGGTAATTAAATCAAGATACTGATAACAGTAAACCTTTAAATAATCCTCTAAACCTTTAAACGACCTTTCAAACAATTATTTCCATCTTCCACCGTTTCTTTTTCTTTGACTTTATCGTTCATTCAGTTCACAGTATAAAATTGTTTTCTTATTCACTTAGCTAACTCAAACATATTATATTTGACAATATAATTAAGTAGTTTCTACCTGAACCTTGTTAATAAATGCCCTCATGAGCAAGTCATGTAAATAAAAAATGTTTTATTCAATTTGTGTTTTGAACAAAATATTCGCATGAAAGTACGCAGAGAGCAGCGAATGGGATTACATCCATAAACATCGCTCCCCTAACAAAGGTCGCAATTTATCGGAGGGCAGACGAATTAAAAGGAAAAAGTACAAACATCCAGCCAGTTACGTAAACTGAACGATGTTCATGTGACAGTCGACGATGTCAGTATGTACGTTTTTATTGGCTTATTTATTAGTCTACAATAGTGTCACGTAGGGAACAAATGTCTGGATATGCCGCAACCTGGCGTTGGCAGCAGGGGCCAACCTAAGAAGTGCTGGCTTGATGTTGACAAAGATGATATGCGTGCCAATGGTCTGACAACTAGGGATGTCGATAACCGCGCAAATTGGAGACGAAAAATTACGAAAGCGGCTCTAAGGATTAAGAACAACAAAATTATATATATATGAACGCGAACGAACGACGACATTTCTTCAGCTATAATTCATCAATAAACCAAATCATAGTTTATTACAACCTAGGCAATATTGCACTGGTCCGGATATTCAGTACGTGAATGGTAGCAGGCTGTTCACATGCAGAGCCTACATGACAGCGAATATGTCACCGCGGCTGATATATGACAGGCTCTGCCGAGCTGTTAACTTATGGAGTTCCTTACGGAGCGTGACACTAGAGATGGGAAACGCATTTGTCGATGTATATCAATAAAAATCACCACATTGTTCAGATCGGGAATCAAATATCTGACCTTAATTTTCGTCGTAATTTTTGTCTTCGATATACACGTGTCTAGCAAATAAAATATTTTAATCATCACACTAGTGTGGAAGAAGGTAAAACATATTCCCAGACTATTATACTGATAAAAAGAGTGGTATTGCCATTCATTCTTTTGTTACATTCTGAATGTACTCTAGTCTAATTACATAGTTCGTAAGTTTTTTGGATAAGACAGGTTACATATTAACGGCTTAGAAAGAGATCTAATAAAAGTTAAATATAATGTAAGCCTCAAGTGAATTTCTAATACATCACCAACTTGTGGAAGAAAGTATTCCACCTTGTTCAGACAGAAATTAATTAAATAAATTTAATTTCTGTTTGAACAACCCTTTTTAAGACTACGACTATCGATATCGATAATGAGCATCGCATCACTACTCACCCACTTTGCATTCAGTGCCCCACCGGCAGGAACCGACTAATCTCTTGATATATCGGCGCTCACCTTCCTTATCTCGAGATCTCCAAAAAGTGCTTCTTTATTACCGTACGCGGATTACTTTCAGTACCCGTGAAGCCTCTTGATCTTCTCGTACCAGCAGCTTGAGAATTTTAAGAAACTGAAACGATTAAATAGCATAAGTGTTTTGAATCTATTCCAACTAATATTAAAGTACTTGTTTATATATTCCTCGATCAATCTTCTTGAAATTTATCATATATATAGTTAAGAGAATGGAGAAAGACATAGACTAATTTTCATTCCGGGAACAGGAACATTTCCTGTGAGAAATCCTCTCGGGCGAAGCCGTACAAAGCTATCCTATTGATGTTCTTAAAAGACTGCGGCTTAAGTGTTTTGTGCCGCTTCTTCTTCACCAGCCCTTTGTAAGTCGGCAGTAGCTATACACATGAGATTTTGACGTCAATAAGAAATGTATATAATATGTATACATCAATTTTAAAAACTTTTAAAAACTACATATTTTTTCGTATCCTAACTATTGGAGATTTTTACTTTTTTCTAATTTAAATATACATAGGTCCGTCTTGTTTTTATTACATGGTTGCACAAAATTTTCATTTATTTCTCAACTACACACTAATATTATTGTTTATTAAAACAAACACGTACAGGAAAATATTTATCATTTGTCCTCCTGTATCATCTGTCGCTTTATTATTGAGTGTAAGACATGTACGTATGCAAATAGAATACGTACTTTTACATGGCAGAATACCGACAGCAGTTACCAAACGAGCTAAATTGTTGATCTTCCACTTTATTTCCTGGCTACCACTGTATCAAAGTACCAACTAAGTGCACCTACATGTGTCTCACTATCTCCCAGACTATATAGCCTGGGAGGCCGAGTCGAGTGCTTAGAGAATAAGATCCCATCTGTGATTACGGTTGTTACGTTGAGGGTTACCTTCGGCTTGAGATCTCAATTGTAAGACTTTGTTCTGTGAAAGATATACCTCGAATGAGACTATAATGTGAACATTTGTTCGCGTTGGTTATTTTTAGTCTACGAAATGTTAGTTGTTAAGGTGAAATTTGACGTTGATTTTAGTCTTCACGCCGGTGTTTTATAAAAAATACTACTATTATGAAAATTCTATATTTCAGAGCACGTGGAATGAGGAGGTATATGTATGTGTGTCACACTGTGGTGTCACATGTGGAAATATGTGAATATTATTTACCTATTTCCACTCTCACCAACTATTTTGTCCAACTGAAACTATTTTTCATTCCCAACGAAGAACTTTTTCCATAAGTTCCGTATATTTTGAAAATGGAACAGTATATTTTTAAACAAATCACGCCTGTAACTATCACCATGTAAATAATATATATATAATAGGCAATTGATTCATACAAAAAAAATTGAAAATGGAACACAACATCTTTTTAAGCAAATAACACTGGCAGTTTGGAACACAAACGAAATAGAGAGTTGGTAAGTGAGATTTCCTCCGGCAGATCTCCGACTTTAGAACTCGTTATCGGTCCAAGCGACTTTACAACAATAAATGCTTTGTCAAACTTCGCCCTGAGATAACCCGGCAGGAAAAGAAACAAAACTTGGTCGTACATATTTTGTGTTTGTTCCCGAAGTAAGCTGCAGAGGTAAGATACGAAAAGATCATATTTGCAATACGCAACCTATGCTTATTTATCTGTTACTGTAAAATAAATGTTTCGTGGTTAGTATCTATTAAGTTGGTGTGTAAATATATAAATAAATACCTTTAGGTTACTTGCATAAGACCTGACACCGGTGTTAGCAATAACACACTCATAAGAAAGAAAAAAAAAATTATTATTTTGCGAAATTACTGGCTACGTTTTGTAAATAACATTTGATTATATCAAATTGATTTAACTTTTTGTAGAAATTGTCTCCAAATATTTTCAGATGTGTAGTTATATTTAATAATTTAGTTGTATTTTGTAATAACTTATTTACCTAAGAAAGACTTATATTCTTAAAGTTTCATATTAAAATTAAACTGAAAGCAAGAAGTTAATAAAACAAGCCCGATTTAAAATATTTATGGCGTATTCGTGATCAAGTCACGCTCAAATTGATTTAAAATATAAAATCCTGAAAATCCGTCCTCGAAGCCGTGTAAATTCATATAAATTCTACTCCAGTCGCTGACTAGATAGCATGAAAGCGCTCCAGGAATTATGAGCTCCGACTACTCCAACTCAGAATAAATTTATTATAAAGATATAGAAAATTTTGTCATCATCCATTATAATTTTAAAATGTAGCGTTTTTATTCCAAAAATATATCAGGTTCACAATTTTTAATTAGCTATACCATTTTTAGGGTTTCGTACCTCAAAAGGTAAACACGGAACCCTTATAGGATCACACAGTTTTTGAATTACCTATACCATTTTTAGGGTTCTGTACCTGCACGGAACCCTTTGCTTTATAGAATCACTTTGTTGCACTTATCTTCCACCAAATATTTTCAGCTCTGTCGTTCTCATTTGAGCGTTTGTCGGTTTATTCATTTCGTAGTCACCCAAATACAGTGTGTTGTTCATACAACACACTACCTAACTTCATAGTTAGGGTGATTAGGAGTTCCCTTATTACAAAATCTAAATAGACTTAATCGATTACGTCTAGCTGTTTACAAAAATAAAGTTTTGAGTAAAATGATTATTCGTTTGCAGCAAATTAAGACTACTTACTTTATACTTAAAACTATCTGTTAATTAATATCATGAACTTAACATCAACTTGGCTAGATAAGATATCGTTGACAAAGTACTTCGCATTATGGTAAACGCGGATCTATTCTTTGGAAGTATCCTCGAGACAATCGTATTTCACTGTGATATTCCAAATACGAGCCTTGAACTCCACTGTCAGATATATCAATCATTTCCTTATTTGTACGGTAGCTATATAAGTAAAATCGGTATTGGAAGGGCACAGCACGAAAAGCAACAAACTTTAATATATTGTAACCACAGACCAGTGATTGTAACGCATACATGATTTTTTGGGATAATCATTTGAATGAAACTTGAATTTGGAACGTTTATATTTTTTTTCAATTTAATGAACTATTCTTCTTTTTTTAAATACATGTACCTAGATATGTTAAAAATGAATCAAACTGTCGTGTTTGTTAATTTAGAGTGAGCGATATTTAGTGAGCAAGTGCAAAATTAATCCTAAATCAGGATACTGAGAATAATTGTTAGAAACTTCACAACAGAAAACAGTAGTGAAAACAAATAACCATTTGAAATATTTTCTGAACATAAACTCACCAAAATTTTAATCTTGTTTGCCCAGCTTTGAAGTAACTGCTTAAAGATGTTTACTCAATTATGGAAGGTCTACAAATTGGCGACATTATTTCCTGGTAATTTGCGAATTGGTTAAGAAAATGCTTTTGTAAAGACAGGTTCTATTTATTAAGTGTTCTAATTGGCTTTAGTAAAAGAGCCATGTTTATTTCCAATGACAAACATCTAGTAGATTAATTATGAAATGCTATTTGTTTAGAATCTGCAGTTGATGAATATCATTGTCATTTGGCAGCTTGCTAACAAAAGGGTAAGTTAGTCAGTAAATTTAAAGTGTCATAAACCGGCCTCACAAAACAATATAATAATTTAGGTATTGTATGGCGGCTCGAGGGATCAAGAGGAGTATTGTGCAGTAGCTTGTCTGCTGAAATCTGCTTTGCGAATCCCTTTTCAAGAAAACGTCGGCTTAAAACCTCATTTAGTGGGGGTCCCGTCGCCTCCGCCACTTAAACGTTATGCCCAAGAAAATTGTCGCGTAATTTAAATAACTTTGTCGAGTCCTTTTCATTGTCTTCGGTTTCTGTAGCTCAGGCGACCTCGAGTGCATAAATCTTGTCGCTTAGCATCTTCATTTTTGTAGAAATATTCGTTTTGTCTCTTTTGCTCTTATAACTGCTCTTAACGTTATTAAACACAGAGCGATGTAAATCTTCTTTGATTTTAATTTAAAACGTTTCCGTTGATTACTTTTTTTGTTAAAATAATTTTGTTTCTTTGTAGGTTTTTAGCGATGTACAACGGACTATTACATCGTAGTAATAATGATTACACATTAAATTCTACGCAACATAAATAAGTATTCTATCTTATCTTCTCTCGTCATGGAAACACATTAATTTCATTTACAAAACGGAAATTTTCTATTTTGTACCAGACCATTATTTTCGGCAAAGATAAAGAAATTAAGGCAAAATTTCCTACTAAATAAATATAAAGTTAGGTAGTTTAGCTAGTAGCAAAATCTAGTCTGTAATATTGAAAGTCACAAGCAAGTTACACATAACAGAGCACATCAAAGGCATCCAGAGAGGTATGATGATACCTGAACTCAACTCAAACACCACAACTTAATTGGAAAGCAACCGGCCGGACTATTTGCTTAGTACTCGGCCAGACTACGCTCTTGTACTTTGCGTCAAAGCCCATTCGGAGGGTGAGGACCTTCTGAAACATACATACTCTTTGTCAACAATTATTGACTTTGTACCGATTTCAAATAAAGAATTTTGTCATTTTTGCTTGATTTCTGTTGGTATTTTGCTAATCGACCGGGTAAGATCCGTAAAGAAAAATAAAATGTATGACGGTATTTAAATAATCATGCACGATAATTAAATGTCACTTTAATTGATCAATTTTATTAATAACAAGATTCACTATTTCTTCGGTCTCATTAGAAATGCTTTTTGACAGCAAAATCCGTAACGTCACAATATGTGACTTTCAGACGAGCTAGCAATAAAATTTTGTTTTTGACATTAGAAAAACGTTTCTATTTTGAGTAGGTAGTTGGAGAGTAGCCGATTATTTCTAAAAATGCATAAATATAAGTATTATTATTTACAAAAGCTTTTTTCGTATCGAGAGTGTTACACTTGTGAGATGTTATTTAGTCACTCTGACCGACCTCATTCAATAGAGACGGACTTTTATATGTTCATAACTTTTACATGTAAACCATTGCTTGATTCTTTCTCTAACTGGAGTAATACTACAGATTTAATCAAAACACAAACTATCATAACCTGAAACCTAGAGGCTATACTCTGGGGGCCGCTATAAGTATCCACCACATAACTTCGTCTTAAGAGGTCCAAACCTTTTAGTGATATTAACTATCCAACATGAAACCATGCCGTAATTACGTAACTTGCTAATCAAAACCGGGATTCCTATGTAATTAACTCGAGAGGCTGTCACCAACTTTAAATCAACACAATTCAACACAAATTGGTTAATGGAGCTTATTGAAATCTGTTGAAACCTGACGTCTCCGCCGGTTACCGCCAATCAATGAGCATAAAGGCAGGTGCAGACCAAACGCGTAGCAGTGCGCTTTTATTTTATAGAATTGTACCTGGCTGTATTTAGTACGCCAAGATATATGTGTACATTCCATACAATCCTTATGCATATGCGTGTTGCATACGCATTGAGTCAGAATAGAATGTCAGGTGTATTTCTTTACATTTATCATGTATAACAAAAAATAAGTTACGATTTTCTTACGACGGACAAGGACTGCCTGGACAAAGCCTAAGTGAGAACATGGAATTGTAAGCATGCACGCATACGTTACAATTCCATACAATAATCGCGTACCGCAACCGCGTACCGTAATTCAGTGTGCACCGGCCTTAAACATCAGAGATCAAGGCATGATAAGACGCGCCGATTATTCCCGGGAGAGGGTTCAAAGAGTTCCCAATTTAGTTGTTACTGAAGCAAAGGTTAAGCTGAGGAGCTTAGCGCAGGGCTGCTATTACGGTGACATGCTTAGTTTGTTTGTTTGTAATAAGTTCAATGTGGCTTCTTCTTTTCGAGTCGAATCAACTAGAAAATATCTATCTGCATATTGTAAATACGCAGTATACGCTAGATAGTACAACGTTGAATAAGACAATGCATTACGCTAACATATGGACGGCCAGGGATTCGCTCACGGCATCACTTACATTGGACAGCCCTAGCTTAGTCGATAGCGCACATAGATTAATATTTACTAGATAGCGCATGTAGTACGCGACATCGAGCGATTAGCGTGGAGAGGAATGAAGGCTGCAAGCAGGGAATATATCTTTAAGAAAGATTAACGATCTTCAGGTACGTACGTGGCGGGGTCTGGCTGTAATTAAACGCAATGGATGGGGCTTCCCCGAAGATTTAGAGAGGGGTTGCCGTCTTGAGTTATGATTTCACACGAGATGTGATTGGCACCTTGTAATGAAGTCGTTGCCCTTTTCCGCTGAGAGTCGTTTATTTGTTGTTCGAGTGAAGTGCATTGAAGATTATGATTAGTCATTCTTATTTTCTTTATGCTACACTATAGCGGCCCATCCCGACTTCGGTCGATAAAACCGTAATTAATTATACATCGAAACTTTCTACAGGAGTTTTGAGTTTATCAAGCTCAGACAGACGTGGAAAGGGTTTTGTATGTTTTATAATATGTAAAGATTTTAATAATCTATCAAAAAAAAAAAATGGTTGCCTGTAAAGTCGGTTTTACGGGCGAAGATTTTACGTGACAACGTCTTTTTACGCGCGCGGCAGACCGATCATAGTTGAGTGGGAGAGAGACGCAAGGCATTCGGCGGGCCTCTCTCTCGTTCGGTGACTCATCGTAACGTTACCGGGCGTTACACTTTTTAATAAGTGACTCCCAGCCGCAAACTAATTTAAGACGTTGTCACGTCAAAATTTCCAACTTAATCAATAATATCGCTGAGAAATTCGTTGTCGTGAGTTTCATCCCACATACAGACCCATAATAGGAAAGCACATAATCCTATGGAAGTTTAAGTATGACATGAATAACATTTAGCTGCATTTATGAACTTCGATATAACAGTACCTAATAGATCAAATACTAGTTTTACAATATTCCCTAAGCATGCCATTGTAACTCGAACCCAAACGGACAATATATAAACTGGTCAGAATTTTATACTCTTTCAACAGGATCTTGAAACATTTATCAATCAGTTCCCAACGGAGTGTAAAATTCCTAATTGCTGGACTCTCCGCAGCCCCGCGAGGTCACAATTCTTGCGCGCTCCGCGGAGCGTGACCACGACGTCACATATTTTACTCGCCCTTATACACCCCCAAACGATAAGACACTCTCGCGCCCCGCTGCTTATTTACTATGTATAATCGTATATTAGAAAGGCAAATTTTGAGTTTTTAAATATGAAAAGACACATTTTTAGCGAAGCTCTTTGGCAAATATCAAGGGGAAAGCAATTGTTTTTTATACAACAGGTTAAAAAAAAGATAACTAACTGTGATGCGATAAGAAATAATGTGAAGGAGTATTATGGATTATTGAGAGCATTCTAGTTATAATCGATGCATAATAACATACTTTATTATACAGAAAACGTTGTGTTGGTGAAGTGAGCAGCAGGTATCTAAAGAAATTGTAATTTTTGTGTCGCCATGTACCTTGATCGATAATATTTATTGGTAATATATTCATTATACTGAGTATATTCTGAGAATTGGAATGGTGAATCTCGCAAACTAGGTACTTACTGAAAATTATTTGCAGACTAATAACCTACATTAATTTTCCTCTAAACGACCATCTATTACATCGTATGACCTGTGCTTTGAATAAAGTAGTATCGGCGACGATCTCAATAAAACGTCGATCGCACGTCAAGATAGCAGCCGCTTTATTACATCGTAACTTTATTGTTGTATCATCATGCCTATACCATATCTAATTCTTCATGACCTGCGACAGATTGCAGGTCGTAAACTGGAAGCCAAAGCCCAAACGTAGTGGCGCACCTTGGATGAAGCCTATATCCAGCATCTTAGGCCATCAACTTATCATATTATGATGATGATTAAATAATTGATAGATATATAATGATAGACTATTTAACCCGCTCTCACATCCAGTAAATAAAAAATGATAAATTGACAACATTCAGCTAAGCAATAACCAGACCCCGGAACAGGCACAACACGCATAGACCCGCAGACAAATATCTGTAATCACAACTAAGAATATTAGCGCTGGAAATCGAACCCAGGATGGCCGTGGTGACCACTACGCAACGGAGGTCATAATTTTATACGTAAGAATAATAAACATAACATCCAACATTATTTTTGTGGTTTATTATTCACATAAGCACACAAATTTATAATATTAGTTGTTGCACAAATAAAGCACAACCACAACACAATATCATTCAATCGATCGTCCTGTCCGGCTGTCCGGGCCGGACGCCGGTTCTAATCCGGTCAGTCGTCGGTCGGGACCGGCGGCGCACTCATCGATATGTCAATTAGGATATGGGATGCAATGGATGCTATGACAAACACTGACATGCTTTGTTATGGCTATTCCTGTGTGGTAAACAAAATGGCACACGTGCCAAAAATGGACGTCATGCAAAAGAGTGCAGATATGTTAGTAAATGTCTATGATGTTATGATTTGATTATATTTATGTTTGACTGTTAGGCGTTTTCACACTATGATTCATTATTCTGAATAGGAAGGACCAATTTATACCACACTAGTTTTGCCTGTAGCCCGTGTTCTCTTACTTTGAACTTTGAAATGGAATTTCCAAAAATCCTTTCTTAGCGGATGTCTCTTAATCTATACCTTCCTGCCATTTCATTTCATTTTAATTTGTCTAGTACTTTTCAACATGTTTTTCGGTTTTAAAACAACCACTTCGAATAATCAACTTTTTTTTTTTTTTAATTTAATATACGTGTGCTATTTTAAATTACAATATGCGTCTTGGGGTGAGTTGCACCAGTCACTGATGTTAACTTCACCCTGCGCGCCGCCGCCGACGCGACGTGTAGACAAAATTACATTCTTTACGTTTTTCTGCAGTTGACATGTCCAATCCAGTCTGAGAAATATATTTATTTTAATTAATTACTATATTGCAAATCGATGCTAGTACATTTTCACATGAAAAGGACATTCTTTCTACTACAAAATACACGAATAAACTACAGTATCCTTTGCATCCAAGATATAAACTGCGATAAAGCCTCGTCCAGACAGAGTTTAGTATTTGCGCAGTAATTTAATTCCGCACTCAGACCGCCTAAAAAATACACTCATTTGAAATTCCAATGCAACAGCTACGTGTCCTTTATGTAATCCTATTTCGTTGCACCGTAGAAGCCTCGATTAGGAGGCTACGTTTGTTTTTGTTTGTCCTTTGCCAAGTAGATAAGGTAAGGTGCATTATGTAAACTATACACATACATATATTATATTCCTATTGTATTGCTAAGGTAAAGTACGAAGTAAAGTTACCATTATACTTTAGTGGATAATATTTCAATAATTCAAATTAAGATATTCGAAAAGAGATCACTTAGAATAGCATGAGAAGTATTCTAGCATTACGCCAAAGAGAAATAGGATTTTTCGACGAAACTCGGATGGTTTAGCTGGCAAAAGCTAGGTATAAATGATAGGACTCTGCATACTGTGTAAAGCTTTGTACAACCATTTTCCATAGTTTTACTGCCCCGGTCCAACCACAGGGTGGCACGTCAGTTTATAAAGCAGTACCCCCACCGAGCTCGTAAACTCCTATGATGACTTCCGTGTTACGTTACATTAACATGATAGTGGTCTGTGAGTCTGTTTGTGCTAACTGCAGACAGCTGAGTTGTAATGTTGGCGATTGTATACCTGTATTCATATTATGATTCATCGTTTTATTTGGGGAAAACGGAATTGATCATGAATATGGGAAGTATCTGAATTTAGTTTATTTTTGAAGAAAAGTTCTCTATTCAGTACTGTTTATTTAGTTATATTTGAATATTACTTTTAGTTTCCAATTTAATTAAAATTGCAATTTATTTCATTTATTCATATATTGAGATACTAGCTGAGACCCGTTGGGAATTTCGCGATAAAAAGTACCCTATTCCAGGTTATAATCACGAGTTTACCAAATTTCATAACATAAAACTGGTCAACTAATTTATATTTTAATATAGATTAGTTGGGCCTAATCTCACTAATTTTGATAAGTTCTCCTAAACAGATCGAAAAATTAGTCGACATCTGCATCGATAATTACAGTTGTCTGATGTTAGAGCTTCATAATAAGAAGTTTCTGCCTTTAGGATCCTAAAAATATGTAATGTGACATTCTATACTGTCTGTCTATTCCGCTTTCACGGCTGAAACGATTTCGATGAAATTTGGTATACATAATATAGTTTAAGACCCTCGTTCGAACATAGACTACTTTTGTTTTCAAAAATCGACCCCCAAATAACTATAATGGCGGGTGAAATTTCATTGCATTTGGTTGCACACAAATAATCGTTTTAAAATCAATTTGTCCCCGAAATCCGAAATTAAAGACGGTTAATATAGCTATTTTAACCAGAGTCCATTAAACAAATGAAATTTTCCATTAAAATTTAAAATTGGTTGATTTACTAATGCGACAGAGATTGACACTTACATCCAATTACCTAAAATAAGCGGCTTTTTAGAGAGCATTTGGAAAGTTTCGCAATGTTTTAAATCCATTCCCAACAGGCGACGATTTTGACTCTCCACATAATTATAACTATTTATAAATATTTACTATATTTTATAAATATTTTCAATATCACGAAAGCACATTTTAATCAAACTCACCATTCTCAAGGGTCCTAGGGTTGCCGTACATATGTCCAACCTAGATGACCTTCGATTATATTCAAAGATATTAATATTTTGACGGCTCAATTAATTATTAAACAGCTCATCAGTAAGGAACATTTTTAATTAACCAAATGTATTTTAAATTTCGAATTATTTTATATTTCGAAGTAAATAGAGAAACAAAACTATTTCCACATTATGTCATATTAAGAAATAAATCAACAACCTTTATATAATTCCATCATGCAATACCCAGCGAGACACGAGGAGAGTTGCAACTGTAGTGAATCAGGAAGGGGCTAAAAATAGTAATGCTGAATAAATAGTTGGACAGGGAAGGGCAATCGCAGGACGGCTGAATGCAACAATGGACAGGAAGACTGCAGCGATAATGTGCACTGAATAAGTGATGAAGTGAAGCTGCAAATAGATCAGACCACAGATTGCGTGGGGCTCGAATTTGAGCGGATGTCACATATTAATCTTCTCTCATAGGTCTGCTGGAGTAAATCTCACTTGAAATACCTGCGTATTTAACTTCTGTACTTACATTCCTATTTAATGTCAACCTAAATAACAAAGTAAGGTGATGAAATTGAAACTAGAACTGTGAAATCAACGTATTTTGCAAGTCACAAAATCCACAATTTTACTACTTTCTTTCTTTCCACTATCCTTAAACTGGCTGGAGTGTTTAGAATATTGACGGCCGTTATGATATCTTCAAAATCTTGGTTTTAGAGGTTGTTTTTAGTGTTTTTAGTAGAGAAGCGGTGTGCGAAGGCATATTGATATCTAAAAAAAGAAATATACACAAACTGTGTGCTTTGATTATGAAACTAACCAACCAAATTCTAAATTGTAAAATACATTCCAAGATCAAGATATTAACAGTAATCAAATGTCATTATCCTATTTTTGTCGTAGGATGTCTCAAAACTAGCGGTTAGTCATTGTCGTCCAATAAGTTTGTTTACGACTAGGTACACTATATTCTGTTGTTATTATTAACTGTAACAGCCTTTGAGTCTCTGCTACAGATTCCTTTCAGAAACCACACATGATGTTTCAAAATGGTTGATTAGTCAACGCATTCATTCAAAATTTTGTAGTTCAGACATCATTTCACGTGATATTCTAAATAAAACATTTACCATCGCTACAAACAATTATTGACGCCAGTAGTGCCACTGATTAACTGATGTGCCTTAGTGCCACTTAACTAGAAAAATAAGTTTCAAAAAGCTTTGTAATATTTTACGAGCATACCGATAAAGGCAGCCTTCGAGTTTCGCAACCTTCAGCTCTGCATGTCTATTTTGTAAGGGATAAAAGAAGAGGGATTTTGTAAGGGATGGAAGAAGAAACAGTATAATGTACTGTTACATTTTTGTAATATTTCAAAAGCAAAAGCTATTCTAAAACTATAATCAGGATAGTTACGACAAAATGTAGAAACTAGTGTTCGCCGACATTGTGGTCACACGCCTCAGCTCAGCCGCGCCGCAAATAGCGGTTACACTAGTACTAAAACTGAGTGAGTAACAAAATTGTACTAGATAGATACTTCTGAAGCAATTTGATCTACCTATTAAATTTTCAAATAAGTGTATTTTGATATTTGTCAAATAATGCTTAAGTTAAGGTAGGTTGCACCATCAACTTTGATGTTAACTTTAATAAACCTATTAAAATATACATGTTTTTATATTTTCAGTACCTATTCTATAATTATAATTTACATAAAAAATTCTACTTACATTTAAGTAGATCATTTACAAATTTAAAGTTTGTTTAAATAGTTTGGCAAATTCGGCTATGTAAGTACTGTTTTACTATACAACAAATAACAAATGTCACAAACTATGCCAAAATTTCCGATATTGACAAATTAGTCAGAAACCTAACAATTTCCGAAGCTGTAACACCATAATACATTGTGATTTATAAGACGATGATATTTTATTAAGCCCATAAAGTATGTCGAGACGGTTACAAAAGAAACCCTTCTTTTATACATTGAAATATTTTTCTTCACGGAATTACCTGTAGAAAATATGGGACCCGGCCACTAGGTACTCGTTCTAATACGCCCTCGGCCAAGATGCCACATCAAACATTATAGGAACTTTTTAGGGTTTCATACCTAAAGGGTACCTAAAACGGGACCCTATTACTAAGACACCGCTGTCGGTCGGTCTATCTGTAAGTCACCAGGATGATAGACGGTTGAAATTTTTACAAAAAATGTACCTGTTGCCGCTATAACAACAAATACTAAAAACAGAATAAAATACATACTAAACGGGCTCACATACAACAAACCTGAATTTTTTTTGTAATTTTTATACATGACCAGAGTAGACTAGTCCGTCCCGGCTTCGCCAGGATAAAACCGTAATGAGAAAGTAGCCTACGTTTGAAGATTTGGTCTGCCTCTGTGCCAAATTTCTTCAAAATCGGTCCAGTAAAATGATGAGTTTATTTGTTCACGGTCTTCAAGCACGGTCTGACTCTCGCTTGCCCGGTTATTTGGAGAAAACAAAATTAGAACTTGAGCTACAAATTTCCAGAAAGACCAGAATGACCAGTACGAAAATATGTTACCGTAACTTTTTCAGTATTAGATCGTTAAACTCGTAACAAGATATTGTCAGTTAAATTGGGCCATTTTGTATTGGACAAATACCAATAAAGATGGTTTGTGTTCGCCGCATTTTGCCATTATTACTAATAGGATATAATCTATGGTACTCTGACGTATATTATCAAATTGGAGTCTATAAAAAAGTATCTATGGTTAACACTAAAGACAATAATATCAGTACTTTAGTTTTATACCAGGGTTCCTTATATTTTTTCATACTTTAGTTATTAAGAGGCAATTTATACAAAACTTTCCACAATGAAAACATTTTATCAACAAAATATATTTTCCAAGACAGTTAAATATAACGGTTTATGCTCGTAAAAGTAGAGGAGGTAAAAAATTGGTAGTATTTTTGGGAAGAAGCTCTTTGTTTCCACAGTAAGCTGTACAGGATGGTGCCAAAATATATTTTTTGCCGGTTTCTTGGTTCCGTCTGCCGGGGGCGCCAAGCCGACGCCGTCATTTTGCAGTGGCCGTGGACGCCTAAAATGTTGCTTAATGTCTTCAGAAATATACAGAGCTATTGGTAAAACACCAACCACCTCGAAGGACTTGAAAATGGACACCATAAACAGCAACGTTTATTCTACAAGTTTTGATATATAACTCAATACATTTGATTTAACACTGACTTTTAAATTAAAAAAAAACAACAACTATAGACAACCATACAAACAATTATGTACGTAATGGCATATGGCATTCTCTACCAGTCAATCATTAGACCAAACAGATGTTGCAAGTTGAATATAAGAACTTTAATTAAACTAAAATAAATAGGAAGTACAGAATACAAACTAATAATAATTATACTATTAATTAACCCAACGATGGGTCACAGAAACCTAATGACGAGGTAAAAAGTCTGTATGAATATACAGACATACAGAAAATAAATGATTAATCATTTTCAAACATGGTCTAGCTCACAATGCGTGTGACAAGACTTGTTGGAAAGAAAAAGAGGCGCATTTTCTCAATGATAAAAAAAAAGAATTTTAAAATCTTGTGTTAAAAATAAAAATTATTTTTGTACAGTCTTAGGTTGTAAAGAAAAAGAGGCTTTTCTCAGTGATAATATTTTTAATATCATATCTTGGACGCAGTTTTAGGGCTCCTGTTTTGCCATCCAGTTGTAATTGCCAAATTTATAGCACCCCACTCTAACGCAATTGTGGCCAGCGACGACGGCGTGTATCACTCCAAATTAGATTCACTAAAAGCCAGAACGTTTGACAGTGAAAGTTGATTATTTCAATGATATTTTTCTGTCAGATACAAACTCATTGTTTTTATTCAATTTTTAATTGTATAAGCTGTGGAATTATGCCGAGTTTGGCAATGATTTTTTTTTCTTTCAAACCTATTTACACAGAAATTAATACCAATTTACAGTAGTGGGCAAAAATATTTACATAAAAACCTAACAAATACAAAATTAATCAAATAAAGAAAAGCCAGGTTTCAAACATCAAAGAAACATCAGTTATCTCATAATGTCTCTACTGTTTAGTAATTCCAAACTTTAGTTACGAACTTCCTCGGCCCATAATTACATCACAGAACAATAACAAAAGATAAGCAACATATCCAACAACTGAGCAGGTGAAAGTTCGAAACAAAAAGCTCTCTTTGAGAGAAATCCTTTGAAAATTTCATCTAAACAGCTCTTTAAACTCGTTTCTAACTGGCGACGCGACGCCGCGGGCCTTCTTTAAATTATTTTCGAAATTAACGTACAGTCAACAGCACATAACCTACCCTAAATTTTTTCGAAGTCGCACATAATCCATCAGCTCACCAGAAGTAGACCTTGGTAAAAAGGTCGTCTGCATTCTGGTACCTCACTCTCATCTATTTCTGCCGCCAAACAGCAGCGTTGTGTTCTGGTTCAAAAGTACAGTAATTACAAGATATTATATGGTATGGCAAAAGATCTTAGGCCAAAAAGTAGGTAACGCGCATGTAACATCCCTGATGTTGCAAGCGTTGATAGGCTGTGGTAACCACTTACCGTAATGGCCGCACGCCTGTTTGCCTGCTTGGTTGTATATTAAAAGTTAACTCCACATGCGGTGTACTACAGCTTACTTCGTACCATTTTTTTACATATCTATATAGTGGAAATAAATTGCGATATGTTATTGTGTTGACTGTACCACCGCCATGCCAACTTAGTTGCCAATAGATAACAAGTAGGCACGTACTTGTGAGTTCTCATGTACTTTCTAAATGTTGTACTTACTTGTATTGTGGGAAATTACATGGGCAATTTTTCGTATTCAGATACAAGAACATTTCGTAGTTTGTATGAAACTTTGTATTTATCGCAAGGAGAAGCCAGCATGTACGTCGAACCGCCAAAGTTCATATTAAAAACTTGATGTCGTGTCGATGTTTAATTTTTTTTTAATTGAGTTTGACAGATTTGCAATGAAAGACATAACTATCATAAAATGGATAGATACTGTCAAACATTTAGATATGAAAATCTACGTAACTATTCGCTGGTTTACTTAATAACATATTTACGTAAAACTATGCGAGAACTATATTAGATATTCCTTCGGCGCTTATCAGAAACTCTCAAGTTTGTGATATCAGGCAAGTTCGTGTCTCCAGGCGTCGCTAATTTATTACTGTGTAAATATCTGCGTTTACATGACATGGATGTGTTAGACTCGTTAAACTTAATGGCAAAGTAATTTATGGGGCTAGAGTTAAATGTTTGATTTATCGATATTATGCCGATTGCGTGGTTATTGATTCAATAATAATAACATTTTATTTTTAAACAATTGTCTGCAACTCTTAATTGCTTAATATCACCTTTTTAGCATAGAGACGTCCACTAAGTTATAATATAAATATAAGACGCACATTATTTGTTAATATTATATACGTTTTTGAAGAAAAGGCTGCGTTGAAGGTGCCGCTTCTTCGTCACCTGAACCTGTACCTGTTAGTCGGCAGTAGATTTAGTTTTAGAAACATTTTAATGTCAATAAATTTTGTATATTATCCTAATTGTCACCTGCTGTTTGTAAGTCGGCAGTAGACTTATCATCCTAATTTGAATCGCTCTCCTTTTGTATTTATTAGATTAATAAAAAGAAAATGGCTGATAAATAGACATAAAAATATCACAACTGTTAGAAAACTTCCGTAAATCTTAGCACTTCGAACATAAAGCAAAGGCATAAAAGGTACACTCTACAGGTCCCACATAAAGGCTGCTGTTAAGATTGGCCCACATGTGAACAATACTCGTATTGTGAGCCAACAAAGGGATGGATCCATTAATTAACTCTGGACTGATCGTGTGTTACGTCATACGTATGTGTGTACCGTGTGTACTATCTCACGGTGAATGTAGCATATTTGTGGCCGCTAGCTTGCAACAGGATATTGTCCACTTCCATCCATAATCCTATTATCATTGAACTACTAATGTATAGCCTTAGAATCTATCGCCCGTTGACTGTAAGATATCCCTACGTGGGATAAATCCGACGTTGTTCATGTATCTTTGTTGTATTAATTTTAATTTATGCGCTTGTTTTCGTACTAACAATTACCTACAAACAAACAAAAGTATATTATAAATTTAAAAGTGTAATTATTTGTTTAAAAGAAGAACTTTTACGTCAAAACGGATGAAAATCATCGCGGTAAAAAGTGCTTTCGTGCGAACAGATACTCATTAATATATTTCGAAGCTCTTTTCAAAACCGTGCGCACGAGTTTTATTCTCATAATAACATTAGGATTCTTAATTTACCAACTAAAGGTTTAATTTAGTATAAACTATACAGACAAGATTTTTTACGATGTCTTTAAGTTTTATAGTAAATAACGAGCTCATATGAGATTGCTCCCCCACATACCTAGAGCTGACTACAAAAATTCCCTGCATTTAGAAAACTTTCGTAGACTCGAGTATTTAAGATCTCTTGTTAAGAACTTGGCTATTACTAAGATAAGTTGCAGAGTTGTGTGAAACCAAAGAGAAAAGTTGTTAAAATACAGGTGCAAAATGAGTCTCGGTAAAGAAATTTTGCTTTTACATGCTATAACATACTTGAGGCTTTAGGTACCTGTGTTCGGAAGTTTGCATAAGCATCTTGAATCTGACATTACGTATAATAGTAAATATAGTATTAAATACTCTATTATTTTCTATATACGCTAGATCGTACATTTGATCTTGTAATTATACTGTTTTTAAAATTCGTCAAAGAAAATATGTTCTCATTCTCACATACTTCTGCGAAAAAGACAAAGAATTAAAAACTAGGGCAGTTAACTACATTTCTGCAAAAAGGGCACCATAGGCAGTTAATTTGTTACAGGTTGACGTGTATGAATGAAAACCGCCAGGGCGTAAAGTTTCGGCTACATCAGTTACCGCCGCCGCCCTCCGTCCCGCTCCCCGCGCCGCCGCTCGCGACGCTCAGACCCCTTGGGAGCCGTCAGATAAACTTCGCAATCTCTCTCAGAGACCTCCGCACCATAAAGTATATAACCTTTATAACTATGTCTTGTAGTAATCATCATAACCAAGAACAATTTCGAGAGCTTGTCGCTATAGCCTAGTAGATTATGAAAAATCGCAATCTTAAAAAAAGGCAATCGATCAAGCTAGTAACCAAATAGTAAGTGATCACCGTTGTCTAGAAAAATTCAAATATAAAAGTATATCTCAGGATCGCTGCCAGCCTGTGAAAAAGTCATGTCGTATATATATACTCGTTTTTACAAGGTTTGAAAAACCCTAAAAGTTTATGAGAATTTTATTACAATAATCTAAATCTTCTACAATCAAACTCTTCGTGAAAAACTTCAATAAGAACCATCAGACCTGTTCATTATGTCGTTGATACGGTTTGTTTAAAATTTGTTAAATCGTACAATATAAACAGATATCCTATGATAATAATAGAACAGTGTAAGACATCCACATATAGCAATTAATGCGTCGGGAGTAGCCTGTAACAGTATATACCACATCCACTGCACTTAGCAGCCGCTCGTAATTACACCCGCCCCTAATCCCAGCCGACAAGCATAAATATTATGCCTGTATTCGTTGAGACAAAACACTTCCTAGAAGTATTAATATTGTTTAATTTCATTCACATCCCAGAGCATTCCCTGTTTCATCCACATTCATAAAGTGCTGATTCCTAAACTGATCTATAGTTGGTTACCTGTTATTTCAAATCCAACTACGCCAAAATAAATGCTACAGTTATAATTGTGATAAAAAAGAAAAATATTATAGTATATTATTTACATTAAACAATTCAGCACACAGATAAATCTGAATACATAGATATTGTACAATAAAATTGTACTAATAATAAAAATAATTAAGAGATACCGTAGCTGGCAAGTTAAAATAGAGGTACAAAATAAAATTTTAAAAACATAATAAGCGTGTTTAGATAATTCGCCACGTAAAATCAATCAGATTTTCTATGTCAGTGATATCAGTTTGTCAGGTCGAGTGGACCCCATGATGGATGTGAATTGATGCGAATATATTTTATTTTTATTTCCCTGCCTCGCCCGGTGTCATTGGGAATTGATTGCTTGTGAAAACACCAAACCAACGACGATTAATTTTCGCGGCATTTTTTTTCCCTAATACAGAGATATCGCAGATGGAATTCGAGGCTTTTGGGTTAAGCACTTTGATATTGGAATAGGAAATAGATTATTAAACACTGTTTTAGTTTTGTAGATTGCCTAAACAAGCATTAAGGGGTGCAATTATTTTTAATATCGGCCTAACAACGTACCATGGTACCGCCGCCAGCGTGTTAATCTCAAGAAAATGTGCTTAGCTATTTGTTAAATAAGTATGTGAATTATTTTATTTTTATGTACGGTACGCTTTTCTAAGAGTGTAACCTCCTAGAATGCGTTATGCTTATAAGCGGTAATTTGGCAATTATTGCCAGCTAACCGTTGAAATAAAAACAATCACCAATTCGGCTAATTATGCAAAGTCAAACAAATACAAGAGACATTTGAAATTCGACGTACGTGTGCCGATAACGACCCAGATGAGGGGGTCCGCGATAAAATTTCAAATTCCATTGTTTATCCAGCAAAAATTGGGTCATAAAGTGAAAGTTATCGCTCCCTAAACCCCAATCACAATTTCAGCCGAAAGATACCTAGCATATTTTACTGTGCGCTGTTCTTTTTTTAAAATATACGCATCGCGGTTGAAGAGGATACCTATAAATCGTGGTAACGTGTCCGATACTTGTGGCAACATTATGCTTTTTATTGCCCGCCTTCTGATTTTTTATGGTCGATCGGTTGTCCTGCGGTTGCACGGTATTTGATTAATGGTGTTATTGTCTAACACACGGAGTAAATATTACCATAGAATTAGTAGGTACTCTGTAGTACCTAGTAATTCCATGAATATTACTGATACATACCACGCATACTCTGAATATTTTGACAAATTTAAAATATATGACAGAAATCATTATAATTGTTGAATGCATGTACCTACTTGCAGTTTAGTCAAAATATTGCCATTTTAAGAAAATAATGAAAAACTGTTTTTTTACCATAAAATAGGTACGTTTGGTATACGTGATTTGCCAAAGGAGGAGGTGGACTGCAGCCTAAGCTAGGAAATACTTGTACTTGTTCAGAACTCCAGAATATTCGCCTACAATTAACATTAACACACATATAAAAAGATCATATGAAACTTATCATTCATATTTTCCCTCAAATTGACAGTGCCAATAACGTTTAATCGTCGTATTTTACTTTTTTTATCTTCTGTAATGAAATGCAAACTGGCTGACAATAGTAATCGCGAATATAGGTCGATCGCCTTCGTGCCAGCAAGACATTACAGAGTTTCCGCAAACATTTCTCATTGGCTCGCATGCGAATCCGTCACGGTCGCAGAACAAATGCCGAGATATACCTACATATTTTTTAAATTTTATTTTGATAAAATTTAAAAAATATGTAGGTATATCTCGAAGGTATATCTAGAAGGCATACGAAAATAATGCTTTTTATTTATCTTTATATAATACTTATTTGATAGGATAATAAACATACAATTTTAATTTTAGAATCGATAGTAAAGTAACTGACTGGTCTCTGGACGAAATGGTCCCAATGGGAGGACCGATCACCCGTCTGGTGCTAGGCGGTGAAGTAAAGTATCAATATACTTCACTGCTGAGGATCCAAGCGTTCCTTATGGAAGGATAAAGAGCATGGAACATGACTCACCAGTAGGGGCCCCCGTAGATTGGCGATTTCAGGCATAGAAAGTTGTTTCCAATTTATACAATGCAAACTAAAAAAGATACAAACCGCAACAATATCTTCAGAATATATGCGACACCAAAAAAAAAAGAAACATGCACTACATACAATATGTTATTATTATCATATGTGAGATAATACATTTTATTTTCTTATTTTTATTTTGTAAATAGGAAGTTTCATGGTACCAAGTCTGAAACCGTCTGTGTCCCAGTTTTGATCGCGTGACTGACGAAACTAATTTTAATATTTGATTGGCCGATCCAATTTTCTACTGTGATTCCATTCATTTCATGAATACTTCAATGTGATTTTGTTTACTATCCTATTGACACGATAAATAACTTAATGTCTCTTTGGTGTATATTTTTTGTTTGATGTAAATAAGCATAAGAATAATATTAACATGAAATGATAAATGTGTTCAAAAATCAAGAAAATCATAATATTTTTTTAATACAAAAATATCGTTGTTAGGTAATAAAAAATACGGGACACTCACGCGTCACGATTATTGACGTATTTTCGTTAACAATGTGTAATTCTCATAACAGTTGTACAAATATATTTAAGCCATAAGCTGGTAATCATTAGATCTACATAATAATACATTTAAGGGTTAAATTTCACCAGTACTTTGTTTTAATTGTCTTATTAGTTACGGAATAACACCATATGTGCAAGTGGAATGATATTACCTTCCTGTAACAATAAAAACAAGTGCCTACACAAGTAATATATCAAAGACAGTATGAAATTAAAGCTACGTGTGAATATACATTAACAGTCACATAAACAGGTTCCAATGTGAGTGTAATGGTAGAAGTGACTACAAGCCTCTTTACGGTCCGGAGGAGGGTGCATCTAAATGTCCGCAGTCAACAATGAATCCAGTCTTGCAAGGAAACGTTACTGTCATGCAAATTTTACGAGGTTGAGACTAATTACTTCAGACGCACAACCCTTTTAGAGCTCTAGTCCAATGCCGAGCATAGAATAGCAAAGATATTATCAATTTTTTGTATATACATAGAATAAACTCGTTTGTTCTCCCTCTTATTCTGTAGAAGATACAGACCATATTTTGATAATGACATATTTTTAACATGATGGTTACTGAGTAGAGAAGAAGCGGGAGAACAAAAAAGAAATGGATGAACTGTGTTAGGAAGGATATGAAGGAGTTAAGAGTGGAAGTGAGTATGACAGCAAATTGAAAATTATGGAGAGAAAAGCCATATTGTGCCGACCCGAAATGTTGGGAAATGATAAGGAAAATGATGATGATATATTGACGGACTTATACCATGTTTGTTTTCATTTAATATTTGGTCAGTAAAACTATTTAAATATAAATTATTAAAAGAGTGACTACTCAATATGACATTCAAAAGAGTTAAGTAAAGTAAGTTGCAAGTAAAGGTTTGTAAGACTCACAAGTCACCTACAGATAGAACACCTGGACAGTAAGTAGCCGCTATACTCGTAACACAGTGTCGCATAGTCGGATCAGATCTACTACGCGTAGCGTAGCATACCTACTACCTTACACAGTTATGGAACAGCGACCCATGGTTGTATATGTTTGTGTTTTCAGACAATCTCGCCTGGAGTTTGGCCATAGACAACGAGTTAGTTAAAGTGTTAGTTTTGAGAATAATGGCGAAGTTTCGTTACTGTATAATTTAAAATTAAGTCCGAAAATAATAAGATATGTGTTTTAATTAATCTAAATTAGACAATTTATTTATTTATTTACACTTCATTTGAAGTTAACTTTGCGATTCAGAGACATAACCGGAGTTACCAAAAAGTCGTGTTTTTGTCTGACCAGATAAATTTGATTTAAAAAAAAAGTAAGCCATGCAGTTCACAAACTGTTCCATTTTTCTATCAATGCTTTATAAATTTCAACAAAAATCAGAAAGACTGTTGCACAAAGCACCACAGAAGCACTGATTGGAAGAAAACATCAGTCAACGAAGATTAAAAACTCTCATTTACAGATAAAACAAAAAGTTTCGCTAACGTAACTTTTGTTATTTTTCACTGGCAACACAAATGGGTCAGCGAGAACTCCTATTGTTGTGGGAGTACAACAATGGTTAAATGGGAACAGTTGTCGGCCCCAGCTTTGTCCAATATCCACTCGATGTATCTATGGCTTCCTGCATTCATCGCCTGATAGAAAAGAAAATATAGCGATCGGTGCATTGTGCAAGATTCAGTTTTGTTCGGGCGC
Source organism: Plodia interpunctella (assembly GCF_027563975.2). Taxonomy (NCBI): domain Eukaryota; kingdom Metazoa; phylum Arthropoda; class Insecta; order Lepidoptera; family Pyralidae; genus Plodia; species Plodia interpunctella. Next base: position 3,534,778 of record NC_071297.1, on the reverse strand, counting down.
TGTTCTGGATGGTGATATTGCTTTATTTTTAAAATATCGACGAGGTGTGTCGTAAGGAAATACTCTATTGTAACACTTATAGCGATGTATATTTGTTGTTTTTCATCAATTTTAATATTTTACAATTTTAAGCTTTAATTTCACTGGCCTGGTTGACACCCGAAATTATATAATATTAAATAAGAAAATGATATCTTAAATCTCTATCTCTAACGCTATCTAAGATCTATAATAATTATAATTTGTATATTTTAAGAGTTTTATTAAGGCGCTTTATCACAATATAGTCAAAACAGTGGTCAAAATGGAAAACGGTGGCCACCAAAATCTGTTTAATCAACTTAATCACATTGTATTATAGAAAAATTTAATACTTTCTACTAAAATTCTTTATGTAGTGTGGCATAATCTCTTAATTTTTTTTTTTTTCATTTTCGCTGAGAAATAAAAGACATTAATAAAAATTTGTAAAAATGTGGCGCCAGTGTGCTGGGCTGCACGAGCTACGACTGTTGTAGCAGTTCTAGCAGCGGCGTAGGCGTCTACGAGCTACAGCTACGATAGATTAATCTTTCTTGCTAGCTGTTACTGAGGTCAACTCAGTATTCGTCCAACAACTCTCCACATACAACATTTATTAATCCTTTGTGTCATTTATCATGAATTGGATTTAATTATACGTTTTACAAATGCATTAAAATCAACAAACGTCAAAAGGATATAAACGTCAAAACATTGAATTAAAAAATCATAAATATCCTATTGTTCCCATTTGTATACAAAGTCCGATTACTGGCGGGCGTTTCACAAAAGCACACCATTCTGACATTACCGAAATGTTTGCGAATTTCTATTTATTCCCTTTACACCTGGAAAATACAGTTTGACCTTATAGCCCGAGAAAATCATTTCTCACTGTGGCATAGTGTGGCATGTATGTTTATCTTAGAGGTCAGAAATTTGTATAAGTTATTCCAAACCCATGGTGGGAATACGTATCTCCTGCCCGCTATTCGGACCAAAAATATACTTGTTTCCAAATATGAGATAAGAAAAACTATAATAGCAACTTCTGTTCTTCTAGGTGTATTATAGGAAAATGTTGTCGTCCCCCACTGGACATTAAACATTCAGTTCTTAGAGACAAAGCCTCGGTAACAACAAGCAAAAAACAGCCACGCATTTCCAATATGAATATTTTGAATTTCCAATATGAACATTTAGAGTTTCGGTATTAATTCGGGTTATCACCGAGTGGCACCCGCCCCGAGGTTTTAATCTCCAAATGAACACGTCGACGGTGTTTGATTTTGTTATGCAAATAAATAAATCTTGCTTTATCGTTAGCTTTATGTTTCATTTATTGGACAAGTACATAGTTGATGGTTTTGTTTTATCAGATTTTTATTAATCTAAAAATAAGAACAATTTTAAAATAAATCTTATCTAGAATCTGAGCTTTTTATATAAACATTATTGTAATAAATGAATAATAATAAATAAATATATTAGGACAAATCACACGATTGAGTTAGCCTCAAAGTAAGTTCGAGACTTGTGTTATGGGATACTAATTCAACGATACTATATTTTATTACAAATACATATATAGATAAATATCATAGACCCGGGCCAATCAAAAAAATATCGTTTTGCATCATGACTCGATCAGTGGCAAACACTTCACTACTGCGCCACCAAGGTCGTCAAAATATTATAATAGAATTATAATGCCTTTGAGAGTGAAGCACAAAACGCACGGAGTATTATATAATTTGCTCGGTTACACAATGCGCTATTATAATACAACGTATAAAGTTATAGGTATGTAAGGATTCTCAACACAACATGTCTCTGAAGCTTGGCATTTATGAAATGAACCACGTAGATCAGATTAACAAGGAATTTTCATTTTCCGCGTACGTCGCTCTCGGAGTTCATTACAAAATGCTGAACAATGCTGTTTACAACTTCATTATTAAGATTTAATAAGCCGTTACGGGTTAATATTGTAAATTTAAGACATTAATGATGCTCGATCTCGAATCTTGTTGCGTAGTAACCATGTTTTCTTTTCAGGAAAACGAGCGATTTACAATTTAATTACTTCTAAACTTCTTCTATTATTTTCTCTGTCTCTATATCAAATCTTACTTAAATACATATTTTTCATTAGTATTTCCCACAGACTGTTTCATTTGACACTCCATCTGACCTACCTCCGTGCGATCATCATCGTCGAAAAATATGGTTCAGATTATTATGGTAAATCAATATAGAGTTAGATATATCGAATAGATTGAAATCGTAATATCATTACAGCATAATTAATGATTCAGTTGCATCCATCTGAATCATTAATTATGCAATTATGTTTAACGACTCGTATCAAAAACTAGCGGCTTGCCCCGGCTTCGCTCGAGTAAAATCATAATAAAAAGTAGTCTATGTCACTCTTGTAGGTTGTGCCAAAGTCCATTAAAATCGGCCCAGTAGTTTTTGAGCTTATTCATTACAAACATAAAAACAAAAAAACAAATCTTTCCTCTTACATTAGCATGGATAACTAGTTCAAGTTTGTGGTTATAATTAGTTATCATTAGTAAATGTATCTAATAGAAAACTATAATACATTCATATAAAAAACCTTTACGTAGTCACTACATAGGATCAAACAAAGTCGCTTCCGGCTGTTTGTCTGTCCCTATGTATGCTTATAGAATCTACTACGCAACGAAATGTGACGCGGGATTTTTTAATAGATAGACTGATTCTGATTTGCCCGATCGAAGGCGGGACGGGCTGTAAATAAAATAAAAAAAACTTAAAACTACTCACTTTTATTTTTCACAGAGTGCTGCAAAATGTTAGGCACTCACCGGGCCGAGCCTACTTACGCCGCCAGCAACCATCTCGCTATTATTATTTAACGTTTAGAAGAAGACATAATCGCCTTTGTGTTACTTATTGCAGCGCAGAAAGCTTTCACAACCTTTTCATACTTTTATAATAAAAAACCGCAACACTCGAATTATTTATTGTCGCAATTTACAATGCCAGGTTTTAGTCATTCAACGCGGAATATTTTATTTCGGATAAGGGCATTTGCCGCTTGGCTTTAAACGCTCTCAAATCGTAATATGAGGCTTTGTTTAGAACAATGCCGTGAGATTTTTGTTGCTTTAACGGTTCATCAAGTGGCTTTTACATTAATAATAACTAAGTACTTTAATAGGTTAGTACTGTTGTGGAAAATACTAAATATTGCAACAAACAAGTCGCATCGAAGTTGCTCACGTTTTAGATTTCACTACTAACCCTAAAAGCTATATAAAATGATTTTTTATATATATTACCAAGCAGGCACGCAGGCATGCGACCCACCTGATGGTAAGTGGTCACCACAGCCTATCGACGCCTGCCACAATACCCTGTAATTACACTGCACTTACCATTCAATCAGGAACACAAGAATGCAAGAACTGCTATTTTAGGCCAAACATAGATGAGAGTGAGGTACCCATGCAGATGTCATTTGTCCGTCGGCTATACAATGAAAACGCCAAAAGTCGACCACTACGGTCTACCTCTGGTGTTTTCATTGTATACCAATATATGCAAATCTTTAAGAAATATCTATAATGTTCTTCTTATTGAATATATAATTTAATATTGGTAACACTGTTGTTAGAATTATCTTTTAGTAGTGTACGATACTAATGTGTGAAGTTTATCTTTATGTTTTTTCTGAAAGTTGATAGGTAAAGAATGCTTATTATATGCTATAAAATATACAAAAAGTCACATATATTTTATAGCATAAATTAAAAAAAACCTTCAACAATAAAGTCTTTAGAAACTGTACCGATGTAAAAACCACAATCGGAGCCAGCGAAGAGGCAAGCATATATAATGTCAATAAATTACATATTCCTGTGACGTAATAGAAGCCAAAACGCATTATCTCGTAAATGTCGTTCAGTGTGGCCCCGTTTCTTATTTCCATGCGCAGCTTCATCTTGGCCATGAAATAAGGAAAATACAAAAAAGGGCCAACTTGTTCGCTTATAACGATGGTGGTACAATAGTTAGGAGACCGAAAGTTGTAAATCGAAAAAACTTGTGCCCCCATATCTTTGTATACAAATTTGACTCAAGTTAGTTAATTTCATCAACCACCACTTGCATCCGTTGAAGGAAAATATCGTGACACAACCTGCTCTCTAGTTGCTAGGAATATCATCTGGGTGTTAAATGGAGAATGCATTCCATGAATAATGCCAAGAAAGTCTTTGAGTGTTTTATATCATTTTATGACCCTCAGCCATGAAGAATGCGACTGCTCTCCCTCTAACCATTGCTCTCTCGTGAAAATGAAGTCAATCCTAATTGTATATCACTCGTATGATACGGCTAAACCCCGAAATACGGCATAGATTTAGTTTTAAACCTAGGTGCAGCTGCAGCCTGTATCGGATGGTTACACCTATTATCGCCGATTAAATTTTTTTGACTGCATGAAATTAGAAATTAACACAAAAATATTATAAATAAAAAATAAAATAAAAATCATTTATTGCAGGCATAGCCCATAAAGTGTTAGTAACAGAGGAACTTATAACTATGTTAGTAAATCTACATTAAAGTTTTTTGACGGTGTAGTATTATTATAGTATCTAGTAGAATAGTTTTCAAATAAAGTTAACATATAGGACTACTTAAGATTACTATTTCGGTACCTGCTTTATTTTGTGCCTCAGGCAATTTCACGGGCCGTCGTCGTCGCGGCCCGCGCGACGGGCAAATATGCCTAACCCGACGGTGAAAAATTTCATCTATTACTTTATTCAAACAATGTTTCGTCTAATTTGCTTGGAGGCTGAGGACGTTAATATTACAACCTGATTTAAATATTTGACATATTTACGAGCTAAACCACGGAGGGGATCAGTTTAATTTTGATGTGAAGATAGTTGGAAAGCTGGTGAGTGACATAACCTACTTTTTGACATAATAATAATAAATAAATGATAAATATAATAGGACAAATCACACAGATCGAGCTAACCCCAAAGTAACTCAACGATACTATATTTTATAATTAATACATATGTATATAGATAAACATCCAAGCCCCAGGCCAATCAGAAAAATATCATTTTCCATCATGGCTCGACTAGGGACCTACCGGGACCTCTCGGTTCAGAGGCAAGCACTTTACCACTGCGCCACCAAGGTCGTCATAGGCGGACATGCGGAGACATAGTGATAAGAGATAATATAAAACACAACATACTTTCCGAAGTCATTACCTCGTGATTTAACTGATACTAACAATATAACATAGAAGGATAGAATTGTAAGAAGCCTCCATGATTCATCCACTTCGTGACCACGTTCGTTCCACTCTGTGACATGAGTTCTAAAATTCTCCCAAAATGAAACTTGAAACCAAAGTTGAAACTACAACAAATGCCAAAATGACCGTAATTATCATTAACATCTAACAATGTTAATGAATCATTTGTTATAGTTTCAACTTTGGATCTTAACCTAGACAAAGAACAATACGACCAGAACAACAAACAAACAATATGTTCCGAAATTTGCACCATTACCTCTCAATTAGTTTAGTTAAGTCGAGTATACGCGTGCATCCCAGCATAAATTAGTCTAGTTAAGTGCAGTACTGGAATTTAATCCTCATATTTCGTCTGCCGGGGTTCGGCATATCTTTTCAGGTCTAAAATGAATTGTATATGAGCTGTAAAGTACAAGTTAATTTAAACTCAATATCGCTTATATCAGAGATCAGTTTTCTCTGCTATAAAGATACCTTCAACATTTTTCGATTAGCTCGATATAACATTCTAAATTGCGAAATTAAATCTTACGGCTTTGAGTTACAGTTTATAATTAAAGATTGTGTGGTTAGTATTTATTACAGTTTAGTTGTGACTGTTCGTATGTTTAATGGAGCTCATTACTTGGCGAATGAAATCGGATTACTAGACGGCAACTAAGCTTGATCTCTGACTAAAACATGAGGGTTTTCATTATATGTATGAACTATGAATCGGCCAAGTTATAATGAATATTGTCGCTTTAAGAGGGAAAGAAACAAATTATTACCTCTGAAAGAATACTGTTCCCGTCAGAAATTGACGCAGGCGTGCTTTAAATTTTAATTAAAATGGTTTAATTTAAATACAATGAGAAATCACCTAAGTAGGTTCTTTGACTGATTCTGATCTTTGGCAACAATAGCATTCCCAAGAAGTTTTGACGTTAGACTGGCGGCCTGTTGTAAAATCACAGACGAATCTTCAAAATCTTAAGGTTTCCTCTCTCACACTAGATGGTAAATAATCATAAAAATAAGGATACAGGTTTCCTCACGATATTTTCCTTTACTAGAAACAAGTGGTGGTCGATGAACACTACTATACACGAGTTAGATTGGTATACAAACTCATGTGGCACGAACCTGAGACCTTTCGATTCACCGGTTCACCATGAAACAACATGTTAAATTAAAAATGAATATGAACATTTTATACGCGTTGGATAAACATCATTTTTAGTCTTTCCCATCATGTCAGCATTTAATTCCTACTTTCAATGTTCTTACTTGTTGGGACGGGATGGGGGATTCTTTGTAATCGTCTCACGTCAATCAACAAAAAGACTTTTTTATTTTGTATTTTGTTTTCAATGTTTTCCTTCCCGTTAGTAAAAAAAAACAATGTAAACATACAATATTAATTATTTTTTAGACCAAATTATACACCGAACGCATGCAATAAAGATCGATTGCGTTTTGTAGTTGATAGTCGATAAACATTACTGGTTGATTCTTATTAGCTTGTGTGTGAATGGTGAAGGCAATGGCAAACCACACTCAAATGCCAAAAAAGTTGTAGTGTGTAATTCATTCCACGTGATGACCACGACCCTCAGCCATGAGGAATACGACTATGAAGACATCTGCCGAATCAATATACTACTACTAACAATATACAGAATACACAAGTATCGCTCGCTAAACCGACATTTATTCCCTGCAAAACTAAGATTTGTAGTTTGGCACAGAGATATTCGAAACGTTCATGAGGTTACGTTCACATATACTTTTTTTTTTGTGGTGTTACCTGAGCGAAACCGAGACGGGATGCTAGTTTTAGACAAAACAATCGCCGACATGTTACGTTATTCGTCGAACCAAATTCTATTAAAATCGATAGCTTAATTTTAAGAAAATGAAAGCATTGTTTCGAACACTTACGGTTAATGTGCCCACAATGTGTTGTTTGTTAAATTAGAAATGTCTAGACTGGTATTGATGGAAATTTCTGCAATTTACTGGAAAAACGTAACTAAGTTTGGGGCTTTACGAGATACAGAAGTGTTTGTTTTAAATTACAAGACAAGTGCTGGATCAAAGGTCTGGCTATTGTCAATATTTGAGTGGTGCTTCTTTTGTTTATCTTAGCTTTTTCTTTATCGTAACATTTTTTTTAATTTTTTTACTACCATTGTATGTTGTACTAGCTGCGCCCCAGGGCTTCGCTCCTGCGGAAATTTCAGTTTTTCCAGGTTATATTCTACTCGTGTGTCAAATTTCATAACAATCGGTCTAGTAGATTTTGCGTGAAAGAGTAACAAACAAACATATATCACAAACTTTCGCATTTATAATATTAGTAGGATTAGATTTTGTTTTTTGTATTTTGTTCTGAAGAAAAGCATCTTATTTTATGCCAATTTTATCTATAAAGGAAGAAGAGAATTCGCACTTGAATCTATATGTATATATAATAAATTATATATTATATTAAGTGTATTTTGCTATTTTAGCCTTCTATTACAAATAAATGGAGAACCACACACTCAAGACACGAGACGTCGCGTCGCTACCTATCAAAATGTATTTAGAGAAAGTGGAATTAAGTTGGGGTGACCAAGTGTTTGCGGGCTTCTCGCGGAATCACCGGAGGGTGTGCAAAGTCTGCAAGGGAATGGGGAATATCAGGAAGTAAACATTGTCATTTTGTGGCGAGATGAACTACCACACACTTAAAAATAAGAAGATATGCAAGTACTTGCATTGTATAGTTTTTTGCCTGGACATGCCTATTCACCATTTTATACTCGGTAACAATACCTCTTTTCTTCCTAAAACCAAGATTTTCAGAATAATAAACCATGTCTTTTGCAAACGCATTTTTCTATAAAGTAATAATTAATTGAAAATATATTTAAAATATCGTCCATAATATGGATGGATTAGTCCTAGACTGAATTTAACATAAAGCATAGAAATTGATCCAGCAGCAGTTTTGTCGTGAAGATTGATTTTGTGATGAGAAATTTTTGTATTTATAACTTACGACTAATAAATAGTATATGATGAACATAGAACCCATATCGATTTATAGGAAATGTATGCATACATTTCCCATAAATGCATATGGGTTCTTTGAGTTTTCATTAGTTTGCCGCATGCGTTAATCTCAATGAAGAAATACTTATGACAAAAAAAAACAAAGCTATTTATACCACTTAGGTCGATATAAATCACTTATTGACGTCCAATGTTTACTCAAATTATTGACTCTTAACGTAAATAAGTTCAATTAAACAATATAATTTCATTTAGTCATTGTAAATTTCGAGATTCACTAAAGCAATTACGATTTCCAAATGTGAAAATACTAAAGCTATAACTAGATAGTTTCAATACAATAACATAAAATAAACGAACTCTGAAGTCCAAATAATTATTGTATTGCTCTCCATATAACCAACTTTATACAGGTTATAATATTCATTTATACAATGTTAGTCGCTTTTTAACCGACTCCAAAAAAGTAGGAGGTTCTTAATTTGTCGCGAACTTTTATACTTTTTTATTATAAATGGTGACGTGTAGACGAAAATGTATGTAATTTCACGAGGAATCTTGCTTCGAATTGAAAAATATGCTGTTTTAATTTAAAAAAGCTAGCTGTTGGAACATCATTACTTCAAAATACATAAGAAATAGTAATATCCATTATTATTATTTCTTGGAAATTAAGTATTGGCTACAGGTACTACTCCTATTAAATATATAGTTTTGTAATTTTGTAAGCATCCATAACTTTTACTAAGAGTTGGTTGCACCAGTCAACATTGACGTTAACTATAACCAGCGCGCTGCTGTCCTTTAATAGACAAAATGGTGTACTTTGCATTTTTCTGCGCAAGTTAAAGTTAATATCAAAGTTGACTTGTGCAACTGATCCTTAGTAGCTTGGTTTCAAATTAACGGTATATAAGCCACCATTTGACAGTTTTTATCCTTCTATATAAAACCCTTTGGCATCGAAATCTGAGACTAAACATCCTGAACACTCTTTGAATATCAGGTAACCCTGCATATTCGAAGTAGCCTTGTAACGAAGCCATGAAAATTGGTAAACTATATCGATATAGCAAATTTAGATATCAAATAACAAAGGCGTATCAAAATAAATTGAAATCTACAGATTTAAGTTGAGTCAGCTAAATGATAATCTCTCTCCATCTGAGAGTTTTGCCGGTTTCTTCCTAGATTTCATCCTAGAATATAAATCTAGGATGATTTAAGCTCAGTCAGCTAAATACTAATATACAATGTTATATCAAACCTAGAAATTAACAGAAATTAAACTATTAAAAAATACGTACTACAATACGTGAATGTTTCATTTTTCGCATACTTTTCCAAACAAAATTAGTATTCTCTACGCAACAGAAATTGACAAAATACGTATGTGGTCCAATGAAAAAAATGTTGACTGGAAATGAAACAAGCCTTTGACTACACTCTGCTTTGTCCTCACAAACACTATTACAGTGAGTAACAAAGGTTTCGCACACAAACACTTGGGCTAGCATACTTTCCATTTGCGTATAAATTAGCTGCTATCGCGGTTGTTCTAATGTCCGTAATGTATGGTTCGTTCCCGCTGCGAGAGACATATAAATTGCATACGAATGCGCGCTTGAACGAGTGCACTCACTGCGCTATGGCTGGACGTTCACTGACAGATTTGAGAGAAATCGCTTAATTCGCTCGCTGGTTTAACAGCAAATATCTTTTTATTTTTTTATTACGCATTTATTTTTTGTTACTGTTTAGGCACTTACATTTGCAAGTTAAGTTACCTTATAACTTAAGGCCGCAAGTTAAGTTACCTTATAACTTAAATTATAATTCAATTTTGATCTCGTATATTACACGAATGTGAAACTCTTTTTAGGTGATTTGCCGTAATTTCTGCAGACAAATTTCGATAGTTTGTAAGTTCTTACATAAAACTCAAAAACTTAGTAGAAGATAGGGTACGATAGGTCAGTTATCCAATGGAGAAGAACAAGTCGTTACCGTTTATGGAATTGTAGAAAACTTTTGTGTTCATCAAAACGCGTTGTATAATATTGCTGTGACTATATAATGATAAATTTTCCAATAATTAACGTAAAAATGTAGATCTACTGCGTCAAACTATACTAAAACCATCTTATCCTGCGGACCGCCGCTTAGCAGGATAACTTAAGGTGACTATAGACGTACGAGTAGTTACAAGACCGTGTTAAGGAGATTGCAATGGAGATTTTTCGATTAAAAATGCTGTAAGATGGATAATTAGTACTTATCTTACGTACAGTTAACATAACACCAAGTTAACCTGCAATGCAATGCAGGGCCTGCATGAATTTTGGCGCGGTAATACCAACGAGTTTACAATGAATTTGTGTAAGTTGATGTTGTCTGTAAATTAGGTCGAAGCACGCCGCGCCGTGCGACTTATCCTTCTTGGATGACGCTTCAACTCCATATCATTTCCCAAACAAAAATTAAAGCCATAAATCAAACGTCTGTTATTTTAGCTACAATTTTATCGCGGGCCACTAAAACAAAGACATCACGTGCCAAGAGATGATAAAATAAATTTTGAACATCCTCCCCATTACAAAGCTAATGGGCTGTATCTCGAGCTAGGGAATAAAAGATCCGTCGATTAGAAACTTTATGTTTGCAATTTTCCGGACCCCCCCAGCAGCTCGCGTTTCTTAGTGAACGTACAGAGTAACACTTTATTCTCAGGTTGTTCGTTGTTCAGTTCAACAGTTTTCTGAAAATCTGTGCTAAAAAGGTACATTTCTGATGTCAATTATTTAAATATGTCAAGAGAAAATAAATTAATTTTGTTATTAATATTTTAAATTATTTATTGAGTATATATTCTAATTTCTTGTTATCAAAATTATGACATTTTTGATTTTGAAACGATATGGGGTATCCATAAAAACCAAGCTAGAAGATAGACTTAGTTAACACTGAATAAGTAAGATTAACAATTTAAATAAATAAGAGTATTTGACTTTTTTCATTTAATCATTTTCGTTATTATCGTCGCATGAAATTATAATACACACGACATTCTTTAAATAATCAATGTCGTAAACAATAAGCACGGCGAAAGGGTTAAGTAGTATAACTTCAAATCTCAGATTTGATATTTCAACTTCCTGACATAAAATGAATATACTTATAATAATCTATATTCTGATGTTTAATACTTTTGATAATCATTTTACATGTGTGCGATAGGTGTAACTATTTTTAAATTGACTTTGTTTAAAAATCAAAATGTGTACGCTCACTGCTGGCAGCCGAACTGAACTGTGATATTTATATTGCTAAGAACTTAGGAAATAGACTCAATTTTATCGATCCCTTAATCTGTGACTTGGATCTGGAGACTATTGACTGAGGCAGAGACCCGCCATTTTTATGACACCTAAAAACTATATGTCGCAAAATTAAAGTATTGATACTTGAATTTTATCAAATACATATTTCTGTAATTTAAATGCTTTATTCGTAATACTTTTAATAACTATTATAGCATTAATTAGGTAAATAAAATATACTGATAATTTACTAAAAATCAGACGTAGGTTACTGATTTAAAAATTGTAAACACCCGTAACCCACGCGTGCATAATCACGTTTTGTGTTGTGTAAATTACAAACTTTATTTAATCTAAATTAGTAAAGTGTAAATAGAATATACAAGTTACTAAATGGCGAAAAGGCACAAAGTTAATCAACTTGTATACTTTATATCCACTTACATGAATATAACATCGTTGTTATAAGTATTCTGTGCACTGAGCATATTGAAAAAAAATGTGCAATGAATAAAACCTTACCCTGTATGTGTATTGAGATGAGATACTTGACTTTATACTACATATGCATTATAAGTATTTTTTGCATTGCGTTACAAACGAATTTTTTCAGCTTTGTGCTGATTAATATTAAGTTGACAACGATAACTTAATAACAACAGAACATCGAACTTCCATTACGTAATAAATTACCAAAATTACCGGTTGCAAATAAATTGAATGGCTTTCACAGGTATGAATAAAGTGAGCATTTTCGGAGCCAACGGAGCGTTTAAATTAAAATTCGCAAAATTGACGGGTGGCTGGAAACATATAAATCTGAGGCTAGCGGAAAATTAAAAAGCTTCCCGAGGCGGCGCTGACGGAATCTTCGACCGGCGTCGAACCGGTCACAATCAACCAATACTTCATTACCGCTGAACAATCAGTTCATTCGAATCAACAGTTACATGGTCTTATTTCAATCCCGAAATATTTAACTTTTCATTTTTAATATGCTTTTCAACCGACACTTCCAAAGAAGAGGTGGATATATTCGACTCTTATTTGTTTAATCATTGTGGATCACTCTTCTCGTGTATAAACGTGATTAAAGTCTTATGTCTTGTTTAATTCGTGGTATCCGCCAAAGAATTCATTTTAGGGTTATTTTAGTTAAAACACGTTATACATTATAAATGCTAGTCTTGAAATTAATCTGGTTACGATACCATTCTTGAAAACAATTTAGGGATTTTTAAGGTCAAAACGATGGCTTAAGATAGAGAGAGACGGAAAGAACTCCATCGACAAGAACGTTGTCCTTAAAGTTGAATTAAAAAACAAGAGTGAATAGGTATTTAATGATCTTGGCTTTCCTTCAGACTAGATTGAGGTCAAACCCACTCAATTCTTTATTATTACTCTTATTTCGAGTGCTAATAATACTATATAAGGTACTTAGGTATTCATAAAGTATTTTCGAAATCGTATTTAAATATACTTAGCTACCAATAGCGCCAAACATTGCTATCAGCATGGAATAAAGACTTCTCAGTTTCCTCGATGTCCGACTGTTCTATCGTTTAGTTAATGATGCACTAATGCGTTTGCACTGTTACTATTACGTACGAGTACAGGGACGCAAAAGTGCCTCATTACCACTGCTCAACTTTATTCAAGTAGGTACTGTTATGCTTACATATACTTTTTCGTAAAATTCTGTTACATAATCAGTAGTGGCACATTGCATGTGTTATGTCTGGGGTAAGAAACAGTAATTTCACTTGAAATTTTATAATTTGGTTCCGATTATAAAATATCTTCTAAGTCTTTTCTTTAAATAAAAACTTTATTCAGCCAAAACATTGGTTACAATTTACAGATATTACGTTACAAATATAGAGGTATTATGACTACCTGCAACAGGACATCCGCGGACTAGACGTCATCTGTCTGTCAAAAAAGAGAAAATTTAAATGAGGGCGTCCTGTTAGCTGGTAATACTAGGTGTTCCGTGTTTATCACCCAATCTTGACCATCCTATAATTGGTGTTGCAATGGCAAAAAATGTAACCTAGTTTGTCCAAAGTCCATTGTCTTCAATTTCTTGACAGATGTTATGTGAAATTGTTTCAATAATATATGTGTTGTGCAATTGTGCATTATAATGCGTGAATTATATACGGCTTATTCAAAAGGTTGGATATCCCCGAATCGAACGACAAAACATCTTAGAAGCATTCATCTTCCCTATTTTATCTGAACTTAAATCTGCCGTCCCTTCATAAAGAATTCCAGCCGTGTTTTCTCGCAATACGACCATCTCTAGATTTATGGCAACCCGCTGTCCGCCATATTGTTCCAAATTTAAAAATATTTATTTTCCCGCCGAATACTGTAAATACGGCAGCCATTCTGAATGCGCGTTCGAGCGAGCATTGAGTGGACTTTAAGAGTCATGGTGCTCCAAATTTTATTTGGGCGGGTCACGTTTATAGAGTTTTATCTTGGTGGAATTTGCGAATTTCGTAAATAAATTTAAAAATTCTGACTGCATTATCAGTCTGCCTGTGAATACTTATTGTGAATATTATCTCTTGGATTTAGCTGAAACTTTTCTACATAAACTCATCAGCTCTTTGCACTGTGATAAAACTAGCGGCCAATCCCGGCATCGCTCGGTTAAAAATATAATAAATTATACACTTAAACCTTCCTCAGGAATCACACGAGCTATTGGTGAAAACCGCATGAAAATACGTGCAGTAGTTTTTGAGTTTATCGCGAACAGACAGACGCGGCAGAGGACTTTGTAATTATAATTTGTAAGGATACAACACGAAGGACAATGGACATTTTAAAAAATAAATCATCTGTTATTCAATGTGAGGTGAAGACGACTTGACCAAGTGCCCATTAAAATGGTTTTTAGTAAGTTTGCATCTTATATTAAAATGATTAACTTACTCATATCCAAGTCGATACGAATAATTTAAACATACACCTACGTTGTAGTGTATCTCCAAACAGCTGAATACCCGCGGGTCGAATAGGACCAGTTAAAAAATATTCACCGTACAAAAATATACGGTTTCCATTCTGAAGGTATAAATTTAAAGATGGCGGAAAATTAAAATAGCACCCGCGGTGCTACGACTGAAAATAAATTTCATATCAAATATATAATTCGTACCGTGGAGTGTGCACGGGCGCGATACCCTACATAAATAAATGCTTAGAATATTAATTAATAAAGTCTCTTTAAAAAAAGATATAGGTAGTAGGAGGATTTTTTTTTATTGTAAAGATCCCTTCCCGGGATATATCCACCTTTGGCATTATTTCCTTTAATGTTAATCATGTGCTTTTTATAAATGTATGTATAACAAGATAAGAAAATAAGAACAAGGCAAGTCGCCGTCGAAATGAATAAAGAAAAATACAAAATTTTAAAGTGTTGCCAGAAAACGTAATAAACCAGGATCCCGGAGCGTCTGGGATCAGCCAATTGATCAATGCCAGAAATTGCCTGAATTATGGGAAATGGAATTTACCAATAGATGGGCAATACTTTATTGTCTTGGGGCTAAATTCGATTTATCAAGTGAAAACTTTACGATATATTTTGTTTACTATGATTAGGTACAGGTTTGTGGATATCTGTAAACGTTCAAATTCAAAGTATTTCTTTATCATAATACAATAAAAAAAATATTTTATTTTCAGACAATAAACCCATAATAACCATACAATTTGTCGTACTTAGTATAGTCGTACTTAGTATATCACTAACGACTCAAACAAAGGCAGTTTTTTCAGGAGAAAACTTGTTGCGAACAAAAATCAACACACATAATTACAAAAGAGCGCTTTCAAATGAACTAAGCGAAGTTCTGACTTTACTGGAAATAATTTACTTTTTCTTTGTGCACCCACTTGCATATAGAATACCTTATTAGAGAATCAAGTGCGCTAAATTTACTATAACGAATGTACTAATATAAAAAAGTATAAAAGTTTCCTATGGAACTACAAGCCTGGATGATTCTGTTCTAAATTTAAAAATGTTTCAATCATATTTTTTTGAAATCGTTTTTGCATCGAAATAAATAAGTGAAAGGCAAAGTAAAGTTTAGCTAATTAACCAACATTCAGTCAGAGACATTTATTCAGAAAGTTCCCTTTACAAGTGCCTAAAATACAGATAAGGTTTGTGTGTCAAATTTAAATTATAATTACAATATTTCTCACCAACTACTTAGTGGCGTAAGTGATACAGGCACACGAAATAAAGGAATGCAAATCCATTTCTATATATTCATAAGCTGTCACCAGCGGCCAGCAAAGCAAGGCGCTAAAGAAATTAACCGGCTAGCAAACAATTAAATCGAGTTAACCTGTAAACGTCAGTCAAGTCAACCCTTCTCTGACTGCTCAGTCGCCTGTGAGCGCCCCACAAAGAGTTTATCTTCCGGCACACCCATCATGGACTACATATTTGTTTATGTTCGATGCTTGATTGTTTTAGCTGAACCTTGATACCTGATTCTCATTTGTCAGATTGTGGTTTTATTTTTGTGACTAACTCTTATCAGTAATGAGAAATACTTACTATGAATCGGTGATTTAGATAATAATGCTTCGAAGGTTCCTTTTACCAGTTAGGTTATATGTTAAACACATGTTAAATACTCACTTCCAATTCCTAGAAATTTAACAGTTTGAAAAGGTTTAAAAGTAAACCATGCATGCATGCAAAACAATAACAATTTTGCGCGATAGATCGTAAAATAGCTGATGTTTTTTACAATCTTAGGCTCACCGCCTCTATTTGTCTTATTACTATGGATTTGACAAAAAATACGATACACTAAGTATGTAAGTAGGTACACTTAGGCACCAAATGCATTATCTAAAAAACAGCCATAGCCGCGATCTAACAAAAGCGTCAAAAAAATATTTGGAACGCAGCACATAAAACAACGAATCTCACATTTCACAATAAACGAAGAAATATCTCGAGCGAGTCAATAATTTCATATTTGCGAGCGTTTCCCTTCATTACACATTTTTGAGACGAGCGTCTAATCTCAGAAGACCGGGGCGACGCAGACTGTCTCCGGGAATTAAATTATGTCTTCCCATGAATATTATACTCGATGTCGCAATCTTTTTGCGTTATTTAAACGACCTCTGTGAAAAACTCAATGAATCAAGGTAAAAAAGATCGTGGAGGTAAGAGATCGTAGGTGCCTATATAGTACAGTTTGCCCCTTGTGCAAATACCCTTAATATGAACATGATAGCTAGAAAACCTTTAAGTATAACTAAGAGAGGTTTGTTTTAACCATAGGATATCTAAGTAATTATTTCTAAGTATAGCTCGAGAAAAGACACACTGCTGCTGATGCAGACTGCCGTTAAGTAAATCCGTCTTATAGCAACGTAAATAATCGCACCCATGCACCCACTCAAGCATGCAACTAGCCCTTGGGCACTTTTTTATCAAGAGATAAATGCCCGGTTAGCAGGGGCCCAACGTTGATTTATTTCGCGCGTCTATCAGGCAACGAATTACGAAGGCTCCGATGTAAATCACTAGTCCGACTCAAATCGATACCGATCTAATACATCGATATAAATACGAATACGAAAAAGCCTGCAATTCAATCCTTTTTATTTTGAACGCTTCGTGCGTGCCCTCCCTGTATTGGTTAGTGGAATTCGGGAAATGGCAAGAATAATAAAAGACAGACAAAGTTTTTATGTGACGAGCTTTAGACCATTCTCAATCATTTCCAAAATATTTTTAAGCAAGTTCATACACGGTATTGTCAACAACATTTCAACCTACGAAAATACATTGCAAATATAACGTTACCGATAACATTCTATAAGAAAGAAAGGTCGTTCAGAAGATATAATAAGTATTCATATAGAAAAGAAATCAATTACATATTACGGTATCGCGTGTAAATATTATTGTACCTTTTTTAGGTACTAAGTTATGTATTTATTTTACGCTATAATCTCCCCAGTACGCCCTCTTCTCTTTATACAATTTTTCACTGATTTTTGTACCTACTTACTTTATTTCGTCGGAGCAATTAAAAAAACATTAAATTAATTAAACGTGAACAATTATATTCTAAGTAAATTTAAAAATCCATCGGCGAAAAAAAATGAAGTTTTTGTTACTAAGCAACTTAACCAAAGGTGGCTTAAAAGATTAAAACAATAAGTAAGGTTATAAAAAATAATCATAAAGTGCCTTCTTGTTCAGAGGCTCATGTTTATTGCCGCGGCGGCAGGCAGCTGTTCAACTTTTTACAAGGAAAAGTTGACGATCGTAAAAAATGCCAGGTGGATTAAAAAGGGCGGGAAAGTCAGGGCCGCTATTTTCTATTACGTTATTTTATATAGGTATTTATGCAAAAGACCAAAGATTACAATAAAATTATACTTATTGGGAGCATTTTCAACTGATAAAAGAAAATTATATATTTTCAAAGGAATAAGGATAAAGTAGAGTATGAATAAAGTTACTACCTTCCCTTTTATTACTTAAACAATCTCTTCAAGTGAATTTAGAATTAAAAATTTAATTTAATTTACATAATTGACAGCCAACCTTGTCTAGTCAGCGAGTCAGAGAGGCACCAGAAGAAGATCTATTTAGATACCTACTAAACTACAATAAAAATTGTTGAAACCAGTTGGAACTTACCTACAATTTTAATAACAGTAAATACCTACGTCAATCCATAAACATTTATTTAGGCAGATAACTACATATATCCATGTCACAGTTACAAGTGAAGCAACAACGTGACTCTAGAGAATGCACAACTCGAGACTTTCATTACAGAAACAGTGACAATTCGCAGTAATTGGGGCGAAATGTCTACCAACAACATATTCAAGCAACTTTCAAACTTAATGTCGAGGCAACACGTTTCGTATTCCAATAATAATCTGGAAGCAATGCTTTTAAAAACAGCTTTTGAAAGCTGATGTGGAGCACTTTAGAATTGACATGTTTCCTGAGAAGTAACAACGAAATGCTCGTTTATGAAATAACATGATTCACCTTCTTAGTTTGTTTGATTAACTAAATACCTAACTATAAAACTAGAACCTAAGTCATTTAACTTGACCATCTTTACCATATGAAATGAAGCACAATGTTTTCTGGTTTGTATACAGATAGGTTTTGTGAAGTATTTAACTTTACTCTCAATTCCATCTAATATTATAATCAGTTAGTATTGGAAATATAAAACAAAAAACTCACGTGTGTAAAAGCGAACGTGAGATTTTTACCTTTCTAATCTACTTGAAACTGCCAAGATTTGCGATACGAATTAAGATATTTCGTATCACAAGTTTTGGCTATATTTAGGACGTGAAGAAGTCGCAGGTACTGTTGTACTATATATTATTGTTAAGAGTATATACGGAAAAAGACATAAGGCTCATTATGACAGCTATGTCATCCTGGAAAACTGTTCTCATAACTTGAATAAGTTTTATATGACGGCGTAAAACTTGAAACATGTTTTACATAAATATTGCGCGATACCTGTCCTAGCCCACACAAAAATACAAAGATCGTAAAACCTGAAACAAACCAAACCATAAAACCTGGTATACATGACAAGTTTTCTGTCAAAAAGGTTAATTTAGCACTTGGGTTATACCCAGCTGTGGGCGTTGGCTGTTATTGGCCGAATGTAATATCGCAACGGAGAAAAATTACTAAAATTTGGAGCCCTTCGTTCATATAGGGCACGCCAACTCCAGGCAAAAATGTCGAGATTACAGAGAAATTTGTAAACGACGTTACTAGGAAAGCTCCAGTCTACATTGACATCTCGTAGCATCGTCGTAGTGGTATAGCTTCGACCTGCTACGACGAAAATGCTACAGGAGGTGTAGAAGAGTCAAAATAAACTTTCACTATAACGACATATGTATGTCATACTAGTGGCCCGTCCCGACTTCACTCGGGTAAAAGCTTCCTCTTGAATCACACTATCTATTTTAAAAACCCGAAACAAAATCCCTTGTGTAGTTTTAAAGATATAAACATTCATAGGGACAGACAGACAGCGGGAATTTTATACTATGTAGCAGCTCGCGGTGGGCGATAAGATAAAGAGCCCTTTACCTTATCGTTCACGGCAAGGTGTTAATTATGATTTATTTATATCCGGTACCGGCGATATCCGGACTCATAATTAAATAATATATTATCGTAACCGTATATAACTTATTATCGTTTATTTGCACATTATCTACGGCAAAGGGCATTTCAAAATTATTTTCACAAAAGCGAGAAACTCAGTTTCATCTTCATACTGAATAATCTACATACTTTATTCAAATTACTGGCTTTCACTAATGCAGAACTTTCCAACTACAATAGAAATTCCAGTTCTAACAGGATTGCGCTTCTCGAACTCGTACGAGTGCGCTGATAAGCTAAAACTGGTCCAAACTGGCTGTGACTGTATAGGACTAGAGTGCGCCGGACAACATCCGGACCGACCGGAAGTCGTTTCAACTCCGGAAAATCACCAATCTCTCCCTACCTGCCATTTTTTATGTAACTGTTACTTACATCTGTTGCAAAGCTATCAACTTCATACGTGTGTATATTATGGTAGAGGGGGAAACAGGGTGTTAATATTAGTACCAGATGAATAATCTTTATTTTTTTCACTATGCCAGTATTAATTTCACTTTTTCGTTTCAATGATAAAATGCAATTAGATTGGGCCTAACTACGTA
This sequence comes from Plodia interpunctella, assembly GCF_027563975.2. NCBI lineage: Eukaryota > Metazoa > Arthropoda > Insecta > Lepidoptera > Pyralidae > Plodia > Plodia interpunctella. The sequence goes on along the minus strand of NC_071297.1, from coordinate 3,514,279 downwards.
GATTTGATAGCTATTCACAAGTGTGGTATAGTAAGTATCCAATTACATGTAAAAAGTAGGTTTTTACATATTTTCGTAGTAATGGCAGATCTAGTAGAAGCTACTAAATGAAAGTAGATAATTTCATTTAATTCAAAATTAGGGTTTTAAGAATATATGTATACTATTATGAAAAGATTATTTTGATGTTGCTGTTGCCTGCAGCTCCGTTCATGGCAATATATTGCCAATGTAAAACTCTATCTTCACACAAAAAATAACCAATACAATGCTCTGTTTTGGCATGAATGGAGCACAAACATATACTTTGTTTGCCTCCTTTTTCATAGCATTGTTTTTATAAATATTTTAAAACAGTTTACATAATAAAAATGTGATGAAAACACAATAATACCTTAACACTCTATATTTATCTATTTCATGTTTTTTACAATTACTAAATAATCACTATGCAATCTAAATTTCATCAATAAGTTTGAATCTCTGATGTTGCGGGTCGGGTATAACATTGTAGTATTTCTTCAGAATGGTCTGTGTTTCCCTGCCTCCATATATCCTTTGTACCCAAGTGTGCTCCCAGTTAGGTTCAAATTTCTCACAAGTGACAACAACACGACCTGCTTCAATTGCAAATATTGTGCCATTTTTGCCCCAACCAACCTAGAACATCAAAAATAAATAATTTTACACATACTCTGTCTATGTTAAATTTTTATTAAATGGTTAATGTAGAGAGTTGATTGAATGCAAGGAATGCTTTTAAATTTAAGACTAGCTAGTAAGTACTATAGTGTAGGCAAGACTTCTGTGTGACCAATTGTACTCAATTGATCACAAAAATAAAGGTTTGTTTAAAAGTTTATAATTCTAGTATGACAAGCTAGTCAGGTCAACTCTTAAGAATTAAAAAATGTTTTTATTTCACGAATAAAGCATGATTATGACGTATAAAAAAGATACATACATTTAAGCCAGGGTGGAATCTTGGTGTCCTTTGTGTAGCAAGTATGTGTCCAGCTTGAACAAAATGACCATCTTGCACTTTCCATCCTCTGTGTTTTGGCTTTACTTTGCAATTGGTATTCTTTGTACTACCTCCAGATTTCTTGCTGGCATTACGGACGAACTCTGTAGGAAAATAAGAAACAGTTATATTTGCAAGTGTTTATTTGTATAACCTCAAACGAATGGATATAATTAGATATTTGCAAATAACGAATGGTAACCTTTTAAAACGAATGAAGGCTTATTCACGTTCAATAAAAAATTTAACGACATTTTAATTTTAATTTCGTAATTCAAGTCACAAAATATCTCACTTTTCCGCACTTTTCATTTCACTTCACATCAATATTTGTCAATTTTCCACTCAAATGTCAATGTCAACTTCATGTATTAATATCAATGTCAGAACCATGGATTTACTTCGTAAGGACCTACTAATTCCATTCCATGGATAGAACATGGCCAAAGTTTTGGATAATATCCACATTGAGATAATATCCATAATCTTTGGTCAGAAGAAATATCACTTGCTGCTTGACAGCTTGACATTTTTTATTTTTTCCCTGCACTGCACCCTAATAGGTTTGAACACTGATACTGTGCAGACTAATCTTAGCTTTCTTACACATTTCTCTTTGTGCCAGTAAATAAGGATTTTCTTTTTTTTTGCACATAATGTAAAAAAAAATTATCTGTCACTGTCAATCGACTCGAGATGACTTTTTGGGAAACGTCAGTAAACAACACAGACAGACCAACCAAACAAACCACAATACGTAGGTTGTTATTTCTCTGAAATTTAATTTCCTTTTGCATTAAAAAACTACACTAATACAAGTATTTATTTTTATAAGCACAATAATTACGCTCCTTGTCCTTGTCTAAATTAGGGACCTGGTGGCTCAGGTTGTATCTTAGTAAGATGTCCTCGGATACACTTAACATAGCCCGAAGAAAACTGAACGATGCTTTGGGGGAGAAATCGCTTAGATATTTTAACCACATGAAGCAGTGGTTTCGAATGAAACTAACAAAGGAAGAATTTGACGCTGAAGCACGGAATATGCTGACTGTAGACCAAGTTCATTACCACAATGAGTTCTTACTGGCGTTGTTAAATAAAGTTGAAGGGCTGGCTGAAACGTCTATATCCATAGCTCAAGAGAAAGCAGTTTCACACAACAGAAAGAAACCTAAAAAGAGCCATAGACAATCTGAAAAATCCACTTTTGAACCAGCAGACCTTCTTGAGTACTTGCCACCTAATTCACCACCTGGAGCTGGCAGTGATGGAGTTAAATATGCAGCACAGGTAAAATTAATTATGATTTTAATTGTTATGATCATATCAGTGTGTGAAAGGTCATTTTATTATTTCTTTCGACTTATTCATCATCTGTGATTTTACAACAGTCTGCCTGCCTGACGCCAATTCCCATTGGGAAGGCTATTGATGACTATCAGATGCCAAGGCTATGGATGATATGTTTAAATCTTTATTTTATAGGAGGTGTTTCTACCAGATCATGCACTGGTAGTTGGTAGATTCATGTTAGCAGCCTGGGAACTTGGCCTAGAAGGAGCTGATGATGAAGCCGCAGACATCATAGTGGTAGCTGTCCAGAATTTCCTGAAGAATGTTATAAGCACCGTAATATCCCAACGCAAAGGTTACAAGATGCGTGGCAATCACTTCATGTATGATGTTGGAGGTGACGTCCCTAATATGTGGCTAAGGAATACTTCAAAGTTGTATGACCCGCAATTAGAAGGGAGGGTTAATTTGGATGATAGTTTTGATGCCCTCGGCCCTAGATGTCCACCAACTATAGATGAGGTCGAGCATTCTGCTGCGTTTGAAATTGCTTGCAGGTAAATGTTTTTAATATGATTCATATAACATTCCTCCTTTCTACTTTTGAGATGAAATTTATTAATATAATTACAATATCATTGTTTAATTATTTGGAATTAATGTTATTTATGTTTTGTTTAGTTAGTTATAGTTTTCAGTAGTTTGTGGCTTTTCAAGGAATTACTATATAATATAAAATTTTATGTCAAAAATTGCCTTTGCTGGACAAAGGTCTCTCATAAATTAATCAATTATCAATAATTTAAGTTTGTCAGTAAATACATTTTTAAAAATAAATAACCACTACAACATGCTTACAAAGTGGATATAGAGCAACCCACAAAACAATATTTTTTCTATTTTTAAAAGTGAACATTTATATTTCAGTGTACCAAACCCAGAGCCTAATGATGATAAATTGACCATAGACGAGTTCTACACCACATTGCTGACACATAAGAATGCTATAGCTTGTCACTCCGTGTATGCTGTTAATATGGAAAGACTTGCTCTGATGTTGAACCATCCCAGTTATTAGAAAGAATATTTATCATTTGAAATGTAAAATATTTAAATATCTGTTTTAAGAGTTACTGGCAAGCTGTGTTGTTTGACACATAAACTGTATTATTAAGAATATTAATTATAAATAGGTGCTTGTTTAAATAAAAATAAATCTCTAAAAAAAACAATAAGTACTGCAAAATATTTTATTTTTACCTTATAATAAACTATTATAAACTTAACAAATATAGTCATTTTTCTGACATATCTAAATATTTAATCATAATTAATTTGGCTGACTATGGACTTTTTCTATTTGGGTTCATGTTTTCATAATTTACGGTGACTAGATCTAAGGCCGGCTCTACACTATCGTCGAACAATTTGCCAAACTTTGGCGAATTAGATATACATTGCAGGTTTTTCATTGCGGTAAATAAAAGCACTCATACTAACTACGCAATCTTCACGCGTTCGCGGCGCCACGTGTCGCCATGTTCGGCGACAGTGTGGAGCTGGCATAATAGCGGACTTATCAGAGCTTCAGAGTTATGACCCCACGAAACGCGAGTGTGGTTGATATCGCGCCCTTTGCGCTATCTATTTTTCTTGTCACCCATTCACTGATAATATTTTTTGTGATTCACGCAATAAATCTGGCTCAAAACGGGAAAGTTCAAACCCATAACAGGGCTTTGCAATAAAAATTAATAAATACCTATTAAATATTTTTTTAATTTTTATTGTCGTGTGGCTTTGCTGGCGTTGTTGTACCTATTCAGAAATTTATTAGTGATATAAAATCTGACACCAGTGTTAGCAATAATTCACTCGAAAAGTAGAATGCGATTTTAGAAGTGTATGTGTTATAGATAAATATTTTTGAATAAGAGAGAGAGGAGACTACCATAGAAAGACTAGATATGGTAGATATTTATCAATAAGGAAAGATAATAATACGAGGGCTGCTATTTATGTATCCGGAACTGGCCAATAATTCTAGAATATTTAAAAAGTAATTACAACATTTGAAAATAGAACTCTTCGGCTAGAGAATAAATATTTTTCATGTCCCTGTCATTTGTTTTTTTCAATTGGCGCCAATTTTGAAAATAGCTTGTCTTCATTGCCATGGATTTAACTCGTGAACATTTTCGCGCGATGATTTATTATGATTTTCGGCGTGGATTAACTCAAAAACAGTGCATCGAACAACTGATTTTAACTTTTGGAGATGAAGCACCATCGAAAACCACTGTGTATTATTGGTTTAAGGAATTTCAACGTGGACGGTCTATGCTCACGGATGACATTAAGGAGGGTCGTCCTAAATCGGTAGTGGTACAACAAAATATTGATGCTGTGCGACAATTAGTAATGCAAGATCGTCATGTTACATACCGCGAGATAGAGGCGTCTCTGGGCATTAGTATGACGAGTATACACGCGATATTACACGAACATTTAATTGTTAAAAAAATTTGTTCGCGTTGGATTCCGCACAACTTGAGCGTAGATCAAAAACAGGCTCGTGTCGACTGGTGTAAGAAAATGATAAAAAAATACAACCGTAGCACGTCAAAAGCTGTTTATAATATCTACACAGGTGACGAAACCTGGATCTATGCTTATGACCCTGAAACTAAACAGCAGTCAACGGTGTGGGTCTTTCAAGATGAACCGAATCCAACAAAAGTTGTTCGTGCGAGAAGCACTTTAAAGCAAATGGTCGCTTGTTTTTTGGTATCAACGGACATGTAGCTACAGTGCCACTAGAGAATAGTAGGACGGTTAATTCTGAATGGTACACCACCATTTGTTTGCCAGAAGTCTTTGAAAAAATACGAAAGAACAACCCACAACGCAGAATCATACTTCATCACGACAATGCTAGCTGCCACAAGTCGGCTGAAACAAATAATTTTTTGGAGGGTCAAAAGATTGAATTGACGGGTCATCCGCCGTACAGCCCCGACCTGGCACCCAATGATTTTTATTTATTTCCAAACATTAAAAATAAATTACGTGGTCAACGTTTTTCGAGCCGCGAAGAGGCCGTTGATGCGTTCAAAACACACGTTTTGGACATACCTCAATCAGAATGGAAAAAGTGCTTTGAAAATTGGTTTCATCGTATGCAGAAGTGCATAGATCATCGCGGAGAATACTTCGAGAAACAATAAAACCATATGTAATAATATATGTTTGTTTAATTTTGTTATTCCGGATACATAAATAGCAGCCCTCGTATTATAATGTATATGTAGTGTCAGAGTTAGAATTAGTTGTGTGGACTGTTTTCTATATATAACGAAGGTATTGATGAATAAGAAAATATTGCATAAATAGTCTAGTGTTTGTGTTGCGTATAAGCATAATGATGCTTTTACGCCTATTTTTCTAATAAAAACATACTATTTAATAGACTTTGAATTTATTCCCGTATTTTAACAGGAACTCAATACAACACGCTAGTAACGTTGAGATCTTAAAAATTTAAACAAAAACTCAGTTAAATTCATATTCAATACTAGCTGTTGCCCACAGCTCGGCCCGCGATAGCTTTTTATTAACTATATTTATCAAAATCCGCCCAGCGGCTAGCCAGCGCGAAAGATTTAATTCTATTTCGGCATCAGCGGTGACGACCCTGGCTCTGATGGTTCAGACGGTGACTGAACCACTACGCTAGGGATGTGCCTAGACGACTGTGGTGTTACTTGTGGCGACCTCTGTGGCGTCCTCTGTCTCTCCAGTTCCCTCACTTCAATCTCTTCGGCCGGCAGTGGAGGACTGCCTAATACGCTTCGCTTCTTCCACGCGACCATGCCTAAGAAGCACAGAAGGCCGAAAATGCCGATGGCTCCAAAAGTGATGCCCGTAACGGACGCTGTCGACAGCGTGTAAAATCCTGGAAAGGAAAGAAATAAAAATGTCGTAAGAGTTTCATAAAATCATTTGGGATTGGAGAGGCTTCAGTGAGATTTTTGGCTAGTGCTATGGGTGGGAAACAACACCACCTGGTGGAAATATGTGGAGTTGCTTCGCTATTATCTAACCATGAATTTGAAAAAAAAATATGTCGATGAGTCTAGCTCGAAAAAAAGGACTCCTTTATATTTATAATTATAACACACCAAATTTTGCTATTTCGGCATACAATGCTGGTTTTTCATTGCGGTAAATAATAACATTCATACAAACTACGCAATGTTCATGCATACGCGTCCGAATCTGTCTGAGTTCGGCGACAATGCCCTATAAATACGTAACAGTTGATATGGTTAATTATTTGTTTGCTTCCTCTCACTCCCGTAGCGATAACAATACGTGAAATATGATATCAGAAAGCTAATTACCTTCTACTTCTATTTTGATGACGTCAGTATACTCCTTATCATCGTCGAGGCCAGCCCCGCACGTCCACGTCCCGATGTCCTCATACTTCACCTTCTTTATGGTCACCGCGCAATCCCCCCGGTCAACGCTCTTGTTTCTCGGATAGTAGTATTTTCCCAGTATTGCACTGGAATTATTACAATATACTTCTGATACGGTGAAGACAGGAGTTGGGAATTGGCAAACGTTTGGCCTATTAGTTGGAATTGAGAATGAATCGAGATAGATTGCTAGGCTACTTAGTTATTTAAAGTTTGTTATAATAACAATCATCTCCGGTTTATAGCCCTTTCCCTTGATCGACTTTTACAATCTTTACTAGAGAAGCAGACAGCTTGACTTCTATTGGCGAGCTCTATACATATAGATAAATGTGAAAGTCTGTCACGCTTTCACTGCTAAACAGCTGGGCCGATTTTGATAACATTTGGAATAGATAGGTATAACGAATGACCCGGTGTCAAACATAAGCCATAGCAGGTGGAGATAGGAGCTAGTAATTTTATAAATGTTAGGCCACATCAACAGCGGATCCCGAAAATATAAACATTTTAATTCGATTAACATAAGTACAACATGATTTATCGAAAGTAAGATCTTACGTGGAAACGTTCACAGCCGCGTTGATGCTAAAAGGGCTGCCTTTAGGCGGTTCAAACCGGCAATATCTCAGCGGCTTTAATCCTCTAGTTGTAGTACACTCGAGGGTCACTTCCTTGCCGTGGGTCACGGTGATGTTGGACCGAATCGCAGCGATCTGATTGGCTAATCTCACGAATATCCTATTCATGGTCTCGACGCCTATGGCTGACGTCCCCATGTGACATTTCCAAATGCCAGTGTCGTTTTTGTACGCTTTGATTCGGATCCCGCATTTCCCGAGGTTTAGGTCAGGACCCGTTACTCTGAAATTTTTTTAGACATCTAAACTTTGGCTTGGAGATTTTGTATTGTCTGTAAACCTAGGCATAAGATGCTTCTGGTATGTAAAATAAATATCACAATTTGCTCATTCTGCATCAAACACTCATTTTGAGAAATACACATTTTGCGTCTAGTTTTCACCATACAATTTCTCATATAGTTAAGACTATGGACAGGCTACTTTTCATTTCGGAAAAACAACAACTCCTGTGGAAACAGTAAGTACTTAAGAACTAAACCAAGTTTGGAAAAAACGCACACAAGGCATAATTTATTGTAAAGAAAATTTGTGACAAAAACGAGTATGTAACTTACGAATATCTCTTTCCGCTGGGATGGACAAACCCACAATATGCTACCGCCACATCTGATGTACATTCTATGTTTACCGTCTCTTTTTCTAACGCCAGAATCGTAGTAATTCCATCCACATCTATCACTCGATAGCCTTTAATTAAATATTAAATTCACACCATTATATACAATACAATAACTTAGAAGTTCTACGTTATTATATTAAAAAATCCTATTGTAAACCTACCATTGATATTCCAAATTCTATCAACAATAAATAAAACGAGAAAAAACAATTTGTCGCCGGTCATTTTAAACGGAATAGACTGCCGACACTTGACTGATCTCGGTCGAACTACCCTCTTTAGAACTGATAAGGTGGGTCACGACAGGTCTGTACTTCACGAGACCTATGATAATTATTAGGGATGTTACATAAACAGCTTTCAACACAAGCTTCAAACAACTTTCTATTATTTACTAACAATTTCAGATTTATATAAGACATTGACAAAAATTTGCCACGTTTATTATTTAGCCTGGCGATAGGCTTACTTGAGATAATGCTGACAATGGATCTATTCTAATCTTGACGCGGTAAATCGCAGACTGTATTTTCAGAAAGCTTTACAGTAACAAACCATTATTTTGCTGGTCGTAAATGCTGGTTTCCTATTGACCTAATTTGAATATAGTGAGATGAAAAAGTGAAAAAAATACATCCTTCTATTCTTAAAGTTCCGTGGACAGATGCTCTGGAGAAATATTTTGGCATTGGTATTTTATAATACGTAATATTTCTCCAAGATGCCAGGTATCACACCCACCACAGAATAATAAAAATACAGGTCAATTGCGTGGTGGACTCGCGCACCGAGGATTCCGTAAAGTTACCTACGTACTTAGTTTTTTAGGGTTCCACCACAGTAGGTAAAAACGTAGGACTCATATAACGGAGATATAATAGTATCTACGGCATATTAGCTGTGAAAAAAAGCTTGTATTTCACGATGTAAATATATGACAATTTCTGTCGCATATTACGCAATTACATAAAGCAATCAAAATCTTCCAATTGGCAAGATGTGATGTTTGTTTTTTTATAGAAACATGTCTGTCATAATTTATTTATACAAATATACATATACAAATAGATAAATATCTACTTAACATTTCTTTTAGCCTTACGATAACCTTTTTCCACGCCCAATTAGCGATATACTTAGATAAACAACAAATATAGTATTTAGTTATAAAGTGACAATGATAAGGCCATCGTATCAAAATTTTCATTCTAGCATAATGGTCCTATGATTATTCTCATTTCCATGTAACTAATGATGCTGTTATCAAACTTTTACACTGTAGCATAAAACAGTTAAACATTTTTTATCCTAAAGTATGTTTTGTCACTAACGCATGTTACAAAATTTGCCATTGACAGAACAAGAAAAAACATCTAATATTATTAATGCAAAAGTTTGTTTGTCACGCTTTCACAGCTGACGAAACAATTTTGATGAAAATTGGAATAGATATATATAGATTGAAAAATATGGTACTGAGGGCAACAGCTAGTAAATAATAAAAACAAAAATACTAAGTCACGTAACTTTTATTTTACTTTCTTACAACAGGGTTCTTACACGTTACAGGTACTTAATCTACGGTAATCTACGAAACTGCACTATTTCCTCCTATTCCTATTGATTTTCTTTTTACTTCTGTCCACTTTCTTCTCAGATGTCAGTTCTTGTTGGAGCTTCTTCAACATCTGTGGCGTTATTAGACCCTGTAACAAATAATAACACATTTTACAAATTATGGATGAATTTGTGTTACGTTTGTAATTTTGACGACCTCGGTGGCGCAGTGGTAAAGCGCTTGCCACTGAACCGAGAGGTCCCGGGTTCGATCCCCGGTCGGGTCATGATGGAAAATGATCTTTTTCTGATTGGCCCGGGTCTTGGATGTTTATCTATATATGTATTTGTTATAAAATATAGTATCGTTGAGTTAGTATCCCATAACACAAGTCTCGAACTTACTTTGGGGCTAGCTCAATCTGTGTAATTTGTTCTAATATATTTATTTATTTATTTATTTTATTATTTATTTTTAGATCAAAATAACCGTTCGTTAGACACATGTAGATACACACCAATGATCACGTCAATCTAATGCACCATATTGATGTGAAAGCACACACTTTCAGATTTATTAGTGTACGGGTGTTTTGTGCTCGTTTCTGTGTTTATGTCCATCGCAACCGCGATATCAGCTCCGTACTTAGTCTGGGCTGTTGAGTGTTGTCCGTTCATTTATTAATTTGTAATTTTAGATACCTACCCTAGAAACAAGCATATCGGAGAGTTTCCCCTTGGAGTCATCCTTAGGTTGGCCATACATGATCCTTGCAGAATTCTTCCCGCTCATTTCCAAGGACGCAGGGTCCTCCTTGATACCCTGTTCGGAGTTTCGAAGCAATCTGTCAACAAGTTAAAAAACAAGATTTTGTAGCCAACCAAATGTAGGAGCGAATACATAATAGTACATGAAGGCGATATACACGAAGACAACATATGCGCTGTTTTGATAATATTGAGAAAACATCAGGTGTGAAGTGGATTAAGATTGCCCAATTACGAAGTGTGGTAGTAAAAGGCTGAGAAAAGATCGAAAACATTATGATACAAGCGTGTAAATGTGAGACATAGAGGGGGAGAGACGGGAAGATTTTATCGCGGGACGCGTAGCGAAGTGCCATGAGAAAGCCGAGTATGTAATTATCAATACACGCGTGTGTCACATTGTTGAACACAGTTGAAGTCGACAGGTGTATATAGTAATACTAACTGCGCCCCGGGGCTTCCGTCCCTTGGGAATTTTGGGAAATTTTCTGAAAAAATAGTGATGTTTATATCCGTGCGTTTAATCCTCCTAATCTAAAATTTCGTCCCTGAAACCCTATCAGATTATCATACTTAGATAATACAGTCCACAGCACGTCAGTTACCATGCATGATACTCTATGGCGCGGTAATAGCGGCGAGTTTGCAATGAATTTGGGTAGGTGGATGTGCTAAAAAGTATATAATCCTGAAACATGTTTATTGAGTAAATTGTTCAATATTGTAAACTTGCCTTTAACATACCTAATAAGTCAACTTGCAGCATAAAAGTGATAAATGCAATAAAATTTATCACAATAAACATTCCTCGCTTGCACATTTTGTGAAGTTATTTTTCTCCAACACCTTCGATAATGTTGATAAACTTTGATATTTACTTATAACGTTTAACGAGAAAAGGTACATTAATGGAGGGCAGTCGCTTATAAAGTTGCCGCACAATAATCAACTAGCGACAGCATTTCAATATCAATACACAGTTTAAGAAAAAGCAATGGTATCGATAGTTACTGTCGATAGTATAGATACTATTGACAGTATCGATAGCCGGTTTTGGTGCAAACTATTGATAAACAGCAATACCGTTGGGAAGAATGGAACGCAACCCTAATAGTTCTTTTTCTGTGTGTAGTGGCGCTGTGTATGTGTCCACTATCCTCCATTTTGTTCCCTAGAAAAATACCTTCTTGTACCGCGTGTTTACAACCGCAATAAAACTAAATATACTCAATAATATGCTTATTTATTGACTACATTCCTACAAATAATATCGATAGCCTACTCGTCATCACGGTTCAATACTATCGATTTCTTTATCAATTGTATTGCTCAAAAATAGCTATCGATAGTTCGGAAGCTAAAGTACGTTGGCATCTGTAATAAAATTGAGCAAGTGAAACGTTTTAAGCGACTTCCCTCCATAACATACCTTTTCACGTGGAACGTCACATTTATCGAAATCACCGAGTCATAAGAAGGCCTGTAGGTGCGGCGCTACAGTCGCTGTCAACAACAACGTAACCTAACTGTTATTGATAGTTCCACATGTTACCGCGATATTATTTCGTGGGGCGGTTTCAAGTAACGACTTAATCGTATACGAATGTTAAACTACACACGTATTAATTCCATATTCACACGTCATTTATAAAGCTATCCCACTCACTTTGATTGATTTAAATGAAATAGCACAGCGTGGTTCTCACTCTTACAAACCGTACAAGGAAAAGCGATTGTGCTGCCTAGTATATACACGCAAAGCTTCAATAAATGTAGTAGTCGTATCGTTTCTTGTAATTTTGTGACGCTTGGTCCCGCCCTAGAATAGGACCACTCCATATATAGGAGACCAATAACCTCGGTGACTGATAGCAACAATAACATTCCCAGAGAGTCCGGCCGGTCGTAGAATCACAGCGGATTCTTCAAATTGTAAGGTTATGTTTTACGCAGTTTGGCGGCCTCACATAAACTCGTATATTACTTTGTGATAAAATTTAAATTCTTTATCTAGTGTGGGATAATTTGCCCATGTATTTTTTTATCTTTCGCTAAGAAATAAAAGAAATTGATAAAAATACTATGGTAGTTACTATGGTATGGTGGCTAGTGTACGGCTAGATAGGACCTTACCACATCTAATATGTACGTGTAATGTAGGCATTGGCGGTCATATAAATCGGACTAACTTGGGACTTCTGTTCCTCTTATCTCCGTGATCTTTTGAGATTTTCTTTTTGCTGTCAAACTTGGATCGTGAATATTTGGCCTGACGTGGCAACAACCTTGAAACACGCACACGTTACCAAAAGAAATCCCCTAAGACCTAAAACATCTTAAAAAATTCTAAACTGTTTAGGCCATATCAATAATGATTATATTCACTATTCACAATTCCGTAATTTTTTGCCAATTAAAAACGAGATTGTTATAGGGGAGAGGATAATGAACCTATGTTTTGTGTGCGAGGGAGACGTTTTTTAAGTAGGTAGGATTTCTACTGGTGCGTCAGTTCAATTTCGGGCAATTTCGGGATAACTGTGTTATACTAGGTTATATTCTACCCGTGTATTAAATTTCATATCAATCCGGTAAGTAGATTTCGAGTGAAAGAGTAACCAACAACACACACATCCTCACAAATTTATAAACTCTAAAAGAAATAGATGTATTGCAAGTATTAAAAGGTAATAAAAAAGCTGTATTTACCTCGTAATCTGGAATATTCCTTGCTGTATAATGGCGTCCAGTTCCGTTTCCATGTCCCTCACGAGTCGCACATCGGGAAACATGTCTGGAAACCGGTAGCTGGAAAAGACGTAATATAAAATATAATTTATTATCCATTTTTAATTGGTTAGTAGACGGTATAAAATACGATATTCTATAACACTCCATCATTAAAATTTGTCTTTTATAGGTATAGTAAATCATATAATAATATTAATTAACTACAATGTTAATCAAAATTTTATATTTGGTTAAGCACAGTAGTTTTGCTGTGTGAAACACAAAATCCCAACGAAACATTTTATTTTCACAATCAGAGGAATTTTTTTATAAATGTAGCTGCCCATCCCGGCTTCACTCAGGTAAAAACATAATAAATGTTCCACCTAAATCTTCCTCATGAATCACTATCTATTGGTGAAAACCGCATGAAAATCCTGGCAGTAGTTTTAGAGTTTATCGTGAACAGACAGACAGACGCAGCAAAGGACTTTGTTTTATATGTAAGGTTTCTTTCTCAAAATCGAATCAAAACTGTTTAGAGCAGGCACTCACCTCAGCCACAAGTATAACTCAAGAACATCGAACACGGACTCCAAATGGACCAGGTCCATGATGGTCTTGGGGGCGGGGAGTGGCCAGTCCACGCTGTTACACATCCAGTTACGTGTGATCGGCTCGTTGCGACTGTATTGGCGGACCATCTGCACATTGATCGTAAATTATGATGAAAAGCTCACCTAAATCTCACTTTCAGTATTTATATACTAGTTATGTACATTCATTTTCGTGATAACTTAATAAAAAATAATTACCCTCCGGCTACATTGACAACTGACATCCACAACCAGTTGCCAAAGAAGAAATAACGTAATATATTTTTGCTATAATTGTACTATATGTATATAGCACACAAAAAAAAGTTTCAGAAACAAAACTGTCATATTTGTATCGCAATGGTTTTTCAGAACACTTCTTCTGGTAATTCACTTGATCTTTTGCCTTTTGAAAAAATAATGGATATTAGCTAGAAACTTAAACCGAGTATGAGCTACACGAACAAGTATAGAGCTACACGAACCTTCAAGAAAGTGGCGCAGACGAACGGCAGTTTGTTGTTAATGGGCGCGCAACAGAAAACGTAGCGCGCGCGCAGCGGTAATGGTACATGTTGTATCATCTCCGCTAGGAACTTGAACGCTTCGGTGTTGCACATGAAGTATAGGGAGTCGTCCACTGTGCATAGGTGGACGAATATGTCCTGGGAATAATTGTAACACTGTCAAATTGTCTTGAATGATTATTTAATTACCAAATTCACAAAATTACGGCCTTTTTTGCACACACACATAATGCAGCGACCAATTTCGATAGATCCGACATCAAGTGAAAAATTACGCGATTATTTTTTTTATATAGAAAGTTGGGTACCAGCGTTAGATGCTGCGAGAAAAATATCTCTCGCAGGCAATAGTCACATCTGAGCGTTGTTGAAGCAAAGCTTCAGGTTTTCAACTTTTTCATTTCTACTGCACACGGTCTTCGGTATTCTTAATTGTCAGCCCATTGGCAGGTAACCATATTCTCTTTGACAATATCGAGCCTACATACATAACTACTTATTAATATTATAAATGCGAAAATCTGTCTGTCACGCATAACGGCTAAACCGCTGAGCTGATTTTGATGAAATTTGGAATAGACAAAAGTAGTTAATGTATCGAAGTTAAATATAGACCGCAAACGGAAGAGCGTGCAACAAAAATCTCACCATGAGACTGCTAAGGCTGGCGTGGGGTAGATGGTACGCGTACAGCTCCATCTGCTCCGCGGTGGGGTGCAGCCCAGCCTGGGTCACCGGGTCCGGAGGCCGGGACAGCAGCGTCTTCAGCGTGGCCAGGTCCTCGGACTTGAAGGTGGTCACGTACCCAGTCTCCCACGCGCTGCCGTAACGACCGGCGCGACCTGACATCGAAAGAAATATTATATTCTTTCTTAAAACGCTTAGATGAGAGAGAAAGAGACATATACATATATTTCTTTCTCATCTGAACGTTATCCCGGTTACCTCCGCAAACATTGAGCGTCGGAACCAAGAGTCCACTTATTTACTTTTTCGTCTCTACGCACGGTGATCGAGGAATTATTTGCATTAATTTGGTACAAATATGTACGTTCCTGCGTTCAGCGTAATACTGACTGATACGTCACCTATTTCTAATTTTTTAACTATTTCACTGATGTTTATTTTAACAAATAATTTATTACAATAATTTACCTTATATATACTTCTAATTGTTTTAAATGTGAATTTACCAGCAATTTGTAAGGCTTGCGATATACTGATGACGTCCATTTCCTTGTCTCCATCTTCATTCACAACAGGTTTTATTAATGAATAAAATATCACACGTCGTATACTCCTGAAAGATTTACAGTATTTTTTTAAATAATTATTCAAATTGTCAAAACGAAACTTATTTTGTATAAAGAAAATATAATTATAATACCTATTCTGAAACACAATATTTTTTATATCTAAAACCACTATACACAATATATAAAACTAACTTTTGAAATATTATTTTTGTTGATTTTCAATAACAATCAAAAACCTATCACAGCGACGAATGAGGTTTTTCTAATAAGAAATGATTAAAAAATTATTTAACTCCTCTTATTATTACCACCAGAACTTACAAATTGATACCAAGTCCTATAGCATCTGTGGCAACCATAACTTTACACGCGCTATCGGGGTCATTGAACTTATTGGCCTGAGCCAGTTTAGTGCCAGGCGGAAGACTTCCATATATTACAGCTACTTCATGGCCCCTAAAAAGGACATTTACATCAATACAATAACAAAACTTACATAAGTTATAAATGGTCAATAGGTACATTAACTGAGATGTCACTGGCAGTTTCAATTTTATTTAAGGTTAAAAAAAAACAAATGAAAAAGGTCGTCGGTAAGGAATCTTACAATCCAGGACTGACAAATAAAATCTGACAATTTCACATAATATCTAAAGTTCATTTAAAAATAACCGGCTATAACAAGCCAGTACAGGCAAATAAATATCACGAGCAGAAAGAACTGATCGCAATAATGAGAGATTTCTGGACAATCTTCTAGTAACAAAATAATGTATATTAATTTAATTTTATAGCTTATCTTTGCTTAAAATTGACATCGAAAAAGTGTCTAAAGGACATTTTAAATACACTATTCTTTACTTCTATGTTTTTAAAACGTTTTAAAAAGGCCTCATCACCTTACAAGCCAGTTATACACTAGGGACGTTTTACGCGCAACATATCGCTCTTCTCATTTCAGTTGACTCGAGTGAAATAGCACATTATCTTATAAATTGTACCTACTGAAAAGGAAAGAACGTACAACATGCACGATAAATTTCCCCTAGTGTATTTGTGGCTTAAGGTTTAATTTCCTATGGCCTGACTAGAGTATTTAAAAACTGCCAGCTAACGATACATTCTATTGGATACCTGCCTCGACATAGACTGACCTCTGTTCTATGGCTCGACTTACACTATAAATGTCGTTCTTATTGAAACACACTATACAATCGCCTGGCTTTACGTTGTCTAGCGATCCTAACGCCGTATCCTCAACTTTCAATTCTGTTAGTCTTTTGTATGTTCTCACCTGAAATGAAAGGACTTTGTTAAAATCTGTAAACATAAAGTCTAAAATCCTTCAAGTTAATATAAGTAGAAAAATGAATGCACCAAATAGTTGTTGCCCGTAGCAAAAATCACCTTAATCCAATAAGATCTCTTTTAACGTGAAAGGACAAACAAAACAACACACTTTCAATTTTTTTATATTACTATGAACTTCATATAAGATTTGTATATTAGTATGTTCCTCTCTCAGTTATATTTCAACAAGTTTAGCTTGCTTTATAGTCTGTTTATTAACAGCTTTCAGCAAACTAAACCTGATTTTCTGATGAAAATTAACATACCTCCATTTCTTCGCCAGTGGTATTACATATCTCTTCTATTAAATGGATAGCTCCAGCTTCTCCACATAAATGAATTTCATTAGCTTGAAGACCTGTAAAAAAGAATTGTACAGGTCTAGTGCAAGTAACATGTACCCGGTTTTGTTCAATACGAAATTGCAAAATTTACTTGAGTACTATTTTTTCATTTATTCAAAAACCATCTACAAAACCATTGCAAGATTCTGTGAACTGTGAAGCCAAAAATAAAAACTAAGGACTCGCACCAATCAGTCCAGATTGTGTATATTAAAAATAACAAATTAACACTCATACTTGACAATAATCAGAATGCGAACCGGAAAGGGTTATGAAAAAGTATTTCCACTCACCTAATATGGCTCTTGTCCAAGCCCATCCTCTTCCTCTATCTCCTATCATTTGAATTTCATCTATGATTGCTACTTCATCTAAAATCAAAGACAACAAAACAGTGTAGGTAAATAGGTTTTCAAATATTTTTACGATATTGAACAAATCCATATTTACATGTGGATTTGCTTTTACTTAGCAATTAGGTATATTACTGTAATAAGAAAATAAAATTGTATCTTATTTTTATACCTGTCCAAATTTATTACTTACAAGAATTATTGAGCGAAGTCATCTCGACTGTACAAGCTGTATGACTAGATGGTGTAAGTTCAGACTCTTCAAGAAGAAACGGCTCTTCTGTTTTAGCTTCGTCTTCTGTACTATCTATTGTATTGTACTGGGAGGCATGCCGTCTTTCTTCACCTGTGATCAAGTCACATGCTGTACCCTGAAATCAGAAATGGGCACTTGGATTATATATTCTGGACTAGATGTGCCCCTGGGCTTTACCTCTTGAAGATATTGGGATAAAAAGAGTAATTAGTCTTACAGATGAAAGAACTTTGGAAATTGTTTGAATAGTTCTGTAGAAAGGTTGGTTAAATGCGCTTTATAATTATTTAGTGTAAAAATGTAGATTTAATATTACTCAAGAAGCAACAAATGTTTATTGTTGATGTATAATTTCCTATAATCTTAATAAATTAGATTGAAAAACCCAAAAAAAAAATTTTATCAATATTTTATGATTCAGGGACTTACTCTTTTATTTGACTTATGGTAAATTTCCGTAGCTAGGAGTTTCAAAGGTCCACAGTATACTCCCGATTTTGCTGCAAGGAATCTCTCCATTGCATGGTAAGTCTTTCCAGAATTAGTGGGTCCCGCATGGAATACAATTTTTCTATTGATACTACGAGCTTCGGGATACCTTAAAATTAAATACATATTCAGTTTATCAATTCATCATTAAGTGTGGACTTCAAATTTTGAAGATTTGTGATTTCATATAAACTTACATAAGTTTATATTTGTGAATAATATAAATTCCATTTGTATACCAGTGGAAACCACATTTTTTATTATTAGATAATGCAAACTTACCAATTTGCAGGGGTTCTTAGGTCAGATATTTTTTTCAAGTCATCTAGACAATCTAAATGTGGAAAAGCTAATCGAGCATGTCTGAGAAAATATGGAAATAGATCATCTACATGTCCAGCACCTATAACAGATATAAACAATATATATGCAAAAATAAAAAATTACAATATATTATGTCTAGCACAACTTTAAACGCTAATAAAAAATTGTATTTGAAAAAACAACATGGGCCTTATATTTTAGGTGAAGATTTCCCAGCTACTTCTCTTTTTCGTCCAACTATGTACCTACTAGCTGCGCCCCGTAGCTTTGCTCCACTACCCTATGTGTTATTCCAGGTAATATTCGACCTGTGTACCAAATTTCATAACAATCGGTCCAGTATATCTTGGGTGAAAGTGTAACAAACATACACACACACACATACATCCTCACAAACTTTCAAATTTATAATATTAGTAGGATAGGATAGGATTTACATTCCGGCACTTCAAGATACAAGTCCAATATTACTACTGCACTCACTTGCTTGACATCAACCCTCTATATGGTAATTTTTCCCAACTTTACCTAATTATAAGTTAAATTTTTAATTGGTAAAAATTTCAACTGAATTGGACATCGGGAATTTGGTAAATTTAACACAGTTAATTGAAAATCTTCTAGCAAATTAGGCTACACTCCGTCTTTTATATAGTTTTCTTGGTCTGGTGTCAAGTCATTCACAACAATAATGCTGTAAGCTAGATGTGTCAATTATAATTAACCTTCACTTACCCTGAAGTATGTCACTAATAGTTATATGTAAATCAGGAGGTAGGTCGTGTTCTAAACAGTGTCGTCTGAACGACAGAAATGCCTGATGTAATAATTGATCGTCCAAACCATTTTCTGAGGACAAAACTCGAACTTCTGGCTTTTGATAGAACTTATTCAATATTTTTAACAAATCTTGCTTCTTCAGGCGACCAGTAAATTCTTCGCCGATGTTAATATCATCAGGGTTGGGTTTAACAGGAATAGGAACGAACAATGCAGAAGGATTTCCACGATCATGTTTTTTAGTTCTCATGAAAATATAACCTATACTCGCAATTTTGTCTTTACGAGCACAGAGAACATTAGACCTAAGTAATGGAGAAATACACGTTTGAATTCTATCGGAATGAGTTAATATACGTGTAAATCCCTTATACATTTTGAAAAAAAATATGAATTATTCCTAAACTAAGAATTTCCATGGAATTTTCACATTGCGTTTTTGAAATGATAATGAAAATGACAGCTCATATGTATGTCAAATTGTATTAACATTCATTGATTTTCTGACAGTGACAGCCAGCCCAGAATTTTGTTCACAGGATAATTTATATTTTACGCGTTAATGTCCTATTTACACCATCCTTTGTATTCACCTCTCGATGCAATGTAACTTAGAAAGGGATGCAGGTAACTGTACAAAAAGAAGCAAAAATAATAATAATAGTACCTTTGTATCTTTTTCTGTGGTATTTATTTTCTCTCTGTTTCGGGCAGCATTCCCGCGCTGAATTGCGATGGCAATAGGGAGTATTACTGCACATATATCTCACCAGAGTACAGCACAGTATGTTAGGTACACAGGTTTGCCGCCTTTTGCTATGTCGATTAAAGCGTTTATTTTATTTTAGTTTATTAATCCTTTCATTATGTAAGAATTCGTTTGTGAAAATATACAACAATGTAAGTAACATATTAGGAAAAATCGTTTTCCATAAGATAAAAAAAACTTCGAAAACTATGGGATACGCCTCGCGCTGTAAAATTTTCGAGCCAGTAAACGATTGAAAAGAAGCTCGGAACACTTCACACGAGAAGACTTATTAAAATCTGGACTTATGGATGTGATCTTACCTGTATGAAACAGGTAAGAAAATCAAGTTTACATCTTCAGTAAAATCAAGTTTACATCCGTTTATGACCACAGTTGACCAAATAATGCAGAACATGACCTAAAATAGTGTTATTATTTTCAGGATACTCCACTAAATCCTTCCTTTTTCCTCTAAACTCGCACCACGATTGCGTAGAAGGTATTTTTGGTCGTAAATCTGCAACAATATTGAACATTGACGCTTTTTCCCTCAATTGGCAATGTTTATGTGAGAGCAAGACTAGAAATTTTGTGAGTTCCCGAACCTTATAGGAAAAGAAGCTTGGGTCCATGTCTTGTCGTTTAAGTGAGTAGGTAGTAATCAAAATAGTCTCAATTTGTGATTTAAGAGTCCATATGGTTCGTATAGTCAATAAATTTTGTAACTAAATTTCTCAGGAGGGAAGTAAGTATGGCATCTTCTCATGCCAGCGAACTCAACTCAGACACATGCCGAAGCGAATGCGTGAACTTGCGTAGTTCGTAAGGGTGCTTTTATTTACCGCAATAAACAACCAGCAATATATATATCGAATACGCCAAAGTTTGGCAAATTGTCGACAATTGACGACAGTGTGGACTGTAGAGCCGGCATAAAGTAAATACAAGTTGGTTTGTACAGTCTTTATTGCACGAAAAAATCACATACAGAGAAAACAGTAAAATAACAAAGGCGGACTTACCCAGAAAGGAATTTCAAGTTTTGATCGAAGTTATTCTTCATACAAAATCATGTGGCATGAGAAGTAATTCAAACCTGGGATCTTTCGGTTCACAGGCGAACGTCTTATCAATTACACTACCACCGCTTCTCGAACTTAAGTAGGTATACCTAATAACTGCGCCAAGCTATGTCATTCATCATAGCAATAGTTATTAGCATTTAATGGAAGTAGGTATATAAAGTACCTACTTCACATAATAACGAAGTATATCAATATAATTACTGTCAAGCCATGTGAAGTGCAGAGTACGTGGTAGGTAGTTATGTCTAAGTCATCGTGATTCATAGATTATTACGGATTTAATTACCAATAGGTCTGTAAGTGGTCTATTACAAATCTAGTATCTAGTTAGTGGAAGATCATTTAACGATCATTATTTTATTTACCTAGATGTATTGATATTTATTTGAAAGAAATACTTTATTCGGCAAAAAATAAAGAAAATACAGTTTTTACATTTGCTTTTGCTCACAAATGGGATCAAAATGCATATTTTTTTTTTTACAAAAGTGCCATTTTTGACACAAGCTTTTATTGTTATCAGAGAGATCTTAATTACATTTAATGAGTGTCAAAAAATCATTTCCGTGCAGTAAACCGTTGAGGAGTTTCCACGTCTGGAGCTTTTCTTGGATGCATCATTGGGTCATGCTTATCATAATAATGCATTGTCAAAACTAAACGTGTGTACAAAATTTCAACTCATTCGGTTGAACATATTTGCTTCAAACTTGAGTTGAAAGATTTCGCCCGAGACATAGGAACATGGCGAAGGTAAAATAGTCATAACTATCTGGATGCATAGGTCTACAAAGAACCAGGCGTAGGTAGGTCATTATAGCCTGAGTCTATCAGTAAAAATATTGGGAAATAAAAACTAAATTAAAATTTTAAAATACCCCCTCCGAAGTTGTTGACATCGTCTCACCCGCTAGAAAAGAGAAATTAGGCATTTAGAAATATTCAAATTTCTAAATGGCTGAACATTTTCCAAATATAGCTAAGAACTCTCTCGAATAAAACTAGATCAAAATCGATTCAGCCGTTTGGCTACTAAGTCACCTACCTACGATGCCACGGAAAGACATACAGATACACCACAGACACGTTAAACATTTAAACTTATAACTTCCCGCCTGTCGTCGGGGGTCAAAAAATACTTACCATAAACCATTAGGTACCATTCCACACCATACCTAAAATTCATAAATAAATTCTAAATAAGTATGTAGGTATACCTAAGTACTAGTATACTACCTATCCACATATTAAAAAAAAACTTCAAAAACTTTAGTGCTTATGTATACGTCCTTAGTTTTGAATATACATTTAGTAATTCGTTTATTAGTTTTTTACAGTCGGTCGTCATTCTCTCGGAAGCATTTTCACATGAACTCCATTTCGAGATCGTAGAATAAGGTCAGCGGCCAATTTCGGCTCCACACCAGCAGGCAGCAGATGGAATTGTTTTATAATTCCTGCGATGGTTATCTTCAACTCCATCATGGCAAATTTTTGCCCTGTGAAATAAAAAAATTATTACATTCGAAATTTTCTTCTCATAAAATTCACAACGAACGACTACGACCCGTTAATAAGAGTTTCCACATTGAAATTTTGATATAGACAGGTATAGTACTATATATATATAGTACTATGTACCTATATTTCTTGGAGAGTGTAGGGAATGAAAAAAATATCTAAAAGAGTATTTCCCGAAATTCCCACGGGCACGGGAAATGTAAGGAAAAATTGTTCTTTTTTACGTGAGTGAGCACGAAAAGAGCAAAATAATAATTGGTACCTACTTATGTAATATTACATTTATTTCTCCAAAACGTGGAGAGAATACAATTAATTAAAATGTTATCTTGGAGTTTACTTTCGATGATGCACCAATTTTTATTGAAGTTATTGCTTGTTACTAGGTATTATATCAGTGGTGCCTAACTCCGTACGTACCGTCCGGTGGATATTAGGTATAGACATGGGCCAACGGGTATGGGTTTACAAGGGGTGCGTGTGTAAAGCATGTTAACATATAAATGTATGTTTTATACTGATTATACAATATTTTTTGCTTAATATTACGTTATATAGTTTTTTTTATGTACCTAGTAAAACAGAAATAAGAAAATAAATAATTTAGTAGGTACGTACATATTTATCTGTAAAATATCGTTAATTTTCTACATACATAGGCACAACAAAATCAACAATTTAGTAAAAGTATTAACTACCTATACAATTTCTGGGTCCAGCGCTGAATGGTATCCAACTGAAGGCATTCCTATTAACGGAGGAATCGAAGCGCTCTGGCCTGAAGTCCATAGGATCCTTAAAGATATCAGGATTACGTTGCATTTCGAATATGTTTAACACTATCGATGTATTTGCAGGTACATAGAATCCTGCTATATCTGAAATAAATTATATTTTCATTTTCTATATCATAGTGTCAATTTTCTAGTCACTGGATGTGAATTGCACAAGCATTGCGCGTAGTGTGTAAATAAATTCCTACACAAAACTCGACCAAGGTTAATGGTTACAACATGGTTGCATATTAGTAAACTTAATCTTGGGTATGTCCTTACAATGATTTGGAATAAGAACTATAACTGTTCTAAGTAGATACTCTCTGTAACCGTTATCTATCATCTCATCACTAGGTACTAATATTTCACTACAAAAATAATGGACCGATTGATGCTGGTATGGTTATATATTGTATGTATACAATAGGTATACTTTATACAAATATGTAGATAGTTTAAAATTATACTAAATGACTTACCTGCTGCTTGAGTTATTTTGCGTTCAATGAGGGGCACTGACGGGTACAACCGAAGAGCTTCTTTGATAACCATCTCCAAGTATTTCATTTGTTGTAGTTCACTAAAAATCATATTATACGTTATATTACATGCATTACATAAATTGTTGGCGAAAAATAATATGAAATATAAATTCACACTTACGAGTAAGTGGGATCTCTCTTCATATCATCTCCAAATATACTTTTTTGTTCATTGTAAATTTTGTCTTGAATATCTTTGTGTTTCGATAAACAAAATAACGTAAATGTAATTCCAGATGCCGTTGTGTCGTGACCCTGCAATATTTTGTAAGTAAGTACATAGTATTTCAAAATAAAAAAATATCAGAATTGCACAATTTATTTATGCTGGTGATGTTGCAAATAAATTTAGCTTAGTAACCTAATTTATTTCAAATGTTATTCAAGGTTGTGCCCTTGAATTCACTGATCACACATCAAACCTAAATACTATCCAACACAATAAATTTATATAAGTAAGTAGTTAATACTGTTTCCAAGTTTTATTTTGGGACACACGCTAATAACATTTTAGTTTTTATAAATCTAAACCATGTGATTGTGTCTCAACAACTGAGAATTCCTATCAATTTGAATTCATTGATTTCCACTCACCTCAAACATAAAAGTATCGACTTCTTCACGGATATGTTCATTGTCTATTTTCTTACCATTAATTTCTGCCAATAGTAATAAATCCAAAAATGCATGCTTATTTTTGATTCCTAAAACAATAGTTTTGTGAATATTACTTAAAATTAAATTTCCCTATTCGTCCAAGTTTTTTATGCAGTAAGTAAGTAAATTTAATTATGCCCCATCCCTATTGTCATCTTGGAAGTTTAAGTCGCGACCTATTGTTGTTCGTAAATGTCACGTCACCTTAATATCATTGTTCATTAATTCATGCTCGTTAAATATTTGTAAATACTTACCTATTTCTGAAAAATCAGAAATAGTTTTAATATTTAATCTTTCTATTTCTAGTAGTCTTGCATCAATAACTTGTTTTGTTTGGCCATGTAGCACCTTCAACGCATCATCCTGCCTCTTTTTTAAAGATGTCAAATTAAATATAGCGTCTACAGCTAAGAACGAATTTCTCATTCTGCTTGCTGTAATATTTGAAATGCTAAAAATAGTCATAAAATATTATTTATTCCATGCTATGGACTTGTTTTATCAGTTAGTTAAGTAATTAGAAGAAAATAAGATAAACCTACTTACCATTCCACAGCCTTCACATATTTCGATTCTGTATCAGTTTGTGCATTCATATCTACTCCCATAACGGATTCTGAAAAGCAATTTATAATATACATACACGTTTTTTTAAATATAAAAATAAATAGAACGAGTGGTAGATGCAATACAATAACATTTTTTAAAGTAAGAGGGGCAGTGAAGGTGTAATAACTCCTTTTGTACTTACAGTCAGCACAGCAACAGCACATAAATCTGTCTAAAATCATGGTAAATTATATGCTCTTTTAACTTTAACTTGGCGTTCTTCTTCTTATTTTGAGCAAGTCAACTCGACTTGTGAGGACCAATACGAATTGGACAATAGGCATGCCATTGATTGTATTTACTAATACCTAATAGTTAACACTACTAATAATTAACTAACCTGTGACATTATCGAGAGCAGCTAGAGCTATTATAGGAAATATATCTATTGCTCGTCCATCAGCTAGTTTCATTAATTTTTTGGCCAAAATGTTCTCATTCTTGCAAAAGACTGGCACAAAGTTTTGCAATATATTAAAATGCAAAGTGGGCGTTAAAAATTTCCGATGCGTTTTCCAACGTTGTCCTAAAACAAAATTTCAAAGATATTGCAATAAACCTTCCACTGGAATCACTATTTAAAAACCCGCATCAAAATCCGTTGCGTAGTTTTAAAGATCTATGTATGCATAGGGACAGACAGCGGGAAGGGACTTTGTTTTATACTATGTAGTGAAGATAGAAAGATCTCAACCCGCCACATTAAATAATTCGTAGCTATAACAACGTACGTTATAGTTACATGAGTTGCTAAAATTATGTTGCTATACCTATATGCTTACTGCTAATGAAACGGCAAAATATTTTTAATGATGGAAAACATCAAACTATGATCGAAAAGTCCCAAGTCCTCCAGTATCAATCAGACTCATATATAAAACTAGCTGCGCCCTGGCTTCCCTGCCGTGAAAATTTCAAGATAAAAAGTACCCATGTGTTACTTCAGGTTATATTCTACCCGTATTTACATACACACATGACAAACAACTTTCGCATTTATTATATTAGTAGGGTTAGTGGGAAGTAGTTTTCCTAGACCACTACTAGTTTCTCCTGGTGGAAAAATATCGTGAGGAAACCTGACCTTGGTATATTATTTAGTTGACTAGTGTGTTTGCGACTACTGCAGTGGCAGTGTATGTAGTGACTTGGCAAATAATTTGTATAAACACGTTATCAGAAAAACTGATAGTCCATAAAAATGATACCTACCCTTAGCTGTAAGGAGACCAGAACCTAGCCAGGGCTTCAGAAAATTATAAGATCGACCTTTCTCGATGAACTCGGAGCTGGATAGTAACCCCTGAAAATATTTATTTAAATTAAAACTTTCGTACGAAATATATTTTTACACATAGATAACTGAATAGTTTGAGACTAATTAATTACATACCTACCTCTGTAAAATGGGAGTCCAAAACCATAAAGTATCGAAAAGATGAAAGATAAATCGAGTACACGTTGCCAAATTTATCAGCCAATTCTTTCATGACTGGCAAAAACCCTGTAAAGTAAAATTATATACAATGATAAAAATAAGTAAAAGTAAAATTTTATTTCTGAAGTGAATATTAGGGCCGCTACTTAAATAAACGCCCCGGGCCCTCAAAACCAAGTTTAATACACCTTTTCCGGTCTAGTTAATACTTATTCAAAAAATATTATATTGATAAATTGAATATGTATTACATTATATAAATGAAACTTTTTCATGTTCATATTATTATTTATTCGCCAATCATAATGGTAAGTAATATGGTTAATGATAAGTAGGTACCTAAGTACTTTGGGTAGGTACTTTTGTAGGTGTGTCAATGTCAAATGTTATAAAACAAGTTGATAATGTGATTCCGCAAACTTGTTTCTCGTTATTGTTCTTGATCCTACTAGACATGTAAAAATATAAACAAAACAGGTTCAAAGGCTGGGATCCATTTATACCTACATTACTAGCTGCACCCCGGGGCTTCGCTCCCGTGGGAATTTCGAGATAAAAATACCTATTATAGTTACCCAGCCTATGTTATTCCAGGTCATATTCTACCCGGGTAACAAATTTCATAACAATCGGTCCAAAAGATTTTGCGTGAAAGAGTAACAAACATACACACATACTACACACATCCTCACAAACTATCGCATTTATAATATTATTAGGATTCAAGTAGATATAATTAGGTACTTAATAATAATTGAATCTAAGTTATCTAGATAATTACGTAGGTACCTAGGTACCATATTAAAATTACCAGCCCTACTGATAAATTGCTCTGAGAACCAGATTCTATGGAACTTTATTGCCACTATAAAAAAAAAAATATATCAAACCAAAATATAAATCACGTACATTAAAAAGCCTTCGATGGTGAATGATTACTTTAGGTGTAGGTTTGAGTTCAATCCCAACGATAAAGTGTTTAGAAAATAATCAATTTAAAACAAACTCACTCTCTGAACTCACAGCAAAATGAAGCCCATTTCCTATTAAGGGTAAGGGTACTGGTCCTCGAACTTTCAATTTTTTGTAGTCCCTTAACATGGACAGCCAAGACAGTAGGCACAGCACAATCGCGATAAAAATAAGTGTCAAAGCAATCATGTTTGCTAAACGACCTTAACGCTCGAGCGGTCAGATACGAATGTTATTTGTGTATGAATTGATAATTACAAGATTGTCTAGACACTATACAACGTCTAAGTACATTATTCCAATAAATCTGCACACTGGAGCTGCTACTGATTGTTTGGTTGTGTATTAGGCTGCTATATATGTACAGTAACTATATATAATGCACATACATCCATACTTCCGGAGTAACATAGGCTAATTTTTAGGTTCCTTACAGTTCCGTATGATTAATTTAAAAAAACGGAACCCTTGTAAATCGCTTGTATACGTTTGTCACAGCCATTTCCTCCGAGTCTACTGGTCCAAATCAGGTGAATTTTGCTCAACCACATTGTATCCGGCCGCTAGTTTTACAAAGGTACTGAAATTGAATTGTCGCATCCTTGCGTATCATAAAACAAAGTCCTCTACTGCGTCTGCGTCTGTTCGCGATAAACTCAAAAACTATACCTACTGCCCGAATTTTCGTGCGGTTTTCACCAATGGATAGAGTGATTCTTGAGAAAGTTTAGGTGCATAATTTATTATGTTTTTACCCAGCGCGCAGCCGGGACAGGCCGCTAGTGAATATGTAAGTCTGTAGTCGCATACCGTGATCCGGCTCTAGAATAGGGGATACTCCCATGTCTCCATCTCATACAAGCCGCTGGTGAGCAAATAGGTACATATTATAGCATTCTCAAAGTGAGTTGACGTTAGGTTGTAGCGACCTTCTACATGGCGCGTTTTCGGTACAGGTAACTGTCGATGGTGCGTTGTCGATGTAGCGACAGTCGAAGTACTCATTGGCGATATTATGAACTAAACCCTTTAAAATCACGATGAATTTATTTCCCCTTGCATATTGCACGCACCATGTTCATGTCATCACAGCCTCGAATGCAACCGGGAATACGCGAGGATGAAAGAAACAGCGTGTCAGTTGGTCTGACTACGACAATCAACTACCTACATATACTAATATTATATGTAGTTGATTGTTGTACTACAGTGATTGTTGCGTGGAATATAAAACAAACTTGTGTTTTATATACAATCACTGCAAGACCGCTGCGGTGGAGGTTATCAGCGTCGACGGCAGCGGCATTGATTTGACAATTATTAGATCTAGGGTAGAAACTCCGTTGTACGGAGTACACCTACAAATTCCATGCACTGGCGTCAGTTACCGAGCGTGTCTTATATCAGCCCATGGTTGCGCTGCAGGGATCTGCTGGTACCAAAGATTTTGGAAAAATCTTATTAATATATAATATATAAATCAAAAATCTTTGGTTGGTACGATACGAGATACGAGGTCGTCTTTTTTCTTTCCTTTGTGGCAATCCACTGGCAATCAAACTTCTTCAATAGAGCTTATTTTGCCAGTGTCGAGTTACCACAGCGAGTTACATTGTTATTGGACGTACAAGGTCGTCCAAGAATGCAAATACGACGGTTCTAATTTCGATTTTCGAAAATCAATATCATGATATTTTAACTGTTTTACTCAGATTCCCATTCTAAATCTATACGATATCAGTCAATGTCATAATGACAGCGACAGACAAATTTGTCTTTAATCTGTGGATTTTGCATATGGCAGAGCAGCGACAGCGACACGACGACGTTTTTGTCAAAAATCGTTTTTCGGCTCGTACGTAGTACAACTCAGTGAATTGATTACGTTTCACATGATAGAAATTACAAAATACACGGAAACTGAGCACTATATTGTAGGAATTGTAACTTAATACAGTTCTTCTGGCAAAATGGGAAAGGCTAAAAAGGGTAAGAAGAACCCCAGTGCGGATGATGGGTGAGTATCTTATTCTGTCCCATCTTTGGCATATGTTTTCCGTAACATTTACCAATATCGATGATTGGCTCTAATATTTTGCGAATTTTTGCAGCGACAGTGATGTAGAAACAACAAATATTGACCATGTGAAACCGGCTACAAAGGGGAAAAAGTAAGTTAGCTAACTTTTAGGTTAAGTGCCTCTCGACAACCGTTCACTTGTATTTTGAGCACCTTATAAAAATAGTATTTTACTTGAAATATCACCTTATATTTTCATATTTTATCTCTGCATAATAGTTAACATTTGTGGTGCTATTTCAGCTGTAGATCCATTAAAATAATTTTCTTTCTATGCACTCTATATGTACTCTAATCTTGTATTATAATGGAAGGAATGCAGTTTTTCTTCTCCTGTGATCAAGTCACATGCTGTACCCTAAAGTGTTAAATCGGTAATTGGATTATATATTATATATTACTAGACTAGATGTGTCCCTGGGCCCCCTTGAGGATATTGAAATAAAAAGCAACCTATGTTGCATAGGAATAAAGCAATTTCCTACTGGTGAAAGATTTTTTGAAAATAGTATAAGTAGTTCTGCTTTCCATTTCGGAAGGATGTACTTTTATTTTGATTTCTGTAGATGTAGATAGATAAATGTATTTATCTCACTTGTCTGAGTTAAAATTACATATAAATTCTATATCAAGAATCATAATGTACTTTCCTTTTTACCGGTTTTATATAAGCGATTATATAAGAGGTTAATTTACTGTAAGCTATTATAGTGTTGAAATAAATAATGTATAGATATCACCTGGTAAAATTTTATTGTTTATTTCAGAATAATCCAAGATTCTGATGACAGTGACAATGAAAAACCTAAATCAAAGTCAAAGCATAAGAAATCAGTGGATGAAGATATCAAAGAAGTCACAAAGAGTGTAAAAAATGTATCTATTTCAAATAAATCTCAAAAGAAAAAAGTTAATGCTAGCAGTGAAGGTAAGTGTTCTATATCTTGAATTCTTGAATATATAATTGTCTATAATTCAATGGTGTTAATTTTGAAAGATTCCTATACAGTTTTATAAAAATAGTGGCAGCAGTTTCATGTGACTTTTTTTGTTGGTGCTGTACAGTACAGAGTCTGAATCAGCTCGCTATACTAATTTGGATGCTGGACTCCAGCACATTATGTATGAGGTAGATACTAGAATTGCACTCAGATGGGAGAGAATAACATCTATATTTTTTATAAAATCCTGCATTAAAAATTATTGTTTGTAAAAAAAAAGCTAACACATACATGCACATACTTGGACATAAAAACAAATTATATTTTTTTATTTAGATGATTCTGATGAAGAGCCTGAGCAAAAACCAAAGAAGAATAAAAAGAAGGAGGAGAAGAAAAGTGCATTTGCTCTCTTAGAAATAGAAGATGCTGATGTGTCCCCACCTGAGGCACATCCATCTTCGTCTGATGATGAAAAACCTGTACAAAAGCAACAAAAAAAACTTACACAAGATAAAAAAGAACCTGCAAAAAAAGGCAAAAAACAAAGAAGAAAGAAAGATGATAGTGATGAAGACATTGAAAAAGTACTTGCTGAGCTTGAAATGGAATATTCTGGTATCAAAAAGGAACCAACACCTGCTCCTGAACCCCCAAAAGTGGAGGAAGTAGTTGAAGAAAAAGCAAAATCTAAAAAGAAAGTTAAAAAGGAAGACCCCAAACCAGAACCAGAAAATCAAGCTGATGATAATGAAGGTAGTGATAATGAAAATGATGTTACTATTAAAACAGCAGCTCAAAAAAAAAAGGAAAAGAAAGAAAGAGAAAAGCAGAAAAAACTAGAAGCCAAGAAGAAAGAAAAGGAACTGGAGAACAAAAAAGAGCCTAGTGAGCCTAAACAAGTGACTAAAGCTCCAGAGAAAGCAGACAATAAAGTAAGCGAAGAACCTAAAGCGGTGGTTAAAGAGCCATCAGAAGAAAAAGAAGGAGAAGGAGATGGTGCTACTGTTGGAGAAGAGAAGAATAAAAAGAAGAAAAAGGGTGACAAAGGTGATAAAGAAGAAAAAAGCAAGAAAGGAGGTCCCACTAAGAAAACTATTGCTGCAATGCAAGAAGCTCTCAAAAAAGTGAAAGAGGAAGAGGAAAGATTAAAGAAAGAAGAAGAGGAAAGGATAAAGCAAGAGGAAGAAAGGGAGCAGCAGAGGTTAGAAGCTATTAGGTTAGAGAAGGAAAGGAAGGAACGGAAGAAACAAAAGGAAAAGGAGAGAAAAGAAAGGCTTAAAGCTGAGGGTAAATTACTTACTCCTAAACAAAGAGCGGATAAGGCAAGAGCTCAAGCTTTATTAGAATCTTTGAAAGCTCAGGGGGTTGAAATTGGATCTGCAGAGAAGAAACCACCCCGACTTGGCACGAGAGTAAAACCACAAAAGCTGAAGTCGCAAATGTCACAAGAGGCACCAGCCACACCTTCAGAAGAGAAGAAGATTGAGATAGAAATTGTGGATAAAAAGGTTAGTTATTTAGTTCAGTTTAATTTGTCTGTATTTATGCAACACAAACTGATTATTATCACTTTTGGAAATGCCTGTGCTAGCTTCTGAATGAATGTTTTTCATTCATTCATACAAGCTGTATCAGTTTGTGTTCTGAATGAAATTCTATTCTTTTCTTCTATTATTTTTAATGTGTTTCATCATTGTGTATTCTAATTTTATCACCAATGTAAATATTCACTGCCCAAGTTACTTCTAGAACAAGATCACAGTGTAAAAATTTTGGTATAATGAAAATATCTCCATCCAATAAATTCTAAGCAGGAAGAATCACCCAAGCCCGAGGGTAAGAAGGCAGAATCGGACAATGAATCTGTGAAGGATGCTTGGGATGCGGAGTCTTCCGAAGATGAGGCTGAGCCTGCCAAACCCGAGCCCATTGTGGAGACTCCTGTGAGAAGCCAGCAAAAGAAGCCTGAACCAGAGAAGCCTAAAGAGGTAAGATTTAAGACACATTAGCATTAATACAAAAGATGTCCGATTATCTCATCTTTGTGTATTTCTAATTGCGTTCGGGACTGAAACACTATGAAGACAAGGCAACAAAAATTAATGTTAAAACTTTGGAGATTTGGCTGTTATTTTACTACTAATCTGACGTCAGATTCGTTATGTGAATATTTTTGTGTTCTCCCTTGCTAGTTTAGTTATATTTAAAAAAGGAAACAAAGGAAACAAAAAAATGTTATCGCTACAAAATCAATGTGTACAATCTACAGGTTATTTATTTATTACAATTATGATAATACAGATCTACAGAATACACACCTTTTGCATTCTTTCTCAGAAGGAGGAAGAAGATGAAAGTTCTTCAGAAGAGGAAGACAGCTCTGAAGAGGACAGCAGTTCAGAAGAAGACTCTGATGATGACCAGATGACCGATGTCCAGAAAAAAAGGGAAGCTATTTTGAAAAGATTGGAGGTAGTACAGGTTTCTTTACTTTCAAAATAATATTTTTTTCTTTCATTTTCTTTTGCAAGTGTAGGGCTTTCTATTTAGTATGCATGTAGATAAAGATCTCATTCAAATGTAGGGTACTTTTTTCAAAATTTAAATTATAATGGGGGTTAAAAGTTTGTATGCAAATCATATCTGTTCCGCTTCTGCAGATTAATTCACGCGGGCGAAGCCGCGCTCAAAATCTAGTATGTGATATGTGATCTGGGACAGGTGGTTTTTGGCAAATAATTTTAATGTTATGTTAACAAAAATGTGAGAAAAAAGGCAAATCAAAAGAAAATATTATACATATAACAGCAACAACACATGATTATTAAGGTAAATGATACTTGAAGATACACATTGCAAGTAAAACAAGCAAGGAGCTGGCATGTGCACTTTTTTTTACTATGACTTTGTATACCTCATGGCTAAACGCGGGTTGCCCGCATCACTAGTGTAACGTTAAGAAACTAAGTAGAAATAAATAAAATTAATTCCAAACAAAATATAGAGCCTGATAAATAAATAAATAAAAAACAGAAACGCAAAGAAGAGAACGAAGTGAACAAAGTGAACAATCCTCTGCGTGCGGCGGTGGTCTGCGTGCTGGGCCACGTGGACACGGGCAAGACCAAGATCCTGGACAAGCTGCGGCGCACCAACGTGCAGGACGGCGAGGCGGGCGGCATCACGCAGCAGATCGGCGCCACCAATGTGCCCATTGAGAACATTAAGGAGCAGACCAAACATGTTAAGGGAGTGAGTGATTTTTAACCCTCCACGCAAAAAGAGAGGTGTTATAAGTTTGACCGCTAAGTGTATCTATGTATCTGTCTGTCTGTGTATGTGGCACTGTAGCTCATCAACCGGTGAACCGATTTGGATGCGGTTTTGTTTTATTTGATAGCTAATTTTTGTTCGGTGGTTCTTAGATATGTTTGATCAAAATTGGTTCAGCCGTTAAAAGTTGTAGCGAAATGAATATTGAAAGTCGGGTTTTTTTATTTGTCTGACAAATAAACTTTTATTATAATTGATTTAATGCTAATTTAGAAACATGAATTATATCGAAGCAAATGACGAGGGAGCAAATCAAACATGTCATAGAATCTGTGTCTTGTTATTTGTATGCTACTTTTTTCTAATGATCACGCACATAATCTCTATTTAACCAAATATACTCCTGTATCCAAACTTTCTCGTAAAGAATATTTTGTACATGTGGGCATGTGGTTCCGCCTTAGAATAGGACCACTCCATATCCTACCGTGGATATCGTACGAAGCGAGAGGACACAAAGCTTTGGCATCTTATATATAGCATTCCTAAGGAGAGTTGACGTCAGCCAGCCTGTGTGAAATCACAAACGAAACTTCAAAATTTTAAGGTTTATTTTTCACGCTGAGCCCGGGTTTCACGGCTTCACAGCCCCGAACGCAACCTGGACGGAAATGCGGAGATGAGAGAAAAAAAAAATCCTAACGACAGGAACAATTTACTGTCCTAAAATTATAAAGTTAATCTTGTCTGGTAAATAACATTTTGTGTATTCAGAAAATTAGATACTGATTTTTTTCTTAAAAGTTGCAACTTTTAGGGTTCTATACCTCAAAAGGTAAAACGGAACCCTTATAAAATCACACATCTGTTCAAACAAGACGCACGAAAATGAAAAAA
Organism: Plodia interpunctella; assembly: GCF_027563975.2. Taxonomy (NCBI): domain Eukaryota; kingdom Metazoa; phylum Arthropoda; class Insecta; order Lepidoptera; family Pyralidae; genus Plodia; species Plodia interpunctella. Next base: position 3,479,334 of record NC_071297.1, on the reverse strand, counting down.
ACGTAATGTAGCGAATTTTGTAAGCCTCTCCACACAGTTTCAACTCCCACATAACTAATTATTGAAAATTTTTGTTTTTTTTTTAGGTGAACGAAATAGCCTTCAAACTGCCTGGTCTTCTCATCATAGACACACCCGGTCACGAATCGTTCAGTAATCTGAGGAATAGAGGTTCCTCACTTTGTGATATTGCTATATTGGTAAGTACTGTTCAAAAATTATTTTGTTGTTTTTGCTACTGCTATGTTGAAATAACATTTACATCAGAGAACAACGCAACAATATCATAATTTTTCCTCTTAGACTAGTATATTATGTCATCGAGGAAAAGATAGGAAAATTTTCAACTTACTTATTACTTTTTAATTTCAATTTACCTCAACTTAAACACGTACACTTATGGGTCTCACATTCATTCCTACCGTAACCTTGTTCCTTTTTATTTATTTCTTTTACTTAACATTCACAATTGTAGTCTTTATGTAAAACTTTTAAGGAAGTAGCAGGTCATTCCCATCACAAGTATCATTAGATTACTCACTGGGAACTCCTAGCCTTATATTGTAACCAAGATTACTGGAATAAATGAATTTTTTTTTTAATTTTACAAACAAGCCCGCCATACAGCTGAACATTATTTTCGACATTTTGAACCCTTGGCTCTGTCTACCCGGCAAGGGATAAAGATCTACCTAGGTACCTATATCCTCCTGTCGATATACCAGGGACATAGCCTAGGCACCTGTAGGCAACAAGATCATTCTCAATTAGTGTCGACCCCTGGCGGCAAGTTGTAAAATCACAACCACAACATTTTAAGCTTATTTTTTACGTGGAACCGCGGCGTCACAGCCCCGAATGCAATATCATTGATTTTGCAGCTTTTAAAATTACTCGAAAATTCCAGGTAGTAGACATAATGCATGGGCTAGAACCGCAGACGATCGAGTCGATCAATCTCCTAAAACAAAAGAAGACTCCTTTCATCGTAGCGCTGAACAAAATAGATCGCCTGTACGACTGGCAGAGTGCGCAACGAAAGGACGTCAGGGATATACTGAGGATGCAGCAGCAGAACACGCAGCTGGAGTTTGAGAAGAGGAGCAAGGATGTTATATTGCAGTTCGCTGAGCAGGTAAACTTATATTGAATAGAGTTATTCACTCTTGTACACATTTAGATTTAAATCTGATATAATATTACCAATAGGACAAATATAGACGTCATGCTAGGATTCTAGACGATTCGCAATTTCACATTGTCATTTCTGAGATGAGCAGTTTCCTTGCTGCTCTATTTACGAATGTAAATACGCGGTGTCACCCGCGTAATTATTTAAAAATACATTTTTCAACACAGTAGCGCCATCTACTTTTTAAGCGTCATTTACTATCATACTTTTGGACCAAATCCTAAGGGAATCGCGTACTATAAAGATTAGCCCAGCAATTTGAGCGTGATTCTTAACGCTCAAACATAACAAACAATAGAAACGTTCGCCTTTATAATTAAATAATTATATTAAGACAAATCACACGCAATGAGCTTGCCCCAAAGTTCGATACTGTGTTATGGGATACTAAATCAACGATACTATATTTTATAACAAATACATATATAGATAAACATCCAAGACCCGAACCAAAGAAAAAGATCATTTCCCATCATGACCGGACCGGGGATCGAACCCTCTTAGGACCAATCTGTTCAGAGGCAAGCACTTTATTACTGCGCCATCGAGGTCGTCAAAATGTCAATTTTAGTGGGATTTTGTTTGAATTTTATTTTTATATAAATCATATATAAATTCTTTTCAGGGTTTGAACGCTGCACTGTTCTACGACAACCCTGATCCTCGGACCTATGTCTCTCTCGTACCCACGTCAGCTGTGACTGGAGAAGGGATGGGCAACTTGCTGGCCATGATAGTACAGGCTTGCGAGGGGCCGCTACACAAGCGCCTCGTGTTCTCGCAACAGTTGCTGGCTACTGTTCTAGAGGTGTGTGTTACATGTCTGTATGTCTGTGTCTATCAATTTACTGGCCATATTGATTATAAATTATTTATATTATCAAATAAATTAAATCTTTCAACATGTTAAAAATTTAATATACAATATTGAATTTTTAACATGTTGAAAGATTTAATTTATAGATTGATGCCGACAAGAATGAACTGTTTAACGTTCTAATAATAATTTACGAGGGTACATAGGTACATATGTAAAACTAGCCTGTTTCTGGTCTTCTAAATTACACATGTAATATATTTATGAATTAACGCATTTATTCTATTCCAGGTGAAAGCTATCCCTGGATTGGGCACGACCATAGACACTATCCTTATCAATGGGACATTGAGAGAAGGAGACACCATGATATTAGCGGGCACGGACGGACCAATAGTTACGCAGATCAGATCATTACTGATGCCGCAGCCGATGAAGGAACTGCGAGTTAAGGTGAATATCGATTTTCCTGTTTTAGTAAATGGTAAGGGAAGTCAACCTCTTCTTCAAGTGAAGGTCTTCTCTTTGTATAAAACTTGACGAAATCTCACGAGCACTTGAAAGTTGGAATAAAAAGAGCATTGTACCTAATAAACGAAAAACGATGTATGTTGCAATAGTTTTTGTCAGTAAATGTATGTATGAAATAAAGCCTATTCTACATTACTTTAATCGAATTAGATTATTTAATAAGGCACTGGAAATTTTCCACCGAATGATACTAACCACTAAGTGATTGATATACAATGTCACCAAGTGCGATGTTCGGTTAACAGCTTATGCCCTGAAATGTCAAATTTATTTTATCTAAAATTATATTTCTCGCGTGCCAATTTTCTGTTACGATTGATAAGAAATGTATACCTTAAAATTTTGAAGATTTAATTGGCATTTTACGACTGACATCAAAGTAACTTAGTGTATTGTTATCTTCAGAACGCCTACATTGAATACAAAGAGGTGATCGGCGCGCAAGGGGTGAAGATTGCAGCCAAAGAACTGGAGAAAGCCATCGCTGGCCTCAATTTGTTGGTGGCGCAGAAACCGGATGAAGTCGACGTTTTGAAGTAATATAGTTTTTATAGATTGCTAAAATTATATTTCCCATTTTTAAATTAGGCAATATTATTTATCACAGTAAAATATTTTTATAATAAAAAAATAATGTCAGTAAAATAACTAATAATATAAGTAAGGTACAGTAATAATTAACATCAGTAAAGTTAATTGTATGCAAATAAATATATCTCTATTGGTTCACTCTTACTTTGTTGCGAATGGCCGATATTTTAATTGTGAAATCATAAGGCGTTTAAAAACGACCAAATTATTATTGAAATATAAATCATGCCAACTGTAATACGCTTTTTACGATTTTAAATTCTATCGTATCGTATCGGATCGCTTTTCGGCCGAGGATCACGTTTCGGCCGACACGCCAGGCGTGTTTACTCACGCATAGCGTGGTGGTTTCAGAGAGGAGGTGGCCCGCGAGCTGAAGTCCGCGCTGTCGTCCATCAAGCTGTCGGAGCGCGGGGTGTACGTACAAGCCTCCACTTTGGGTTCACTCGAAGCTCTGTTGGAATTCCTCAGGACTAGCAAGATTCCGGTAAGATCATTATATAATAGTGACTCCGCGCGCGTTACGACCGCCGTTCTTACCATATTTATTTCAACTAAGATAACCTGTTGCCCCTATGGCAGTGTCAAATTTTATTATTGTTTATTTTTGAGAAACTATTCCCCAAAGTAATAAAAAAAATGGTATGGACGGCGATCGAAATGCCAATTTTTTTTTTATTTGTACTGTTTATAATGAAGAAAACATGGTGAGGATACCTACACTGATCTGGCTAACTAACACCATAATGTTAAATATGTTTGTCTGTACTTTTAAGTCCATCAAAAAAATTATAAATCTAAAATCCTTTGTCAAAAGTATTGGTTTATGATTCCTTCGAAGATAGACTTTTAAAGCAATATTTTTTTTTGTCCACAGTATTCTGCCATCAGGATAGGTCCCGTGGTGAAACGTGACGTTATGAAAGCGTCCGCCATGTTGGAACATGATTCACAATATGCCACCATTCTTGCTTTTGATGTAAAGGTAAGTAAATATTTAGTTCATACAATAAAGATCGCTCATCAAAAATACACGAAGAGAAACGGGACAGAGCGCTAATATATTTTGTACCTAACCGTGTGTTGGCTTTTACTAGGGCTGGCTAGCGCGACCTGACGGCTAGGCTATTAGAATATGTAGTCCATAATCTCCCTTTCCTGAAAAGTTTCGACCCCCTAAAACATTCTGAGAATGAGACATTTTGTGGAAGGGACGTTATGAGAAAGGACAACGAGACACGTCTTTATGAATGGACTTCAACCACATTGGATAGTTTGTCTCATGTGGCTACGCTAAGACCATATATTTAGTTTTATAATTATTATATTTTATATCAGATCGAGCGAGACGCGCAGGAGTTAGCAGACAATTTAGGAGTGAAGATCTTCGCGGCTGACATCATCTACCACCTGTTCGACAAGTTCACTGCTTACCGCGAGGAACTGAGGCAGAGGAAACGGGAGGAATTCAAACATATAGCTGTGTTCCCTTGCAAACTTAAAGTGAGTCTTATTAATTTTGCGTTAGAGTTCTAAATTCAGCAGATGTAACACAATATAACATGTGTTAAGGAATACTAACTCAATGATACTACATATATTTTATCATCATCAGCTATTTAAATGCATTTATGAAACTTGACATTTACACGTAATATTTTTGACGAACAAAAAATTTTGATATCGTATCGTAATGAAAATTAGGCTTTAGGCATATCATAGTCATAAACATTTATAATATTTTTCACGACCCCGAACGCAACCGGGAACAGCAGAGATCAGAGTTTCTTCTGGATATGAGTGAACTTTGTCTCATGCATTACCATTTACTCGAGTGAAATAGCACATAGTCGATCTCACTCATGCAATTTGTAATGAAAAGGAAAGAACGATATGTTGCGCGTCAAATGTTCCCTAGTGTGTTCGTGGCTTTACAATCAATGTGTATATAATGTGTGTGCAGGTGCTGCCTCAGTTCGTGTTCAACTCCCGGGACCCGATCGTGGCGGGCGTCATGGTGGAGGCGGGCGTCGTCAAGGAGGGCACGCCCATCTGCGTGCCCAGCAAAGAGGTCAGGCTTATCACTATACCCTCTTACTTCACTTCCCTCTCCATACTAAAATTGTCTGGAAAAAAAATGCTTTTCTTATGTCATTATTTAAAAAACAAATTAAAATATTATAAATGATCTTTCTAAATAAGTTTGTACAGTCAAAAGCACATCAACCTACACAAATTCAATGCAATTTCGCCGCTATTACCGCGCCAATAAAGGTTCATGCAGGGTAACTTGATGCGCTGTTGACTGTACATTATTTTTTGATAAGTTTATCCTAGCGTTAATTATGTTTCCATACCTATATAGTTATAACTTATGTTTCTTCTGTAAATCTGGCAAAAAGAGTTCATCTATTTATCTATCTTGTCAATGTATATAAAAAACTAGCTGTGGCTCGCTCGAAAACTAATTTCTCAACTTTCAATGATGAAAAGATTTTAGCTTCTAATAAATTGGAAGTCATAGTCTCACAGATAACATTATAAGGTTTTAAATCCCCATTGGCACAGTTCGTGGAGCTGGGCATAGTGACGTCGATCGAGGTGAACCACAAACAAGTGGAGACGGCGCGCAAGGGCCAGGAGGTCTGCATCAAGATCGAGCCCATCCCGGGGGAGTCGCCCAAGATGTTCGGCCGACACTTCGACGAGACTGATATGCTAGTCAGCAAGGTCAGTGCTTTGCTGAGTCACAACTAGCCCGTCCCGGCTTCGCTCGGGTGATAACCCACTCTCGGACCTACTGAATGTATATACAAAATGTCATCAAAATCGGTCAAGCCGTTTCGGAGGAGTTTGGTGACTAAAACTGTGACACGAGTATTTTGTTTATTTCGGACCTACTATATGTACATACAACATTTCATCGAAATCGTATAAGTAATATGGTAACTAAAACTGTGACACGATATTTAATAGATTTATTTAGAGGTACATATTTTCTTTCAGCATCCATAATTTTTATGCCTTTGTTCCATTGTCACAACTTTCTTCACTTTCAAGTCACTTTTTTTCATAACATCGGGTTTCCTTGCTTACCACGTATGCCTGATATGCTATGAGAAAGCAACTTTTGATTTCATTATAATTTTCTACATGACCAGTAACAGACTACTATGCTCTGGGATTTTGATTAAATCCCAGGAGATACATTTTTCTCTTATCCTCGCGTGTTCCCGGTAAATAAACAATAACATTTTAAGATTCGGCTGTGATTATACAACTCCTCGCTTGCCTGATGTCAGTTCTCCTCGGTAATGCTATGCCTACTAGCTGCCTGAACTGTCTGTGTCTACTCGCCTCGTCCTTTTCTAGGGCTACACATATATTTTTTACACAAGTTAAAAAGCTTGTAAAAATACTATTATTTCGCTATATGCTGCGCGCTTAGATATCGCACCGTATTCCCGTTTTGTATACTTTATACATTGTTATAAATTGAAACACCGCCAAAGTAAAACGAAATCCTTGGGACATGCTGTTTATTTGTTGCAAGCCGGCGCTTCCGGTGTTATTTCTTAGAATGAAATTTGCTTTCAGCTAAACACTCTGTAAGTGTAACTTTCCATAAGTGTTTGTCTATAATTCCATTAGTACTAGCTCGAGAAATAATTATTTATTTTAGTCGCTCACCCTATACTTACAGTTTTACCCGATTCCATAGAGTAATTAATCACAATTCCATAATAAATGAATATCTATTTTAATTAATATAACATATTTTATATAACATACTCCTATGTCATTAGCTACCCCATTCAGAGCTATTAGGTATAAAAAAGCGGCCAAGTGCTAGTCGGACTCGCTCATGAATTGTTCATGGGTTCCGTAGCAACAAGTAATATAAGCGTAGCAATAAGTAACATAAAAGTTTATCGATTTTTGTATATTTTTTATATTTGTATTAATTGAATGAAAGGTAAATTGCGGTTTATGATTTATGACGTATAAAAAAACTATTTACTAGATCTCGTTCAAATCAATTTTCGGTGGAAGTTTACATATACATGTATGTTCATCATATATTTTTTGGAGTTTTATCATTCTCTTATTTTAGAAGTTACAGTGGAAGTGTCTCTCGCGCAAACTATTCAGTTTAAAAAATATATATTAGAAACCTTAATATAATTTTTGAAGACCTATCTATAGATAACCCAAACTTATTTGGTTTGATTAAAAAAAAAATGAGTTTCAGTTCTAAGTACTTAGACCCCCAAAATTTATTGTTTTTTTTTTCTATTTTTGTATAAAATCTTGATGCGATTCACAGAATACTTACCAAGTTTCAGTATAGTTATTATAGTTTCGGAAAAAAGTGTGTGTGTCTGTGACACACGGACGGACGGACAGACATGACGAATCTATAAGGGTTCCGATTTTGCCATTTGGCTACTGAACCCTAAAAATATACTCTTATGCTATAGATCTCAGTCAATACTTTTGACGAAAATATAGAGGCGACACATGAGATACACCAAGTTTTAAAAAAGCGCATATGTGGCAGTCATCTTTTAAATATGATAATCTAATTAAAAATCTAAGAGATAGCAAGAAAGGGTTTATATGGAGTTTTTTGATTGTGAAAATTTAGTCTTTTTTTCTTAATATATATTCCTAATTTATGGTCGCTACTACGGGATTCTTCATGAGCGAATCCGAGTCTCACTTAGCTACTTTTTTCTTTGTGATTTCCTTCGAGCGCAGCTTACTACACAGCAGGTTTTTTGATGCGGAAATAATACGAGCACTAACATTATACCGTTACCAAGTGTTCGAAACAAAAATAATAGAACAACATTTGCATAAAATTATACTTTTAAAAACCTAATAAAATTGAGCAGCTAGCTCCACACTACAAATTTCAGACCATAGATTATTTTTGTACCTATGCAAATTAACACTTGTGCCTACCTAATTTAAATATACGCAATAGCTTTAATCTTACTTTGAGTTAGATAAGATTAATAAGTGTGTCGCTAGTGTCTTTATAATTTACAAACGTCGTTCGTATCGATGTGCGACCCGTAACGATCTGATGAATGGTGTGCCTACATCGACTGATATCGCGCCTATTTTCGCCACCAGACTGCACAGATTGACACGAGCTATAATTGGAACGCGCATTCATAGTTATTTAGTTGTCCGGCAACACCTAAACATCGAATGTTTGCGTCCGGGAATAGCACGCGAGTGTCGTTGTGTGTGTTTTGTTTGCCGCTCGCGTTGCTTTACCCTTAGACTTGTTTGAAGTTTCTTCGTATTCGTGAAATGCATACAGCTAGATTCAATGTTTGATCAAATCTTTATATTTTATCTAACTAGCGGTCCGTCCCGGCTTCGCTTGGCCATAATAAATTATACACCTAAACCTTCTTCAGAAATCACACTATTTATTTAAAAAAACCCGCATCAAAATCTGTTGCGTAGTTTCAAAGATCTAAGCATACATAGGGACAGACAGCGGGAAGCGACTTTGTTTTGTATTATGTAGTGATTATAATAATTTTTATTATACCTTATTACTAACACTTTTAATTGTCAAATTTTATTCAAGTCGCCTTAAGGCATCTGACATGACTTTTATGACTACCACCATCTAGTGGCAAGGGCAAGTGGCATGGCATAGTACACTAGTGAATTAAATAGTGAACTAGTGTTCAGGTTTCTTCACGATGTTTTCCTTCATAGGAGCAAGCATTCATAGCAAGAAGTGGTCTATGGAAACTACTATTAAATGAGTCAGATTGGTATAATAATTCTAATTGTACAAGTAGGATCCGAACTTTCGATCACATGGTGTTCACCACTGGACCACCGCCGCCTTACCGATCTAATGAAGGTATTCATCTTTCTCATAACAGTTCAAGAAATTAAGCTCGTCTAAACAAACATTTCAGTTTCATTATGTATCAAAATCCTATACAAAGCATAGTTTATAAAATATAAAGTATGATTTTGATCATGATTTTAAATGCAACGTTGTTCTCTTCCCTTCTCATAACGCACCCAAACCACCGAAGCCTATTTATTGCTTTCTAATTTTTCTGTTCGGTGCCACTTTTAGATAGAAATAAGATTATTGTTAGTTCAGTTATCAAAGATCTATCAGTTGTCAAAGGTTTTTGTCCTTTGTTCGCCTCGTACGACATCCAAGGGAGGATACGGAGTGGTTCTATTGTGGGAATCACACATCACAGATCCTATTCCTTCCAGTATAATATCCTATTTCGTTCATTAAATGTTAGAGAAACAATTTAAAAAGCACAAAATTATATGCGAATTGTGTGGGCGTTACCTCTTTCCTCTTATGTTTAAAAAATCTAGAAATATATTTACATTACAATAACACTTCTGCAACATGCATTCCCATTGGGCCTAATCGTTTTACATTCACCAAAAGCTTTGTGACCGCATGAAAGAAATTCATTCACAAGTGCAAATGTACAATGAATGCAAAGGCGGTTTGCATCAATGGCCCCCTCGTGCGGCTCCATTGATCGTTGCAGCGGGTCTACGGGGGGTGTGAGGGGGCAGGGAGGATGCCGGGGTACAGGTCACTGGGTCGAGGGAAATTGCCGGCGGGAGCCGCACCAACTCCTGTTGACGTGAATATGCGTCCTAATTTTATTAGCTCTTGGACTATAAAGGGTTTTTTATTTTGAGCTAATTTGTATTGGACCATTTGGTAAAATTGGTAAAATTATTACCACGATTTTGAGGTAATTTGTATTGTTTGTCGTGATCAGTGCATATGCAGTGCAGTAGCTTATGTTTAACTATATCTATTCTATCCGGGCCACTATATCTATTCCAAATTTCATTAAAATCGATCCAGCGGTTTAGCCGAGAAAGTTGTGACAGACAGGCGAACATTCGCATTTAGGTACCTATAGTAATCAGTGTGGATTTAACTGATTTTGGAAACTATTATAGGGGTCAATATCGTAATAAATAATAGTAAATCTACTTATAAAAGATTTTTTTAGATTTACTTTTACATTTAATTTTAGATTTAGTTAAGTTCTTTAAATTTGCTGAGGCTGCCTCGTGGGTCATCAATCCTAATTTATAAACCAAATCCGGTATTGTTATTTCGATAAAATAAACATGAATAGCTCGAAAAGTCCACGGTTGGAACAAAATCGCGTCTGGATATTCTGCCAGACTCTTGTCGGTGGAGTTGCTTCCCTTGTGTTCTTCTCCATAGCTAATTTCTTCGGTGAAAAATTAATCTTGTAATATTCTCGATCCATGTAAATGAGATGTGAACTCGGTCCGTCACCCGCGCGAAGGCCGAAGTATTTTCGGCGGTGACGTCACCGCCTCCCATGCGCCCGCGTTGTGCGCCATCCCATCGGCAACTCTTCGTGGACACCTTTACAACGACATTTAATTTCACTCAAGTAGGAAAGTGGACTCTGGGCTTCGACGCTCGACGGCGACGGAGGTAACCGGGAAAATTGCCAGATGAGAGAGAATTGATTTTACTGGATGGCAAATTATTTTTTTTATGCCACGTGATTATCTTTTCAATGGGTTTCAATTTTCTTAATGACGAATTGACGGCAATTTGTCATCAGGGGATGGAATTTAATTTAAAATTAGTTAATTCTACAGAATTTACAAGTCTTTATCCTTATCCTTACATATTATAAAACAAAGTCATCATCAGCATCTGCCTGTCTGTTTGCAATTAACTCAAAAACTGATGTATAGATGTATAAAATAAAATAAATTCTGTAAATATGTAAGAACACCTCATTGTTATGTACCCTATGTGCATGTGTAGTAAACCTGCACCTGTGATGGCAGCTGGATATAACTATGTCGAGTCTATATGTAACGGGGCTTAATAGATCGATTAATTTCGTCTGTCCACAAAGTTGCGTCGTGGGTGTCTATGATCGATAGCTGCCTCTTGACGCATATCCGGCCTTATAAGTACATGAATTCGCCAAACAAAATTACTTTCATTTTATCCATGATAATTTCGTCAACTACTCAACGTCAGAACGGCATCTGGGGCACCCCTCTTTGTACCTACCATAGTTATATCACCTATTGCTGTAAACATAAAGATCATATTCGTGCTTTACGGCTGCTGTAGCGTAAGACGACACACATACAAACCCCATGTCGCAGGCACTCACACAGACGCAATGACCGGGTCAAATCCCCATACTAGATGCTCCATTGATATTTCGCAGTGCGGCTCCATTGATGAAACTATGCATTAATGTCGCCATAGAGAATATCCTTAACGGATATAATATTCTAAATGTGTTTTATGCTTGCTTTTTATCAAGTTGGTACTTTCCACCGGTGAAGACTATATTTTTTATGAGTTTTTGCATAGTTTCGATTACGATATCACGATTAATATATTATTTTATTAAATTCATTTCGATGTGTATTTTCATGTGATTACCAATTTTCCAGCAAATTGGTAGATTTTAAATTTAAAACTATCATTGGGTATTAACCACATTCTGTATAACATTTTAATAGGTACTTTTAATTTCAAAGTTTATCTAAATTTATTATTGTATTAGGTACTCCCAATTTTTATATGTTATTTTTCAATAATTTCCATATCACACTACTTAACTTGACTGGGATTTCAACCTTGATGGTTTCATTGGATTTCCCACCCCCTATTCTAAAAATAGCAAGTTCCGCATTTCTCACTAACCCAATACCGAGACCTCGAATGTCGTTAGCTGGAGTCCCAGCCGGGGTGCAGCGGGGCTGAGGGGTCGCGGGGTGCTTCTGACCTACTTCCTTGCTTGCACAACCTGTCCTATTTTCTCAATGACGTCATACCCTCCATTCACCTCCAAGAACTGAATCGATGCGTCCGAAACTGGGTCGACCTGAATGAACCACTCGCACATTCAATGTGATGCTATTTTTAGGAGTCCAGCCCCTGCAACCAGTTTTTGCGGATGTTCGGTAGGCCGCAATTATATTCAGCGTTCCGTGAATTAATTTATGACATATCGATATAGCTTGCAATTTGTATTGAATTCTCAGTCGATTTCAACTCTGCAAGACCGGCTACGCGTGCGGTTCAAGCGGTCCTATAATTAAAGTTATCGTTACTCCGGTCGTTATAATTTTTTTGAAATCCTATTCTTAACTAGTTTTTCTCATTAAACCGATAATAAATCCAATAGACGAACAGGCTAACCCACCTTATAAGCTGATGAGAAAACGCTGCTTTCGTTTTTGTCGCGTTATCGTCGTCAAAATGGCGAAATCGTTCCAACTATCTGCGTACGTGTCACATCTTCGAAAATTCTTTGAACATTCAGTTTTATTACATATAGTATATTTATTACATAAAATAGATGTTTAATCAGTGAATTAGTATCCAATGCTGCGAGAAAACGCTATCAGATTTCTAACTGGTAGGAATTAGTGGAATAGGCCTTAGTGTATTCTGTAATTACGATTATTTATTAAAATATGTATATAGGTATTAATAAAGCAATAGTGAATTTGTTAATTTAATATCTGGCGCATTATAGTTTTTGTGGGAAACTATAACCCTAAAATTGAAACGGTACGTTGTTCCAGATTTCGCGAGCCAGTATTGACGCGTGCAAGGACTACTTCCGCGACGACCTCATCAAGACGGACTGGCAGCTGATGGTGGAGCTCAAGAAACTCTTCCAGATCCTCTAACCCACTGCGCCCCAGCCGACAGCCAGCTTGCTCGCGATCTTACGTACCTGGGGATAGACCATCCCTATCTCTAGTTTGTCTGTTCCATCTACCCGTGTAGTAACACCAGTCTGTATCATAGAATCTCAAAGCATCCATCACATTGTGTCATAATGTATCCTATAGTCATTTATAAAAGTCAATAATGTTCTGTGCTGTGCCGTTATATTTTTATTTACTGCCATGTGTTGAGATTGAAATATTTTAACAAATTGATTTGGTTTCTATGATGAGAGACACGTTGTAAATAGTATTATACACGTTTATTTATTTTTTGTGCGAAGCGTCTCATTTTTACCTTGGGTATCTTTGTTTGGACCATAATTTTGGCTCGTGGTTGAAGAAACTGTAATAAATTTGCCAACAACAGTGTGGTTCAGCCGTTTGTGTATATTCCCGAAAATCATTTGTAAATATTCATGGTTTACAAAATTTGTCGTATGTAAATAACAGATTAATAAACTAGGTTGTTGAATCACCATGGCATGTCTTTGTATTACATACTTTTATTATGTATTGTAGTAACATGTATTTGTAGTGCAATAAACGATCTCGTCTGTATGGTATTTGAGTGTATTCGTAGGGTAATACCAGTTTTTCTTCGGTGCTTCTATTGTAGATGACTAACGCCAAATTGTTTATTCATCGTTAGATATTAGAGGTAATAATAAATTGTAATGCTGTGGCGATCCACCAGTGGAAGGACAGAGGTACTTAGTTAATGGAGTGTGCAAATATATTAATTAAAAAAAAATGAAGCCATTTGATCAAATTGCTGGACAAATTTGTGGGTTTTTATATTTCTTGCTGCAATAATACATGCAGACTATTCATGGTCATTAATAGCGCATACTCTACAGACAAAAGAATCGCTATATATCAGGCGTGTTCGGGGGGTCGTGTATTGTACGAAATTAAATCGAAGATGAAAGACTATGCTCTATTGTACAGTCGGGAGCGGATTGAACGCGGAATGCAGGGCAACTGTCCATATTGAAGGTACAGAAGGTTGTATTTTATATGTAGGTATTTTCCCTTTTTGAAATGCTTTGTATTATATAGATGGAATCGGACATATTCTTATATTGAAGAAATTTTATTAAACTTCTTAATATATTTTGGATTTAATTTTTAAAGAATACACCTGTCCTAAATATTGACACCATTTGAAGAACAGTTTTGTATAAGTATCAAAATCATAGTACACTATGATACAGATATAGTATCACGTCTTTATTCCGTACGGGGTAGACAGTCAAGAGTTGTGAAACTTGGAGGCTACATTTAGCTGTAGTGTATGGCGGGCTTATTGGCAACCTATCGCCTGCAGAAAATATCTCCAGATTATATAGTCCTTTCCCTTTATTGACTTATAATTTGCGTGGGAGGAAAAGCAGCAGTCACGTACGCACACGTGATGTTGAAAATAGAAATATGCACACATTAATATATGCATTCGTTTATAATCTGGTTCCAGTATCTACGTAGGTAACTACTCTGATCGTCTCCATTATACTCCTAAATAACTAAATTATTAATGTTTTTGCAGTACCGATCCTACCTAGATCTGAAGTGTGTTCGGGTCACGTCTGCCGCATACATTCAAAGAGACTGACACAGATAACTACCTGATTTCCATTCCAGTCTATGGTTACGGGAAGAGAAGTCCAATGGACGTGATACATAACTCGTTCTCTGTCGATCGTTCGACTATATAGAGACCAAGGATTAGAGATGCGTGGAATAGCTTTTATCCAACAGTGGGACAAATAGCTCAGTAGAAAGTAAATATAGCTACGTGCCATCACAAAAACAAATTGCGTTAAATACAAAAAAATGTAGTTACGAGTATCTAACAGTATCAAGTGTTGCAAGAATGAGTTTATTTTAACAGTAAAATTGTTGATATAGTACTTATGTACGTATTATTATAAATATATATATAAGCGGATGATAATCATACACAAACCATTCTGTCATATCTACCATAACACATACCATATCACTTTGGATAACTCAATATACATCAGTATATGGATACCTACTAGAAAATTAAGATTTTTTATATTTAGGGTTTGGCACCGATTCTCGTAATAACATTAGGTAACACAACAACGCATAAGCATGACAACTTAATGGATGGCAAACCGAGCTAGCTTGGTCTATTTGCCGTTGGTGATGGTTTGCGGGAAGGCCAGCACTCCTCATACCATTTCTAAGAAAGACCAATGCGGTGCCAGTGACACAGTCGATTGGGTGGGGCGAACACCGTAGGTAGGTACCCCTCTATTTTTATTATTGTTCATCCGCATGCTCTCCGATGCATAATCAACTGTTCCACTCAACATTTACAAGCTGACCGTTACTGAAGACCTCATAAGGATGTATCAGGATCTTGAGTTTTTAGCTACATAATAATATTTTGATAATTATGGCATATTTTTGGTTGTTTTTGGGCACAATTTGAAGCGGTAACTATGGAGACGCGGTGTGTGTGGGCGAGGAGGTTGGTATTTCAGGGTCTAGGTCACGCCCCGGGCTATGAGGCGCATGCGCGGGCCACTGGGCTCGCTTCAGGAACCGTCCGCTCAAAGCCGTCGGACTCTTCCTGATGGTAGCAACTTCTGGGTGAAGTCGCGGACTACAACGAGTGCTAACTAGTAGATTGAAATCTGTTGTTGTGTTGTGATAAGTGAAATTGTGTGTTTGTTGGCGTTCCTGTGTTCAGTCGTGTGCGGAAGCTTTACCAAGGTATTTATTTTTTTAAAGAATGGGCAAAAAGTAGACAAGTTACGTTCATAGGTAGGTACATTTCTAATAAAAAAATGTATTGTAAACAAAAACGAACTCTTTTAATTTTGAATAAAATATAATTTAAAACCTATTTTAAAAATAACGCCATTCACTGCCTTTCCACGATGTGGACCATGCCTATTTACACCTAGGGTTTTAAAATAATTTATCTGGAAGTCGATAAACAACAGCATAATAATGCTTACTGCCACCAGTGCCACCGCCGTAAGCGAAGGAAAAATATCATCTGTTAGGTTTATATCTAGAGCATAGCATAAAGAATACTAGAGCTTATAAAAAAAAGTAGGTAAGTACCTAGTTAACAGAAGCAAATCCAATACGATAATAATATGCAATCAACTGTGGCAATCAAGCAGTCTACAATTTAGATAAAAACAAATATTGGCAAACTTATATGGCTCATTTGATTTGAATTATATTTTAGAATATTCCAAATTAAAGCACTTTGTCACGTAAAAATAGATTTTCTTACAAAATCTCCAAAAATCCTATGAGAGAAATAATCCAAGGAGATTTTTAAAACAAATTGTTCATTTCCGTTCCGTGTACCTACCCCTTATGCAAAGGGGAATAATTTGATAAAATCACAAAAATGCTCTTCTCAGGGGGATCATGTAGAGGGGATTCTTGAATAAGCCTAACTTTACCGTTACTGATGTTGAATAGACCTTTGAAATAAGTTGCTCAGTAAGTTCCTAGAATATTGTACTGAACTGACATTTAAAAGATGAATTATAAGAAAACGCAGAGCGGTGAAAGGTAATTACCTATATTGGTCCACAGATTCACTCTTTCTAATGTATCTCTTCCTATCTATGTCCAAGGTATGTAAGTAGAAGTAGAACTCGACTTTTGTGAGGACGAATCAATAAATAAGATGACAAGTAAAGCTAATCCTATTTAGAGCATGTACTCAAAGCATGTGATTATATGTGACTAGACCAAATTCACGTCAAATACCTACTCTATGATATTTTATATAAGTGTAATAACACCTAAAGGGCTCTGCAGTATATCAGGCACGATTTGCGGATGCTGACGTAGATGATTTAGATAAATAAATAAATATAAATATATACACAACAAATCACACAGATTGAGCTAGCCCCAAAGTAAGTTCGAGACTTGTGTTATGGAATACTAACTCAACGATACTATATTTTATAACAAATACATATAGAAAAAGAACATTTTCCATCATGACCCGACCGGGGATCGAACCCGGGACCTCTCGGTTCAGTGGCAAGAACTTTACCACTACGCCACCGAGGTCGTCATATTGGCACAGTTAACAAATTAAAACTAAGTATACCGATATGAAAAGCCATCTTATCTTGACTCGTTAAATAGTTAAGTATTAGTACTTAACTATTTAACAAGTCGAGATAAGATGGCTTTTCATACAGCCGAATACCTAAGTATTCGGCTTGTTAAGTACTTCAGGTGTTTAGTTACTTTGAAAAAAAGAGTTCATCTAAACAACATAGATCAACGTATCTGGCAATCCGTGTGACACGAATACGGCACTGGCATAACATCAATAACTAAAGTGTAGACAAGGTCGCCTTAAGTTCAGCCATTTCGTGTATCATCAGCAGCAACTAGAGTAGATTTTCAGCGGAGTTTTTCGGCCACGTGCTGTGGCGTTCATTCATGCGTACAAATGAATGGGGCGGCAACTCGCGCGCATGACAGTCGGCCGCCGCACGCCCGCGCGCACGTCGCGCGTCGCTGGCGCCTGCGCACCGCGAGTGACCTTACCTTACCTTCGCATATCACATTTTGCAAACTCATCAAATCTACATATTCTGTGCCATTCGAAAGCCACTGCACCCGCCCTCAGGTCGACACATGCCGGATCCTCTCTCGGTGCGTCATACTTTTTTGTCTTCAACCTTGAACACGTTACGTTTCATTCATCTTGGTTTTAATTACTTATCACTATCAAATAGATCTCTTTAGTTTGTAAGGTTAGCATGATGATTTCACCAATTGAAAATAATTTATTGGATCTATATCGCTTAAGTTTGTATTAATTGGATGACTAGCGCCCAATTTAACCCGCAGCTGAAATTTCCTGCTTCAGTATCTTACTCACTACGAGTACGAATCATCGGGATCACTAACAATATGAATCGCAAGCCTTAATCGGCAGGAAATCTAAGGTTGACATGACAATAGGTGTTGGCAGCAATGCGGGTGTCTCGTTGCAGCTAGAAGGTGAGGTAATGGTAATGGTCGTCTCTCGCAAGCCGACACCCTGTGCCGCTGCAGGAAGTAAGTCTCATGTTGCACTCCTCAAAGGCAAAACCGAAACGAGCCTGGAGGCTCCGATCCTCAGACAATAAAAACAAAACGCGTGCCAAATGCATCAGCAAAAAATCCGGTATCCGGGTTCGGGTACTGTTGCAGCGATAACAATCATTTTAAGGGCTACCAGAGGGATATCCACTATTCGAGAGAGTAATTCCGTTATCTCTTTAAAAGCCAGTGCGCTGCGACGGGCCTTTTAAGAAAGACCTCTGAAGCCTTTTATCAGCGTGGCGCCAGTTATTTTTTGCCGAAAATAGTGGTACAGCCATTATAGTTTTTAAGCTAGAGCAACTGGTACCATTAACTCAGATTAAAGTATCGAGTAACACAGATTGGTCGTATTCATAAATATTTTCCGTGCGATGAGATGTTCCTCGATTTTTGCCGGACAAATGCGGTGGTCTGGTTCGCGGAATCTCAATTCGCAGAACGATAACAAGATACTGTGTTGTATTGTATACTATTTATAAATATTTCCTTTAACGACAGATTGTTTTGGAATTACTGTGATAAGAAAGATCTGGAATGACAGATCTACTTCAGTTATAGCGTATCATCATCACTTTCTTGTCTGTTGCTGGTAGGAAACCCGTGAATTACCTGATTTTTTTTCTTTTTTTTTTAATTGCCTAATTATCCTGGCATTGGATTATCCTGTCCTTTAGAGGAAACTCTTCTTATGCATTTTTCTTTTTGATTTAAGTAAGAATATTGTAGTCAAAATATTCAGATTTTTCAAAGCCAAGTATGCTTTTAAAACGTTGGGAGTCAAGTACAAGTAAGTACATGACCGGTCCTAAGTCAGGACCGATGTTAGGAACCCTAACTAAAAAGTAATTATATATATAAATACAATAATTACAATTCATACAAATTATACACACACTAATATCTTGGGCATCATTATTGCCGTGACAAAAATATCATCAACAACTCGCCTTAAAAACGGCTCCTTCGAATCGTCGATGACGCTGCTTATAAATTGATTAATTTAATAACAATTAGTTATTCCTATATTAAAAAATTATCAATTCCATGGACTTTTATAATAATTTTGGTAGGTGGGTATTGCGCGTGAGTAGCTCGGGCGGACAGAGCGACCTCGTCCAGATAAATCTATCAATGAACGCGATAAGGGGAGCGTGACACGCAACCGGAGGAAGTGCCTCCCTCCCCCCACTCGCCGCCTGCACTCTGAACTGAACGCATCATATCACAACCGCAATATCATTCATGTTCAACTTTATATTCGCAAATTCTCAAATAAACTGTACCAAAAATTGGGTTCATTATGGTTTTAGGGATCTGGCACAAAATGAACATTTGGCAAAATGACGCAGAATGAGAAAAATGTGCACCTCTCAAAATGTGAACCTAGCAACATTTAGCATCAAGTGCTTATTTTGCGTCAGACCCTATGTTAAATCGATCACCTAATAACTATGGAGTTAAGAAATATTCCTTTTCGATGCACTATTTCCTTACATAAAAAGTAAGCACCAGATGATCGTGAAAACAAGTGACGTGTACCAATCAATTTCGCGACAATAAAAGAAAAACAGTTTTGTTTTGGGATATTTATCATTTTAACCGAGGCTGAATGAGTGTACAAGATGTTCAAAAAAAAATCAAATGATAGTTGAAAGCGCTTTCAATTAAAAATAAAACAATTAAGCATTACTTACTTCGTTAAAAATACATCGATTGCATTGTAATAAATGTCCACGAGCCAACGCATAACCAACGCATAGGTACAGCTAAACCAACTAGGTTTACCGCAAAAGAACAAAAGTACAGAATATACATTTTGTGCAAACCCGTGTGTATGTATACCATATCTCATCTCTTTCTGTCTGTGAGGCCTTTTAATATACTTCACCGAACGTTGCAATTGCAAAGTATCGGAAGTTACACATTGTTGAATGAAATTTAAATATTGTCGCTGAATCCCCGATTTAGTGAGTTCCTACATACCTATCTCATCGTAATAAGTTGCTGTTATTATTGCAAGTTGCATTATTTATTTATCTGTACCTTCATTAGTTTACTACACCGAGCCATAAAACGAATTGTCTCGTGACATACATATTAACAGCATGCAAAATAGAGTGTAGGCTGTAGCGGCCGCTCGCCCAGCCATCGTATGCACCAAAAATACTTAAGTTTAACGTAAACAAATCGTAATCCTTTGGTCCATAATAGTTTGGTGACAAATAGGCTAAATAAATGTAATATTGAAGGACAAATACGTCTTTTAGTTAGCACTCGTGACTTGTATCATTATTTACATCCTTTTTTGTAAAATCGTGACTCAAACAATTACGAATCTTGAATAATTCATTTCGTATAGAAGTCTTCTGTACACGGCCTGTCTTGGGCTTGCCTTATCCAGATCTTTTCAATTATTTAGGTTAGATTAGATATCGTCTTACGCAGGTTTTATTCGGCTCTCTCTGATTCTCCCTCTTTACTGAATATAGCTTTCTTTTCCGTTCCTTTCTTTTTTCCTTTATCCATCTGTAATATGTTAGTAGTACTTAGATAATTAAATATAAACTGAAGTGATTTGAAAGCAAGAGTTACAAGTCTTGTAACGCAGCGGCATCACAGCAGGATATTTGGAGTTATCTTAATCTTAATGCATCTGCAAGCGAGATGCTTATGATTTGCATGGTGCCTCGGGGTACGGAGCTAATTATAAATGTATTTTGATCAAATCAGATATTTATTATGGGACTAACCATCAGTACTTAAGTAAGTGTACGAAGCTACAAAAAATATTTTTTGTACCTAAATAATATTCAATCAAACATTTGATCTTTGACATTTGGCATATGTAACAGAAATCGGAAAAAAAAAACTAATTTATAAAAGGCATTGACCTTAATATTAAATATTATTAAGAGCCACATCAACTTACACTAGGTTTCCTATGATACGAAGAAGTGATTCCAATAAATTTTTTAGTTATTTTTTATTTACTCATTCGTTAAAATTACGCAGCTTTAATAACCCATATATTCATTGAAGTTTAATAAGTATATAAATTTAAAGAAAATACACAATATTATCACGTGCAGAATTAATCAAGCTATTTTCGAAGGACGTACCGCTTTCGTGTAGCACAATAAGGTGCATACCATATCTATACGAGTTGCATAAGCTGGTCCACTTTCCACCTGCCCACGGTTGGCTGTGGGCTCAGAATTTGGTGCCAGACACCAGTGCGTGGATTGCGAAACCAAGACCAAACTGGAGGTGGGATCTGGTGGAAATATCGTAGGTTGTCAATATAGCAGGTCGCCCACGGATACAAATAAATTATATCCTCCACATTGTAATTCCATTATAGTCGTTAAATTTAAACGAATTCGAGATTTTATTGTGATCTAACTGTTACCAATTGTTAAATTAAAGAGCTAAATATTAATTTATTTTAGGCTTTTAATTTATTTCTCGTTTTCTAATGGAGCTAATGTCAAAGAGAAATCAGTAATGGAAGTAGATTTATGAAATACCTATGACCGTAAAGCATACTTTCGATATTTTTATTATTTTGGAATCTTCCCAGTGCAATTTGATGTCAGTAATAGTAAAAAAAAAATGGTATAATCTTGCAACTTTGTTAAATAAACAATAGGGATGCACCGTCAACTTGTTAACGTGCGCAGAAAAATGCAAAGTAGGTACTTATGCCATATTGTCTAAACGATTGCGGCGCGCAGGTTAAAATCAACGTCAAATTTGACGTGCAACTCACCCATCTGCTAAATGTTGCAATCAGCAAGCTACCATCAACTTTTACATCAGATTTTAAACTTTACAGTATTTATATTATAAATTTTGGCATCCTTATACATTTCACCTTATTTATCCCACATCCTGCAGTGTATCAATTTATTTAAAGATACTTTCTATCTGTTTGTGAATGTGATTGGCAACTGATTAGATGGACTATAACAAATTGCACTTGTGCAACACTTGTTAGTAGGTTAGCTGCATTCCTGTTTCGTATTTATATATTTGTAACCTAATAATACTTAGGTGTGGGTTCGATACTAACAGCTTGGTTACAACGTGGGTGACTACCAGCCTACGACGTTCATATTTGTGAAGTAACATGTATATTTTTGGTATGTTTAGATGTAGATACTTTTGTTAATGTAATTTGTCATTTGAGGATGAGAGTAGGTTTTGCTGCTTTGTAATATTTTCCACCCAATCCATCTATACTACAACTAGCAGGAATGTTATCGATTATATTTATCTGTTGTTGTATTCGCACTATCTGCAATTACAGAGTTAATCATAACAAATACATAGACACATTGTAAGTCACTATAGTCTAGTCATAGTCTGCATTAGAGACAGACGGACAGACTCGACGCGAACGTAACGGATGACCAATGTGATGTTGGCACGCTGTGTCTCCCACATAATAAGAAGTTATAATTATTATATGACATGTCATTGAATTAAATCTTCTTATATGTCAAACAACCACCAAAATTAGTCCTTAGTAGTTTTCTTAAGACTGACTTGAGATAACCAACAAGTCATCCACAAAGAATGCACCTCGAGAGTATTTCCAAGAAGTTTTCTATAAATCACGTCAGAACATTCAAAGGGTACGCTCTGCTTCGAAGGGATTTCGAGAAAAAATCTGAGCAAGTAGTATGAGTAAGTAGAATGTATATTCATGCCATATTTCCTCTTACAGTTTTCGTAGAAGTAGAATTAAGTTATAGGGAAAACAAACCTTTTATTTTTAAATGTTCTGAATACAAACCAGCGTACATACCTTCCTTTTGCAGGTCTGTAAGCCCAAGTGAAAATTAAAGTGACTATGTTTGCTCCCAATAAGATGGGTTTGCCAAACAACCGATGTTTTGTGTATTTCTGACAACCACAAACAGAAAGCAGGAACATTGGTATCTGAATTAATTTCGAATATATTTATATGCGTAGGGCTGTGTAGTATGTATAAGTACAGTGATTAAAATGACCATGCTGAATAAATAAATATATTAGGACAAATCACACAGATTGAGCTAGCCCCAAAGTTCGAGACTTGTGTTATGGGATACTATCTCAACGGTAGGTACTATATTTTATAACAAATACATATATACATAGAAAAACACCCAAGATCCGGGCCAATCAGAAAAAAGTCATTTTCCATCATGACCCGACCGGGGATCGACCCGGGACCAAATGAACCGACTTTTTGTTTAATTTCTATAATCACTTGAATTCCTCTTTCATTTACAAGCAAATGTGGCAGAATCATTTTTTGAAAGACAAAGCATTACTACAACCTTTTATTTACTGTGGGTTTAAGTAGTTCTATGGCTGTTCGATAGAGGGCGGTATTAGTGGCAATGGTAAACACTGTATTGGTGAAAGATGACTTATCAATAATGTTTTTTTATTAATAGTAGAATAGTCACATTTGAAAAAAAAGTTTATCATAAACTTCTCACTTGGCACTACAGTGACTTCTAATTGTAATTTATATTTGCGTAGCCAGATAACTAACTCTTATCTACGTAATATCCAAATTGTCCTATTAGTTGCATGGAGTTAATGAACGCGTGTATGCAAACATAAAAAACATAATTCGCTACGGCAGTATAATTTTATTATATCTAATACTATATTACATAAAAGTTTCATTACGGACAAAATCATCTGAACCTTCTTGAAGGGGTAATCCTAAATATAGGATCTCATCAAATAAAGACCTGTGTCATAAGACTGTAGTGTCAGCGAGGGATTGTCGAAGAGTTCCAATATTTCGTGTTCGGGC
The DNA here is from genome assembly GCF_027563975.2 of Plodia interpunctella. Taxonomy (NCBI): domain Eukaryota; kingdom Metazoa; phylum Arthropoda; class Insecta; order Lepidoptera; family Pyralidae; genus Plodia; species Plodia interpunctella. The sequence goes on along the minus strand of NC_071297.1, from coordinate 3,455,484 downwards.
ACAGGTCGTCGACCGCACGACCACACTCTTCGACATCGGTGCGTGCTATTTCGAGTCGCGCGAGCAGCGGCGAGAGCTCCCGACCCGAGCCGATCGCTGCGAGCGCTTGATGCGCCCGCGCACGCGTAAACAAACATGGTCCAACTGTCATTCACTAATTCATTCATAAACGATCATTGTATTTGACAAACCAATGCGAAAAACATCATCTGAGAGCTCCGATAATGTACTGCAAATTAATAGTTATCGGATTAAAAAGTTTCTAACTCTTGCTAGCAGCTTCTCTAGCATAATTTATACATTAGAAACAATTGCTTTAACATTGATTGTGTCTACATATCTACCCTTATAAAGAAGTAGATATTGTATGAAGATTAGTTAAGCAGATAAAACTTGAAAACTAAGTACTTACATAAGTAAGTACATCAAAAGATTATTATTAATTCTTATTATGATAATGATATTGTAATTAAGTTTCATATCATGTTTGATCCTTCATCTCATACTATGATCAAGTAGATTGTTGCAGAAGATGCCGTCCTCATCATTTGATTCCATTAGATTGGATTTGAGGCGACTCGACTCATTTTTCATCGTAAACCACTAAGAATGCATATACATATGTGGACAGTTCACTATAACCTGATATTAATGTCCGTCCATATCCACCGCCATCTTCGGCAAACCTGGATAACACGATTCGATTCCCATTTCTATCTTATGTACATTTTAGACAATTCTAAAACTGTATTATTATAAACTCCAATGATAATTTAGATTACAATTCCATATTTCTCTAGTGGGTTATTTAAGTCGGTATGGTTGAAGAAATATTAACATTTTCCACTCCCAAAAATCATTGATATATCCCTAAGATTTAATCATTGATTTTGATGATTATTTGATTCAACGGTATGTAGGGAAGTTTTTCAATTGCGTACTATTTTCATCGGGATTTAGAGTACTACATTGTTACAAGTATATACACACAACACACAACGTCTCAGTATTTTCGACCTTGGGTAGTTACGCAAATATTTGAATAAAAATAGATAAGAACGTAATTTTGTTTAATTTATGTAGTATTTAAGTACCCATAAGTATATTAAGTTACATTGAATTTTTTTTTACCCGGACACGGAATACAAAAATGATTCATATCATAGATAGGTATGATACTTAATAGACTAATTAACACAATGTTTTTGCTATTGTTGTCTTGTTGTCTGCTTTGAATATTATATGCTTTTTATATATATAATATTATTAAATTATAATATTATATATATAAAAAGCACTTCTTCCAGTACATATCATCACTTCTTGATTTCCATTAATGATATACCACTAATCCTAGTATCGCTAGTACTACTGAAGATTGAAATCATACATTTTCGTTTGATTATCTAGGTGCCTATATATTTTACGCGTTATGTATTGTATAAGAAGTGTTTGAAGTCATCAGGATAGTAGAAGATAACAAATTTAAAGTCAATTTAATTATAATGCATTCAATAGTAAATCAGGAAATTAATTGATAAATAACATTATGACATACCGGGTAATATTGCTTACTTATTTTTATGAAATCATATCATGAAGCAGGCTGTCCACTCGAATACCTAACGAAATTAACGATAACCGTGTAACCTTTAAATTCTGTCTCATTATTAAAAATGTTATGTTAATTTATCATCCAGTTGAGGTGATATGAAAATATCGTTCATGCTTTTTAACCGATTTCCAATAAAGGAGGAGGTTATATGTTCCGAGCGTATATTTGAATTTCTATGTATGTTCAACCATTTCTTCGTCAATAGTACCTAAATACCTACATTGAATTTAATTTTTTTTTTGTTAATTTACAATATTTTTTATTCTTTTGTAAAATTAATAGCTATCCGTTAAATTCTCGAAATCAATCGGTAGGTATTCTTTGCATATCTATTGTCTTGTGGAATTTTGTTATTTTTCGTATTCACTATTTGTCTGAATTCATTTCAGTTTTTTTAATCGTTATCCCTAGACAGCACAGTGTTTAGTGAAGGCAGCTATTGTTCGTGATTGCGACATATGGAGAGCCGGGCAGCCGACCCTTGCGACTGCTGCGCGGGCGCACACATGTAGCGCATATTCTGCCGCTTTTGTCATCCCAGCCTTTGACCATGTGCCATACGAACGGAACACTAGTTTTTGTCCGGATTTTTTCACAGTCCAAAACATATGTATCAGTAGATCGTTAAAAAAACAGAATACTGCAGACATGATATCCGCTGTTTTTCTTTCTTGACATAGCCATTTGGAGTTTTCCAATTTACGTCTGACGCTTTAAGTTTAGTTAAAGTAGCAATGAAATTATGAACTTTCACCTATAAATGCTTTTGTAACAAGATTATAGTTGATGCACAGAATTTAGAGTTTTTAATCAAACTAATACCTATACAGTATACACTCTTCTCATGAAAAGTGTATTATACTGTACGTTCATATCTAACCAAAAATTTATCTCAAAACCATAACATATTTTTTAAGTAGGTACCTGCTGTATGTACCTGAGTACTTACATTTACATATACCCATAAGTCTTATATCTGTGTGTGTGTGTCTGCGTCTACGCCGCAAACCACGTGGTGTTGAAAATTTGCCAGATATCAGATATCGCTTACTGAACTACTACGCCGCTTCCTGTTTACCATCATCACGTCGTCGGCCAACTGCTCCTCCCTGCCGTAGGGAAATGAGAGAGATCAACATTATGAAAAAATCTAGATCTCTCTCTCTCTCTCTATCCCGTTTGGATCCCTGGAAATAAATATATAACACTTTAAAACATATTAAGTATTTATGATTTTGTAAAGGAATTAAATGTAAAGTTGTATGAAGTATCACAGTAAAATAGGAGAACCTTTGTCAACGTTTTTACCAGTAAATTAACGTCGATTGGTCGATGTTATGAACTTGATTACACGACTGCACTTGGCTGGCAGGTTATTATGCATTTTCTTACTACAGTAAATTAAACAAAAAGTCACAAAACGAACAAACTGATTGAGAAATCACGGGAACCCAAACTCCCAGCGGGAAACGACACGAATTGTATTGTGTCGTGACTTGCTGGAAGAAAGAGACAAAATAATATTTTCCAAAGGTATCTCTCACTGGTTTTAACAAAAATTTAACAATCAGGAAGTCCTAGAATTTCAGAAACATCCTCCTATTGATCTCCAAAAGACATGTATTGCTTTGCTGGAGACTTCATCTTTTTTTGAACGTATTTATTAATTACTTAAAAAAGCCCTCTGCCAATGATCGTTCACTTTGATCAGACACACACAGGTGATCAAGTGGAAATTAATAAATCACCTATCAAACCTTCTACTCAAACAGGCTATATAAGCATTTTGAAATCATTTGATGATGAAAATTCTGACATCTAAGAACAGAATGTTTTTTATCAAAACTAGTAAAAAAAAATTGGTTTTAGTGAGAAGAATATGTTATGCATGTAAACAATTTACAAAAAATATTTTAAGGTGGGACATATCCAAGTCCTGTATAAGTTATTTGATATTGAGTGTGTACCTAATGGGTATTTCAAAAAGCTCACTAAATCTGAGTTCCGCGTAGCTCGTGGCCTTGATGGATGTTGGACAAATATTTTTTCTAACCATCGTATCGTAGACACAGATTACATATTGTGTCACGTTATCACAAGTATCATAAGGACTACCTACAATCTAATCTACACAGTTTCGTTTAACGTTTTTAAAATGTGAATTTTCCGTATCTCTTTTGTTAGGATTTTATATGAGTTAACAATAAACGGCTTTATCTCTAATGCATCTAGACCTTTAATTAACGAGGAAGATTTATAAATTCTTCATCTTGTTTGGTCCTAAGTGAGGGCTAAGTTAGAAGTTTGCGCCATTCTCTCTTGTTTTCTATTTAAATTTAATAAAGATTTGTTTAAAAATAAGAAATTTATTTACAAATCTTGTGTCTTGTTCTTCTAACTTCTGATTTATCTCGACACAAATCCATTAACATTTTTTGTTTTGCAACCACTGGTCCATTAAAATCTGCCGATTTTTAAAATTGTACACTAGATAGGTGTCATGGTTCTTTGGTTATAGTCTGTCATGGCATTATTTGAACGGAGCATGTGTGCTCACAACCACACGCACGCGGGGATAGGCTTAACGGAGGACGCAATTATGATGATTAAATGAAACTGGTTCCACTGCCTCGCTGTCGGGATCTCGATGTGTAGAAGACATTCTACTTTGCTCTACTAGCTAACGGCTGCCGCAGTTATCGATCTTAACATCACATTTAAAGGTTCACATTTCAACGCTAAGAATACTCAAAATAGCACATCTTATGGGTAATATCATCAGATAGGCCGGTGCACAACCACTCCCAGATGGCCAGATGTAGTGCATAACCGACTGTTAAAATGCAAAGCAGGCGATGATTTTATCGATCGGTCGTATGAGATATAATAAATTGATGCCGAGTTGTAAATATGAAGATTTTATCAAACACCAGCTCAAAATAAATGATAACATCCATCTATTAATTTACCTAAGTATATGTAGCTTTTTGCCATTGTATACTACTTTTACTAATGTACCTTTTGTAACAATACGGTCAGTGTATAAATTACATTAACAAACATGTTTACGGAATTTACGACAATTTAAAAGAACATATTAACTATAGTACAATAAAAATTTGGATTTCATAAAAAAAATAAGGGATTCGACCGAAACGTTTACAGGTAAAAGTCTTTATGAATGAATTTTTAATGGATATATTTTGATCTAAATAGTTTTTAGAACTATGCAGATTTCAGAAATAAGCGTAACTAAAACTGACCATTTGGTATCTTTACCCATAGAACATGATATAAGTTTATGTAAGCCCGTAGTAGAGACAGCCTAAGAGTGGTATGAACTGATGTCGGAAAGTAAACAGTTCCTAATACTGAATAGCTTATGCAGCGGCGACATCAAAGGCACATGTGCACACAGTTAAACATGCACCTCCCTCGTCTTGACACGATACGACATAACTGGCAATTTGCAACTGCATTCTACCTGAATTAACTCTGAATTAAAATATTTTAAAAAATCTATATATACGTTATTTGCATGATAAATGTAGTTACAAAGTTTACAAAACCACCGCGACTTCAAAAAGGGTGCCCCAGTAAAAGTATAGTCGACGGCTAATCATCCTATACAAAATAAGTGTAGATTCGCCATTATTTGCAAGTTCCATGCAGGGCTTGACGAGCGCTTGGCTGTACTTAACTGCAGTTTGTAAGAAAATATTTCAAACCCATAAACGGATAATTAACATTTCGAAGAGAGATTTTGTTAGTCGAACTGATAAAGTAAAGCAAACTGTCTCAAACACAGCTTTTTTAAATACCACAATACGAAGCAGGTACCTTAGTATTACTACATCTTTATAAAAGTAGTAGACAATATTTTCTATGTTAGAGGTGGGCGCAAAGAGCACGGATATTTCGGGCTATTATCATGCGTTCACGGCTTGCTATTGGCAGAAAAATGTTACAAAAATATATCGTCACAATTCTCTATGAGCCGTGGCGGTCAGCAACTGACATTGATAAAGATAACATTTTTAATAATATTCATTGTATTTATTATTTTCAGATTAACCTCTCATAAAGCATGGCTTTATGTACCGAAAGTAATCGAATGTATTACTGAGAAACATAGGTAATCCTTAGATTTGAGAATGTTTCTATAGTAGGTAACAATACCTACATAATAAAATGTAGTTTCGATAGATGCCGAACTAGTTACATAGAGTACCTAAGGACCGACATTGATTTAGGCACTTTATTTTCAAACGATTTTTAGTGTCTTTTGTAGTTGTAGATCGCATTAACGTACGGTCTTATCTGTATTTCTTATCATTATTACTGAGAACCGAGAGGCAGACGTAATGGAAGATATGTGTTCCAGAGCAGTATGTTCTCTTGCCCGTTTCCGGTGGTTGTTTACAAAAAATACATAATATAAACTCGTTGTCCACTGCGGGAACGAAGCGAACGGCCGAGATACTTGCCACGATTAAAAATTGTTACAACTTCCGTTTGGATACGAGTCTCGAAGCGGGTCCCAGATAAAAAAGACAAATAAGAAAAAATAACATTTTAAAGATCGATACACTGGAACGGCGCTACCTGTTTTTTCACTGTTAAAAGAGGTCGAGTCTGCACCCGCACCTCCGCAGTCCTCGATGCACTCCACGCCACTCTACATTGCCCTCCCTGTCTTTATAAAACATAGGTATGCGTGCGCACACATCCATTACAAAATTGAAGTTCACAACACTCGCATAAAATTTTTATTTTTAAAACAATATAGAAATATTTTTAAACGTTATCTTATTCTTGAATCAGATAACTGTTATTGATCAAATTAGTATTTAAGGGGCATCTTTATTAGTGAACATACAATTATGTACCTTTCTATCGCATAACATTGTTCACCCCGTACTACCTAAGTAGATACTTTTAGAATAAACTTATTAATGGAATCTTCTTGAATTAGAAAAATACTCAGCTTTAAACCTAAATCTCGGAGGACTCCAATGAAACAGCCATTAGGTATAATAATCGATTTTTTCAAAAGATTTATAATGCTAAATGATAGCGCCAACGGAATGAATTAGCATCGCCATGATGTCATGTATCCGGCTGCATCTAGTATAAGAGGGGCTATAAATCGAACGGGTTAGATGTTTTACTTTACTGCAACCGGTAATGGAAGATATCAGATTAATAAAAGATGTCGATGAGAGTGGACGAGATGCACAGCAATTTCACGAGTGGTGCGCCATAATAATTAAGTGTCCGAACGTGATGTCGTGGTGTGCGTGGGCGCGGCGTTGAGTCGCTGCTGCGAGGCGCAGAGCAGGCATATCAAGTCTGGTAACTATGCGGCGTAACTCCGGTAGCGGCACAACAGGTCTGCGACGGGCGCGGGCCGCCGAGGGGCGCGGGGCGGTAGGAAATCCTTTGCGCACGAACGCACACTACAACAACTGAGCCAGTGTGCGCCATCCGGTTTTCTTTGCGCGTGAGCGCTGTGTGCAGACGAGGCGTACCTGTGGTAGTGTCTATCGTGTCGATCAATCAATGAGCTCGACATCGAGTCGGACTCTTGCCTGCATGCAACTCATTGATTAACGCTATGAACGTGGAATTGTTTATTCATTCATGATGAATATTTTTATTCAAAATAAGTCAGTTTTTGTAGTCTGTATTCTAAAGGTTCATCTTCCGATAGCCGCGCATCGCCTTAGGTAGGTATTGTAAAAAAGTCGAGTATTGCCATCTTAATAATCATTCGGTCGAAACTTAGTGTTTTTAGAAACAAGTTTAACTTTTTCTATAAGTAAACAAATCTAAACTGAGCTACAAAATATCATCTATAAAGAATGAAATGTTTAAAAAGTCTATCAAATAAACATGACAATTTTTCAGGTACATTTGACCCACGTAAATGTAAATGTAAGTCAGTCGAGTCTATAGTTCAAGTATCGTGTACGATAATAATACATTATTCTAGTACTACATACTACTTAAAGATTATAAATTTATCATAAAAATATATAGTTCAACATATATTTATATTCGTTCCGTTCTTTTGATACACCACTCGATTAGTAAAATTTTTATTTCTCAACCATTCTCAACATGTAATTTAGTATATAATCCGTCATATTTATTTTATAAAATCATTACATGGCCTATGTTACCTGGGGTAATGAGGAATGTTATGATACATACGTATCTCATGTTACGTTAACATTATTTGAAACGGCATCTAAGAATCATGGTGTAATCCTTGCAAAATCATTACGAGAAAACTGACTATTTTTTACAAAATACTTCGCAATAAAGCATAAAATGTTATTTCTGGAAGAAATTTGAATTTGTTGAATTTAGGTAAATAGGTAGGTACTGTAGGAACTTACATTTTTAAATGGTGTTTTAATGTTATGACCGGTACACTCCAATTGGAATATTATTATGTATCACTAAAAGGAAGTATAAATATAATAAAGGAAGTATAAATATATAAAAGATGTTAATATATGCTAGGTGTTAATATATAATCAATATATGCTAGGTACTATCAATTAAATAGAAAAGTAAACTTAGCACGGCCACAAATCATAGAGTTCACCACTTTGCGGAACTGGATTTGTGGTCAAGTAACAGTAGTGTTTAAGATGGCCACATCAGTTACCGTACAGCATATCTTGTTTAATTAAACTTTTATGTTGGATCTAAAATGATTAAAGGGAAAAATAATAAACTTTTGGTCATATTTAACAGCATCCACTTCGCGAATACCGGTTCATTTCGGCAACTGTTATTGCGGTTAAGCGGTGTGTTGCGAAGGCCAGACGTAGTGTCCAGTCGGTCGGCGGCTAGAAGTCGTCTCGTATAAATATGGTAGTTGTGAGTCTCAAGTCGAAGAGTAGTGGGCTCGGAATTCGCCGCGACGTCGTCGCCGACGCGTGGTCGGCGCGTGGGCGGCGGCTACCCGTTCGCCCACAGCGCCGCACCTAGCCGCGCCGCCGCCGAAGGTGTAAATCACTACTGCTCATTGCCGTGGTGCCAGTTGCCACCACCTATCACTCGCTAAAGCGGGATTATCTATCAGCATATGCTGATAAAGATGATGCTACTAGCCTTGACATGACAATTTAAGTTTTACAATTTTCTCTGACAACATACGTAAGACTCTAATACTGATCTCATAAGATTATTAATGTAGGTAGGTATACATACTTTTTGCTTCGTTTGTGACGACGTTTAAAATATTTCATGCTTTCCCAGAAACTAAGCTAAGTTGTGGGAACTGAATCCACTTTTGTTAAAATATACACGTAGTGGTCCTAGGAATTAGGTTTTCTTAATGATCCATTATCAAATCGTTTTAAAAAGGTTTGTGTTGCAGCTTGCCCGCCCTACTCAAATCACGAAATTATGAACCTGAGAAATATAAATGGTATAATCCGTTGCCAAATGCCTTTGCAACGATTAAGGTAATAATCCAACATAGGTTCTTTCCCACGTGAAAAATGGCATAAATCCTTTATAACTTATGGGGTATGTAATGTAGATAACTCAAGTATTCTTAATTTGTTGATACATATCCACTCAATAAAACTCTCGTAGAAACTATATGATACCCTACCCACAATTTCCACAGCAAGGTAACGTAGCTGACAATAGTAATGGAGCAACGTTTCAACTGTTGAAAGCTATTTTGAAACATATATCTTAGTGTGTAGAGTATAAAATGAAATAGCATGATTATGACAGTTAAGGCCTAAGCTGGTGGTGGAAAGTGGTGTCGTTGGCCCGGGGCTGCGTACTTATTACATACTACTTTTGCTTTTTGAGTGAAGATTGTTTAGATTGTGCATCCTAGACACACGTCATTAGTTTGGTATTTTTCTGATCACAGCGGCACAAGTGGAATGTAGAAAAATGTCATCATAAATTTAAAAGTGGTGGCGCCGAAGGACTATAAAACTTTTTGATTCTTTTAAGTTGAGTATTTGTGGCATTTAATTAATATCCTGTGGTAATTAAATGCAACAAATACCCAATACCATCAACAATTATGCTCACCAAATTTAACAAATTACTTCACTTAATATGCTGATCTTTCCTTCAAATTAGTGGTCCTTATGTCTTATAAAATTTGCGCATATTCTTAGATCTTAAAAAATATTACGGGTACCAGAGAATAGGTACCTATTTGTACTCTGAGCTGTAATAGATTTAAGAGCTGTAATAAGCTTCACGATGGTAAGCAATAGAGTAGTATCGGGCTCCGGGCACCGCGGCCGACGCGGACGGACGGCCTCGTGGAAGGTCGACCGCCTCGCCGCACCCCCCCGCACCTCGCCCTTGCCTGCTCTGCTCCGACCGCTACGTGGAATTTATGTAATTGCCTTCAATTAAAACAAGAATACGAACGCACCATCTTCGGAACACATGACATCGCCAAACACAAGGCGATCTCCCACTCCATTTGTCATGCCCGCCTACTGACCGAACAATTTGAATAAGCGAGATGAATTTTTTTTATCATCCTAATTACGCGGTCGACAAATATTCGCTACTACAAAACACACATCCGCCAGCGAGCTGCTTACTAAATAATCACATGGACTTAGTACGAGCTAAGGTCACCGGCGAATGCGTGCCATGAATGGAGCCAGACCTGCGCGGCAGTCGGCCATTCAACGAGATCCTTCATTCTAGCTTTTGTTCTTACGTAATGTTTTTAAACGTCTTACTCGTAGTAAAAAATAGTAAGTACTAAAAGTAGTAAGAAGCTAAATTTATAATACACCTCATTGACCTTTTCAATAGCTTTGACTTTCCTAATCTTTCAAAAATCATTAATTTGTACCTTCTTTAGTTAATACTAAAACAAGGGCACAAATGATGTTTAAGTATTTAAAACTATTTGAACTTTGAACTTTAGAAGAAGTCACTCTGTATTTTACACTGATTGTTGTAAGTACCGTACATGTTATATTATTATATACATGTTTTATAATTCAGGTATTTAAAGTCTAATTATTTTACAGGTATTTATTTTTTACAATGCAATTAGACTCTTAAGACTAGGTAATCCTGCACACTAGCGCCATCATCACATTTTTATGAATTTGCTTTAATTAATAGCTGAAACTAAAAATGCCACATAAGATCGTGCGACACTACATTTAATTGATTTTATTATTACAGCGAACACGTCGCGAATGAAAATGGTAGAAGGCGTAATTCTAACGATCTATTGCTAGTCAGTAATTAATAGTATTGCTACATTTTATGCTATCCTTATCTTTACTGATTTTCGAGATCAATCAACTATGTACCTACTTAGATAGTTCGGCATCACAAATCATGGTTTAGACTTAGGCATAATGTACGACAGACAATACAAAATATTTTGTATGAAAATCCCCCATTTAGGAATTGTCAAAGATAAACCAAAATTATTACACATATAGAGTTAGTATTATACAATGAAATACATATGTTAATGTGATACTTAAGTAACTCATTAACAGTCACAAGTATATAAATACACATTTTATGATGAAACTAGTAGTTTTACGACACATTCTGCAGCAATAGCTCAACTGAGATACCGAAGCTGACAGTTATCGACAGGCAGTGCTGACATATGCCAGTGGAAGACATCTAATGAACGCAAAATATGCGTGATGTGGACCGCTCCAATGCTCTCATTCAAGTTTGCTTTATCTGTGGCAAACATCCGGTATTATTTTCAACGCGCCCACGCCGTTAGTACTCCAGCATAGTTATCGGACGATTTGGACACGCTACACAATACGATAATAATTTAAGACAAACAACTCTCTTAAATGAACTGTTTATCAGCTCTTAAACTCGCAAAAGATAATTAATGTTCAAAACAATACGACTTATCGTGGTTAAATAACTAGACGATTGTACCTACAATACCTATTAATATAGATCCGCTAAATTCATTCATTTATACATAGTCCCGAGTTATAATTTTAATGTGAACTAGCAGATATTTGATTGAGTTAGTTATTTGCTGCAGATATTTGGTAAGTAAACACGTAATCACAATTGGACATTTGTTTTAAGTATTGTCCAACCGAATCAATCTGCTTTCGCAACAATCTTAGGCCAAAGCTGAAGGCAAAGAAGCCAAATCCTGGAGAATTAATTTAAAAGAAATTTACATTTGGATGAAATTTGTTTTGTTAACCGTATACCTTTCTCTATTGCTCAAAATAAATTTTGTTATTTTTTGGCGCTTGGCTAGCTTTAGCTAATGCCCATTTTAGCCGAAGGCGAAGGTTTGGCCAAAGGTTTTGCCTTATGTATATTTTCGACATACACATTAACTGTTGTAGTAGCCAGCCTTTAAGATAGTCCTATGAAATGTTCAGCCTCTATAAAATCTATTTAGAGACTTCCCAGATATTAGTCCCTCCGGAGCTGACAGTAACGAGAGCCAACTATAGATTGCTAGTGTAGTTCCTCAAACCTTTCTCTTATATTTAGTGTCGCACATATTTGTGGTTGAAAAACAGTAGAGTACTATGTGCTCCATTGATTGTTTTAAATCCAACCGTGTCCCAGGTACATTGCTCTCTTATAAGGGATGTTTATTTTATAATGCTTTTTGAACTTGTAAATGCTTATCTCCAAAAACCTTTTGAGCTCATCGATCGCCTTCAATAGCAGATACCTTGTCCTTGGTAAAGACCGGTTCTTCAAATCACTAGTTGCTAGTCTGTAAAGTGCTTTAGTGGCTTATAACTTTCAGAGCTGCAGCAATCGATGCTCCTGAAACAGCACAACAGGCGAGCAATCAATGTCAACTGTTGTACTTTCGGAGAGCAAACTAATGCCTTGTGTTCAGAGGCATTAGTTTGCCTCTATCTAGTGTATTTTATTGGTGAAATAGGTTGGCGTTTAAGGAACTGCGGATACGACTGACTAGCTTTGATGATTTATATTTAATATTAATATTAAGAAGACGTGAAAGTGACGTGACGTGAAAGAAGGACAAATACGTACTTTTGTACGTATTTGTCCTTCTTTTACGTCAAAATAGAGCATTAGTTTGAGATAATTTTTGAATTTTTGATTGAAATAATTTAAGAGCTAGAAGTGATATAGGCATATCGTTGCAGCTGTCAGAACAACTACTAATCTATATTATTTATATAAATAAAAAAAAATCGGAGCTTTAATGTAGAGACTGAGGCAGAGTAATTAATAATGTAATCTAGGTATAACTTATATTGCTGTTAGAGTCTAAATAAATGAAGCTATGTTCAAAGCTGCTATACAGTCAATGAATAAAATGTATGGGATCAATTTAAGTGCATGGGTGCATGCGCTGGCGGATGGAAAGTGCGGCGGAGGCGAGGGCTTCCGCTTCGACCGGCGTCGCGTTCGGAATAACAAACGAAACCTGATTTCTATCGAGTGGTTCTGAGATACGACGCCTACTCCTATATCAAAATATATACTTCTTACCTTTGTAAGGGAATAATAGTAAACAGCATACGATAAATGTTAATTAAATGTTCCTGCATGAACGAAAATATATTACTCCTGATTAATTTTGATACAATTATCGTAGCATTACTTCGACATCACAAATACTTCGTCTCTTGAATTCACTCGAAAAATCATATAGTTATCATTATAGCTATACAACCTTAAAAAAATATTTTGAAAAATCCAGTAGGAAGCCAATAAGGTTTTCGACGTTATCGATCATAAACTTGAATGTTGTTATCTATAAATCCATCTGCTTTGCTATCATACTAGGACACGCTTCAATGAAAAAAAATATTTTATTATAAGTATCGATGGTATAATTTGATGTAGGTAGGTATTAATTTTTCATTATTATATCAGTGTAAATCAACTGCTTACAAAACATCAAGTGTAAGCCACAGTTCTACTTATCAGATAAATACGTGTTCACAAATACTTACAACATGATGTTGTTTCCTTGAAATAGAAACAAAGTACTCAGCTTCAGCCAGAAGCCGAAGGTGTCGTTTTCACTATATGTGCCTATTTAGGACACCCATTGTCACTTCCATTGTTCTTCCATAATTGGCTTCGTATTTCGTAACAAGCCATGTTATATACGCGTATTCCTTGAAACTTCTTGGTACCTCTCTGTGCATTATGAATTTTAACGCAATTGTTTGTTTGAGAATACACAAATCAAAAAATTATAAAGTTAATTATTAGGCGTTCTTAGTTCAACATCTTTTAGAAATCGAAGCTCTGTTTTACAGTGCCGGAAGTTACAAAACACTTAAAGTGAGCAAAAAATGCGTGAGTCGGTATTAGTAAGGAGCCGTTCTCAATTCTTTTCTTGATGTCTTATATGATACGTAACGAATATTCGTTTAAGTCACGTGTTCAAATTGTTAATTTTAATTGTTCATTGCAATTCTGTATGTATCAATTAACAAATAAGAACCTAAAATATAGAGACACAATTTTGCAGTGTTTGTCCATAAAAAAGTCGACGGATTTCCTAATGCTGTAATCATATGATTCCTAAATATTTTCTAAAAACAATGACAATTATGTCCTGGGACGGCATCGTAGGATAAGTCTAGTAAGTAGTAATACACAACTTACTGGATTTATCCTCGCTCTTATCGTGTTGAATTTTGTTGAAAATAAAAGAGCTAAAGTAAAATATTTATAAACTAGGATAGTAAAGGTCTATGTTTTAATTTATATTACTGTAAAATCACAAAAAATATGACGAAATTGTTTACATATTAAGACTGTAAGAACTCTCACTTATGGACGTCAAAATTGTACGTATAACAAGTTTACTGCTGGCTTCCTGACTGCAGGCGACGGAGAAGCGGCGAAATAAACTTCACTCTACTGTAAAATTTATGCAAAAATTTCAATTATATTAATAAACCCTTTCTAGTAATGTATTATAGCATAGCAACGTATACAGTTCTCAACAAAAACGACGTCCTAACGTTAGTTAGCCGATGCCAAGGATTTTATCCTTATTACGAAAGTCATTAAGTACTTACTTTTTAAAATAAATAGTAAGAAACAAAATCCTTAGTAGATTATGAATGCAAAGCAAATATTCGTAAGCAAAATCCAGAATTGTCTTGGACATGAAATAATCTGCAGTCTCGCTTAAAATCGTGTGCATCGAGTGCGGCTGTGATGTGCGGCTGTATCGTAACAATAGAACTTTAGGCGAATGGACAGCTCAGGTAGATTTTTTTATAAAGACAGTCATTCTCTCGCCATATCCATTCACGGCTGCAGTGGCCCCTCCTCTCTTTGTTCTAAGTTAGTGAATATAATGTAATGTGACTTTTCTTGGCACTCAATTCAGTGTAATAAATTGCTACTTTTAAATTATGATCTTTAGTGCGTCATTGTCTTCCTGTCAAATAGGAGTGCCAGTATGAGAATTATGATATATGCAGTGGATATTTCAATAATATAATTACTAAAAACATGTCCTTAAATCTGTTGAATCCATATCATGTACAATGTAATGTATGTACAATGAGTACATGAGTTGTTGATATATTTTGAGTGTGGATGATTGTAGCATATGTGGCAGCCAATGTGGTGTGGTGAGTGGCGTGGCGTTATCGGTCGTCCTTGACACAGAGACACGCGTGCACAACGCGCCTTATTGTCGCTGCAACCTTGCGAAAATTACCGCTCGCGATAACAGATGCCGTCGTCGTTGTCGTCGGCGCGCCTCTCGACCATGCGTATGCCAAAATATAATTGTGAATGAATGGATGCGTTACGTACCATGAATCAAAATAACAAATATCAATAGACGCTCGTGTATTCATCACCAGTGTGTTTAAAGAGTTAGTTTATGAATGATACAACTTCGCAAAGGATTGTGATGGATGAAAATACTTTACATGAGGATTTTTAGTCTACATATGATGTAATTAGATCGCATCTTTGAAATGTCAACAAATGACAGGTTGGCCGTTGCAGGACGAAAGTGGGCGGTATCCCGGCTCGACTCTCGCCGACCGGAAACCCAATTCCCGGATGCGGCTGCGCGGGGGGATCTCGCCGGAAGCTTGGTAAACGAGCACATCCGCTGCCGCCGCCCGCGCCGCAAAATTTGGCACCGCGAGCGCTCGCAGCCCGCTTCCGGCCTCCGCCCCCCGGACCCCTAGCGTCGCTCGCCCGCGAAAATAGCGGCCAACCGCTCCGTGTACGCGGTTCATTCAGTATGGCCGCCTTCCATTCATAAAAAGGCGAGGCGCGGGCGGCATGGAGAGCGGCGGAGGAAGCGCGGCCTCTCCCGCCGACCCGCACCCGCGGCCGACGCCAGTGCGGAATGTGCCAGCGTACGGAACGGTCGTTTCGTCGGAGCGTAGCGCTAGCGCTCCCCGTTTTCCTTTAAAATGTGTATAAGAATAAGTGCAGTGAATCCACACGAGTTCGGAACGGTTACAAAAAACGCCGTCGTCGAGATCAGGAGTAGAAATCAACGAAGAACTTCAGCGAGGAAGTGAGTAGCGGCCATATTGCAGTGATAACCGCGCGGCGGGCGGACGAGAATCGAGGCCGGTGCGTGGGCCGCCCCCCGCCCGCGCCAGGTGCCGCTCCGGGCCGCGCCGGTCTTATGAACCTTCCCGTGGATTTGCGCGACCGAAATTCGGTGGTTCTGCCGTATTTTTATGTGTCAGTGAATCTTCCGGCGCGGTTTTGGTGCGGCACTACTTTCCATCTCATTGCTAAACATCAGGGAGCTCAGTGTAATGTGTGGGGCCAATTGGTCCAAGTGCCCTTGTGTAGCGATTGTGTACAGAAGGTGTGTGATTGTGGAACGTCTGTTCCGTAAGTACGTACATAAGGCATAGACATCCGGCCCAAACGTTACGATTTCTAATAATATAATTGTATCGAATATAAACGTAATTATACGTCCACATCATTTAAAATACATACATTGACATGCGTGGGTAGTTATTACGTGGATTGCGAAGAAATTGAAGTAACATGAATGACGAGAGGCGACGCCTCGCCGCTCCGCCTGACGACCGGCACACGTGCAGTGATCAACGCTCTCCATAATACCGCTCTCAACTCTTCTAACAAGTTTAATAATCATGCTTTCATTATTCACCAACTTATCTGTCTATATGTACGGTATATAAACAATTTAAGTACATGAAACGTTTGAAATAGGCTTGAGATAAACAACCGATTTGTTAACGCGCGACTTTTATTAGACACATTTGGGTGAATAGAACATCTATTGGACCACAAATAAATATTATAAAAATACATATTTCGATGAATTAGGTATACAATATATTGTCATAACATGATAAATAAAATTGGAAAATATCAATAAATTAAACGATTTTAGAACTACCTACAATATTTATTGTGACCATATGCTCCAGAATAATTTAAAAATTATGATAGCAACAGTTGAACGAATTTCGACAAAAAACTTGATAACCGTGAACACAGATAAAGAGCAATTGTAAACAATGGTAGAATAAACTGTTAATATCATGTAACCAACTACGCTGATAAAGTATTTATTTAGACAAAACAAAAAATAACGTTATTATAAATTTTAATATGACTGAAGTATTTATATTATATTGCAAATATAATTTATAAATAAAAACCAATCATAAAACGCAGCTGTGTTTAATACCCATTCGAATCCAAGAAGTAACGATATGTTAACACATTAGATGGGATTTTCATCTAATTAAGAACTAGTTTTGTCGCCATGCCATTTGATTACCCCATAATCGCTTTAAATAAGTACAAAAAACATTATAACATTGAAAATATGATTTTGACAAATGCAGGTATAGTGTGTAATGTATATTAATTGATTCAACTATCGTAGGAATTGTGTTTTTTCAATAATTAGTCGACATATGAAAAATTAACTTTTATGGGGATTTTGTATAATTATTTGACGGATAATAATAGTAAAATTAAACTTAACCAGGAAATACTGGCCAATTCTAAAAGTAACAGTTCAAGAGTTGAATTAAGTAAAATCTTTTTTTATGGAAGGACTAAATTGTTACAGTAACATGGATTATATTAAAAGTTATAGTATAAGATTGAAAAATAAAATATATATAATATATAAAAATACCAAATACCTTTACACATTTGACTTGGAATAGGAAGGTTTGCTTTGGAACGAGCGAGGTCTTGATAAATATTACATCTATACTATTATTATAAAGAGGTAAGCGTTTGTAAGTTTGTGACTTTGTATTTTTAGGCGGGTAATCTCCGAAACTACCGAACCGATTTCAAAAATTCTTTCACCATTAGATAGGTACATTATCCAAGATTGCTATAGGCTATATTTTATCACAAAAATCCCACGGGAGTGAAGTCCCGGGCAACATTTAGTAATTTATATACCGACGACAACTTTATAAGCTTTCGCGGAATATTACCAAATAAGGTGCATATGAGTATGTATTATCTACCATTAAATCAAGCCTTATAACGGTCGACACCTGCTATAATCAAACTCTAATTTGTCATTCTAAAAGACGAAGTAAGATAAATGGAAAGAAAAAATGAAGACCCTCTTAATTCGTAACCGATAACTGTAACGTAACCAATATCATAACCAGAGAAGAACGAAAGGCATATCGCAATAAAGTTGCAAAAGTTGATTTCAATAAATGTAACAATTAATCATATATACACTTACTATTTACTTATTTCTTGTTATACATAATTTAGAATGAGAGAAAGTTATGGAACATGCCAATTACTACAATAATTACTTGTATCATGATACTAATATTTGATGACGAAGAAGAATAAGTTAGTACTTATTCTTCTTCGTCATAATTTGGATCTATTGCTTGTAAAAGCAGAAGTGCTTAAATGAAAATGCCCCTTCCTGTAGGAAATTGCAGGACCCCGCGGTCAGGTGCTCGTGTTTTAGCCGGTAGGGTTCCGGAATGGGTCCTCCTTTCCCATAAGGATTTCACCGCTCCTAGCAGAACAGAAATGGAATGAAAGGAACTTTGAGCTTGAAGCAAATGTGTTTAATATACCTTTAAACCATTAACCATATTTGGCCATGCAAATAAAATAGGATTAAATGGCGTAATGAAGGGTTTAACACAGTTGAGAAGGCTTGTTGTAATAATAACAAAGCATAATTGAAATAAGATAAAACAAATGTAAGTTTATTGATAATCATAAGTCGTACGTAATCGTACGGTTGTTTCATTAGTATCTATACATTATCTTGGTAATAACAAAATCAAGGACCCCACACTTAAATCTTTATGGTTGGTGTTTTTACAGAAGGAAGCACAACCTATTTTTATTTTACTAATTAACTAATTATTAGAGCTCCAACTTTCTAAGAAATGCACCAACTGCCAGGATCTCGATTCTGCTAAAATTATGTCAATATCGAATCTCAATAAGAGTTTTATTGCATGTAAATAAAAAACTACTATTGAAACGCGTTATTGACCTAATGTTAGGAAAAATAAATACGATTAAATTATGTTACTCTACCTTAATCTAAACCACCTAAACGTAATTTTCCCGAAAATAGAAATTAAATTGAGATTAAATCTGTGATATGTCTTAATAGTTCTAATATTACTCAATCGTCTTCACCTACATGGAAATTTATCGGTGAAAGCTTTGCTACAATTCGAGCTACACGTTGATCAATTCAAACAAATTCCATAGAAAAAAATATTTCGACTTTTACAAAATTCGTTCAGTTGGAACTATCGTAACATCAGTAAAATTATTACATAAAATAACATAAATATCTATAGATTCCTAGAGTGTCTGTCTATTTTTATTATAATAATGGAAAAAATCAAAAAATAAAAGTTTCGTGTGCTAATAACAATTTTGACGATGACAACAACACTAAAAAATAAATCGAATAATAATAGTTCATAAAAAATTGTTAACGATATCTTATGTACTGTGTTACAGTTACTAGTGGATGGATGTGTTTATGTGTATGCGTTCTGTGTTACATTTTGGGGACTTCCATTGCTATATGGATGATGTTATAAATCAACCAAAATCCAAACTTTATATGGATAAATAATTTATTGTTATTCCTTGTAATGTTAAAATTCTGGTGAAGTTATGCCACACATTAGCCCAGGGCCATTTATATCATGTTTTCCTCAGCGGTTTAAACTTCAATGGTCAAAGTAATTTAAAATTAGTAGACTAGATGAACTTGGTAACTGCGAGGATGGATTTTGCCATATTAGACAGAAGGACTATTTCTTATGTCTGAATTACGGCAGTGTTAATTCCATAATATGTTGGTAAATTTCGAGTTATAGACGCATTATTTTATGATTGTATTTTTATTTGCAGGTGGGGACGATGAGGGAACAGGAAGGCGACGGCCCGGAGAGCCGTTAGCCGGACTCAATGGATGAGTATGGCGGGCCGGCGGCGCCGCCCCGGCCGCCCAAGCCGGCGGCGCGCGTCCACAGGCCGACGGGCGCGCGCCAGCCCACCGTGTCACTGCTGCGGCCGCGACCTGAGGCCGAACGCGAGCGAAATGCCTATGTGGAGGCTCCGCGCCGAACGCACACCGCGCCCGTGCCCCACGCGGCCCATACGGCTGCTCATCAGCCGCTCAAGCCGGTGACGACGCAGCCGGCCGCCGCGGCCGGCAAGCTGCGCGCCGGCGCTCTCCCGGCCGACTCGATCGTGTGCGAGACGTGCGGCCGCTGCCGGTGCGAGCAGTGCGCCCGCCCGCGGCCGCTGCCGTCCCGCTGGCTGTGTGGCTCATGCTTGTGCAGCGCCGAGGCGTGCGTCAACTACGCGTCGTGCATGTGCTGCGTGAAGGCGCTGTTCTACCACTGCGGGAGCGGCGAGGAGGAAGCGGGCGAGCCGTGCGCGTGCGGGCCGCGGCTGGCGTGCGTGGGTGCGCTGGCGGTGCCGCTGCCGTGCCTGTGGCTGTACTGGCCGCTACGGGGCTGCGCGGCCGCGGGCGCGGCGGCGTACGCTCGGTGCCGCCGCTCCGGCTGCCGCTGCCCCGAGCCTCCGCCGCGGCTCTCCAGTATTATCTAGTCCCGCCGCGCGCCGCCCGCGCCCTCCGAAGCGCCGAGTCGAGAGGCGCGAGTTGCGCCCGCGTTGTACAAATATTTATTGGCGAGCGGAGAGCTTCGGACCGCGCGGGGGTGGACTCAGTGATCGCTGTGCCTGGTCAGAGTGGTGTGTGGTGACGCGGGGCCGGCGTCGGACGAGAGCCCCGCGTTCACTGAGTGAATCGTCTACGAGTACCTTGTAAATATAGTCGTATAGTGTGAATGTACGTGAACGTGTCGCCCGAACGTCGAAAGTCTCAAATTTTCTTGAGACCGTTACGTGTCATAAGAAAACGTTAACGTTAGTATTTTGGATTCCACACAAATCCAGAGAAGATTAAGAAATGAGATATAAAACATACTTATTAAGATGTAGATAATTTACCATTTATTTATTAACTGAATTTGTATTTATTTGTAAATAAAACGACATTATATTATAAATACGAATGTTTACTACATCATGCTTGTTTTTTCTACTCCCTCCTCTAATAACCAGTGAGAAATATAAAACAAAATGTATATTGAAGCTCGACCAAAAAGCTATATTTACATGATTATAGGTGCGTCAATTTCTTTAAAACAACCAAGCACATGCACCTTCTTAGTCATTGCAAAAAATTATTTAGGAATATAGGAGGTTTTGCTAAAATACAACTGCTGTTTTCTAAAATATGTTACCAAAGTTAATATAAATAAAGTTTATAGGTACATAGATCAATAACTAAAAAATTTAGATTATTCTTGTCTTCTGTTAGTATGGTCCAAGTTACCTGACTCTTAGCTTTCTAATATTATAACAAAATTTGTTGATGTAAGGTAAATTTTTATTAGCAGATTATGGTCTCAACACAACAGTAGCAGAGAAACCATTTGTGTTTATGTTATGTTTATATGATACATCTAGACATTGCCACTATAAGTCCAACACATTTAAGACTTAATTGTTACCTTATCAAGGCTTTATATTTTACCATGTAGTATATGGTATATATGTATGCAGATGCAAGACAAGATGCTAAAAAGCTTTTAAAAATAAGGTTGACCAAGTTTAAAACAAGCACTTAAGAATTAAAAATCCTATTTCGTTTCGAATCAAACTGAACATTTTAAATAGCACATAAGCTTTATGTAAACATAATGTTAAAAGTTTTAATGGAGTGATGAGATATTCTTTATACTTCATGTTTTATTGAAAACATGAGAGATAAGGGCTCATATTGTGATTTTAATAACTGCATTCTTTGATGCTTTGACCAATCAAAGGTATTTATTTACTAAAATAAGACTAAATTATAAATTGCCATTTTTAATTTAGCATTACATTTTCAATGAGTACTTTTTAGTTCGTAAGACTACAAGGTAGGTACTACTAAAAATAGATTACAATGTTACTTACCACAATTTGTTTTCCCTGCACAAACAAAACAATTTAAGTGCCGAACAGGTATCAAAACTTGGTAAACGAACTACACACTGCCATCAATAACGACACATTTCAAAGAATATTCGTTTCAATATTTGATAACTGTTAAAAAGTTATGAAATACCTACTCTGATTATTAAACGGAAGTGATACAATTATAAATGAAATCCCTATGCTTCTACAATGCAAATAGCAATGGAGAAGAAAGAATGATTAACATAAATATAAATAAAAACTAAAAAAAAAATAACCAACACGACAATATGTGTAAGATCAAAGATTACGAAAGAAAAGTTAAAAAAAGGACGTGACGTAAACGGATTTGCTGTCAGTTGTCACTGTCATAATAGTTGAGGTGGTGAGGAAGTTGAAATCATAGAGGTATTAAAAATTTGTACTGTGTAATTATGTAACTAGCGGCCCGTCCCGGCTTCGCTCGTGTAAAACCATAATAAATTACACTCCGAAACCTTCCTCAGAAATTAGCTATCTATTGGTGAAAACTGTACAAAAATCCGTCCGTTATGTAGTTTTTAAGTTTATCGTTTACATAGACAAACAGACGCGACAGGGCGATTTTTTTAAAATAGGTAAGGATATTGGACCGCACACCGCACCACACCCACCACACTACTGCTAATAACTTATTTAAAAAAGTAACTACTTAGGTACTGGCATAATATATATTTCTACCTATCTCTTTTATCCGTAGTCCGACCTTTCTTTCTTGTTTACTTGTTTGTAATAACTTTGCACGAAAATAAGTAGGTACGTACCTACATTAATTAAAATTAATACAAGATACATGTACAACGGCGGATTTATCCCATGTAGTGATCTCTGATACCTTTCTTATGAGACATATAAAGGTGCCTATGTTACGGCTAAAGCCCGAATTTCGATTATATCTATGTTTAGCCGGCTAGAGATGAGCCAGACTGTGGTTTACTATAAAGCTATAGATAATACTGGAGCCAATACCTCCTTCAAGAACTTTTTGATACAAGGTACCTCTATCTCTTTCATCGGTAACCCGACATTTTTTATGGTGACTTTTAGATCCAAATGACTACACTTTTACCGTAGAGACACTTGAAAAATCTACGGTATA
Organism: Plodia interpunctella; assembly: GCF_027563975.2. Classification (NCBI taxonomy): domain Eukaryota; kingdom Metazoa; phylum Arthropoda; class Insecta; order Lepidoptera; family Pyralidae; genus Plodia; species Plodia interpunctella. Next base: position 3,432,214 of record NC_071297.1, on the reverse strand, counting down.
TACCTACCGTAGATTTTTCAAGTGTAGTTATCTCTGAGAAATATTTCGGTATCTCGCGTGCAAGAAGAAGTTAGTATGACTACCGATTAAAAGAGAAAGCAATAAATGTACCTTGGATCTAAAAGTTCTTTGTAGTACTGGCTCCAGTTTTACCTATAGCTTCATGTGGTTTACAGAGGAAGCGGCGGAGTGCGTTCGCGTCGCGTCGCGCCCGTTTCCTCCCACTGTCTCATCCGGGATGTACGCTTCGTGTTTGTTAGACGCTCTTCCTCTTCCTTCGTATATTTTCCATTTTTACATTTAAATCAGTGTTATTAAAACGAACAACACACCAATTTTTGTACGATGCGTTTTGCGTTTTGAAACTATGCTTCCGATCACAAAATGGCGGAATAAGGATGTATCTGCGTATCAAATCAAACGTCAACGACACTTTGTGTGAAAATTCACAAATATCGAATATCCATCAGCATATTCTTATAGCCTCCTCGATATCATGATAAAGCGATATGAAAATACTTCTACGCTGAGACAAATGCAAGTAGTGTCTCGTAGATTAGGTACTCATATAATGCGTACTCCGGCTCTGTTAGGTCGTTTAAATTGGGACAACAGATGTTGACAGGCTGCGGACAGTACGTTGTTGATGGCCGGATGGGGCTGGGAATGTGATAAAAGGATATTATTGGTTATTGGACCTAACCAGCAGAAGTGTGAAGCAGTCTCTATATTTAAAAGGAAATTAAAAACTTTAAACAAGACGGAAATATGTTTAATAATTTTACCAAGAAATTTCGCACCTATTTATTTTTGAGGAATTATTTTTGTAAACGCGACTGTTGTCAAAACTTCAGCAGCCCATTATTCCTAAAAATGTTATTAAAACTTATTTTAGATAAAATGTGTTTTGTCCCGACATAATATTTTACAAAAAAAAGGTTTTAACTTTAGTATGAATAAGAGGGTAGTAATAGAGAGAGAAACGTCGTTCTTTTATATTTTCGACATATGGACATAAAGTTAAACACAATTACCTTATACATGTATATCTCCTGGCCGATGGCCTTATAGGTAATACCTATCTTAGATTCGATAATGAAAAGTGAATTGCAAAGACTAAGGGCTCCGGCGTGTTTACGGCGCGCGCGCAGCTCGGTAGGACGCTGGCTATTTATTCGTGCGTACACTAACCGCCCGACATCGAGAATTTTAATGCTCTATATTTACATCTATCGTAAGAACCCTCCTGTTTTCGACATCAAACAAATCTCCTCTCAAGTAAAATATGTCAGATCCAGAATATTTTATACAGGTGATCTCATCTGATTTTAAAATTAAATATATTTCTTATTTATCTATAAATGCGCTCCCATCACAGCAGGCCTGTTGACCTATGTTTCGAGGAAGATCGATCATTGCGCTATTGTGAGTTTGATATGTATAGTAAGCGTGGCAGCCATTTAATATTCTGTACGTCGGTCTGTGCTATATGATAAACTTCTATGTCGACGAGGTGAACTACCAGAATAGGTACTTTAAAAATATAAGTATATGATTTTTAGCGTTTGAAAATAATGATTTTAAATGCAGTTGGTCTGTTTGTAAGAAGAATATCTATTATTGTATACAAGTACACTGAAAGGGTAAATGTTTATGCTAGCTTTGTAAAATGATACTTTAGACTGAGCTGAATATTAGGATCGAAATATTTCATCTTAAAAAATGGAACTACTATAATAATGTAGTACATCATGTACCTATGTCGATGTACAAAGGTACATCGACATACTCGTACATATTAAAGTAGTCCGCCCATGAAGGTTTCACTTGGTTTTCAGATAAAGGGGCGTGACACCCTCTTCTTGTGAGACTCGGGAACAACAAATGGCAGAATAGTTGAAAATATATTAATATTTTGTAATATTCAAAATCATGCGACGTCGAAATGGAACGCTCACCTTATCGTGCGCTGCAGTGGCGACCTTCGACCGGAGATGCATCACGAACGCGGTGGCAATTGATTTTATTAGATATAGATACGGAATGAATGCCTACATAACAATAAAGAAGTGGATTCCAAGCCTATATTATCTAACAGTAAGTATATTAACTTTTACACATGTCTCGTTTGTTCACTTACAACTACAAACAAACTAAACGAATTGGAGTTATGAATACGTATGTGTATTAAAATACCTATAATGTAGATAAAAAATAATGTGATAGACATATTAATTTTATGAATAAGTAAGTACCTACTTATGTTTATTTCGTAATAGAATAATAGAATTTTAATATATATTTATTTTTTTAAATTAAATTCAATAAATGGGTGGTTCTCAGAGCGTTCGGTCGACGGCGGTCGCACTGACACTAATGTTATAATTTCTCAAATTTTGAGAAAGACAAGAACTAGTTTTAACATCTGTCTTTAAAATAATTATTCTGTACTGTGGTACATAATGTAAATTTTATGAATGATTGATTTTGGAAATTATTCCTTCCTCAAGAAAATTGACATCATTGTAATGACGCGCGGTCGCAGCGGTCGACTGGCTCTGAGAACCACCAAATACGCAAAGGTACAAATCATAAAATTATGATAAGATTAAACAAAATGATTCCAAAACACTGATGTTAGCAATATTAGCAATCTGTTGCCATATTGATGCCAAATAATGTTAGAAACTTATGCATTTATGCATTCATGCAAAGGTTAAATTCTTTACATAATATAGCAATATGAGAAGGTCGTAGCTATCATTGCACTAAAAAAGCGACCCTTGAAGTCCATAAACCCAATACAATGGACTCCAGACAGCTTTCGATCACCGACCATACATTCCAATGCAATGACACATACCATTGTGTTTCTAACAGGTTAAAATATTCTTTGTAATCGATAGGTTTTTAAATTAACAATTGAAATGTTTGTAAAAATAATTTGAATTTGTACGGCCTGAAGATCTATATCTCTATTGAATAATCACAATTTTGTAAACCCAATCATCTTGATATCAATATTAGTAGTTAGGTACTTATTATTTCGTTAATCTATGGTAATTAAGTAGTTAGTGCTTAACTACCTAACTATATGGAAGTATTATATAATCTGTGACTATATTAAAGTCATTAAATGATAATTAGTTTTCTTTGTTTTCAACATGATTTCGACTCAGTTAACAGCTTAGAGGCAAACACAAGATTAAAATATATCTCCGCCTTAAAAGTTTATATTTTAAGCTATGTTTCGTCACTATCGCGCTTTATAGGTAATATAACATAACATTAACAGAAAGAGACAAAACATACTTTAGTTTAAAGTTATCTTTAACTTTTTTATGAATTCCAGGGATACGAATTTAATACTTATTAGATTAAGGCCCTTTAATATTCTATTTAATATTCTCTTTCTCTGCCATCTGAGCGTTTATCCGATCTCCAGTTGTCAGACCATTGACACGCATATATCTTCTATTACTCATATAGCACATCCCAAAGAACCTTAACGACATCACGCCCGCATTTCTAGGGTTTAATATAGGTAGCTATACGTAGAAATTATGTTTCGACTTTTTTATAACCCATAATAACATACAAAATACATGATAGTGGGAGTTCGTATCAAAAGGGGACAGTGTATATATTAATTGACCGCTGTTGGCGCATTGAGTTGCAGCGGGTCGATAACGACGGGTCATCACGCAGGAAGCGGTGCTTCAAACACTCCACCACCAGATAACAGCATTGGGTAATCGCACCACCACTAACAACCACCTATCATATTACTATAATGGTCAATAGTTCAAAGATTCTTATAAATATAAATATATGTGGACAAATCACAGTTTGAGTTAGCCCCACCCAAAGTAAGTTCGAGACTTGTGTCAAGTATCCCATAACACAAGTCTCGAACTTATTTTGGGGCTAACTCAATCTGTGTGATTTGTCCTAATATATTTATTTATTTACTGGTGAAAACCGCATGAAAATCCGTGCGAGAGTTTTCGAGTTTATCGTGAACAGAGAGACAGACGCGGTAAAGGAATTCGTTTTATAATATTTAAGGATAAGGATAAATGAGATAATGGAAGAATTTGCTCAGTTACAAATCCGATCATTGAGTAGTAGGTAGGTACATCACTTTTTTATTCAAATATACCTGACGTCAAGCGATAAACAAACACCGTCCGCTAAGCGAAACCATAAATCGATTCATTCATATAAGTATGACGGTATACTTCATCAATCAATCGCCTATACTATAAATAAAAGATGGAGACGCTGCACGAGGGAAACGGCTTCCACTTGGGACTCTGACGTCAGTTACAAAGGTAGATAGGTTTATATTCATCTCGTCTTCATAAAAATGTTTATCAAATTCATCATTCGCATTCAAGGTCCTTACTGGCGTAATTCTCTGAAATGCTTTACTTCTGTTTCTTATGCGAAGTAAATCAGTCTGTGAAGTCTTCCTTCCCAAACTCTACATAGGTACCTAAGTTGGAGACCATTTTCAATTTCCATTTTACAATACCATCATAGGTATTATAACTCCAAAGTTTTTACGGAGACTGTGTAAGTACTTTACATTATATAATTTCAATACGAAACACATTAAACTAATCAAAAAAGCAGCATACACAATACACATACTGATAATATCGAAAAGTGTTTGCGTGCCAGACACCACGCAAATAGGTATGTAAGTTTACGACATTGACAAAGTTAACATATTTACCAAATTATAAATAATGTAAGTAGTATTTAAGGTGTAACAAAATAAATGAAGTAGTCAATGCAATGACAAAATATAACTATACCTAGTTACACTCTCCGAAAAATCTTAAAATAAACCGTGACATCATGTGTTGGGATCACGCGAACCGCGAATCTCAGCTTTAACATTGCGATAATACGTTTTTTTCGTATCAACTCGAGTCTAGTTAGTGGGCAGCGAGTTATCAACGGAACGGACTGATATCTCGTACAAATTGGCGACGTTGCAAACTGCGGTCGAGAGGTCAGTCGACGGGTGATAAAAATGCGGGTAGAGTCAGTGGCGCCAACCCTACTGAGGGACCATTCTGACTCTTCGGTCCATGGATTCTTGTACGACTTATGGATGGTTTATGTATGATCATCATCAACATCTGCAGCCCTCCGTGACCCAATGCTGCCTGACCTAGGGTATAGTTTATTATGTTTTTACCCAAGCGAAGCCAGGACGGGCTTCTAGTACTTACTGAATACTTTGAAAAAGACAAAGCATTTATTCAGAAAATAGATGTTTACACTTTTTCACGACAATTTTTATAATATTATTTTTTTTTATTAAAAAGCTACAAAGCGCCAGTAGTATTTCAGAACGAATGAAAATGGTTGTTTAAGTACTTTACAAATATCTTAAAAAATCCTGTTTTATGGTCCAAATATGGAATGCGAATTGATAAAGTCCCTCTCTCATCATCGCGGGTTCCTGGTTCCACATTGGGCCTCCTTTCGTCTACGCCAACCATATATTATAAAAATGGTCATATTTACCTTATATCATACACATTTATACTTTTTTATTGTATATCTTAGATATAGTTAAATTATGTAACTTCAGAGTTCGTAGCACTGCTACGAATTTGCTCAATGACCCTTTTTTGATGAAAACCACTATAAACTAGCAAACATTTTTATAATACAACATTAAGTATATAGTTTGAGAAATATAAAAATAATGATTTAGGTATTATACATAGTTTAGCTATAAACATCATAGTCTTGGCAGATTTTACATGGGTGCACAGTACAATAAATTGTACTTAACAATTTATTTCACTTTAGCCGATTAGTAATCGATTAAAATAATTAAATTCAGCATGGCTATGATTTAAGTAAGTCAGTATTACGGGCAACTTCCAAACAGTATAGTATATTGGACATCTGTTGACTTGATTGCAAGCCGCTCCCTACGTAAATAGTTGAAGCTTGCTTCCTGAATCGTGTTGCAATTGTACTGCAACTTTATCAACTCGTTCTAAACAGATTTTAATTTATCAATGATAATTTTATTGTCGCCATACCTATAGACACATAATATCTGTGTATGGATGGCATCCCGGTTGCTTTCAGGGTTGTGAAGGCGCGAAGCCCGGAATTAGATTGAAAAACCTTTAAAATTTAGCTGTGATTTTACAACCTGCCGCCTGCCTGACGTCAACCCTCTTTGGGAATGCTATTGTTGCCTATCAGCTTCCTAGGCTGTGTCCCTTATTCGCCTAGTACGACATCCGTAGGAGGATATGGAGTGGGAGGACCACTAGGGCTTCTAGGGCGGAATCACACGCGATATTGATATGATTTACATACCTAATTATTTCAAGAAACATGGTGAATAAAACTACTTTATGACGAAACTTAAATAAGCCATGTTGTTTAGGACTTTCACAATCAATCAATCAATCAATCAATCAATCAATCAATCAATCAATCAATCAATCAATCAATCAATCAATCAATCAATCAATCACTCACTCAACTAATCATTGCTTTAAGTAAATTAGGTAAGTACATCATTAGACAGATTTCATCTAATGCGTCTCCTATAAACACGTTATCGGAACGTGAACTCACACATATGTCAACGCGAATGAAAGTACATTTACCAAGTTTCTGTGTAAGCTTTTCCCCCCAAGGAAATCCCGAAATGTACCTCGACGAAGATCTCGAAAATCAGAAAGGACCATCAAAGATCGGCGAATTGTTTGCCGATGGTGCATAGCCGACGTAATGTATTGAAAGTTTCAATTTGAAACTGACAGTTGTTACACTCATTCTGTCGTGTTTTTGTGGCGAGAACGACGGAACCACTCTTTCATCGTCGTCTGAAAAGTAGGTAGCTAACTTCCCACATTGAAAAATGTGTAATTTTTTTTCTAATTGCACCCTCACTCTGTAAACAAGGTTGATATCGCGTCGGTCGGCGGATGCGGAGATGCTCATAATATCGTGTCCGGCCGGACGCGCGTCCGCTCTATGGCCACATCCTATTACGCTGGAATTTACACTCTATTGTACTTGAATTTACACGTAGTGACGTAATGCTCCCATAGATACTAACGCTGACAGCTAAACCACTTATTTCGTCAGATGTTCAATTGTTTAAACACCTACTTACTCCATGATGAAGTCTGTCCATATCCGTCTCTATTTGAGTATACAGACACCTCGTCTGGCTCTGCATCTGTTTCCACCTAACTTTATACACTTAATGGAATCGGTTTCCATCAAAAAAAGACATAAGTAGAACACGGTACGATCGAAACGAGAACAATTGAAATTGCACGTTGTACCTACACTTGATGATATGATCCAGGTGCACCAAGTGGAATAAACCATCAACCTGATCTTGAGATCGGGCGACACATACAGATCATCTGAATGAAAGACAACAAAAACTGAAAAAAGGATAAAAATTTGTTTTTAACTTCTCATCATCTATGGTCGATGCGCTATATATTGTCTCCGTCCACAATTGTATAAGTACTATTTTTAGAAAATCCATAAAATATTTGAAAGCGGAGAACCGATTTTGAAGATATTTGGTAAGACCGAGTTTAAACTTCGGCTTCTTATATATTTTAAAAAAGGTTTACCTACAGTAATTGGTATTAGAAATTTGTATGACGAAACGGCTACATAAGTAGTTAGTTGTTTATAAATATTTTCAAAATTATGTAAAATGACCAAAATGCACAGATAATGAAAAGTGACTGTAAAATTAAAAAGTTATCACTGAGCACATTTTTGTTTAGAATTAGTTTCATTTCATCATCATCACCGTCCATAAATCAATAATTCTTTAGTGCGAGCGGCTGTTATCAATCTAAAATAGTGCCGAACATAATTAATTGTTACATTTACACTCGTAATAGGCACATTACAGTATTATCATATCGAGTGTTGCAATGCGATGCTTCCTGTGCACCCGTCATCTGATATTTACTACGGCTACTGTATGCTAACGATATACCTACTTACTAATGCATAAATGTGAAATATGGCATTTATTAAAGTAACAGATAAGCAAAAAACTAAACACTAAACTGTGACTAATCACACAGTTCGGACTTTGAACGTCAAGTTTCAAATTAAATCGATTTCTCAATACATGTAGATGTCCAGCCTGTGCAGTAGAAAACGATTTTTTGACGACCTACATATTTTTGTCATTGCAATATAATAGTCAAGATTGGTCGATAAACATCTAGTGTTGTCCCCAAAGAGGACACAATGCCCCCATTTATTTCCTGCTCCTTATAGACGCAGACTGTAGGTATCGATTTTTGTCTTGATACAAATATTTTGATTTGATGATTGAGTAACAAATATCCTCACACACATTCAAATTTTCGCATTTATAATATTGGTTAGTAGGATAGCACATAACTTTTTGCCTACTATTCAGCTAATATTTAGCTTACTTTAATGGTGACCTGGGCAATTTGCCACTGCTGGACAACAAACTTGACATTTTAAGGTAACGTTTTATCATTTGGCATACCTTCCGAGTCTTTTTATAAATCCACAATATGAACAGCAACTCCAAGTTTGTATAAACAGACTATCTTTCTCTCTATAAGTAGCTATAAATAGACATTATCGCAAACATTTTGCATAACTAGCAATGCGAACAAAACAATGCAATGAAGAGACACCTACGAGAGATGAAAAGATTCAGTTTTAACATTCATAGACAAAAATATTTAACAATATCAACAAACTGTGCAACAAAGTTGCACGTAGAACCAGTTGCGCTCGTTAGAAGCTAATATAATAACGTGCAGCATAATAATAACAGTTGAACAATTTAATTAATGCGTTTCACTCCAACTAGAGTTGTCGCAATTGAATCCGCGTGTCATTCGCTCGGCCTATAGAATGGAAGGATAAGGGCAAAGACTGTTATAGTGTAGAGGCGATAAATATTTCTTGTAAAATAGATAAGGACCAACTAGGTAAGAAACAAATAGAGAAGACAAATAAGAATCCGGGGAAGGCTGTAGACAGGTGGAATTGTCGAACGACGTTAGAAAGGCGACAGAAAATACAAAAAATAGAGCTAGTACTTCTACGGATGTCAGATTTTCCAGTAGTGGGAGGATGAGACGATAAATCTACTCCACAAAAGAATATTCAAAATCCTTGACAAGTTTTATTTAACATCAAAAACAGAAATTATAATATTAAATTTAGATCTGAAAGCTAAAATACCGAAACAGAATGATCGCTTGAAAATTCTTTCACTGCATCCATGGAAAGATGAAAGTACATAATTAAATTAGGTTCTTCAAAATTGTATCTCATCTGTATTCGTAATCTAATGGCCATGATGCGAGCCTACGCTACTACTACGTCGGAGAGATCAAGTGAGGAGTGAGGGGCAAGGGGGGTTACGTGGGCGCCCGTAGGCGGGAGCGTAGGCGATTCGGCAACTATACCTAGTCTATGGCTATAGTTCTCGCGTTTGGGCAATTAATGTGGTTCGATAACGCTATGACGTCACCACTTTTCCATTGAGTCTCTATAGCTGTACCCATGGGGACAATTTCGGACAAGGACCTGTGCCAATTTTAGGTTCAAGTAGCCAATGTTCAATTCCAGGGGTTACTTACACTTTATGTCACATTTATTGTCAAATATAGAGACTGTCCACTGAAATTTAAAATGCCAAGTTTTCGATGTCATACAAGTAATCAAGAATCGATGTTTTACCAGTTTATTCAAATGAATGTTAAACATAAACTGAAATAAAAAAAGATTCAGTGATAATTGAGAGTCGTTGAGTTTTGTCAATTTATTTAAGAATACGGTTGATATCAATGACATAGACAGGTAGGTACTTATACCAATTACATGTAGAGTAGTTTTTTTTTACAATCTTATCTTAATATTATGACGATGAATGTAACATTGCTAACGCGGTCTGCCGTTGCCCGCACCATTGCTGTTAGTGTCGGGTGGAGCTCGTGAGTGATCGGCCAACATCGTGAGGCTCGCAGGGATACCCGGGGGGATTTCAGCCCAAAGTTAAGGAATGCGTTTAGTTGACGGAGGTCTGAAAATCAGTGTTATCTCTTTGACATAAGCTCAAACATTCCTTCGTCAAAATATGTATGTTTTTACATATAACTGTACGTTTTGTACTAAATTATAATAATTATGTTGAAATTTACTACGACTCTTTTCTTGAACCAAACCCAAATGTCATTTTTCAATAGACTTCGACTACTTATTAAGAGGACACTACTTTAACTGCTGCCGCAAAAGATGATAAAAAGATCGATTTAACTAATTATTTTGACATTGGTTTAGATTTTTCTAGAAGTCTCAATTTATCCCATTTTTTTAAACATTAAGTTTAGCTTCAGGAATATGGTTTCTAATAGTAAGGTAACTTGTTCGGGGCGAGTCGGGCCCCGTCGGGCACACTCGGCTGCGCGTGCGGCCCTACAGGAAACAGGAAGTGGAGTAACCGCGCGCTTCCGCTCCCATTCGCTCCGCTCACTGTTCGACGCGCACTGTTTCGTTCACTGCTTCATTTTGTGCACTGCCAGTAATATCGAACATTGAGCAGAGGAAATTGTTCACTTGTTTATATTAAAATTATGAAAAAAGCTATTTTAATTCATGCACTAATATTTCGTAGAATAAAAGTTAGTACAAACAAAAGACGAGAGCAAATTTTGATAGTTCTAATATCTATATACATAAAACATATCATGTTTTTTTATATATAAATTAATATATCACCCAATTGGTACTTCCATGTACATAACTAAAATTTGCATGTAAATCTCATGAATACTTTCAATAAAAATTGGTTCAGTCAGCAGTTTTTCAGCAGTCAAATCTTAGAGTCCAATCTTTCCCTACCTTAATACCTTTGGTAGGTAAAGATTGAACATTTTTAAGTATTTTGAATGCGCTACTTTATGTTGATGGATGTAGTTATATGTATTCGATGATTCATAATTGAGATATTCATAAAAATAAATAGAAAAATATTAACATAAGATAGTGGATTACAATACATGTGTGTGAAGTAAACAGAACCGGGTTTCTTGATGTTGCTTTCTATCAAGCAAGATATTCACTAACAATTCTCTATTTGCAAACTTCACAGATAGATAAATTCATACTTACCTATCTGTCTTGCTTTTGCATAGCCAAATTTCTTTATTGTGACAATTAGGCGCGTGACGTAACGGGTGTGGGCAGGAGGGATCGCCGCGCGGGAGGGGAGGTAAGAGGACGCCACGACACGACAACTCAATGAAAGTCGGGATGCTCGAGTTACGTCACATACCACCAACAATATCTTACTAGCTTTAAATTTACCCATGGTTCGTATTTAAAGTTAATAGAGTCGAAATTGCAACGAATCTGTCGACATTAACTATTTTGTGTGAATCTACGAATAGTATAGGTACCTATCTACTTAGTTTCACAGCGCAGACCCGTCGAGACAGTATGACCTCAAATAAAATTGAATGGGTAAATAATATTAAATTATTATCTAGGTATTTTTAGATAACTGAACATTTTGTTTCATTAAAAACTATGCGCATCATTAATGTTTTCAGTTGAGCTCCCAGCAAAGTATGTGTTTATGGGTAAACATTGAAAAACTGGCAAATGCCCAACTATACGGTAGTTAGCTTCACAGTGTGAGAGCTTCAGAGTACGAAAGAAGCTAGAATGGTGAAAACATCGGAATATTACAGACAATTGGTTTTCCAGAACATTATCGTTAAGTTACTAATAATGTATCCTATCCAGAATAGCTTTAGAATTATGTACTACACTATAATTACAACAAATGCCTACCTATACTTAAAAGACCAACTGAAAAAGAATGAATTTTCACGCAGTTTTCACCATTAGATGTAGAGTCGACCGCATGTCAGTTACACAACCTACTCATATAGATTCATCTTTATGAGGAGGTAAAAAGGGACGATTTAGAATGGGTGGATTTAGAATTTATGTCACTTAAGAAAAATAATACTTGGGTTTTATGTGAGTTGCCACCTCAAAAAAAACCTATATCTTGTAAGTGGGTTTTTAAAAGGAAAATGGATGAAAAAGGTGAAATAGTAAATTATAAGGCAAAGCTGCATCAAAGGATGTGCACAAAGGAAAGGTTTTCATTAAACACAATTAATCTCGATCGGTTGATGTGTTGTCATAATAATATTATCATCTATATGTACAACTTATTAGATCGAACTGAAGTCAGTTCGAAGGGCTGATCAAGTTTTATATTTTCGCGAAAAACCAAATATAATTTTCTCATAACGTCATTGCATAGATAGATAAATGAAAACTTGATTTGTTAGACGTCGTATGTAATATATATGTATATGTATATCTATAAGAAAATATGCTCAAAATTGTCTTAATAATGAAAGAAGATAATATAACATGGAAAAATAACTCCTGGAAACTAATTATTCAAGAAGGATGAGTAACAAGCTGTGATGGGATCTCTCGGTAATGAGAGCTTGTTAATTTCCATTGGCTTCCTGCGCTGTCTATACTTTCAAGCTTAATTGAATCTTAAATTAATTAAAATCGCCCCGATCACCACTTAAACTAAGTTATTGAACTTTCACGGCTATTAGAAGATACGCGATAATTACGCTTGTTCTTCATAGTCACTGCGTGGAATACACACACAATAAATTTCTTATCATTAGTAATGGAGTGGTTTGCCATTGCCTTCTCCATTTCACACATAAATTAATAATCAACCAGTGTGCAGGTTTCCTCACGATGTTTTCCTTTACCGGAAGCAAGTGGTGGTCGATGAAAACAACTATCTATACATGAGTCAGATTGGTATACAAACTCATGTGGTACGAGTAGGATTCGAACCTGGGATCTTTCGATCCACAGGCGGGCGCCTTAAACATTACACCACCACCTTCATATTAATTATCCTAACAACTCAATAAACTAAAGATGTAATCACGAAAAATTTAAGTTAGAATTTAAGACTTCTTTTTGATTGACCACCCATCATGTGTGAGACGCGATATAATGTTGTAAATGTTGCAATTTATCCTACTTATCTTCAAACCACGACATTTATTGTTACAGCCACAAACACAGTTTCGGATCCAATTATAGGTATAATAGGTCAAAAATAAGAATGAGTAATTATTTATTGTGCAACTCAGGCAAAATAACAGGATAAAGATCTTAAATTAAGTCACGAAAATTATTTTGTTTACTTACTGTTTGACCCGTCTTCGTCGGTGGCTATAAAGCGGAAACATCAATGAATGAGCCTCGAGTAACTCCATTCTTATTCCACTTCCGCTATCCATCTCGTTCACCCACACGGTCAGACTGAAGTGTGAAAGAGAGGGAGCTAATGTATTCGCTACGCTACCCGAGCGTAATCAAATGCGTTGTTTTGTTTCAAAGAATAACTTTACAAGTGTAGGTAGGTAAAATATTTTAATATTTCAGGATTTAGTTATTACAATAATTCCTATGGTCGTCTTTCTTTATTTTACCAAGTAAGCAAACATATATAACATGTTTGGTCAAATTATAAATTTTTATATATGTGTTTCTTTCGCCATGTCTGTAATTTGATTAGGATATTTTTTATAATCATGCTAACAAAGTATGCTAGAAAAGACGTGAGTAGGCAACTACTCACGTCTTTTCTATGGATTACAGTCTAAGTCATGCACTATTAGAAGCATAGCATACCTATTAGTTATAAAACAATATAAAATGCAAAATTTCAAAAAGTAGTTCGCTATTATTTTTTGTGTTAATTCTTACTTATTAGGTATAGAACAAAGTATTTTGCCGCGTCTGTTTGTGTGTTCGCAATAAATTCCAAAACTACGGCATTGATTTTCATGCTGTTCACCAAAATACAGTGTGATTCCTAAGGTTTAGGTGTATAATTTATTATGTTTTTACACGAGCAAAGCCGAGAGGAGCCGCTAGTTCTACACAAATAATTGTTGTAATTTTGTTGCGTTGAATGTAACATTAATATGAAAATAAACATACAATATACTTCTAGAAGAATAATAATGAAGAGAGATCACTGTCGCTAACTGGGACCACATGTTTCTCGCGCAGCGGACGGAAACACCACCATTAATACGCCATATTCCGGAAGTGACGCGACGCCCCTTTCTTCCCCTGAATGATGCGTAGGCGCAAGTCTGGCTATTCATACGAATACGACCGTGGGAGAATCTCGACGGAACTACCCATAACGAAGTTATGAATGAACATTAAACAGGCAAATTACATAGACACGCGGCATTAAAATAAATAAAATCCCCGCCATGATTTTCTACTCGGTCGGTTAACCACAAACGTGAGTGTAAAATATCAATGAAAACAGGGGGAAGTATTTTTTCGTAACGGCACTGACATTGTCACGCTATTTTTAATTAGACTGTAAAAATAGATCTCTGGTCGATAGTATCGTTAATGCAGCTGTTTTATTCTTTTGTGTTTTTTTGTCTATTTGTGTAAGTTATTTAAAAAGAAAACATTAGTAAAATAACCTTGTTTTTTTTTTCTTTTTAAATATTTGCTAGCTCGTGCCTGTATGTAATATAATTTTTTGTTAGACAAATTAAAAAACCCCCAACTTCCAATATTCATTTCATTTCAATTGAACGGCTGAACCGATTTTCATGAAACATGGCTAAGAACGCTGGGGATAAAATTATCTATGACACAAAAAAAAACTACCTAAACGAAAATCGGTTTATCTGTTTGGGAGCTACGATGCCACAGACATGTGTCATGACCACTGTGTATCTACACAGACACGTTAAACTTATAACACCCCTCTTTTTGCGCCTGGGGTTAAAAAGCGACTTTCTTGTTTTGTTAGGTCGAGGGGCATAAATGTGACCTAAGACCTAACCAGATGTATCAAAACTATGTACCAAATTCGAGTGGTCTGAACATGAACAACCAATTCAAAACACAATTTTTAAAAGCATCCATGAAATTGTTACTGTTGTACCTATTAGAAAAGTAATAAAGTACAGATAATACCACTAATATTATTTAGGCGAAAGTTTGTATGTTTATGACTTCTTCACGCTAAAACAGATGGGCCAATTTTTATGAAATTTAGTATTGAGATGGATGATACCTCAAATTAACAGAGAATAATTTTTATGCCAAAAATACAGTCAACAGCACATCAACCTACCCATATTCATTGCAAACTCGCCGCTATTACCGCGCCATAGAGTTTCATGGAGGGCTCAGATGCAGGGTAACTTGATTGCTGTTGACTGTACGTGATTCCCGTAGTATAAAGTAGATGGCGCTACTGTACATAAAAACTTAAGTTTTTTTAACAATTAAGTGGGTATCACTGCGGGGTGCTGCTAGTCTATGATAAAAATATTAACGACTACTTAGTGTTGCGTGTTTCATTCGGCATAGGTTATCATCATCGGCAGTTCATGGTTGGCCATAGACCTTTCCCAAGCTATGGACGTCGCTGTTCACAATTTTATAAATGCAGAATATTTTTATACAAGCTGTCGTATCATTTATTTTAATTTCTATTTAGAAAAGCCCTTCGTTGTGTTCAAGTGATGCAAAATTGGGGGCTTGAACATACTGATGCAACTATATCAGAAGCAAAGCTCGGTGTCACGCCTATATTAAATTCGATTCATTTCTTCTTGATACATTGCTATTTAGCAGAATCTAAATGGTTTCGGGATCCAATTTTCACGTGGACCTTCGGCGAATATAACCGGTAAAATGCATATATGAGAGAGAGACGACATAACCATATCTAAATGGAAAACCTGAGAGAGATGATGTGAACATTTAGTATATATTGTTTGAAAAAAGAGTTTAATGTATAATGTGTGTTTGGTATAACTGATCACAAAATTAAGTGCAAATTCAAAAACTCAAAGCCGAATATTACACGTATGTCACAGAACACTTAAAATTGGCAAACGTTAGATATAAAATATAAAAATGTCTACAACCAGCTGCCTCATTCAGATGCAAGAGCAATAATCCATTCATCATCAGGCGTATAAGCTACTTGTACACATTAAAATTTCATCTCTATCGTCATGAATACAGAGTACATTTTTATCGCATCGGTTTTCTAGTTTACGCCTTGTTATGAGGTCTGCGGTTTACCAATAATTATGTAAGTTCCGTTACATGTAACAAGCATTCCCACCTCCGTGAGAGTAGGAAAACAGTGAGAATACAGAAGTAGGTCTTCATAAGTAGATACAATAGACGTGAAAAAAAATTAATGGCCCCATGAATTAGTTCATTCCAGGAATTGACTTGAAAAAAAAGCATACTGATGTTGATAACTTCAGTTTAAAGTTTGTCTTTTTCGATGAAATGGCGAACAGATGTCGACAAATTGTTCAATATGCTAAAATACCTACTACCTTATACTACGTTCAGAATACGAGTATATGAATTTGTTGATATCTAGGTACTTTAATAATTCAATTCTATCACGCAAGTTACAGATGCTACGTTTATTTGGTACACAGGTAGAATATACTTGAAATAGCATATTGCGTAATTCTTACGGGAGCGCGGCGGTGGCTGCTGGCCGCGCGGCCGAGCTTAGATACTTTTGTATTTCATATTATTTCAATCTCAAGTGATTTTTCTGTACCATAATTATTTTATGGCCAAAGCTTTCATTAATGAAGAAACTGGCGCTAGATCGGTATGAATCGGTTTATAATCGGTCGCACATAAACAACCGCTTCCAGCTTGAAACGATCTAGCGAAGCAATACAAGTGCATAATAAAGTAAAAAATATGAAAACTATAACCGTAAAATTCTCTTTATGTAGGTATATTATTAGTAAGTATATAGCTAAGTAGGGAAACATAATAACTGAGTCTATTTTAGAATCACGTGGGCTCCCAGCATGGCGTACGAAGTAGTTGTGTCAAGCGGAAAATTAAGTCCATCGTTTTAATAAATGAATGTCGTTGTTCATTATCTGGCCATGTCGTTTGGTGGTTATATGGCATGGGCATGCGTGCGTGTTGGTGGTGTGGTATTATATTCCTTGGACTGATTAGATTAATAGCTCTTTTATGCTTTTCTGGATGGATGTGGTTGACATTGAGATCAATTCACTTACTATTAATTTAAACCTATTCTGCAAAGGAAACTTGGTCCAAGATACCAACTGACTTGGATAATCTAGCCCTGCAATTATCCCATACATTATTTAATTTTATATATGCTAATTGAAATTAGTAATTATAACTACAATGTTTATTGCTGCCTGCTTCCTTGGTTTTAGAAGAAAAATATGAAGACAATTCAATTGTCTTCATATTTTTGTGTTGACACGAGTAAGACACCACCATTGCGAGTCTTTTACCCCAAAGCTTATATAATGCACCCATGACCATTAGCATGATTTATATTTATGTAATTACTATATTCAAGACGTTAATAATATTAATAAAAATATTTATAGTGTGTTTAACACATTTGTAATAATTAATACTATAGTTAGACATGTCAATAAATATGTAATTTGTTTTCGAGCACAACTGCCATAATATGTCATTGGAGTTATCGCTAAAGTAAGTCATTATGCTAAGTTATC
Organism: Plodia interpunctella; assembly: GCF_027563975.2. Lineage (NCBI taxonomy): Eukaryota > Metazoa > Arthropoda > Insecta > Lepidoptera > Pyralidae > Plodia > Plodia interpunctella. Next base: position 3,414,530 of record NC_071297.1, on the reverse strand, counting down.
AACAAAATTATGAATGAAGCTAGCCGATATGGCGTGTTGATAATACTGTTCGACTTTCGACGAGCGGACGAGACAAACAAGTAAAACTTTTATTAATTTTAATTTATAGCATTTTACAATTTGAATTGAGTTTTTCATATGGACGAAAGAAATTCATTATAGGTAGGTACTACGTTGAATGTTTAGTAATTTAGCTGGCCCAACGACAAAACAAGGATCTTGGCCTCTGATACTTACTAGAATTAACTACTCTTTCCTGAGCCACTTTTTTCCAGTCGGCTCTTTGAGTGTTCTAACTAGAATTAAGAAAATCCAGAAATGTGCAATGTGCATTAGGCAAATAGAACCAACGGGGAAAAGTCTATCATAGATCTAGGCTGTGGGAAACTTCATTTCACAAGCCCATTATATCGGAGACTGATTTCCTCAAGCACCAACGGCTAACACATCCTATTGACCGGTCTTGTCGCAGAGTAGCAGTTGTGGAATCTGGTCCCAGAACATGTGCAATCGAAGTTGTTATTAAAACACGTCTTGAACATATGTCGTGAATAAAAAAAGCTGAATGGGAAGGGAGTAGGGTAAATGATAAAATTCAGGGCTGAGTGAATGGTGGCTCAATGGGCATCTGGCGGACCAGGTGCGCATTAGCAGGCCGCTTACCCGAGATCGAGACTGACGTGTGCGAACAAAGGGCGAACTTTGCCGAAACTCTGATGCCTATCTGAAGTCGGTCTGTTTTGTGTTAAGTGCACTTCTTTAGGGCCCTTTATTCTAGCAGCTTTATTAAATTTGTCTTATTTTCAATCTTTGAAAGTTGGACTGTTTTAAATACTGTAGGTAGGTATGTACTAAGTATTGTTGTGCTAGTGAAATGAACCTGTGATTCATAACTTAATGTGGAAGTACACACAGTAACATCTACTTATCCAACTTGGAAGGCATTGCCAAACAAAATATGTAGGTACATACGTATGTATACTTCCTACCTAGTTAAAAGTATTCTGCCCACCCCGCTCTGGCATCTATCAGATGTTCATTTCTCCTCGCTGCAAACTTAAATTAATTAGTGGCCGTCATTTAATCTGTGGAGCAGCTCGTAGGTGGGTGCGCGCTTTCCCACGCTGCGCCCGGGCCGCCGGAAACCGTCCCCCTCCCTGCGCCCGCGCACCGCTCTGCTAAGCCCCTCGCCCGACCGGCGCACACGCACTGCACCGATCTTACAACTCCTACAAGCCAAACTAACAGATTTCATTCAGCTGCGAAACAAACATAAAGACACGTACTCACCTAATGGCGAATCCATCCATTCATAGACCAGCCGGCACCGCTTTTGTTATTATAACTCAATTGCACTTCCTTCCGGTCCCTTTGCGCAGGAAAGGTCTGTTTCCGCCCTTGTTGTTAAATGTAACGTATTTTTTGCGAGGCACAAAAGTCCGGAAGGAAGTCCCTACTCTTGATATTTGAACGTCATTAGTATCGAGTTTATAAAAAATGTTTCCTTCCGAACTGTCTTTAAATTTTACAACTTTACCCAGTATGCAGGTAAAGTTGCATGCATAGTAGAACACAAAATAAAGTACCTAAATCAACCGAGTATATAAACCAACAAAGCTTTCTAGGTATTTCTTAGGTTATGTATGGGTTTTTTGTAAATTATGGTTTTGACCTGAGATTTTTCTTATGAAACAAATAAAAGTGTTTTTCAAGAAATAAAATTTCACAAATAAAAGGTTTACACGGTACCTATGTTATTACCAGAAATTAAGTTATTATATACACACAATACATTTTATTTTTGGTTAAGACGGTCGATTATAATCGTTTCATATAAGTACATACTTTCTGTTTTTATAGATCATTCGATAACCAACCATATGTCATTAAAGCTATGGATTTGAATAGTTTAGTAGTATCTTTCCTGCGCTATTTAAATCCTCTAAAACCAGTGTTTTCAAAAAGAAGTTATATTTGTTTACCATCAAGTGAGGCGGTATTCGCGGGGCAGAGTGCGGGAGAGAGAGCACCCTTTGTTCGCGGGCACGCGCCCTTTAGCCCACAAATTGGCCAACGATGGTCAACCTTTCATATCCATGTGGAAATTCCAATATTGTTTAAAATCTTTAAGATCTATTTACCCATTTCTACGAAGTTGCTAAGTAGAAGAAGCTAAGAAGAGATAAACTAATCTGACAGAAACTAAGATTCCACAAGACTCGGATTGAGCCTATTTTCCGATGTAAGTATCATACGATTTTGATTATGAATTTGAAGACCATGAATGAAGAAAGAGGTTAATTTCCGCCTATACCCGGACTCTCAACATAGGCTCCTACGATAAATAGTACATCCGTTGCTTTTCTATGAAAATGAATCACAGTTATTACTATTACCTATCTAAATACAATTTCATTCACCGCCATATATTAATTTATGAATCACTGGAGTGTAGTGTAAAACTTAGTGGTTTCGAATTCATTCATCAAATTGCAATAAAATATTTTCTACGAAGTAGTTTAACTTAACGTAGATTATGGGAATAGTTACGAAATCCAAACTAAGTAAGTAAAATGCGAAAGTAAGTTTGTTTGTTACATCTTCACGCATTATCTACTCAACCCAAGGAGAATTTGACTCAACCGATCTTCTTGAAATTTTGCATACATGTAGTTAGTGTGAAGTAAGGAGAAGGACATAGAGTAGGTACCTTTCATTCCGTAAAATTAACGCGGGCGAAGCCGCGGGTATAAGCTAGTATTGTATAATTGCGTACAGTTACAAACAATGAACGCTAGTTTAATTTTAAAGGATCTTTCTCAAAGGTCTCATAGGATTAAAGTACTGGAAGTATTGTATAATCTGTGATTTTAAACCTACCTATTTTTAATAATTAAAATTTAGATTTTCCTAAGTTCCCGACATATTTGTTAAAGTCGTTTCAAATTAGCACGACATAAAATAATTTCTGTAAATACATACATAGACAGATCTTTGGCTATGCGTATACGTAATATAATATTTTGAAAAATATTTGGGACTTCAACTTTACTCAAACTTTGTGTAACTTTATAACTTAGGATAGGTATCTAGTAACAATCTGTGTCGCACGACACGACACAATCGAAAAATGGGTACCTAATAACATTTCAAACATTCATTGTTGTATGTCCCATCTCACACACTGAATCTACAAAGAGAGAATAACAGCACAGCTTTTGGGATTTCTCTGACCATATTTCATATCTAGAATTTTAACCAACTGACGACATAATTCTTCAAGCAAAGTTTTAGCAACGCTTACAGAAGGCGCAAGTTAGTTTGCGCTTTACGTCATAGTGGGTGCTATAACGAGCTGGAAGTTCGACGGCCTCGGGCCAACCTTTAAGGTCGGCGTGGCGACCTCCAGCCCCCATTAGTTCCCTACATGCAAATGCAACGCAGGCAACTCCGAAGTTTTACGAAGATTGATTAGTACTTATACCTATATTAGAAAAAAATCCAGAACACGTCACCATTTTACCAGTACCCTCAAAATTAAAACAAACCTAGTACACGTTAGCAGATAGAATAGGTAGGTACTGATTTTATGTTAAAATCAGGTTCTGCCGGATTGGTAGGTAGTTGATTGGTTAGTTAACGTGTGGCTATCAATAAAATAATATAGGTAATGCATAAATAACTATATAGTTAACTTAGGTATACATAATGGTACAGATATCGAAATAAATAAAAAATGGTACTTCGGGGATACATACGATGTAAAAGTAGAATTTTATAAATCAAAATTATAATCAATTTTATGGGACAAAAACTGAATCAGGTGTTTATTATAACCCTGGTAGTTTGAATGGTCGTTCGTTTCACCCGCTGGCAATGGGATGGATGTCTACTGAGTTTGGTGGGATGCGGATGCAACCCGAAGCCCTGCTGCGGACGGAATGTGCGGCAGGTGTGCGCACACACCCGCCGACCTAATAATGTGGATAAGACAAAAGTGGCGGCTTGTAAATAAAGCATTCTTATTTTGAAAAATAATAAACTTACAGGCATATCGTTGATAGACACATGAGGAGAGAAATGGTTATTTAAAAAATGTTTGTGTGAAACTAGACCTTCACGATCTGTTCACGATATTTTAAGAGAAATACATAGTTACAATTCATTAAATAGTAGATTCCATAATATTTTTCTTCTGTTTTGCAGGTGTGTACTAATAGGGGTGTCCAGCTATATCCTTCTAATATTCAAAAGATACATCCTGTGGAAGTATAATAGGTACAGAAATGTAAAAATAGAAAATATTGATTTAAATCAGTGAGAAGTCCACACGATTCCAACGTGGGCATATTTCGGGAACCACATGTCACTTCCTTTACGACTACATGCGAGTAGGGGCGACGATTTCAATAAAACCATGCCAACACAAAGGGTTATTTAGCGAGCACAATACTGTCCTCTGTAGGCTTAGTGTACTGAAGGTAGGAGAGTAAGTCAATGTAAAATGTGCAGTTGAACTAAGTACCTTAGGGACTTAATTTTTTGAACTGCTGAACGTGCGGAATGCACATGGCGGAAGTCAAGGTTTTATTTTTCACAAACACTGCTTTAGATTAGGTAATCTATAATAAGAACAAAATCTTAAGGAAAATAAAACTAATAAATGAATTATTGTAGGTAACTAAAAAAATAAAATATGAGTAAAAGAAAATTCTACAAAATGCCTGTAAGGCATGGTGCCATCAATGACTAGTTGTCATAAATTGCTAGTTCTTCTCATAAATCTAATTGGTCAGCAACTTTTGTGTAGGTATATCATTTAGAAAAGCATATTGTTATGGTCAGCCTAATAACTAATTGGGCAGCAACTTATGGTCAGTAAATATATATAAATAGGTCTGCATTTGACATAATTTTGAATATGACCATATCTTGCTGCCCAAATATTAAATTTCAGCTTTTAGTTTATTGTTTTCTTTTAGTCTATAAATTTGATGTAACGTACTTACCTACATACAATGATGCTGATCAATTATAGGTACTGCTTGCGGGGGTACGATTTAAGGGCCCCACTGGACCTTATACCATAGGCTACAGCTATGATTGTGATGATTTCTTGACTATGGTATTACCCTTAGGATTTAGTGATTTTGTGCCAACATGTAATTAATATTATTTGTATACAAATTAGTTCTTAATATAACCGTGACTTGTTACACAATGAGAGTTCAATCTTCGTTGTTTGCGCGATATTTACGGCGACTCACTGATACTGACAAATACTTTATCAGTGTTCAACGTAATTGCATACAACACTGTTGCACATACAATTGAACGGTATGTGCTGACAAATAGTGTGCTAAACATTGATCTATAGCATCATTGCAAATATCAAATATATTTAGAACAAGTCTTCACTTCTTCAGCCCTGAGAAATACTTCTTCTCTTCTTATAAATAATCTTCTTCAATTTTCGATCCACCTTCATGTTTTCACTGTTCATAGAAAAGGGCTTTCCAAATAGATCCACAATCTAGCGTAACCCGCTTAAATAAGTATTTTCAAAAGTTTTAACCGCGTAAATCTGCATTTTATCCTTCTACATATTATATATTTATGCAAACAGTGGTGATGGTCTGAATGGGCTTTATCTCGTGTCGGTGTTCTGAGTTATTGCCAGAGGTTACCGGGCAGCCGAGCTGTCTCTGCGACACGAGAATATATGGCAACTTGTAAACAACGTCTTAAAACTACTTATTTCAAATCAACCAAACGATAAGTTTCGCGTTTTATTGGTTCGAGTGCAACATAACTAGCTTCCCGTGGCTCTGGAATTTGGTTTTCCACGCAAAAAGGAATGTGTAATTACGGATACTAAGGATGCGTCGTAATTTTTCAACGAAGTTGTAAGTACTTACTTAATGACTTGCAAAAACCTGGTGGTAAAAAAATCTTTTGAATAAACAATTTGAGATTTTTCCACCTCTTAGGCCAATTCAATAATAATACCTACTACGTAGGGAACAAATCGCGCTTCTCATACTTGATGACTACAAGCCATTACTTTTTGGGTTTACCTGTTCTGTCGGTACCTGGTAGAAGAGGCATGAACTGATTTTGCTGCGATGATATGTGCGCCAATGATGCCCTGACAGCTAAGGATGCCGAAAAATTGTAGGAAAGCGGCGAAACTCATAGGCTCTTATAGCGGCTGAAGAATAGGCATTATTTCTTAGACCTCATCTCTGCTTCCCATCAGGCTAGATAGAAGTGAAACGCAAATCAAGTTTCTAATAAAAAACGAGGAAACCGGAAATACGTTCAGATGAGAGAGACAGACTTTCATGCAACAAGATCAAAAAACTCACAGCATTTTTCCCACAGAATGAAGAGGCAAAGAAGAAAAGGCTGTTGTGCAATACTGAGCCAAAGTAGAACACATGCGGTGAACAGGACACAGCAACGCATGCGCGAACATTAGCATGCACTAGCACGCACGCGCCGGAAGCCGCGGCAACATGGCTGACAACCAACATGGCGGTGCGCTCACGATGAATCGATAAATTAACGATAACCGATTTCATATTTTGAATCCATCATGCCTTATAGAACTAGATGTGATGGAAGACCGTAGAAATGAAAAGTCTAGACAGTCTTTAAAAAAATTACATAATGTTAAACACATCTTGCAAGGCAACGACATTCAAAAACCAATTGAGACAAACCGTCATGCGAAATCGGAATAACTACTTCATATAATAATTATCAAAACAAATAAAAACTCTTAGGTAAATTATGTTCCTTGAAACTCTAGTTTCAAGGTAGAGTCTTATGCCTCAATCTTGTTTGTAGAGTCTCAACTTGATGATCTAATCCTTAATTAGGTACAATTTTTGTCGTCCTGAAACGATATTCAACAAAAGTACCCTCAACATGAACATTTTCCATTGAAATTGAGCGGCTTTCCAAAGGTGTTTAAGCGCAGAGTAAATCTCACATACCTATCTATCTATGCTTTAATAACTCTATGACAAGATGTGATGTAACTGGACCATACACATGACGAAGAGCAATCAGAATGCTGTAGAGCTACGACAGGTCCTTGAGCGACCCAAAAGGACTAGAAGTACCTGACGAAATTGATCGCTACGACCATAAACAGGCAAGTTTTTATGGGAGGTAGTCCATGTAGTTAGTCGTATGTGTTTAATAGTATATTATTGTTCTTTTTTTTGGTACACAATGTCTATTAATAATCATAATAAATATTTTATTATGATTATTAATAGTCATTTGTAACTATTACAAAATAAAAGATGTATTCCATACTGATGAATATGTAAACATCAGTGTCGAGCTGCTAATACAAACAAATAGGTACAAGCATTTACAAGAATTTCATTTTTGCCACACAAATTTTTTCACTTGTCCTGTGTCCTGATATACAATACTTTGTTACCAAAGACTATTAACTGCGCGAATACAAATTAATGTCTTTGCATTTAATTAATCGTTGAGAAATTCCCCTCCTCCATTCGTTCCCTCATATGTCCCAAATAGAAGATAGCAAATATAATCTTTAATAAACATATATTTATATCTTGAAGCTTTAAACAAAATCAGAATCATCGGAGGAAAGTGTGAGCGTTCGATTAGATGCAGCCAGCATCCAGTCATAGTCGAATGCACATCGTTTTTACAGCTACCACAAAATATTGAGTCTATAGAAACATAGCTGAATCAGTCAATGTCAATATAAAAAATCGAATGATGTACAAACTGTTGTTCGTGTTTCCGCCAGCGGCAAAAAGTCACCTGTTATTATTCTACAGTCTCCGTAGCTTTCATCCTTAGGTTATTAAACTCCAATGGATTCCATTTTTAACGAAACACCGACAAAATTGCCAGAGATGTCTTGACTACGTGTGTTTGATAAGAGTGGTCAGCAGTCGTTTGCAGTTCTCCTAGTAGTCGAATGGAAAGTGACGACGCTAAGGAGCGTGTGGCATCCGTCTTGCTGTAAATGTCGTACAAGACGAATAAGGGATAAAAAACCTTGATAGCTGAAAGGCAAAACTGTTCTCGGAATTAGGGTTGAGAACAGGCTGGCGCGATTTTTTTGTCTATTCCCTTATAAGTGAATGCTGAAAGTTAAGTTGATTGAAGTATTGTGAGCATTTAATTAATTCTAGTTTCGTTCAGCTTCAAGAAGTTCATGTCCTGATCCTGACCTATTCCTTTAGTCCTAGGTGAATTTTTAACAAACATTTTAACACAAAAATATGATCTTATTCTGGAGCGTCCGATCTGTCCATTACTTAAGTTGGTCCAGCTACCCTCACTGGCGCGCTCCGAGTTGTCACGACCACCGCAACGCAACCGAATCTCCGACTTCTTGCTGCGCCGGCGCCGCTTTTTTCGGTCGTCATTCGTTGTTGCGGCAATAACCGTGTCAACGTTTCATGGTTTCTACTTGTCATAAGTTTTAGTTTGATGGCGACGTAAAGGTTTAAAAAACTTGAACATATGTTAGGTAGACGTTTAGGGCAAAGTTAAATAGAAGATAAAAATGCTGCTGTGAAACAAATGTATGAGATTTTTGCTTTTTAAGATTCCGTACCGAAAGGGCACAAATAAATCCTCTTGATATGCCTCTGTACTTAGGTCTGTTACAGTCTTTATCTCTCTGACTATTAAGAGAAAGTCGTCGCACCAATGCATTAAGTTACCAAGTTAGGTATTTGAATTAGCAAGAAACTAACAATATAATTAGATATATTGCGCTATAGTCAGGAAGATATGCGCCTGGTTCAGTCAAATGAGCTATGTAAGTAGCTGGATCTGGATCTCTAGTTTAAAAATTGGAAATGTCGATACAGAGTACAGTTTCACGGCTTTATTCCAATTGTGTATGTGACAAGTTTAGTATTTTTATTTACTAAACTTGGCACATACCTAGTACACAGTTCCAAACTAGCTGATCCTAATACCCAAAAGTACTTTCTCCTAAGTCCTATCAGGTAAACATGGTCGCTATATGACGTAGCAGTCGTGACGTCGCAGCGGGACGGGGCGCGCGGGGCGCGGCGGAGGACGGTGACCCTGCGCGGGCGACGGACGTCCCTACCCTGCTCCCGTATCCTGGCGACGAGCAGCTTGCTGTCTCCTTGCGATTTGCCGAATGATTTTATTTCGAGATAGATAAGATTTGTAATTAGTAGGCGCCAGCAATGTTTTTGTGAAGTTTGATAAAATTTTATACATAGGTACAATTATACTTACCTACTTTCAACTATCTTATGTTGACGCCTGTCGTAGTCGATAATATGACACAATAAGTACCTATGAATAATTTTACTGGTTCTGCCCACTAGTTTCAATCGCATCAGGGTAGCTATTCATAAGTAAGGGTGTAATAGATTATGTTTGTGGTACCTAGCTTATGTTCTATTATAAGGTTGTATGTAGGGCTTACTATACACGAGCACTGTACTAGTAGTAGTAGTCCTACTTCGAGTACTGTGTCCGTGTATCAACGTTCTTATTTTATACTTTCCTAGAGTCTCTCATACATACCTACGTACCTACTTGTTTAGAATCATTATAAAATCAATGAGCGATATACGACTTTCAAATGTTTAACATGTCAACAAGCTTCTAATATTAATTGTTCATCACTAATTAGCAGTTATGTATCGGGAGCGGCGGATCAGAGCGCTCTGCCGGAAACAGGAAAAGGGCAATCAACATTCCTAAAAATATAACACACTTGGTGTTCATCCGGCGTCGTCGCGCCGACGCCCGGCGCCGGCTAACTCTGATATTATCTAACTCATGTCGGGTTATCTTCTATTCTGGAGTAGGTGGGAAGATCTGTGGATAATGTTTTGCCAAATGGTATGTTTAAAATAACGACTTCATTTTATACTAGTACCTACACAAAAAACCGCCAACAATGGCGCTGAGATGTAGATTCGTCCAGGTGCGTCGTTTCCGTTAGAATTAAATCGTCCTCAAATGATGGAAAATATCAAATACAAACATCACGTTATGTAACATCATGTTAGGTAAAGGTTCCACATGAGTACTCGATGTTTGTTTTTAAACACAAGACTTAAGAATATTTTTCTAAATGTTAGAAGGAAGTTTGAAATTGATAACTAAAATAAAATTTATCGACATTTAAATTAATACGGGTATTGATGACTATGTCAAGCGGAGTAGAATAATAGTAGTCACTGGGCTCCGACGGTACTTCTAGAATCAAATAGGAAAACGCTCCGCTGAGAGTTAAAATCCATGGGTGGATCAATTTCAACATATATTTATCGATACCTATGTCATCGTTATTATCGTGAGGCACGGCTGATATAGGATTCTCGGGCAGTTCGCCTTTAGTACTTGGCGGCACATAATTAGATAATTTCTATTATTTATATGCGGCGACGGGTGTGTGCTCGGCATCGAAACGACTCGGCTTCCTTTGCCTCTACGAAGAAAACCATGGCTTCCAGCTAAAGAGGATGTTGATGTGAAATATGGAGAGGACAGAATTAACATTTATAATTTTGGAATCTTTAGGGTAAGAGCTTACTTCTACTAGATGGCGGTATACGTGAGTTAAGTATGTCAGAGGCCTTAGATGTTCTGAATATAATCTGAAAGAAAGTGCTCGAGTTTTCGATTGGATTTTCATGTGGTATTCATTAAGAGATAGTACGATTCCAAAGGAAAGTTTAGGTGTATAATTAATTAGGGTTATCGAAATTCATTCGCAGAGGTGTCGAGTAGAAGAAAAAATAGATATTTCAAAAGATAATGTGTATAATTTAATATTTAAATTATTATACATATTTAAAATTAAAATAATACTTAAGTAACTTACAAATACAATATGCAGGTTTCATGGATATACAAATTAATACCTGCAAAATTTTATAGGTACCATAAATGGTACAATTAGATAATTATAGCAAAGTGGTACATACTAGAAGTTAAAATGTTAATATTATTACTATTGAGTAAAAATTTCGCGTACCAACTAACGATAGGTATTTATTAAGATTAATAAAAATTAACGTGGCGTATTATTTGCATAAATGTTATTTGTTAAGTAAATAAATGCTTTTATAACTAAGACATTATTATTTTGAAGAGCCTTAATTTCGAATTTGAAAGAAACTTATTTTTTAACTAATTAAGTTAACTAAGTATAATATAAAATTACAAATCACAGGCTTAAGACAGAGGAACATCTTAGAAACATCAATATAAAAGGTAAAATGCTGTGTTAAAACAATATTTAAATGTATTCAGAAGACAGATCTTGCACTAGATCATATTAGGCGACTGTATAGATACTGGGAATTTACGCAAATGAAAATATTCATGTAACATTTGGAAATTAGCCTTTTTTAGATGGCTATTTATAAGTACATAGAATTCTACTACAACCCTGTACATTTTGGGAATATAATGTGCATATGATCTGACAACCAATCACCATTTCATTAATATTTTCAAACTACAATCTGTGATCAATCTTCAGTGACAGTACTACTACAGTGCCTACAAATAAATGAAACACGACATTGGTATTATAATAATGTCCGACCCAAATTTCGACTTAAGTTAAATTGGGTGTAGGCCGTGTAGAATTCTAGAAAGCGACAAGTTTCGAGCAAGCGAATTTATTTAACAAAATTTATTTAATTTACATTTTCAATATCATTGCATAGTAATATTAAACGAATCATATAGTAAGTTGTTTAAATACCTTAGTTCCTAAGTTAATACCGATCTTATATCGGTAAAAACATGTTGTGTATGTACTTTTTTGTCCATGTTCATAACAACGAATAACAAGACATTCTTAATTTCCCTGACATACTAAAATATATGTGAATTTAGATTTATTTAGCCAATTTTGAAATAAACTTAGTGTGATTGGTCAATGGTCATATACTGAATTTTTTTTTAGATAGGTAACTTCTTAGGGTTTTAATAATGATCATCTGATATGATTAGGTAATTGATTGTTTGTTTTTTTTGATGATTGATTGATTGATTGATTGATTGATTGATTGATTGATTGATTGATTGATTGATTGATTGATTGATTGATTGATTGATTGATTGATAGATAGATTGATAGGGTTAATTGTGGTGATAGCTTAATAACACTTTCGCGGATGCACGGCTACTACCTATAGCAGTTATAACAATTGAATTTCTTTCAGAACGTGTTAATCACCTTCCGCCAAAAATCGACCTTTGATCGGACACTAGTATTTAATTAAAAGCAATTGACTAGGTGCCTTACGGTGTTAAAGTACTTAGACATAGAACAGTCTCACTCGGGAAGTCGTAATGAGAAGATCGCCGTCGAAGAATTTTGTTTCTATTACCACATTTCCACTGAAATAAAGAAAAGTTTGAATTAAATATCATAGATATAAATTAAATATACACTTATCAAAGAGTTTTAGGGCTCAATGATTCCAAACAGAACCCAATTCACTATTGAGGTCCTATATAGCCGTTCACTAGCGCCACCGTCATTAGAGGTAGTGTGGAGTGGGCGATAATTTTTTAAAATAAAAATCTGTTCAGCAGATTTTACATGATTGAGTAACAAACATCCACACCCATTGATATAAATTTTCGGTAGCTAAAATATTCGTAGGTGTATATTAGTAGTTGTAGTGCAATAGAAACTCACTCTCATAAGACAGATTAAGTATAAAGATTGTTTTACTTACTTTAATACATTAGCTGGCATCATTTGAGATTCAGGGGCGGACTCGATGACGGACTGCCAAGTGTTGGTGGAGTTTGGAATGACATAACCAAATTCGAAAAACCATTCTTCCAGGCACCGCCCTTTGAAGAGAACTTTCTGAAATTGCAAAATATTTTTAACACACTTGCTAGGAATATTTTAATTGATGCATCACACCTTGTCTCTTGTCGCCTTCAAGTGTTTCAATGGAAAATTCTGCCTCATATGTAATGCCCACTACACGCTTGTATCATAACATAACTGTTATAATGTAATGATTATTTATTAGAACAACAGCTTTCTATTTTAAGCAAGCATTATTTAATATTTTTCAAATATGTTTATGTTTCGAAAATCAGTATGTTTCATATTGCCTATCAACAGCTATGCTCTGACAACAATTTGTAGGATGTCAATGACTACGCAAAGTCAGAGAGAAACAAGGAAGTCGCTGAGGAAGGAACCAAGAAAACACTCAGATGAGAAAAAGATAAAGTTTCATATTATTTATAATTAAAACAGCAAAACAGTTTAACACATTGAAGATCTAATGCAAAACACTGACCTGTTCTAAACGGAAGCGTTCCATGGATTCTACAGAACTGAAATTGATCTCCCGAGACACAACTCTGCACTTAAGAATCCTCTTGGGCACTCTCGCTTCATGCTCTACGTCCGGGTTTGACATATCCTCATTGTGCTGCCACAAAATTTTACCTGCAATCAAAATATCCAGTGTTTTAAAAGTTGCATAATACATTTTTTTATCTTCAAAAATTGCTACTTATGGACTGTCTTGAGTATAAATTTATATTCTACTATAATTGATTATCTCAAGACCATTTTGTTACCTAGCTATTTACAAGGAATATACAGTAGTTATGTGATTTCCAATTTTATTTGCTATCTCAGGAAACGGAAGTTGATGCTACTGAAGTTGATGATACTGCCTCCAAACAGATGTTTTAGTTGAGGATCAATAATAAAGATTCCTAGTATATATATGCCTAGTTAATGCTTTTGTGGATGCACAACTGCTATAATAGTCGTAACAAATAAAACTTTTGTGTCTTATTGATTGTCCAGAAATTAAGCAGTTAATCTTAGTGTTTATTTTTCAATATTAATAGCCAGTTTAGCATATCTTTGTTGTAGATGCCTTTCAGTACATTTTACGGCACCAATGCTAGTTACATGGTTAATACTATACATAATTTTGTAATAAATCCATAAAAATACTTACTAGTGTCTGCATCACGTAAATTCATCCAATTTCTGTATTATATAATATTAAGGAAATATTAAAGTATCAAGTAACTTTTTTTGCATAAATATTTCCATTCGTTGTTTGAAACGGTGCAGTAGTTATGACCATCCGTCTAAGAACAATGCCTAAGATCGTCCCAGGTTTGAATCCTACTTGTGCCACATGAGTTTGTATACCCATCCGACTCATGTGTAGTAGGTTTCATTGATCACCACTGCAGAAAGGTGAAGGAAAACATGAGGAAACCTACATACTTATTGACAGCTTAAGTTCACTATTGTGTATGAGATTAATTACCACTAGGTGTTTGTTGTAAAAATCATGTCAGATACCTTTAGGTGACTTGAATAATATCTGACACCAGTTTTAATAATAACATACTTGAAATTAAGTAGTAAATAGAGTGGTTCCCCTTCTATATTTATTTTTAATCCAGTAACGTTCAAAGTGACTAATAACGATTTACACTTGTAATGTCTGATAGGAATTGTATTTGATCACTTGATAAAATATTAAAATACAAAGAAGTGATAAAATATTAAACATGGCACATGTAGTATATAATATTTTACCACTTATTCCCTTAGCTACATTTAATACCATGCTATCTCGGCCCGTGTGCCATAACAGAGTACTCCTGTACTCGTGGTAATTTACTCTGGTTACGGCAGTTTTTGCCAACATCTGCCGACAAAGCCGTGGCTATGTCATAATACGTGTCCACTTTGTACTTGAATAAAATCTAGTTTTATTATGAAGTAGTAATTAAAAGGATACACTTGGAAACCATTCAGAATACTCGCCACTCGATCCTGCTTTGCTTCTTCGGCAGTCATAACATCTGTCATTGTAATATTATAATTTAGTACACTTCGCAAAACGATTGTAGTATTCTCTTCAGGGTATATTTAAAACACAAGTTTCTTGTAGTTATTATTATTAAAAATATTTTATAGTTTAGAATCTTTAGTAAAATGCGAATTGCTATGAACTAACGCATTGCAAATGCAAGCAAGCAAACTTGTAAATTATCTTTTGCAAACAAATTTCATCAATGCCAAACATATGCCAAACCAACGTCAGTACTGTCATGACTGACATTTAGTTGACAGTTATTTTTTAAGCGAAGTTTTGACGAATAAACGGCCACAATTTGTATTTTTTTGTCAAAAATGTCACTTCCACACATATCTTCTAAAAACGCTCCGTTTTACATTACATCAGAAACAACTTCAGAAAGGCAAAGTCATTAAATTGTTGTGTAAATAGCGCCTACAAACGTATAACGAAATGTATTTTTCAAAATGGTTGACAGATTAAAGAACAATTGGTGATTTTTTGTGTACTGCCATACCTTATTTAGGTTTATTTTATGAAAATATTTTGGTATTTGAAATAGCTGGCGAATGTATTGGATTCAATCGCATTTAAGTTGCTTGTGGCTTAGGAGATTTTTAGTACTGGATAGCATAAATTTCTATGAACTCAAAAAGCGAAACTGACGAAGCTTCAAGGTAATCATTTTATCAACAATATTACATGGTATTTATATCCTGTTGTTAAACTTGGTGGATTGAACATTTTAACTTTTATTTCGTCGTGTTATATTTATTTGTTTACTGCGCAAATATGACACAGAAGTTAGGTTAGGCATTACTTGCTATTTTCGTTATTTCTTTTGTTGTGTTTTACTTACTGCGTTACAGTCACGTGAAATAAAACTGCGACATTTCAGGGGGAACGAAGCAACATCGTCTAATAACAGTTCAACCCCAAACAACTCTGAGGGTCAACCTACTCCAGGTTTATGCATTGCAACTGGTTCTGAAAATACTCAGGATATAATGAAGCGAGCTGCTGCCAAACAACTGATTGAAAGATACTTCTACCAGTTGCTAGATGGCTGTGGTAACCCTGATTGTGATAATCAGTATTGCGCTTCCAGTGGAGAGGTGAGTTTTGTTTATATTTATAACATTTTGTTAGTCTGCAGTCCATTTTGTAATTTTGTTTCAAATTCATTGAATGGGAAGATTAGTAATATCAACTGAACTGGCAAAATATTGATTATTTAGGCACACTACACTACTTTTAGTCTGTATTTGTGTAAATTTGTAAATTGAAGATCATCAGTGATTCATTTTCATGCCAAATTGGTGTGATTGTGTATAATAAAAGCTTTAATAGAAATCATAACTAGATTCATAATATGCGGCTCCAATCAGACTGCAATACTATTGTTATTCCATTGTTTTTATTATCTCCAGGATCAAAAGGATAATATTAGCCAAATAAATATGTGACTGAAAAGTCAAAAATTGAAATAGCTATGTTTATTTTAATGTAGGCCCGAAATTTGACTCCAAACGAAGCTGCGGCGGAGGCTATAAAGCTGTTCTATAAAGAGGCGCGCCTGTGTGACAGTCTCCCCAATAAAGTTCCTCGTACAGAGGCCAGCACATGTAACTCCAGTGCCAGGTGGGTGGGACTTCATCTCTGTAGATGATATTATCCCAGTTTATTCCTAAAACCTCTGGCAAAATCCCATCTCTTATTTGAGTTTGTGCCGGACTTTTGTAATAAAATCAGGAAAACTGAGAATAGCATGGTATATTAAAAAGGATATGAAATTATACTTAAATATTATGATATCAATACTGTAACATGGTGTGGTTGTCATCTTATCTCATGGCGTAGTTCCTGTGTAACCTAAAATATAATTATAATGTTAGTACATATACCTAACTTAATATGTTAGGCAGATGTTCAGTATGGAAGTCAAGGACTGGTAAAAAAATTTTGGATATTGGGGAGTGTAATCATAAATTATAAGTGAAATTTGCCAATGCAATATAAACAAGATGAAAATAAATTTCATATTTACAGGTCTTGGGTTATTAGGGGGAAGGACAGACAAATTTCAACATTAAAAAATATGTAATCTAGGTTTCCCCATCTAGCGAGTTGCCTTTTATTCTTAATGTAGCTAGGAATACTGGAATACTGGGGTGCATGAAAAAAGTTACATATCAATATTTTTCAAAAATGTGTTTTATAGTTACACATTTAGAATATTTTTTATAAGGTTAGGTTAAGATTTTTTTTCTAATTTTAAATATTTTAGCAATTCATTTTCTAAATATATTGATAAGCCTTTTTTCCTTTGATCTCAGTATGCTTATCCATTTAGATACTTGCTATAAATAGTTGGTTATTTATTAAACTGATGAATATTTGTCATATGACTATTGTCCATGTGATATGATTTCATTTGTCTGAAATGGATTGTGTGGATGTAAAATGTGTTATCTATATAATTTATGTTTATTGTGACCATTTTCTTGAAGGAGTGATTTCATTTTTGTATTCATTTACAGATTAAGTTAATAATAAAATAATAGTGTGGGATAATGGTATCAATTGTGGAATAATAGTTTTTTCAAATTTTCAGCACATGTACCATATCAAACCCAAAGGAAAAAAACACAGATAACAAAGATGTTAAGGCTGATTCCCCCACAACAAGTACATCACAACTAGAAAGCACTTTGAAGGAAGCAAAACCAGAAACTAGTCATAGTGTATCTCAACAAGAAGAATGCAAAACTCTTAGTCATAATAGTAAGTCAAATTCTACCTCTGCATGCTTTTGAAAAGAAAATTTTAAAAACTAAATTATTTATACTTAAACTAAAAATCAATCAGCTACAATGTCTATTGTACCTATATGACTCTACTGTCTATTTTTCCATAATGACCTCTATAATGAGATAATAAGAGTCAGTTTCCAAAAAAATACCAGCACATCTGGCAAAATAATTTACCAATTATGTACTTATACTCTTTCTTACCTATAATGACATGGATGTAATATTTATTACCATGATTCAGGTAGGTTTCACAATAGGGTTGATAGTTTCCGGGAGGTAATTAGTTAATCATTCAACTAAAAAGAAAAATTAACCATCATAATTACAAAATGAGTCAATTGCTCAGATAAACGGCTTTTAAAATGATTTCGGCTATTTCTTTTGTTACTTATGTTTAGTAAACACTAAGAATGGATAGAGAAAAGTTCTGTGTGCTATTGAAGATGATTGACGATCTCCTCGTGGTGTTGTCAGATGGTGCGCCGCTGACGGAGGAGCGCATCTACCAGTTGTGTGACGAGTGCCTTCAGACCAAAATGCCGCAGCCCCTGGTCAGGGCCCTGGGCGAAGCATTTACCCAGCCTGCCATTCTGGCCAGGTGTTTCCAAAGCAAAGTTAAAGTAGACCAGAGTAATGATGATGGAGGAAAAAATACAGGTTAGATTTAACACATAATCAGTGGTTGTTATATTGCTTGTTCACAATCACACTTTTTTTTGTCAAAGGCCGTAAAAACAACTAAAAACGAACGAGTTTCTTAGAGATCTGTACCTCAAAAGGAAGAAAACGGAACCCTTATAGAATCGTTTCATTATTAGTCTGTTGTCTGTCAAGGCCCCATTTTTATATTACCTTCATGTTACAATTGCTTGAAATTAAACGTCACCCTAAGTATGTTGCAAATGTAAAAAGCCACATTTTATCCATATATTTAATATTAATTACCTAATTCGTAAATTATACCATCAATTCCTGCAAAAAAATCCCTAAGTAATGTCTGCCAACATTACAAGTTACAACGGTATATCAAATTATGTATCGCGCAAATATTCTTCCCATTCAACCACGGGTCGACTTCGAACCACACAGGAGTCTGTATCTCAGGGAGAAATTGCCGCCAGAATGGTAACATTATATTATACATATGTAGACATATTATATAATTCCAAAGGCTAGGTACTGGGAGGGATATAATGGAAACTAGAAAGTGAGTGGGGAGGCTTATGCCAAGCGGCTCCCCTCGGCTTCGCTCGGGTAAAACGATAAAAAAAGTAGCCTATGTAACTCCTGAAGGTTTTGTCTACATACAAATTTTTGAGTTTGTTTATTACAAAAAAAAAACAAAAATACAAATATTTTCTTTTTGTAATATTAGTATGGGTAATAATTGAATGTTATTGTGATCCAGACAAAGAGTCAAAGGCGATGTGTTCGAGCGACCCCGACAAGGACGTGGACAGCGTGGCCGGGCCCGCGCTCGACGTCTCCGCGTGTCGCAGGGCCTTCCGCTACCTCGCCAAAGTACGTACATCTTACATAGTAAATTTACAATCAACCGCACCAAGATACTCAACATAGAACTCTATGCGGCGGCAATAGCGGCGATTTTGCAATAATTTTGCATAGCTTAATGTGCTGTACACCACTAAATTCAAATTCGAATAATTTATTCAGAAATTAGACCTTCACAGGCATTTTTTCTCGTAAATTTTTATATTTATAGTTATTTCTCAGAAGCTAATAATGTCGTATATATATATTGTGTAAGTAATGCCGAAATAAACTCATTTGAACAGTGTTGGTCCCTATCATGCCAGATCGGCTTACCATTATTTTATCTTACAATGTTTTTTTGTAATAATATAAAAAAGTACATAATGTACATAGTCAAAAGGTATATCAAAACAAGTTATGATTGTGATCCGAGTGCAGATTATAATATATATATATATCGATGTGAAACACAATTAACTTACAAAAAAAGTTGTCGGGAGGATCCATGCGTTTTTATCAGTCAAATAGGCGTTTATTGTGTAATACGCTTTATCAATTTAATTTTTCTTAACATAAGTTTTAAATTTTTTCATTGGCAGATTAATAGCCTCTGCAGGGAGTTTATTGAATAATTTTACACTTTGACCCACGAAAGACCGCCGAACCTTTTTAAGCCTGAATCTGTTCTTACAAAGTTTGTGCTTATACTATTCACTTCGTTTAATTTTTTATATAAATGTAGCGAGTGTTTACACTATTTACTTCGTTTAATTTTTTATATAAATGTAGCGAGTGTTTACACTATTTACTTCGTTTAATTTTTTTATATAAATGTAAATTTTATTTGACAAAAATAAGCACATCAAAGATATACTGAGCTACAACAGTGAGGAAGTTAATTGATTTGAAGAGTTCTTGAAGAGAATCTCGAGGTTTTAATCCATAAATAAAACGAATAGTTCTTTTCTGTAATACAAAAATTTTTCCTATCTCAGCTGCATTACCCCAAACTAATAGTCCGTAGGACATAATGCTATGAAAGTATCTGAAATACACAAGTCTAGCTGTATACTATAATGTAATCTAATAACTAAATAATGTAGTCTAAGTAGATACATGGAATAAAAGTGCGATGCTTTTGCCGAGCTGTGGGACGTTGTTGTAGCTTTGTTTACTTAAAAAGTAGATGTAAGGTTTTTTGTGACAATCCATAAGAAAAAGTACTATATGGTGGGTGGTTTCTTACGACGTTATTTTGCTTGCGCATGTATAATATGAATGAGAAAATTAAATGTTAGCTATAAGGTAACTATTCTCGTGCATGGGTCATATAGAAGTTGTAATAAAATACAATAAAAAAGTCTTAACGAGAACAATGTGTTTCGTGATGCCTTCTGCAGGAGCCCAGGTCCGTTTTCCTACTTTTTCATCTCCAGAGTGATAACTGCATGTTATGTTTTCATAATGTTGAGGATGTACCTATATGAATTTCATTCCCATAATCCGTATAGACCTCTCATTCTCGCAATCGGTTTCAATGTCGGCTGTGACGCCTTTTTCGAAGCCCTGTGATATAAACAATTTTGAAAATTTGTCTGATTTTACTTGAATTTTAAGTACAGTCGACCGCATCTCAAGTTATCCTGAATGGATCTTTGTGTAGCGGTGATAGGGGCGATTTTAAAATGAATTTGGGTAGCTTGATATGCTGTTGACTCTACTAGGAATAAACTTAATTACAATTAATTTGAGTCAAAGTAACATTTGCAACACATGTTTTTTTTTTATATTTCAGGTGCCATCAGATTATTACAGTTCAGCTTTAGTAACAGCCCTCACGACGTTAGCAGAAAACCTGGAGATAGACCTGAGGATAACAAAAAAAATGAGTATGGAGGATGCCGTGAATTGCTTCGTGATAGCGTTTGAAGTGCCCGATCTGGGCTGTAGCGATTACTTGGAGATTGCTTTGCCTGCGCTGTGCCATGCTGCCGAACATTTGTCTGTCAAAGGTTAGTTGTCCTAAAAAAAAAAACGTGTTGCACTTCGGGAGTGCCGGCAGAAGTGAAAACTTTATTATTATATTAACGTTGTGCACTTTTGACGTCTTACGAATTTTCGATCAGGGTCACGTGTCCTGACGCGAGTTAAACATTTTATACCCATCACAAAAAGTGCACAACGCGGCTAAAGAAGTTTTCACTTCAAAAAATTCTTCAAGAGACATGATTGTGCATTATAACTACAGTAAAGTAAAACATGTTAGAAGATAATGTTCTGTGATTAACATTGAGAGTACCAGGCCCAAGGAAAAAGTAGGTTTTGCTAATAGATTGGGATTCGGTCCTGGATGTCCCTGTACACTGGAACGACTGTACCATCATCTCTTAATTTTTTAAATCTTTGCTCGACCAATTGATGTAATAACTATGTTATTTCCAGCGCAAGCCCGTCTAGCGCGCGTATGGGCTCAACATTGTAAAGAGAGTTTACGGCACATACTGGAAACTCTACAGCAACTCATCACATTGAGAGTCATCTCCACCAACTACACCAGCCACTTCACTGTGCAGGATGATGAGAGCGTCACAATGGCCACCAAACTTATGAAGGTACTAGCTTTAATACTTTTCTGTGAGGGCGAAATACTGAAATATAAATGATACTGTCTCGTTTATCTTGTTTGAATCAAGCTATAGATATGACGATGTCTATAGTTACCTCTGTGTACAGATAGTGTACTACGCCAACATGTTGGCGGGCACGATGGAGTCCAACACGCTGCGGGAGGAGGCCATCGTGATCGCCAGCCAGCTGGACCCGCTGGGCGACGTCATCGACCATCTCTTCTCGCCCATCAAGACCTCCAAACAGGCTCAACCCGATGACCCTTTAGGTAACTATGATGTGTTTGTTTTGTCACTTTAAAAAAATAGACATTCTTGAGATGTCTTTTTATTGAAATATGTACTTATACAGTTTAAAAATCAATATACGGGGTTACTAGTCAGTCAACTGACATACATAATTGAGTGTTAGATATGGTCACAATCACAAAAATAATTATTACCATGTCCAAAAGTAGTATTTTGTAAAAAACTTGTTTTTGTGTAGTTTTCATTAACAACAATAATTTTGTTTCAGCTGTGGAATTAGATATTAACGTATTAGATGCTAGGAAGCCATACTTGCCATTTGAAGAATTTTACAACGAACCTCTTAGTGATACTATAGAAATGGAAATAGATTTTGCAAATTATAAGACAGAAATAAATAATGGTGAGTAAATTATATATTATTGTACATACTTATATGAATTAAAGAAGAAATGAAGATAAATATTTCTAGTTTATATTATAAAAGACTGATGAATTGAAAACATGTTTGTTTTGCATATAGCATTAATTTATAATGCTTTTTAAATTTATATACTCAGGCATTTTTTTGAAAAAATATGTGTTTGATTAAAGAAGTCGTGTTAGAGTGCAATGCTTCATTTGACGCGTTGACGCAGGTATTAATTTTGGAAAATAATATAAATTCATGCAGATATTATGTATACACAATCTGTCACACAACCTTGACTGCATTGTCAACTAAATTTCAATTTCAATATTCATACGACTGTATGAATTTAGTTTAACTGTGCTCGTGACATCAAAGCTCTCTGTACACCGAATTACAGTGCAGCACTTTTGCTGTACTGTAATTTAACTTCTAACAATTGCGTATAACTTTTTATATAATTTTGTTCGGCACTTGTGGATACATGTTTGTCGTGCAACAGTCAACTTAGTTTTAAGTAAATTTTTGACCTCACCAATCGTAAGTCGAATAAATAATTTTGAATACGAATTCGCATTTTGTGTTATTATTGCTTGAGTTGTGTATGATAAAGATCGTTGGCGTGTGTCAGGTAAGAAGTTCACGTTCCTGAAGTACCCGTTCATCCTGACCTTGGCGAGTAAGTCGCTGGGTCTGTACTACGAGAACCGCATCCGCATGCACTCGGAGCGGCGCGTGTCCATGTTCCACGCGGTGGTGGGCGCGGCGCCGCCCATGCCCTTCCTGCGGCTCAAGGTGCGCCGCACGCACATCATCGACGACGCGCTGGTCGAGGTGACGATCTCATTTCATATCAACTAACTGCTGACAAGGCTCCGACTTCGTCCAAGTGGTCCTACTTTAGGGCGGAACTACACGCCACCGAGGAGACAATATTATTATTAAAAACCTAACTACTATTATTAATGCGAAAATAAGTTTGTTTGTTACCTCTTCACGCATTATCTACTGGACCGATTGTTATGAAATTTGGTACACGGGTAGAAAATAACATGGAATAACACATAGGGTACTTTTTATCCCGAAATTCCCACGGGAGCGAAGCGCCGGGGCACAGTTAGTTATAAATACAACATAGGTACATGCGCTACGAGATGGGATCGAACCATAGAGTTTAAACAGACAGTGATGTTGCGCGATCGATTACACACTTAAATAATCATAATAATTTATGGAAATTATTTTTTTATGGAAAAGAGATTGAAAAATGAATCGTGTTAGATTATGTCATAGTCTAATGATCCAGTTTCCTAAGTATAAGTTTAATTTAAAAAAAATCAAAATATAACTTACAATAATTCAATTTCCACCGAAACATTAATAATTTAATATAATTTTAAAAAATCATTAATAATTTTTATTTAATTTCCAGTTGGAAATTGTAGCTATGGAACGAGTACTGGACCTGAAGAAGCAATTAGTCGTGGAATTCGAAGGGGAGCAGGGGGTGGACGAGGGGGGAGTCAGCAAGGAGTTCTTCCAGCTCATAGTCGAGGAGATCTTCAACCCAGACTACGGCATGTTCACGCACCACCCCGATACTAACACTGTCTGGTTAGTATAATATTTTTTATGGTTCTGACTTTTGACCTTAGAACCATAAGTCAGGTATATTTTTTATCTATACTATCGAAAGTTAGGAGGGGTATACACGTCACGAACTTTTGTTCGTTACTCATACTACTCGTCCTAACTTTACACGTGGGGGTATAAAATAATAGCTTTCGCCCGCGGCTCAGTTCTTTTTTGGGGTTGAAAAATAATAAATAATGCATACCAGATGGCCATAGCCAAGAGGAATACGGGTCATTGAAACGTTAGCCACAATAAAAAATCTGAAATTAACTGCTATTGTCATATGATGTGATGAAAATGGTGTAAACCAACTGCTAACATTAAATAACAATCGGTCACAATATATTTTAAATACCGTGTTTTAGACTAATATTTTTCTAATATCAATATTTGACCAAATTTGGTTCCAGGTTCAACCCCACATCGTTCGAGACAGAGGCACAGTTCACATTAATAGGCATCGTTTTGGGGCTTGCAATATATAATAACATAATATTAGCGGTAGACTTCCCTATGGTGGTCTACAGGAAACTCATGGGAAAGAAGGGATCGTTCGAGGACTTAGCGGATTGGAATCCTGTAAGTTATATTTTTGTTACCATATCTTTGTCAGTGATAACTTGCAATTGGAGCTGTTAGCTGTTAGATTGCATTAATTTCAATCATCCTGTCTGTACGTTTGTCACTAAAGTAAATGAGTTTTCTTAGCAGTAACTTTGCGGTTAGTAGTTTAAAAAATATCTTATTGTTGTATATTATTAATGAATAAACAATTAGTTATGAAAATATTTTGATGTATTGGTATATTTTCCAGACATTGTATAGAGGTTTAAAAGACATGTTAGACTACACGGGCGAGGATCTAGAGGAGGCGTACTACCAGACGTTCAGGATATGCTACCAGGACGTGTTCGGCACTAACATATTCCACGATCTCAAGAAAGATGGCGACAGCATATTCGTCACGCAGGAAAATAAGAAGGTTTGTTTTTATTGAGAAACTAGCCGCGCCCCGAATGTGAATAGAAAATCGAGAAAACCGAGAAAACGTTTTTGCTCTACATGTTTAATATAATGGTGTATTTTCCAGGAATTCGTGGACTTATACGCGGATTTCCTGTTAAACAAATCCGTGGAGACTCAGTTCAAGGCGTTCCGGAGAGGCTTCGTCATGGTCACGGACGAGAGCCCGCTGTCGGCCTTGTTCCGGCCCGAGGAGGTGGAGACGCTGGTGTGTGGCAGCAAGGTTGGTGTCACATGCTTGTGCTCACTAACATTCCCAAGGAGGGTTGACGTCAGGCAGGCAGCTGCTTGTAAAACCAGTTGAATCTTCGAAATTTTAAGGATATTTTTTACATTACATTAAAGTCATGTTGCTTTTAAAAGACCTTAATAAAATCTGATTTCTGATACTGGTGTTAGCAAGTATATGAAGCATATAATAAACAGGGTTTAAAAGGGAGAACAGAAAACCCAGCAAGCGCAGCACTGGATATCCACAAACCAGGCGGTCTGACGCAGGAAGACGCTGGACGCAAGCAGGCCTATATCCAGCAGTGGACTTAATGAGTGGTGATGACGATAATTTTCGAAAAACGTAGCTTCGATTTTAACCAAAACTCATGTTGTAATTGCTTTTCCAAGTGAGAAACACGTGTTTCTTAAGCGAGAAATATTAGAAAAATTCGAAGTATTATAATAATATTATAATTAGAAGTATTCCTCTTAACGAGAAGTTAAGTACCAACTAATTAATATTTGTTTCATGTAATATTTAACATAATTTCATAAAACGTTTGCCCTTCTTATCCATAGTTCCATTTGATGTCCCATTGATGGAACGAGGGCAAAACATCATTTAAACATAGACCCATTTACTTAAGGGACAGACACACATTGAATAATTAATGGCTAATGAATAATATATTTTAACTAAGAGTTATTTTAATTTTCACAAGTTATGATATGACACAAATTAAATTAACACATCAATATCCATTACAGAACTTTGACTTCAACGAGTTGGAAAAGTCGACAGAATACGACGGCGGTTACACCGCAGACTCCAAAATAATCCGAGACTTCTGGTCCATTGTGCATAGTCTCAGTAACGACGACAAACGGAAACTTCTGGAATTCACCACGGGATCCGACAGAGTTCCTGTAGGAGGCCTAAGTTATCTCAAACTTATCATAGCGAGAAACGGCCCGGATTGCGACAGACTACCCACAGCTCACACATGTTTCAACGTTCTCCTCCTCCCAGAATACGACAGTGAAGAGAAACTAAGGGACAGACTCATGAAAGCAATAAGTTACTCCAAAGGCTTCGGAATGCTTTAACATT
This sequence comes from Plodia interpunctella, assembly GCF_027563975.2. NCBI lineage: Eukaryota > Metazoa > Arthropoda > Insecta > Lepidoptera > Pyralidae > Plodia > Plodia interpunctella. Next base: position 3,388,071 of record NC_071297.1, on the reverse strand, counting down.
GGACCTCGGGCGTAGCTGAACAAATGTTGTTGTATAGAGCCATGACATTGGTTTTGTAACATTAATGAATAAAGTTTGTTTTATTTATACAATGAATTTAGCCTTTTTATTTTCTTCCGTGTTAAGTGTTGTTACGTATATTTGTTGACTTAAAGCCCGACCTTCGTTATGTAGATATGTATGGTAATGTCACTTTGCCAGTGGCACAATTTATTAGTCCGGTTAACCGGAATAATATTTTCCATTGTACACTTAACCAGACTGGAAAAATTATGTGGATTGAAATGTAAAATTACTAGGATTTGTAAAAACGGTGTCCTCTGGATTTCTTTCCATTTACTTTCCCAGTTAACAGGAGCTTCTCCAGTTGTCCTGATTTTCAATGGACGAGCAAAACAAATTACGCATTAGCCCGAAATCCCACGGGAGCGAAACCCTGGGATGTAGCTAGTAAATTGATAGCTATTTTGCTAATTTAATTTTTCATGTTAAGTGTCCAATCTCGATTGTATTGAGAATCTGCTATTTTGATAATTAATATTTTAAGAATCTGATATGCGAATAAAGGGTACAAATACTTGCTTTATGTAGGATACGAAAAATAAAATATTTCTTTTTATATATTTTATTGAGAATTACTAAAACGTAGTATTAAAATATTTTAAAGCAGTAACACCAAAACATCCTATTAGGAACTCTCCACCGCTTGTTAACAGTCGCTTTAATCACTGCGCTATTTTCTTAACTTTATACAATTTTTTTCTGTTTAGCACTAAGATAGCGTTCGTATAATGCATTGATGTTACGCCTTACTTTTACTTCAAATTTGTACTAAAAATATAGCATTGCTGCACATTGTTATGACTAGAGATTACTATCTATACTGCCACAAAACTTCGTTCAGTTGTAGTCATTATGTTAACATTGTTTATTAAGATACTCTAGTCTAGTATTTAGATTCTACTTTATTGTACACAGTATTTGTGAGAAACCTCCAAATACATTAAATTATTAATCAAAGTTAGAATAAGCGTGTTAAGAAATGGTTTGATTTAATTGAGTCGCAGCTTGATCTATCCGCATGAAGAACTGATAACAAAGAATTGATAGAAGCCTCGACTCGAGAAACAGATTTTACCATTCTACAAAACATTTTTCCTGGCACAAAACGGCTGTAACAGCAATGTGAATGAGTTAACAAAATAACAACAACTGATCGGGTCAAGTGCAAATGGTGTCTCGAAAAATACTAAGCGATAATCTTGTGAGCCTGCACAATGGTCTTGAGTCGCAAGTCGTGGACCACGAGTGGGAAGGGGCGGCGGCAGGGGGGCGCGGGCAGCAGCGGCGGCACCACGGCTGTCTCGAGGGAGGCGCGGCGGGGCCCGCGCGGGGAGTGACTGGACAGACTGGGAAAACGACTTTTTACTAGCTTTTGTCCATGGGTCCACGGCTTCACCCGCGTGTACTTCTCACAAAAACAGTACTTATTTTCGGGATGAAAGGACAAAGGTATACATATTTGTATCCTCCTCATAGTCGTATTCCTCATGTCTAATATTATAGAGGCATGATAGATAACTGGCCCCGTGTGGGCATCGCGGCTGTTGAATTTGACAAGAAAATTACTCACCACCTGCCATTGCAAGTAGTTAACTCACCGATGCCTCGCGTCACATGTGCAAGCAGCGGCAGAAATGGCGGCGGCAGCGGCTTGTCGCCTGATGTGCTTGGTACAGACATCTTGCACGACATTCTCATGGTGGGAATGGACAAGTTTGTCGCTCTCTTCGTGAGAGAGGCACGCCGGCGCACTTCCCCGTCGCGTAGAACGGCATAATGATGCGTATGTTGGTGCAGCTAGACGTTCGATCTGAATACCACATTATAGCACAGTTTGAGAGTCATACAGTTGTTTGACGGCCTTGCTAGGCTATGAAGTGATACTGTATCTGTATTAATTTATTTTATTTTTCAAAAGTTAGTGTAGCCCTCGATTTAGCTTCCAAGAGTTAGTAAAGGTTTTCCCTCCGCATTCTCTGCTTTGTGTGGAGACGTTCTAAGGAATCAAGTAAATAAGTCGGACGGTATGCTGAATGCAGTGGAGAGCAGACATTACAGGACATGCGTGTGAATGATTGACAACAACTATGCCAATGACCGTGCGAAACGGAGAAAAAAGTATGAAAACGTACCCTGAGCTCCGACGCTTTATAAGGATGGAACGGGGAACGCGCTCAGAACAGAGTACATTTTGGAAGTTAATGACAACTTTAAACATAGGATTATAAGCTGCAGTGCAAATAAAAAAATGTCATGTATATGTGTTCTCATTGAAATTGATATTACAATGTCGCAAATCAATCGTGCACTCTACTGAGTCTCAAACGTTCGTTTTTTACCTGCTGCATAATAATAATGTATAAACTGTATAATTTTTTTTTTCGTTTTCGCCAATGGTATAAAAAAATATAAAATTTTTTGGTGGCGCGAATGAGCCCCTAAAGTAACAAATAGCTCATCAATATTTTCTAGTGGTTTCAAGGCTGTAATAAATACTCATGAGGGTGTCAAACGAACTATCGATCGAAACAAAAGCGTGTTACCAAGCGGCGATACACAGGCGACCCAGCAGCGTCGCCACTGCGCGGGCGCACGTGCGATACCTCAATCTTCTTGCCGCGGCGGCGGCGGGCGGGGGCGGCTGCGCGCTGCCTCTTGCCCGGGGCCGCCGCGGGCGCGCTGCCCCCGAACAAACCGCGCTCCTCCGCGACACGGATCATAAACTTGGCGTCGAGTCGGGTGATCTCCTGCGGTCATCCTACCGTTGTAACGTATAGCTTATGTACTAGGTTGCCAGCCAGGACCTAAATTACTTAGTAAGGATTTCGATAAAAAAAATAAATAACATTTGTTTCGTTAAAAATAAAGTCAAAAATGTTACAGTCGCTGATAACAGTATCAACACCAACGTGGCAGTTCGCGGGACTTCGATTCGTGGCGCGGTCATTAGTATGATGATGTAGATTTCTCGACAAAAAAAAATTGCTTCTCATAAAGTAATTTAAAAAACAATAATCAATGTTTATACTGCAGTATGTACTAGGTACCCAAGTACTTATTGGGTTTATTTTCTGATATATTTTGTTCAACTACAAACAAAAATAAAATAAAATCACAATGCTAACCTTCCTCTGGATCAAACCGAGGTAGCAGCCATCTCTGTCTAGAATGTAGTTGATATCCAGACCATTCCCCAGATTTGGCAAATTCCGCACTTCAAACAAATCGCAACTTGGCACCTGTATACACCAAATTAGTATGGTTACTGTGATAAGACTATGTTTGTAATTTATACTCATTGGAACTGAATTAGCTTTCCCATTTAATATTTTTTCTTATGATTAGCGCGATTCTCGCCCTGACCGTCAGGCGACCGGTCATACAATCAACGAACTACTTGAATCTGTAAATATTGGAACATTTAGTTTTGCTTTACCTGATAAGATTTAACACAATGAATACTCACATTGACATCCGGATTGTCTTTATCAGGATCTCTAGGGAAATCGTTTTCATTATGCTCGGGCAATCCTGGCATTTCCGGAATAGGCCTCGCCTTGTTGGTTCCCGGCCTCGATCCCACTGGACTGCTCACTACACTCTTCTTCAGGGTTGTGTCTGCGCTAGGCGGCCGCGTCCTGTTAGTACCAGTGGTGGATGCTGACCCTGCCCTCTTAGATGGAGAGCCTTCGATCACAGAGATCCCATCTAATTCGTCCTTGTCGATTTCAGAATGCGAGATCGTATTCTCCAAGGTGGCAAATGAGTCTACTGTGTCCAGATCTTTCCTGGCGCTCTGAAAATATACATCATTGGCGATGGGTGGGATTACACGTGTCACGTTAAGTTTTTATTTTCAGCAAGCATTTAGACTTAAACCATTTTGGATTAAGCTTGTTAAACGTTGAATTCAAATTAAGAATTGACAGATGATTAGTCACGTGTAACTATCGACGGAGATGTCGACTATAATTTAACTGCCACTGACAGTGTCAGTCTCGTCTTGAGAATGGTCTTCTAAAGGTCTAAACTAGGTTTCCAATCGGGCTGTCCAATGAGCTCGGGCTGGCCAACCATCCATTATAGTCAAAGTTGGGATATCATTCTGGGCATTCGCGCGATTGGTCCTAACGCCCCTTAAGAGATCGAAACTATAGTCGAAATATCCATCGATCATAATCATACTACACTTAAACTAAAGTACTAAAATTAATTATAACTGACACATGGTCGTTCTCTGTGCTTCTTTCTGAGCAAGATGTGGCGCTCCCGGGCCAGACGGTTGGCCTCCGCGACCGCTCTGGTTATCTGCGCTTCGTTTTCTGCTTCCAGGGCAGAGTGGGTCTCGTACAGTATCAGTTGGATCTGAAAAAAAAGTTTTTTTTTGTATTCCGTATGCAAAGGGTAAAAAATAACAGTAATACCTCTGCTCAGACAGGACGTCTGTCAGATCTCTGGTACCGAAATAGGTCTAGGGTAGAAATTCGTAGGTACGTAGGACCTGAAACCAATCTAGGACCTGTAATTTGTTAATTTTTGAATCCCTTTGGATTCTAGTTTTGCAGGCTTCGGCAAAATCGTACACCTAGTCGCAATGTTAAGGGTAACTAAAAATTTTACCTGAGGTTTTGACATGAGAGCTCTCAAGGTTTTCTTTTGCTCTTCCAGTATGGATGTTACGCGAGCTTTCCCTGCGGCGTTGATTTCGGATTCGGTAAGGATCTAAAGAGAAACAGTACAATTATTTCTTACGACTTTGATACAATTTGGCTTAGACATACTTGGACGAAACCTTCAGGAGTGACATAGGCTACTTTTTTATTATGGTTACCCGAGCGAAGCCGGGGCGGACCACTAGTAGTTGATGTACCTACAAGTATTAGTACTCACCTATATTCTTATTCTCCTAAGTGAAAATAATCTGTAATTGTGTAATAACGTAATCGCTTACGATCTAGTAGAGCCTCGTCTAAAAGTCAAGGCACTCAAAGTCGACGCATCTAGGTAATTATAATTTTGCATTCACAGATGCTTCTTACCTCCAGCATATCCAAGTCGCCTCCCCTTCCACAGACCAAGTCGATAGGGTCAGTGACCGCAGAGTACGAATTCGGTGGCGTAGCCAGAACTGCCACTACTCCGTCTAGCGCATTCAGCACGGTGGGGGTCTCGCAATGGACAGGGTCGCTAAGGACGCACACTGGGGCTTCTGGCAAGTTAGACGCGTCGATACCTAGCTCTCGGAGTGCACACACGTAGCTCTCCACTCTGCCAAGATGTCAATAAATCATTAAGCATACCTATTCTCATGAAAAATCATACAGACAACCGTGGCCTTAAGAGTTTCGTTAGCTCTATCTACCCCGTATGGGATAAAGACGTGATTTGTATCAGGTTCAATTAAGATGTTTGAACTTTGGATGAACTTTTTGGACATTTTCTCTTATCCGATTTGCCAACTGCAGCAATCATAGAGCGTTGGTGAACAAAAGCCACGGGTTTGTTTTCCTATTTCTTGGAGTCACCATGTAGATCGAGCAGCAAAAATACTGCCGCATGACTCAGAATGTGACAATTCTGTAGATTTATAGCCTTCTGAATCATTTCGAATTGACAAACTATCGATAGTGGCCTATCGATCGGCAACACAAAATTGAATTATACTTGTCTCCCGCTCCAAAGACGACTAGCTTCCCCAACTGTGGCGTGGCGGGTGCTGCCGGCGTTTGTGCCTTCAACACCGCCGCCAGTTCTTTGAGCTGAGCTGCGAGATAGGCGGAACAGCGAGGCGATGACGCATGGCTCTGAGCCACAACACCTGTCAAGGCGTTGGCGCGTAATGCTCGGCAGAGTGTTGACGCTCCTTCGCAGAACTCTCGCTCCTGTGCGCAAATAATACAATTTTAAAACTTTGTTACATTTTTGTTCAATGCCAGGAGGAGGAGGATCTGGTAACCTGCTTATACGGCATATTCGATACCCAATGTTGGCGCCAATGCTACTATTACTTCCTATCCAGTTTCATATACCTGTCACCTACCATTAGAAATATTAGAATACTGTGAAAATAAATAAAGATCATCATTATATTAAAAAAAACTTGTTAATTCAGTTATGTAATCATCTGACTCCCCGCTACAAAGTACTTAACATGAAAAGAAAAATCATAAAATAACGCTTTCCTGTCATCGATTTTCTATTCAACACGTTTTTTAGTGTGTTACTAGTTACAATTTCACCAACCTGAAGCACTATTATGCTATTCTGGACAAGATCCATCTGTCCGACGGTGGTGTGTTCCGGCGGTCTCAATGTTATGAATCTGTGGGAAATGTCAGTTAAATTATATGCCCAAGTTGATTGTATTTCGTATTATATAAATCGCAATGAATTGCTTGGGGAAACCTTCACCTTGGACACACGCGATCAAATCTGTACTCGCCGGCGCATAGAGTGCGAGAACTGCTATAGGAGTACCCCAGCTGATGTAGTCTTTCCACCAACTTCGCCACCTTCCTGCAGTCGAAAGTCTTAAATTTAACAAATCAATATTTATGTCAAAATACCTACGGAATACTGAGAGTCTAGATAAAATCTGTCTCGTTCAGTCAATGTCAATTATTGTTATAGTGGCGAACCATACTTTAGTTTATTTTTTATGAATAAGCCTCATAAATAATAAGTCATTGTAGGTAAGGAGTGTTTGATTTAATGAGAATATAGGATTAAGAATAAGTTTGTCTAAATTATTTTCCTGCAAGTTATATCACTGGGCTTCATCCAGGGCAAGTGCAGGCTTTGAACAGTGTAAGATTGGTTTTCATTCATAGCCATTTGTATCATACATACAAACTCATCAACATCAATCTATCACCAATATACATATGTACATTTAACATTCTTCTGTAGCTGACTGACAGATGGGACACAGCCAAAACTACTGTTCAAGACATTTTAAATGTAGATATATAGATTGTTTTATTATGTGTATCTCTTAGTTTTATCTCAGTGAAAATTGATTCATCTTTGCCACCACTGTTTGCCAGATCGAGGGGGAGACACTTGACTCTGATAAAATTTTGTTCTTATGAGTATAACTATTTCGCAAGAAATGGTTTGGTTATCACATGCTCATAATATATTTTAAAGGCGTATTCAATGGTACATGGTGGCATAGTATATATAGTAGGCATTTGACTACAAATATTTTTGAGAATTTTATTTTACCTTGATTTTACCACTATCGGCGTGATTATGCCAAATTTCGACTTGATGTATGTATATCTATTGTTTTTGAGTTTAGTTTATCCATCTATTATGGTACTTAGTTGTCGTACCTACACTTACTATTTTTAAAAACCAATGACTCTTCGGACACTATAATGGCAATGTTTGATAAGTTTCAAGCGAGTTTCATTTAATAAGAACATAGTTACGGATTTAAACCATACAGTTAGGTACCTACTTAACTGTATGGTTTAAATCCTGAGTATAGTGATAATAGTATAGTTGATAGGGACCTACCAACTTACCTATACTCAAATCTACTTACTTTGCTTTGAACGTGTTGACCCAACCTGTCACGGAGTCTTTATTGACACATGCTGATATTCGCTCTTCTCTTAAATGCGAGGGCAGAAGGTCTGATAACCTGGAACAGTGTTAAAGCTTATCATGATAAATTTCTTATGTCCAATTTGCCAATTTTCGGGAACAAAGAGCGCCTGGTTCGGAAATATCTTCATGAGATATTGCATCGAAGTAATATGTATATAAAAATGTAACCATGAGTATCGCAGCATAGTACTTTATCTCTCTCTCACCCAAGACGATACTACTATATCCATGTATTGATCATCCGATCCTCCCTTCACTGGTTCAACTGGCTATAGCTTCACAATAACATAACATAATGTAAAGTAAAAGTAAAATATTGTAATAGTTACTGTAGTATGTGCCATCGCTTGTTTGGTATCTATCACTAAAAATCAGCGACATTACACATGCTGAGTGATGTCCTTTTGTAGCATATGAGGAATGCAGACTACAGACTACATACACTATCGCTGAACTATAAACAAATGCGCGAATGAATGAATTTGTATGAGATTAGCTTTTATTTATTCACTTAAGTTTATTGTTTCGCGATGATGCCGCCGGTAAAATATAAAATGACATGATAATGTTGACCATTTTCGGTAAATGTACTCATTTTATATATCTATATTTCTTACGTAAAAGCCTTGTTCTTGATGCGAATCCTGGCTATAGCTGCGGCAAAATGCACCCTCTGGTCCCAAATGATACTTTCTATTTCCTGGTAGGGGTGGCCCGCTTCGGCGAGCAGATGAGAGGCTCGTTCGACGTCGCTGCGCGGGCGCGCCCCCCACCGCCTACGGGCTAGCTCCATAAGGAAGAGCCACACAGTTTGGCGGTACGGGTTGAGCTAGTGAGAAATCTTATAGTAAAAATTGACGAATTAACTTATTACATTTTCTGTTACAACTATTTTTGGCTTCGATACAGAATTTATCATTTTCTCAAAACGCAAATGACACAAACTAGATTTTTTAAAATAGCTATAACATATTCCACTCTGGGCAAAAGCCTACCCGCTGTCTTTCCATGTAACATAAAAATAAAAATAAAGATAAACAAAAATGCCGTTCCGAATTTAACTCGTTGCGTTTCTTCTCTAAACGGCAATGGACTTTCTTTGAGCCAGGTACCATCCAGAGCCGAAAGTAAAACCTCGGTCATTCAAACGAAGAATTTATTAATATCCTTGTAATGTACCTAAATGATATAAATTACTACGTGTCACCAACTTAACTAGCATCATCATTGCCCTAATTTTAAAGCGGCTGAACTGACGCGATCGCTGCTGCCATTATTAATCGCGCACACTTCACAAGTACCAAAACCTGCAGATACCGATACTTTTTCTTTGCCGAAATAGCACCCATAAATAATAAGCTTATTTTCGTGAGCGTCCTCAACAGAGAAAGAAATGACTTCTGTCACGACATCACATAATGCGAATTAGATGGGACCATATTTTTATCGTATCAACTTGTCGAACCTACCTTAACTGAAAGTCGTTATAATGCTCCAATGAAAGGAAAATATGCGAGTCTGATTGCAATAAATCTGAATGGTTTTAACATTCACGTCACGTTTATTTTAAGTTCAATGTCAAGGAAATAAAAAGAGAAGTTGCAAGTCGGAAAATAAAGCGTTATTTATATCGGTATTTATACGTAATTGATGAAAGGTCTAACAAAACATTGGCCTTTTTCAATAGAGAATAATGGCTTTCATATGTTTGAATGGTGAACTGTCGGCAGGCAATCAATCAATAAATTAAATTAGCTTAGGTATAATTACACATACACTGGCTAACGTGGTTATCATTATTAACCTTGCCTGGCCTTGAAGATGAAAAATTCAAATGTATCGTTTCCCACAGTGATAGTGGAAAAGTATGCAAAGATTTAGACTTTTGGCCACAATAAGTAGATTATTTACGAATAAGTACTTATGATGAACAGAATTTTGAAAATAAGTGTCTATAATCTAAGCATATCTAACAGATTTTAAACATTCATTAGTAAATAGGTACTTATCTACAAATCCCAATTACCAACGTAAGTCATGTACCAACTTAACCTTTAGTAGGTACCAGCATACTACAATCAAGAGCGACAAATAAGTATAATTTGAGATTTTAGAGGAGTGTACATTCAAATATAAATCCGATATAGTAACTAAAGTGTCTGCAGTTATTACCTCTGGATAATCAGTAAAGAACTCCACATCGTCGATCGCTTGTTCCAAGATCGTCTTATCTGTAAATGAACATATTCCAATCTAAAGCACACGAACAAAAAGTCGCGTGACTGAAAAAGTTACAGACAAGTGCTGAGCCAGCCGTATAATAAAAAGATAGCTTGCTTCTACGCCTTTGAGTGTTAAACCAACCGGTGAGGCATCGAAAATACCTATAAAGTCTTGACCGTTTGGGGCGAGATAATGGTAATGTTCATAAACGCAATTTCATTACTAATGCAATATGCGACATCATAGCCCACAAATAAATGCAAATCTATAGCTTAAAAACTACGAACAAAAATCATAATCGGTATAATCATCAGTATCGTACAGTCACAAATTATCAAGCTACCTAAATTTTAAACGCGCCGCAGGGTAACTTGATATCTGGTTGACTGTAACTTTGCTTTGGCAGATAGAATATTAAACCAACCGAAAAGTCACTCTTCGGTTGGTTTAATATTCTATGCTGATACTAGCTGCCTCATGTCCCGCGACCCTGAAGCATTTTTATGTAAAATCATTAACATATTCGTAACTCCTACCAAATATATCCACATGAGTAGATATATACGTAGGTACCTAATATTTGGTATGTGCGTATTCGGCAGTTTATATTCATTTTTTTTATTTATCTTTCTTATGAATCAATTATTGTTATTTATTGTACACAAATTGCAACAGAAATACATGTATGCGTAGTTTGTATGAGTGCTTTTATTTATTACCGTAAAAGTATGCCGCACCTGCAGCATTTTCCCGCTGAACTGCGGGGTACATCTATACGCTGAACAATAATATCTCTATTTAATAATTTGACACAGACATTTAACATAAGTTACACCGTTGTTTGTTTTAACAATATCCCTATCTACTTAGGTAGTTAAATAAAATCATTACGTTCCTGCCTATCACATAATATAACAGCATGGCATGTTAAATTGTCTCGCAGTTGACACCGCAGTTACCAAACAGTAGTTTATAGTTATCTACTTATAGGGCATAGGCAGTTAAGTTAGAGCTTATCGCGTCGCAATCTCCTTCAAGTTAAATAACGTCTATAACCGTAACTAGGTGGTGGCTTGGCACGCTATAATTTTCAGCTTTGGCATAGACTATGAGAAGTACAGATGTGTTTTGATTTTGCATTATAAGTCCTGTGTTTTCTTGGTAGATCAGGTATCAATATCAAAATGTTGTTAACTTTGTAATTGTTAAAAAGATCGGCGACTTGTTGTCGAACGACGTGTTTATGTACGTAACATAAAAATATATAACTTACTAATAAGAAACTATGTACAAATATACGGCTTATATCCCCTCCCGATCAGAAAGTCTGCAAAACGTACAACAAAGCGAAACTTATTTCCTATAGACCCGTATATAAAAGAATTTTATAAATGGGTCGTATATTTGTATACACGTTTTTAGTGAGATTAGTAGAAAATGTGAAATTATCGTTAAATTTTCTCACAAACTTGAGCTATTGGGACAAAATACAGTAAGTATCGTTAGCTTATAAAGTTACGATAAAGTTTAAAATAAATAAATAAACTCTACTTCTGTACCTTTTATTATAAGATTTGTGCAATACAAGCAAGCTTCGTGACACCTCATGCAGTAACGCAGTTTACTTACGCATTTTGTTTCAATTTATGATAGCTTCCGTATTATGATTTTTCTGATACTAAGCTATCTACATATCATTATTTATTTGAACATACATAACACTGTTCTTTTTTTTGTACCCTATGTGTTTTCCAGGTTATGTTCTACCCGTGTACCAAATTTCATAACAATCTGTCTAGTACATTTTGTGTGAAAGAGTAATAAACATACATACACATATACATCCTCACAAGTTTTGGCATTTATAATACTAGTAGTACAAGTAGGATGACGTGTGGGCATCCTGACGAAAGGCGTAGGGGCCCAGACCCAATTTCTTTTTTTCTTTCATAAAACCACTTCAATGCGGCAAATAAGTTTGCGTCAAGGTATCGGGTCTGAGGTATTAAAAGCATTTACAAATATCAATTTCTGCAAATAGTGTGCAAGAGTCGGAAATAGCTAATCGTTTATGTAACTGTTTATTGCAACCAACCGTGTTTATCTTGGAAGGTCGCGCGTGCCGCCCCTGTTCTGGGAGCTATAAATCTGATTGCGTCTATTCAAAGAAAACAAGAACCGGAAAAGTTAATACCTATGTACCTACTGGCTGCAGGATGCGGCTTCATTCCCGTAGGAATATTAGGATTCTGAATACATTTATGAATGTGGCTAAAAAGCTAACAGACTTGTAGTTTGAGAGATAAGGGCATTGGAGTTTCATTATATTAGCGTTTAGGAGTGTAGATAATGTGGATAGATACTTACATCGAAATACGTCGTAAATAAGAGAGTATACGCAGCGCATTTCTTGTTCATCTATAAAGTCAACTTTTCGTTGAGGTTTGCTGAGGAGGTAAGCCGCCTTCAAAACCTGTTGAATTTTCTAGTTATTGAATAAGTACACATAGAACAGTTAAAATTAACGATAATTTTAAAATATAAGAATAAAATCATTCATTCTACGACCTCGCTACGACGTCTACGAGTACCTGTGCTACGCTACGACTACAACGACGGCAGACACGCGCTACGAAAAAATCTCGTAGCATTATCAATTTCGTAGTAAGTATTCGTAGCGTGCCGTATGTAGGTAGTAAATTTGTTTTTTTTAATCATCATTACCAAAAAAAGGGTAGGGAATGCAGACAGGCGGCGGAAGTAAAACCAATCTTTAAAATTTAAAAATTTTATAATAAATGTAATAAATTAAAAATAATAAAAGGTTTTATTGTCATGAAAAAGAAAACTCTGCCAGATCAAAACATGCAAAAGTTTGCCAGCGCCAACTATATATATTATAATATAACAACTATACATATTATGTAATAAAAAAATTTTATTGGGTAATTACATTTACACTAAATACATGTTGTGAAAGAATACTTTTAAGCAGGTTGTCCTTAAAATGCACAAGCACTGGATAACCAATACCTGGATCTCAAAATCAGATACACGATAAGATTTTTACACTGGTCTAGTCCTCACCTGTCCGATGTCCCACGCTGGACCGGGAGTGGTCTTGACGGCAACGGGCGGCGGCGCGTTCGGGTTCTTGATGGACACGACCAGGTTCCAGGGCGCCCACTCCTCCGACGCATCTTCCATCGGCAACGGCGGCCTTTCAACATCCTCTTCCCTGGTTTTAACGAGGTTGCGATTATTTTAACTATTTAACTGCAGACAGTAGTTTGTAGCTTTTTGAGATGTGCCTATGAAGTTCTAATTTCCGAATATGTACAGGGGCGGCTATAGTCTATATAGGGTCCGTGTGCAATTAATATTCTGGCGCCCTTTTGCTAATGTCAAGAGATGCGTAGTAGTAGAAGAACCAATTTACAAAATGATCGACTAAAAAAACATCACGGTTATCGGCGCCTTCAATATCCTGCCCGTAAATCTACCCGTAATTTACTTTATTCTGACAATGTGCAAAAAAGCGAACTTATGGTACACGTCTTGTAACTTTTTATCCTTATTCCCACTCCCACAGGAGCGAAGTCCTGGGCCCAGTTATAAATACTTTATGTAGATAAAACTTACGTTACTTCATCATTGCTAGGATCTGTAAAAATCATGACACAAATATCTTAAATGCCATTATATCACTGACTCTCGCCAACGCCCACAATTCATAGTCCAAAAGATTTTGTAGATTGGAACTACGCGATCTCACTAACTCGAATAATTCCTAACTAATCATTGATTTAAATTAAAACTATGTACTAATGCATGAACAAGACCTAAGTATTAGAAAAGGTATAGAAAATTATTGTTATAAAGATGGTTGATCTGATTTTTGTAAAATACCTAAATAATTATGTCATCGCAACTGTTTGCCTGTTTGATCTAAAATGACACTATGTTAAGTTGTTTTTTGGTACTACCTATTGTTATTCAGTACGTAATTATGGCCAGCATCAAATCTATTAAATTCATGGATTTAGACTTCCGAAGTACCTATTAATTCCATTATTAATTATATTGATTATTCCATTATTAATTTTAATTAATTATTATTTCCATGAATTAATTAATTATTATTATTATATTATTAAAACTTTTTTGTCATTGTTTCACGTTTCGGGTTGGATAAGTGCAAGTAAGAAAAAACCCGGAAATTTTACATTATGTACATACATGCATATGCCGCGGAAGCAATAAATTTTATTATATACTGCTGCAAGATTATCACTAGTTTTAGAAGAATATTACTTACGAATATTTTCCATAAACAATTATCGGATTGAACTAGTTAAGTATAAATCCTTACATATTATTTAATACCCTTGTCGTGTCTGTCTGATTCCTGAGGAAGGTTTTGTTATGTGTACAATTTATTAAGGCAAATAACATTTTTGACCCGAGCGAAGCCGGGGCGGGCCGCAAGTAATAAAAAGTTAGTCATTAGTATCGGACACGTACACCTATAAGTACATGCACGGCTATCATTGTGAAGCAGGCACTGCGGGTCATGGTCACCTACATGTGTTGCGTGAACGGTGAAAATTCTAAACGTATGTATGTATATATATGCTATTTTTAACTTGATCGAACTTGCGAATATATGTGCAATTCTGCTATGAGTTTTTTCCTAGAGACCACAACATGGAGTTAAAACTTCAAAAATGGCGTGAAGAGATTAATTCAGGGCTAACAACAACAAAGTTTCTGAAATAATTATCGTGGTCTCGGGAGACAGTCTAAGATTTTGTATTTTCACAGCAAATACATACACCTAACGTATTACCAAAAAATGCTGGCCAATAGGCAAATTATTTATCAAAAAAGAAAATGCTCAACCGATAGTCCAGTCGCATTCGCAATACACTTACATCTGTGCTTGCAGATTCTTCTGCATCTTGATAAGCATGAAGTACTTTGATAGCCTCCATTCCCTATCACTTGGCAGCACCAACTTCTCAGCTTCACTCGTATCCCCAGGGACCCTCTCCGCATCTTCTTGGCGGAGAAGTTCTGACAGAAGTCTAGGGTATACATTAAACAAGTCTCCATCACTGCACTCGCTGAGGGCGATCCATAGAGAATTCGGGTTATATTTGTCGGGCATCGTGCATCGTGTGTGAGCCGCGTAGGGCGGAAACTCCGAAGTCACATGACGCCGCGAGCTTTTTCTTCGAGGGCGGAACGCTTACTGAACGATGTAAACTACAGAGCGCAAGTTGTCATTTCGTCTACTTGTTGCGCTCTCACTGTAGGTTACAATTATATATTTTTAAGTTATTAATTCAAAATAGAATACTTAAATAACCACTTTTTGTTTGTAACTATGTCTCTTCCTGCCGGCTGACTGGAAGTCCATGTCCAAAGTCTGATTATAACTATTTAATTTCCAATATTAAGTTTTTGACTGTGGTATTTTTATTAATACGATTGACTTTTTTTAAATTAAATGCAAGCTTACGAAAATACCATTGGAAAATATATAGATCAACAAAAAAAATATATAAACGAAAATACAATGAATCTCACTAAAACACCTTTTTCCATAATCTAATCACAAACCTCAACAGACACAGATTTAAAAAAGGCTATGCTCTACTTTTGCTTACAAAAATAAATGCTTTTCTAAAATTTTCTTTTGACAAATACATGACAGCCATGTCAATCCAATAGTCCAAGTTTTCCAAAATTTTCAGTAAATTTTAAATTTCAATCAAAATTCCAAGTTTTCCACAGTACTTAACGATATTTTGGAACTCCAAAAAATGTATCAATAAATAAAATAGTGTGTACATGGGGTGTCCTTAATAAGGATTGTTAAAAAAGGCACGATGGATCAAGGCCAGTTGATGACAGTTGAGGAGAGTTACGTCGAACGGCGTCAACTGTTCAAAGATATATGGGACACTGCCATGCACATGGATGAAAAGGATGGTGATATCTTGAACAAACCAAAAGTTATCAAGTGAGTAATTATACTATTTTCCTGAATCTACTTTACGCGGTACTTTAATCTACGGGGTGCATATGTAATGCGTACATTAAATGTATACCAAATTTCAGCAGAATTGGTTCACTGGGTATAGTTGTGAAAAACAGACTTTCGCATTTATAGTATTATGTATGGAAGTATGGATTTGTCTATTATTTTGAGCCCAGGTTTCTATTTCAAGGACCCTCCGACTAAGCGAAGTTGACAGATCAGCAGGGAAAAAGAAAAAGCAAAGAATCAAGAATCTACGGGCAGTCTGCAAGAAGATCCTGGAGTTCTGTGATAAGCAAGATGCAGACGACATCTTTTACAACCATGTTAGACCTACATTGGCACGTACTTTCTCACAACCTAGTTAGATAATGAAATTACAACTTTTATTACTTTTAATTTCTGCCCATATTCTACCCCAATCGCGCTCAATAACTTAGCTGCAATTGAACGCATTTTATACCGTTTTAGCAAGTTCATTGAAAATTTTACAATGACAACGTTGATTTAGGGTTCAGTTTTTACCAAATATATCTGTTCGCGATGGGGGCCAGATCACTCGTAGATAGAACTGTATTTTTTCAATTCGCTTGGAACTTATAGGTAGGTACCTGCTAATTAGTTTGGTAGAGTTGCGTTGATACTTTTAGCATTAGAGAGTCGACTCGGCTTAGCACGGTATACCTAATAGACTTTTTGTATGTTTAAACCTTGTATAAATAAGATACATTCATAATCAGTTGCGGCTATATTTTATACTATGTAGGAATTTATGTAGCCAGGCCTATGAGTATTTTGAAATAAAATTATTATATGAATTTCTCAAATTGAACTAAACGATATTCTTAATATTATAGATCACAACGGAAGGTCACGTCGCGCCTGTAAAAAAGCCCGAAACGCATCCAAAGAAAAAGAAGTTAAAGAGCAGAAAGAAAATAAAAAAAACTAAAAGTTTACCAAATAAAGACGCATCAAGTGCGCAGGCAAAAGTAATAGTATCCGACGGGAAGGAGCGCTATGGCTTGAGTCCCAAGAATAAGCCTACAAGGAATTCATCGCCGTCAAAATTCAAGTCTATAATTATCAAAAGACCGTACATACGACCGAAAATGGGGTCAGTAGCGCCGTCGATGACGATGAAACCCTTAAAGCTTGTGTCTTCGCTGAAAAACGCTGATATTACTACCACACCCCGAAAACTCGTCAATAAGAAAAGCCATCCTAAGAATAAGAAAAAAAATAAAACTTCTCTAGATCACGTTTCTCCCCTAAAAATAGATGTTATAGATTAAAGTTTTCTGATCAGTCGTTTTAACGTTTTATTTAAAGTACCTAGGTATAGTACCTAAGTACCTATACAACAAACAATACTTAGGTGTAGTGGGTGTACTAAGTAACAAAAAATAGTTTCAGCCGCAGTGGCGCAGTGGTAAAGTTCTTGCCACTGAACCGAGAGGTCCCGGGTTCGATCCCCGGTCGGGTCATGATGGAAAATGATCTTTTTCTGATTGGCCCGGGTCTTGGATGTTTATCTATATATGTGTTTGTTATAAAATATAGTATCGTTGAGTTGTATCCCATAACACAAGTCTCGAACTTTGGGACTAGCTCAATCTGTGTGATTTGTCCTAATATATATATTTATTTATATCGTTCCCTGTCAGTATTTTGCACTTTTGTATAGTGCAAAAAGGAAATTGTTCCTCAGATGGAGAACACGGGAGGTGATTTTGAGCCCTACATTACATACCCAGGCGAGTGGAAAAATAATTGCATTTTGTCCCCATTTAGGAGGACAGCTGGTAGGGAATAGTGGAATAGCTCGCTGTACCCGCGGCAGGGAAAGCGAATCGGCATTTTCATTTCAAAAAAAAGGCCAACTACCTACTAAAACAAAAGACCGGAAACTCAAAAGGCGCAGGATATGGCCACTATGTCAGAAATATATTATTTTATAATATCCGGCGCAGTGCTGCAGTTCAGAATATCGATTGAAAACATCGATATCTTACGTCATGCGTATCAGTGTCAGTCAGAATAACGATCGAAAGTTGTCATTAAAGAATAAAAATTATAGAATATATAGGTAGATATCGTTATAAAATGAAACATAACATGCACTCACTACTGATTTTATCAAATTGTTATAGATATTTAAAGAAAATATCATGGAAAAAATAACAGAAGTAGGCTACGGCTCAAGCTAAAGCGTAATTTTAAAACACTATCGATATCGATATAATTTTCACCTCTGTACACACTGAGCAAGGATACGTCACCATTAAAGTCCGACTAAATTTAAAATGCCACTCAGTATATGACAGAATATTTTATCCTTGTCTTTCTACGTTCTAAAGTGAACAAAATCATTCAAGTGTCAAATGAATTTGAATGACTACAGAGATTTTTAAATTAGTCTCATTACTTGATAATGAGAGTGATCTGTCTGCCTGACTCTGACCCACAAAATTCATAAAATATTTTGAAGCTATTCTCTGTTTTGTCAATTATCTGACAATGTCGTGATATATTATCACAATAAACATTATCGGAAGTTTCCGTTGGTAAGATTTCATCCTAAATATCATGTGGTGGCTTCCCGGTGTTCTTTGTGGAAATGCCAGAGTTTTTGTGGAGTGTTATTGTGCGTTATAAAACAGTGCATTTGTTTTAATTCCCACGTTCGTCTTGTGACTGTTGTAGTATATAGAAGCAACCGATAATGTCGGACTACGATCTGCAATACCAGGCGGACTTAGAAAAGGCGCAGGCTCTGAGTTTAGAAAGTCTTGCTTTGGAACAATTTCGTAGACAGAAGCAGCTATCGAGCTCAGGTATGCGTTGCGTTGTCTTGTTTGTAAAAGGATTACAGGTGCTTTTAACACAACACGTACGATAATGCCTTGAGATGATTTATGTGCATAAGTACCATTTCATATTTGGATTGGAAATTGGGAAAAATAACTAAGTAATATTTTAATAATAGTAATATTTTACCTAGATGACTTAAAATTTAAAATAACATGACTGCCTATAAAATTGTTTTTTCTGGAACCAACCTGACTCAGAAGAAAAAACAATTTAGTTGTTTCTATTTTATTCCAGGCCTCTAATCTATATTAAACAAATATATGTAATTAAATATAGTAGCTTTTATGTTAACTTACCTATAATAAGTGGTGTTTACTATGTAAATATTTTGTCGGCATCTTTTATCACTTTTAAATGTTGGTCTATTGGTTCTGATATCTGTATTAGACAGGTAAAATGGAATTGTGTGTGTACATGTATACATTACATACAATTCCTTACGATCTGTCCTGCCGAGTGCTGCATACACATTTAATATGCACCAGCTTTAAATTTACCATTTTGTCTAAATATACTTGATGATGTAAATTATTAAAATGTTAATTCATTAATTTATATTGAGTGTGTTTTTGCTAATACTGATATCAGATTTTATTGAAGTCCTAAAAATGTTAATACAAAAAAATATATATGAGTTAGTACTATCAAAATTATACCAAAAAAAATTATATTCACATTATACATGTGGATATCTTATTAGAGTAGAGGCAATTGTTTGGAAAATAAAAGTTTTGCAAGAATATTTCCTTAGTTAAAGGTTATACTAGTTCAATTATTCTTTGGCAACCGCATATTAGTTATTCTATGTGGAAATTTGTGTGACTGTAATACGGGCGAATTTGCAATGAATTTAAATAGATTAATGTGCTGTTGATTATATTTACCAACTTCTAAGATTGTTTTGTTTGGATTAGATGCATTACTGCATGGTTAACCATTCAATCAGAGCAATGAAGCCAATTGAAAGAGTCCCAACAGATATTAAGATGCATCAATTCAGCAAATTGTTTATATTGATGTTCAGCCAGCAGGAAGTGAGGTTATTACCCTGAGCTCGCGAAATAGAGCACTGATTACACAAAATTGGAATATTTATGTTGTTATAACATGTTAATAAAGCATAGAATATAATGTATGGAATTTGTAATGTCATGAAAAAGTATGTCCAAATAAAAAAAATTAAAACTTTCAACTCTGAAGTTCCTTAGATCCTTTCATGTGCTAGAAAAATATTGACAGTATCCAAACAACTGAACATACATTTTCCAAACTTAGCTAACACTAAGATTTGTTGTTTGATTAACACTAACACTCTCAATTAAATTCTCTTTCAAATAAAAAATTAGATATTGTTATAAATTAACCCCTCCTTCTCTAAAAAGTGAATAAAATGAAATGGTTAAAGTTATATTTATAATATGGAATTATAAAATTAAAGCTGCTATCAGGTTGTTACCATTGTTTTTATTAGTAAATAAAAGTGAGCGTTTATCGGTATTATCTTATTAAGGTGACAATCAAGTTATCAAATCAATAACTGTAGATAATGGGCGGGGCTCTGGCAGTGTCCGGCGACGCGACGAGACTGACGGGCCGCCGCCAGCGCTCCCGCCGCCGCCGAGGAAGCCCCCACGAGGAAGAACTTCCACTTCGGAGAACCCCAGGTAAAATTTTCCATACTTACACAGAAATTATTGTATGATTATAAATAGTATAAAAATATCAATTACATTTTTTTTAAGCGATTACAAACTATAGTCTGTTCATAAATACCATTACTATGCTCATCAGAGAGCAGAGAACAGGAGTAGGAGGTATTATATTTCCATTGACAAACATGATGTAATTTACATAAGTAAATAATATTATATTCTTTCAATTCTACAGGGTCTAATTTAGAATTAAGTAGGAACCCATCTTGCTATTTCTATAAATGATACTATATCTCTATATATCAGGGATTCTACAAATTTTCACAATCATTTTTATTTATTAGGCAGCCCTCACACTATGAAGTCATGAACAGTTAAAGAAATTATGTTTTATTGATTTTTATGTTTTAATTATATTAAAATTTTATAATTTTGAAATACTTAGGTCAACCGGTGTGAGTCCAACTCGGGACGAGAGCAGCGACTTAATATCATTCTCCAGCCCGACCAGCAAGTCCGCGCCGAAGGATGCGCACGCGTCGCTCAAGGAGTACATCGAACAGATTGGCAAGTAAGTGCTCAAGATACTATTAAATTGTGTTACTTTTTTGCGCCGCACAAATTTATCCTGGTTAGCTGAGGGATAATGGTTTTAGCATTAGAAGTTTGCTTATACTGGGAATTCTCATAACATAGTGATATCCCAGACTTATTTATGATTTATGATGGAATTATTTATTAAAAATTTCAATTTTATAATATTTTATGCACTCTTTCGGAAACAATAACTGGTTAACCAGAAGGTGTTGTAATATCGTCATAATTATTATATTTGAAATGCTCTTTTCTTTGAGAAATCCAACAAATTTTTGTGTAATATTCGTGATAAGAGATAGATAATAGTATTGTTTGATAAAAACGCCTCACTTTGATAACAATTTGTACGACAATGCCAATAAACACGATGTTTTAGTGACTAAACAATATTAATGAACAATTCATTCATTGTTCGAGAAAAATAAATGTGTCATTTTACAGATTGAGCCAACAAACCGAGGACATCACTTTGAACTCGCCAGACCAATCGCCCGTCATAATGAACAATCAAAACTACAACCAAAGGCCGGGGTACCAGTACCCATATGGGTACAACTTTCCACCACCACATTACCCTATGGCACCATACCCTACTACTCCCTACGGCATGCCTATGCCGTCTACCATGCCGAACTATTCCTATTACCACCCACCTATGGCTATCGAACCGCAGTCACCATACCCCCCTGCAAACCCAGTAATCTATGCGCCTGGTTATAGTCCTTATAGTCAAACGCGAATGGCTGCCCCAGCACCATATGTAGGATACCCCCCTTCCACCCCCCAAACCCCAACATACAGCTACAACACAACAAACATGGTCACAAGACCGATCAGGCCGAATCTCTACCCGCCGTTGCCTGAACAGAATCACTACCCAACATTACCCACTGTCACTACTAATCGACCTATAAACACGCCAGTTAATATACCACCAGCGTTGAAGAACGAACCTTCTAGAGACAGCGTTGAGAGTAATTCGTCGTGGAAATCTGCGGATGTAAGTTGTTTTTTTGTTTAGAAATTGTTATAGGTCATTTGAATGGCCACTGTTCCATTCTACATAAATCACAAAAAAATGTCTTATATTATACGCAGCTAAAATTTGATAAAAATAATTCCAAAAATAGTTTTGCTAAAAACAATTGAGTTCTTCCTATTATATATAGCTAGTACTTTTTGGAGACTCAGGTGCAGTGTGGGGCAAATAAACCTGATCCTCCTGTGGTAGTGATGTAGTGGGTTGGGTTAACTTTCAGTGCATAATAAAACTTTATTTTATTTTTAGCCAAACTAGACTATTTTATTCCAAAATGTATATAATCTACAATATATTTTCAAGTGTTAATTTGTTTGCAGTCAAACGAAGCCGCGGACACGCTGGCAGGCCTGCCCAAGTCGACGAATCTGATAGACTTTGGCAAGAACACCAACGGCGCAGGTAGCGTAAGAGTCAGTGTGCTTGAGGCGTTTGACCCTCTACTAACTGAGCAAAACATCGCTGGTGAGTGGCTTGTCTCATTCGGGTCATGTTCATTGATAGACAGAGAAAACTATAGACTACCATTTGGTTCCGCCAGCCCGTCGTCTTTAGTTTTATCTGTCTTTGTGTTCATTGGTCTGTTGACGAATTTGTCATCAACAACCGCATTTCAAATTAAGTCATAGTCATACATCTATCCAAAAATTGCACTTTCACGGGCGTTTATCACATCAATTTCAAACTCCTTGCATATAACTATGCAACGGCTAACGATTTTGGATAGCTGGATGTGCTGTTGACTGAACGTCAGAGAAATCTGAAAAATATTTCTTCTATATTGGCAATAACGTTTGAAACCAGTTATTAATTTAAAAATATGAATACAAATAAAATTGGCATGTATTCTATTATCCATGACATTGCCTAACGCTCAAAACTCGTAATATAAATTTAAACTAAAATTCGGACGCGGATGCGAACTCTGAAAATAATTCTTAGCTAAAATAATAAAAAAATTAAACCCCATTCAAAATTTTGACAAAGTGAAGGGTTTAAAAAAAAAAATTAAAATATTCCAGCTAAATACTATTTAGATAACTTATATCGATAAAATTATATTTGCAGTGCACCTTTCATTTATAGTTTTGTTTTTGATGTCTTCAAAAAAACAAACTGAAATATTTTACCTACTGAAATATGTGCGTGGTATGGAATATTATTATCATCCATTTTTATGTATGTTTTTTTGTTTTTAGATTACACTTTGTGATACTTTTTCCTAATGTTATATTCATCTATTATTTTATCATTATGTCATAATTGTGTGGTCTATTTGATTTTTACTGATTTCATTGTGTTTTTGAGTTATTTTTCATGTCAATAACCATATCATGGGTTAATTCGACATTTACAATCGAATGTTTTATCATTTATGTGTGGGTTGTTGTTATTATGTGTGTTTAACTATTGTTTATTCCTATACTTATCGTGTCAAGGAAAATTATTGTTCAGTTTTGACTAAGTATGTGGTTTTACTTTGACGATATAATCGACTTTTCATTATTAAATGACAAATTAATGACATATGTAAATAAAAAGAATTCAATGATTTTACAGAATATTAGTTCCACACAATGCACCTTTATACATATAACATCTGTAGTTATTGTTACACTTTGTTCTGATTTGTTTTTAAAGACAACAACACGAAAAACGACATTTTTTTATCGCTATGGTCAGCACGTTGAATGTTACATAAAACTAGTAGTCTTTGTCACACTTTTTGTTTAAGAAAAGAGACACATGAGAGGCCAATATTTTTATGAAGATGTTATATAAATATAACATTTTGTAACATGGCATATAATAGTAGTATAGCATGGAGTATAATAATCTATTGCTTTTTTTCTTGATAATGTGGTATTTATTCCATAGAATATGCAGGCACGAGCGAGTGTTCAGGCAGTGTGTATGAGGAGTACGACCCTCTGGACTTCTTGTACGGTGAGACAGAGATGCGCGAGTCTGTATACGCGACCGTTAGTAAGAAAGAGAAGACAATGTTGCCGTCACCTCCGCCTAAGTCGATACCGACGATGCCCGCTGTTCCTAAAAGACCAACTACGGTTAGTTGATCTGTCTTAGTGTACATTTTATTTAGCTTTTTATGATGATTAATTAAGTTTTCACTAGACTTTTGTTGTATAGGAAAATACAAAATTTTCCGAGAAACCATATTTTTTTATAATGACATGATTGAAATTCCTGATGCGTCTATAAATTAGTATACATACAATTTTTTTACTTTTAACCAAAATTAATATTTATTTATTTTTATTTCAGAATAAACTTTATGACTGCATAACAAAATCTAGGACAAGATCCTACGACAGTGAGCACAAAGCATTTTTGAACATGGTGCTTGATGTTCGAAGTGAGTATGGTTTTATTTCAATTTGTAGAGATAAATATAATCGTTTGTCTGCTACCGACTGTACATTTAGTTTTTTGTCGTCAATTGCCATTGTTATTTTTTGTGTCCAATTCATTCCAATCTCATGTCCAATTTCATGTCAACCACATTATGTGTTAATTCATACTCATACTCGCTTAGCGAACTGCCAGCTGTTAGGTACTCTTTCGCACCCCATACCTACAAAATGTGTGTTAATTCAACGTTTAAATAAGCTATGTATTCTTTCTGTCTTATCAAGTGCTAACACTTATTGCTAACACTTGTGTTTAGTCAGGTCGTCTAAAGCCACCTGATATGACTTTCCAACCATCTATCGCTATCTAGTGGCAAGTAGTTGTATACACACTAGTACTAGTAAACTAAATAATCAACCAGTGAGCAGGTTTCCTCGCCATGTTTTCCTTCACCGGAAGCAAGTAGTGATCTATAAAAACTACTGTAAATGAGTCAGATACAAACTTATGCGTCACGACTAGGTTTCGAATCAAGGCGGGCGCGGACCACTGTACCATCACCCCACAGCTTCATAAGTTATCAATATTTATTAAGCGTTCGTCAACTTAGTACTTAATCTCTCCTTCAAGTCTTTTTTAAACTTTCGCGCTTTGAACACATTAGTGCCAAGTCCCGTCAATACATTTAGTGATGTAACGGATGTTTTACAGAAAAGTTCGTGCACACTGAATCATCCAATCCCGGGCACGTGGTGGCGGCGCGTACGGGCGGCCGCTACCCGCCCAACACCAGCATCAAGGTGCTGGTGCACCATCGGCACAACGACGAGCCCATCACCTTCACGTCTGACGGTAAATACTCATCGTCTATCGGCACCACAACCATAGATCGCATATCGGACTCTACTCAAATCTAGCCTCGTTTTCATATGTTATGTTTTGTTTTCAGTGGAATCGACTGTAGAACATGTGATATTAACGGTAGTTTGTTCCCTAGAAGAGGATATAAGAGAGGACATGTCTGGTTATATGTTACGGGTAAGAAAAATTCCATGTTTCATAATTTTTTAAATTTATCTTTTATATTTGACCTTCACGAGCACTTTTTCACTTTAAATTTTTAAATATATAGTAATTCTCAAAAAGCTGCAAAGTACTGGCATTACGGAACGACCACTGCTGAGAAGAAGAGACAGAAGAAACTCAAATTAACAACAATCATTTTGTAGGTATGGGGTGCGAAGGAGTACCTAACAGCTGGGAGTTCGCTAAGCGAGTATGAGTACGTGCGCGAATGCGTACGCCTGGAGAAGGACGTGAGGCTGTGTTTACACGACGGGGCTGACAGGACCTTGGCACGGAACGCTAGGGATGACGCGAGGGCTCAGCATTTGACGTTAGATGACTTGATTCCGACGCAAGGAACTACGCCTATGCTGTCTTTCGATAACCTCTCAATTTTGTTGGGTGAGTTGATTCAAATGTTGCACCTTATCTCCACTCTGTGGGAATTTCGGGCCTTGTGCCTAAAATGCCCTGTGTCATTTAGTTTGAAGAATCTTTATATTCATACATATCTCTTTTTAACTTTCTCAACACCAATCTGTCGGTTCACTGGTAGAAAAAGTTTTACGTCCTTATTTACATCTTGTTATAAAGTTAAATACATAAATAAATACATTACTTTTTGAAGAAAATAATAAAGAGTCTGTATTCACTATGAACAATTAAAAACGTACATATCTATCCATAAGTAAATGCTTTATGTATTCAAATACCATATAAACAGCCAAGACGACAGTTCAGTCATAACGCTAGCTCAGTTCCAGAATTTGCAGATGAATGTAAAACCGTGTTGAAAAAATCCACTACACCATACAATGTACTATAAAAATGTATTGAAACAATACAAATATGATGATAACCAGCATTTCTCTTGCAGAAACGCTAGAAGGCGAGCTATCTCGCGCCGTAGGAGTGGTGGGGGGCGAGGGCACGTGTTCCCCGAGCGCCGTGTTCCAGGCGGTGAAGGCGATCTGTGCGCTGGCGGGCGGCGTCGAGACTCTGCACGTCACGCATGCGCTCAACGCATTCGCTAGCGCATGCGCCGGGAAGGTGAGGGGACACTATAGGGTGGTTGGCATCGAGTCGAATCAGATACTTTTTCTCATGTGTCAAATATGGGCTTGTATAAGCAGGGCAGTTGTAGAGCGTTTTACTTCCAACGAAAAAATACCTAATTTGCTTTACTTAAATATAATTAAACAATCAAAGCGACATTCTTTTATCGTGTCTCATTGCATTTGTGCAAATAAATTTATCATAGATGAAAAGAATATAGATATAAAACATAATTAACTAAACAAATGACAATTATTGAACGTGACTTACCACGCTGTCTCGCTCTAGGTGGACAAAAAGATCGATTTCATTAACCTGTTTCTTCCCCAGGCCAACAACAACGTGGTGACGCCGGAAATCCAAACGGAACAAGGCGCCTACTGCGCGGTATCTCTTCGCGCAGCAACCGGCAGAGAAACAGTCGCCTTACACTGTGGAAGAGTTCGCGACGCCGTCAGAGCATTGATAGCTTTGTATTCTAGAACTAAGCTGCTGGATTTCACTTTAGCTGATTCCTTTCTGGGCACACCTTCAAATCCCGACAGTAAGTTCTGCAATTAAAAACGTCGTAAAAAATCAACGATAACTGGTTGTCTTAAATGGATTTATATATTTTATTGCATTGGTTTATCTGTCATGAATATATTGATTAAAAAAATAAATACATTTTGCTAATTTCTACCCAAAAAGTATTTTTGGGAATATATTGAGAAAAATAGGCATAAATCAGTCTATGTTGGCTGTTGAATCAACAGTGTTTAGCTCGTGTTCATGTCTTAAGTTGTCGCGAGATGGCGCCATGTCAAATGCCTTTGGGGATTTGTAGTGTTCAAATTAAACGAATTCTAGAACAGAGATCGTTCTTCCTGCGGTCGTATTCATATTAATAAAGTCATATATAATTATAAACCTAACTACGTAAGTAATAAGATTCATTATATTGTACATGGACTTAACAAATTCTTAATGTGTAATCCCTCCTCAGATGCGGCACCGTCCCACACAATACCAGAATCATCTCTATTTTGCATCGAAGCTGTGCACTGCTTGCCGCTGTGCTGGGCGCACGACGAATATCAGTTCCACGCGCAAATATATCACGGCACGCGCGCGCTGAAGATGGCCAGATATACCCAACCTTCCAAAATAGAGTGTGCTGGTTTCTATCCGAGAATTATCTTTGACGCATGGTGAGATGTTTTTTCACGCTGACATGGGAAAATAAACCCTTTATTAAGTACCTTTTTGTCTAAACATTGATTGTGTTTCACGAGTGATCTTTGTTACAAGCTTTTATTTGTGCAATGTATGTATATACGGGTGAAACTATGTTTATTTGAGTGGAATTTTGCAACTAAATTTTGAGGCAGATATCTTCAACTGATTGAGCTGAAATTTTTGTATACACGTTTAGTTTGGATAACATTTATTCTAATATGCATGATCTGATGCAAACAGGCATGCGGCTCACCAGATGGGAAGTGGTCACCGAAGTCTATGGACGCCTGCAACAGCATATTTTTTCACAAGTGATATTTTTATTCCATAGGTTAAGCTTAGAAGACCTGCCAGTCAACACTTTGCCACGCGAATCTCGCCTCGTGCTCACTCTGTACGGCCGCACACAACGCGACCTGGACAGCCAGCATCAGAACAACGAGAATAGTCAGCAAAACAGTCAGGACGAGGACAATGTTGACGTCCAATATGAACAAGTAGAACTTGGGTGGACGGCTATACAACTGTTTGATTATGACGGGTAAGATCAAGTTGTGTAACTAGTCATCTCAAAAAAAAATCTTTTACCAAGGCAACCGTTCAGATATTCGTATGTTTCATATTACCATCGGTATAAATAAAGGTGTGTTTTAAACCTGTCTCAATTTTAGAATATGGCTGACACGACAAAAAATGCGCTAATTGTAAGCGAAAGTAAAAGTAGTAGATTAGACTGAATCATCGCTTTTCGGACACCTACCACGTCTGCACCTAATTATATTGACAAAAAAATTTAAAAATCCTTAATTTTCTGTATTTTCCCATAATATGGCGCGTACGTGTCAGGTCGCAACACCGTTATTGAATTTTTACGGACGTGTCCGAAACATAGCGTTGAACCCTACAGCTTGACCATAAACACATGTGAAGAGAAAAAATGAGGACGCCAGATTCTTCGTAGCTGTCACATTTATGATGTAAAATTTTGTATGGAAAATTTTTAGTTCCACTTTAATTAATTTCTACTGTTTATGGTCAAGCTGAACGCCTTACTAACTGACCCTACTTACTCACTTAGTTGATAAACCACACAATTAATGGGTCAATAATTTAAGAATGCTATCGTCGGGCAACTACGTGCTGCCGCTGTGGCCGCCGTGCTGCGATCGCCGCATCGGCCCCGCCCCCAACAGGACGCACGAGCCGCCCGCGCCATACCCAGTCGTCAATATTGGTAACTCACTGACTTCTACCTGTTATACTTATTAATCTAGTAATTAACTTAAAAATGTGTTGCTTCGCTCCCGTGACAATTTTGATATAAAATATAGCCTATAGCAATCTTGAATAATGTACCTTTCTAATGGTGAAAGAATTTTTGAAATCGGTTCGGTAATGATTGAGTTTCGGAGATTACCCAATCTCCGAAACTCAATCATACAAACTCACAAACGCTTACCTCTTTATAATAATAGTATAGATATATTATATATTCATGTATATAATTATACCATTATACTTTATTGAAGGCAGCATTGTCAGGATCCACGAAGCCGACAAATGCCTCTCGATTTTTAGTCCTAGTTTGTGTTGTATGGAAAGAAAAAACCATTCGCAAATAATAATAATAATGTTGTTAAGATTGCTGGATTGCTGGGGATATCTTACCGGTGGGTTTCCCCAAACGTTCTGGGACTTCATGGAATCACTTTATTTTCAAGTAAAATTTCAAGATAAAGTATACTCGGGATCTTTCTCAGAACGTTTTGACCGCTAAGTCCGCTATCATTACATTTTTTCAAATTTTAACACAGACAAGAATTAATTTTAATATTTGACTTTAATATAATTAATCTGTACTGTGGTAATTGTACCTTTTATGAATGATTGGTTTTGGAAATGATTCTTTCCTCAAGAAAATTGATGGATCGTATTAACAGCGCGGCCGCAGCGGTCGAAACGCTCTGAGTATCACCTAACGCGTCTGGTGGGAAGTAATCGCATACAGACTAGTGAACTTAAACTGTCCACCAGTGTGCAGGTTTTCTCACGATGTTTTCCTTTACCGGAAGCAAGTGATGGTTTATGATAATCACTATGTATCAGTCAAATTTGTATACAAACTCTTGTGGCATGAGTACAATTCGAACCTTTAGCGAACCACCACCGCTTCCGCGCCACTATGAGGTGACTAAGGGATATAGCCTTAGTAGCTGATAGGTGACAATTGCGTTCCTAAAGAGGGTCGACTTAAGGTGGGCAACCAGTCATAGCATCACAGCTGAATCTTTAAAATTTTTAGTCTTATTTTTTTCGCCGTCGCTGGACTTGCGAATGAAACATGGAAACCGAAAAACGAGTACAACCCTTCTATCTACATATTGAAATGGCAAATATAATTAAATGTTTTTATAGAAATTCCCCTGTACGACCACAACGGTGTGAAGTGGACGAGTGGCGACGAAGGCAAGGAGAAGACGTTGTCATCAGACGACCTCCCCAAGTTCGATTCCCTGGATGGTCACACGCAATCTCAACTGTTGCATCTCATTGAACAGGGAGCTTATAACAGAATGCCCACCGAGTGCAGAGAGGTAACTGTAGTCTTCGATATACATTTCAATTAGTCATGAGCATAAAATACCTTATTTTTAGTACAGTAAAAAAGCATAATCCATTGAGCGAAATCCTATAATGTGCAAACTTTGTTTTTCTTACAAAATGTTAAGTGTTATTTACATGTATGTACCAAATTTATATTTTATTCTTTCTTTCTGTGAAATTATTACAAATAAATGCGTTATAAATTTAATAAACATTAACCCGAAGTATTAAAGTGGAACTAAAAATACCGAGGTGTAAAACAAAATACTCATATTTCTTTATTAGCCGTTGCCGGCGACTCCGTTTCGGCAAAAAATCGCTACTTACGGAACTTATACTTAAAAGGAACGTAAATGAAACTCGACTGCTCGGATTGAAAAAATAAAACAATAAGATCTTTTGATCTGAAATTTTTCTTTACATTAGATAATGTGGGAGAAGCGTCAATACCTCGTGGAACTGGCTGGGGCGCTACCACTGGTCCTGCTAGCCGCC
This sequence comes from Plodia interpunctella, assembly GCF_027563975.2. NCBI lineage: Eukaryota > Metazoa > Arthropoda > Insecta > Lepidoptera > Pyralidae > Plodia > Plodia interpunctella. The sequence goes on along the minus strand of NC_071297.1, from coordinate 3,357,149 downwards.
ACTGCGTGGTACGGGGAACAGCGGTCGCAACTGCTTGCGTTGTTGAAGCTCTGGCGGAAACCCGCGCCGAGGAACGCTATGCATCTCCTTCTTCCTTGGTGAGCATTTCATCGCAAAAAAAGAGCATATGAATATTATTTACTTTACTAGCTAACATTAGTTGTAATTATTAATTTGAATACTTACGTTTTTAATTTTATGCACAGTAGTGGCATCTTGTATTTAGATATCGCCATTGACTATCAGACTTTTTTACCAAATTCTATGGGAATCGCGTACTTTCGGGATAAATAGCTTATATGTTAAAGTATCAGCTACTTTTATAAGTAACAAACATACTCACAAACTTTCGCCTTAATAATATTAGTGGGATACTCATATAATTTGGGAAAAGACGTCGTTGTCTCGTCGAACTAATGGGGCGCTACCATTGAGCTCTAAGAGAGGTGCTTTCGCCGACCTTCACCTCGTCTAAAATGCTTCGCTTTACTATCTTACGTGTATAATCTACTATTTGTAGTAACACATTTTTAATTTATGGTTTTTGAACCATAATTATTTCGATTATAGAACATTAAATCCTAAAAAGGTTCTCGCTTCCAGTTTCCCGGACGCCAAAGTACGCGAAGCCGCAGCGGATCTGCTAAGTGCATTGTCGGATGATGACTTGTGCTGTGTTTTACCTCAACTGGTGCAGGGACTGCGTTTCGAGACTTACGAGTGCAGTCCACTTGCTGGTATGCCCTTCTCTCTCACTCTCTCTCTGATCTGAGCGTTTCCCTGGTTCCTTCCGCAGACATTGAGTGTCGGAGCCCAGGGTCCGCTGAATGACCTTCTTTTCAAGCTTAATTTTCAATACGATTCCGGTGGCGCGGAAATAGTTTTGAAAAAAAAATGTGAAAAATTATATCGTCGGAAAACTTTTGTTTCAGAATTGTTGTTATCTCGTGCTCTGTCGGCTCCTGCGGTCGCGCATAAATTATTCTGGCTGTTAGTTCACAATCTGCCCAGTGTGCCGCAGGTAAATTGAACCTATGTCTCAACCTTTTGATTGGTTCTATTTTATTTGATGGTTTGATAAAATCAGGCGCAATCGGAAATTTTAGTTGAGTGAATATAATATTAGAAATTAGAAGAAATTAGGAATTTCCGATTTTCGATTAACTTAAAGTTTACAGTTCGCAATGAAGATATGAAAATATTGTTTATTATATTACACAGTGTATATAGTTTTAGAATAACGCGATTATAAACAATTGTAAAAAGCGGATTTTTAACAACTCCCTTTCATTGGTTGATAAAAACCAAGAGGACACATCGCCCTCATTTAATAAATCGACAGATTGTAAATTCATCTTACGGACTTAGACGCTAGACATTTTATTGATTAATAATATTTAAAATCGATTTCAGGGAGCAAACGACGAATTTCTCGGCATTACACTAGAAGATGGTCCGTGCGAGCCTCAAGACACAGACGCTTGTGTCACAGCGGCGTGGAGATATAGACTGCTGTTACGGGCATTATTGGCGTTATGTGGGGATAACCTACACAGCACTTTGATAAGGCAACAGTTACTTGTCAACGTAAGTACAAGTAAATAATTCGTAACTCGTTTATAGATTGGATTTTGTAAAAATATATAATAATATATTCAACTATCTTCCGCCCGCGTCTTCGCCTGCGTGAATTTTTCGCTTTTCCCGGAGCAATGGTTCCGTACTTTTAACTATATATTTGCAAAATTTTGGAAGATCGGTGAAGTAGTTAAAGCGTGGAGAGGTAACAAATAAACTAAGTTATTTTTGCATTTATTATTTGGAAATAGTGAAAGCAAAACAAATAGTTATGAAGATAATTCAGGTTTAAAATATATTTGAATATTTTGATTCATTTTCGTGCTTATGAGCAGTTTTTAAGACAGTCAAACTTACAACATAAATTCAAATAAATGATTATATAATTATTATTCCAGACGCTAAGCGAAGTGGCGCTGTCGGTGAAGAAAGCCAAAGATGTGCAAAGAATGTCCGCTTTACGTGGGGGCGCCACTCGCGTGTCCTCGCTGTTACGCGAGGAGTCCGCTGCGTTACCTTTAGCTCTGAGGGCGCACGTACACGATGTTGATGTCAAGTAAGTACTCGTGTCGGCAGTCGGAAATACACAAGCTACTAGCTTACACACTAACCGGTATATGCGTGCCTGAAGATAGATATAGCAATTTAGTTTATTAGCGCGCAATATATATTAAAATATTATAAAGGGGGCGGACAGGGATCACTTGCAATATCAGCTTGTAAATGTATTTGCGTGTATATTTTGGCTTTAAAGATTAAGGAAGGAAGTAAGATATTATCTTTTTGTATTATTTTGAAAACATAACTACGCTGTCACGGAAACAGTCCGCTGCGTTACCGTTTTGTTTGCACTAAAAGTAATAATTCAATATTAATAAGTGTTATATGCAATTCCAAATTACTGTTTGAAATTTTGCGATAATATCTGAACTTACAAAACCTTATAATAATTTAAATTAAACTCGACTCATATATTTTGTTCACAGATCTTGCACATACTTCTCATCAAACACGCTGCCTTTGAAGATCAACTTTATCGGCAGTGACGATGCTGTGATTCCCGCTATGTTTAAGGTATGTTAATTTTGTTTACTGGGAAATTACAATATATTTACAACCTTTTTTAGTCTAGAAAGTATAATAATGGTTATCTTAAGACTTAATATATAGATTCTTTACCTTCTTTTTAAGGTCTCCCCCGATATATTATAAAACAAAGTCCTCTGCCGCGTATGTCCGTTAAACGATAAACTCATAAAGTACTGTATGGATAGGAAGGTATTATGTATGTAATTCATTATGTTTTTACCTAAGCTAATCCAGGTCGGGTCGCTGGTTTTTTATATATTAGGATAATTCCTAGTAGTTTTGTGTTTATCGGTAATAGACAGACGCGGTTTTTGATATTTCAAAAAGCTATTTATACTGATAGCCCATCAGAATATCGATTCTACAGATAACAGTGATTCAACCTATACAAAATCATTGCAAACTCAGGACGAGTATACACACATTAGCACATAGAATTTCATGTCGGGTAATTTATATGCAATTTTTGTTATAGGTTGGTGATGATCTTCGTCAAGATTCCCTGGTGCTACAAGTGATCAAAGTAATGGACGATTTGTGGCTGAAAGCTGGTTTAGATTTACGAATGGTCACTTTCCAAGCGCTACCCACAAGCAAAAACAAAGGTACCGATCATACATTGTACATTATAATATTTATTTCACGAATACTAGGATTTTATTATCAATTTCAAATATTTTCATAATAATTAATTTCTTTATTGTTGACATTGTCTGTACTGTCGAGCGAGTCGGTTGGATCTTATGTGGCTACGCGAACCCCCTGCCTATAGATCTATTTAATTGTCTTTGTATCCAGGAATGATAGAAATAGTAACGGAAGCGGAGACGCTGCGCGCCATCCAGACGGAGTGGGGCCTCACCGGCTCCTTCAAGGACAAGCCCATAGCCGAGTGGCTCGCCAAGCACAACCCTTCCGAGTTGGAGTATCAGCGGGCCAGGGACAATTTTACAGGTATCAGATGCTTTTTTCTCCGTCCCATTTCAAAATTCATACCTACATACTAATATCACAGCTGGTTGTCGTTGCGTTACAATGGCGCACTTTGATTGGTCAGCTGCGTCTCCCTGCGAGTCGGATCGATGGTGAGATGTAAATAGCAAAGTCGCACTACACACACTGGGTTCCTGGTCGAATTTCGAACGCCTTTACTCAAGGCAATCGTGGGGGGTTGAGAGGAGAGGGAAGGGAAGGGAGGAAGAGGAGCTGAATGAAGGGCTCTAACTTTAGAAAAAAATATAGTATAATTGTGACTGCATTGTCAACGCTGTTTCGCCTTTAGTGAGGTCGACGAACTACCGTATATGGCATTAAACTAACTATACCAATATTGTAAATGTTAAAGTGTGTTTATTCGTAATTTTTCATCATAAAACAGTGCGTTGGATTAAGTTGATTTTTGGTGTGACGATATTTGAAGAATGACATACTACTTTTTGTTAGAATCATTATATTGTTAGTACACGAGGTGTTTAAAACTATTAAACTTTTCATTGTTACTTGAGCAATCGAAACTTTCAAAATTATCTTCGCTTTTTTGAATTTTTGCTAAGATAACTTTGAGCATCCTGACTTCTATTATTATATTACTGTTCCGTACCGGAATATGTATTTTAGATTCTTTTTTTTTGTTTTTTGCCTAATATATATTCTATGTACTATTTTCAATCAACACAACTAAATATAAATAATTGGTGAGTTGATCTCGGGCTTCCGGGTCAACTACCGGATATGCAAAGCAATCCGCCATTGGTTCTGCGCCTGGACCCCCGCGCGCGCCCTCTACCACCGCGCGTTTTGGGAAACCTCAGTACAAGTGTTAGATCGGCACGCGACTCTTGAGTAGCGGCGTTGCACGCCCCTCTAAAATACCTATAAGTGATAATCGTAATATCCTACCAATTATCGTGTCTGGCCATCCGACTCGAGTATAAATGCAACCCAGTGCCTGTGGATTTGTGCGCTCATGGTAGAAGAAGATCGAAGGCGCCTTAGCATACCCTCACAACGCGGAGCCCGAGGAGCGCGAAGCTGTACGGTGTTTGCCAGGTAAGCCCGGAGGCTTCTCACCATAAATTTGGTTCTTACGAGCCGGATTTGTATTTATTTTCAAGTTGTGTTGGTTAGATTCCATCTAGATTTCTATATTTCTCCCGTTTTCCAATATGGCGGAACAAGATTTGTTTGAAAGAGAAATTATTTTAGACGAATTAAAACAAACATTAGAGTTCTTCCCTGTTAATGAACAAAATTTCAGGGCAAGAGTGAAGGATATAATTCCTATACAAAGGAGATTCCTCAAAATTCAGTCCAAAATAGAAAAAAGTTTGATAAATTCCGAGAAATTCAATAAGGACGAACAGTTGAGAATTCGTAGTAATTTCAATGAATTGTATTACGCTATTTTAGGAAATATCAATTCTTTAAAGCAAAGTGATGATGAAGCCAGGCGCGCGAATCGATCGTTCATCAATACATCGATGTCTAACGCCAGTAGTCAGCCAAAACTCCCCAAGTTGCCGCTACCGTCTTTCTCGGGCGAAACAACGGATTGGCCGTCATTTTGCGATTTGTTTAAATCTCTAGTCCACAACAATGATTCCTACACGGATGCGGAGAAGTTTCGATACCTACTTCTTACTTTAAAACAAGAACCGTTTAATCTCATCAAATCCATACCTATTACCGATGAGAATTATCGCATTGCGTGGAATGCTCTCGTTTCTCGATACGAAAATAAACGAGCAATTGCATCAAAACATCTCGATCGAATATTAGATATGGAAACTTGTGCGGATAATTATGCAAGTCTTCGTAATTTTTTAAATGTTTTTCAAGAAAATACTAAAGCTTTAGAAATGATGCAATTTCCCGTCGAGGAATGGAATTTTTTATTATTAAATATTTTGTTGCGTAAAATACCGAGTCCTATTCGTAAACGTTTCGAGTTATCTTTAACAAAGCCATGCGATATACCTTCTGTGTCAAGATTAATTAATTTTCTCGAACGAGAACTCTCGGCAGTGGGAATGGTAGATGTCAATAGTAATAGTAACGCCCCATTTAAGAAAAAATTCAATTCGGTTTCGAAACAGCAACCACGTGAACCACGTAGTGGAGCGCCATCTACCGGCAACTCCACTAGCCACGGCGATGCCTACGCCCGCCGAGCGTTGGTAGCTAATGTCAAGTCGAACAACACAGGCAATTCACAGCCTTCGGCTAACGGCAATAAGGTGAAAAATTGTTTGTATTGCAACGCTCCACACGTCATAACAAAATGTTCGGATTTTTTGAACTTATCGCCACGCGATAGATACTCATTTATAAAAAATAAAGACATTTGTTCGAATTGTTTATTTTCGGGTCATGAAATAGGTCAATGCAAATCGAACTTCGTTTGTCGAACATGTTTTAAACGCCACCATAGTTTAATTCATTTCACAAAAGTGGATAGTAATGTTGTCTCACTCTCTCCCGTTGCGCAGGAGACGGTTACTCCTCCTCACTCAATTTCTAGTGCGGACCAGTCTTGTGCTATGTTGTCGGCCGTCGACCACTCGACACCTAGGTTGTGTGCGTTATCCAATGGGCCCGCAGTGCGTGTAAATACCGTTCTACTATCAACCGCACGCGTCGATGTATGGGTGGACATGCAAAAGCGTGCTACCATTCGATGCATGATCGATACCGGCAGTCAAGCGTCGTTTATTACGGAGGCATGCGTGCAGCGCTTAGGATTAGAACGTCATAATGTAAACATACCGGTGTTTGGGATAGGAACAGACCGTCCAGTACAACCTAAGGGAAGTGTTTCGTTGTGTTTGACCCCTGTCAATGCCGAACAACCCTCCATACCGGTACAAGCATTAATTTTACCGAAATTAATTTCAAATATGCCCAGTGTAAAATTACCCTACAGTGGTTGGACACATATTAACAATTTAAAATTAGCTGATCCGACCTTTCACACACCGCAACCGGTTGAGATGCTAATAGGAGCGGATATACTATCCCACATACTACTAGGCAATGTAATAAGCGGTTCGCCGGGCACTCCGATAGCTATAAACAGTATCTTCGGTTACCTATTACTAGGACAACTCACTTGCGAGTCTACCACCGCATCCCCCATTCAAGCCTGCGCTAGTTCATTCTACAATGACGGCGATTTAAAAAGGTTTTGGGAACTTGAGTCATTATCTGAAGAAAAAACTCTCACGCCCGATGAACGTTTATGCGAATCCTTTTATGAAGCCACACACACTCGTGACGTGACCGGACGTTATGTGGTTTATCTCCCTTTCAAACCTGATTCCCAACCTCTTGGGGAATCTAGGGATATCGCTCTCGCTCGTTTTCATAAATTAGAAAATCGACTTGAACGCAACCCTAAGCTGAAGACGGACTATCATGATTGCTTACAAGAATACCTTGATCTTAAGCATATGGAGCCCGTCGAAACCAAGCCAGTTCCAAGTAAGGTGTACTATATTCCTCATCACTGCGTGGTGAAGGAGTCCAGTGAAACCACACGTACTCGAGTAGTCTTCGACGCTGGTTGTAAGTCCGCGAGTGGAATTTCACTTAATGAAAAATTATTTACCGGTCCTAAGTTACACCAGGACATTGTTGATATAATTTTAAAATTTCGTACACATCGCATCGCCTTTACGGCTGATATAAAACAAATGTACCGTAATATACTAGTTCACGAGGCCGACAGAGATTTTCAACGCATCCTATGGCGCAAATCCCCCGACGAGCCCATAAAGGAATATAGGCTATGTACTGTCACCTTTGGGGTAAATGCATCACCTTATTTAGCTCTTCGCACAATTAAACAGCTGGCTCATGACGAAGCCTCGCGTTTCCCTCACGCATCTGCGGTGCTGTTGGATCAAGTCTTCGTTGATGACGTTATTTCAGGCGCTGACAACGACGACCAAGCTTTGGCACTTCAGAAGGAACTTATCTCCATTTGCGCCACCGCTGGGTTCCAGTTACGTAAATGGCATAGCAACTGCGCAGCGATACTGACTGCAGTACAAACGCCAGTAACTTATGGTGAGCGGCAAAACAGCGTTCCTTTCGCTCCCATGGAAAGAGATACTCAAGCTAAGGTTTTAGGATTGCAGTGGGACCCTCCCTCTGACCAATTCACATTTAGCATTCAATGCGATTCAAATAAAATCACAAAGCGAACAATACTTTCTCAAATTGCCAAGATTTACGACCCGATGGGTTGGCTGTCACCTGTAACTGTATTTGCAAAGTATTTGATGCAGTTACTTTGGCTTTCCGGCGTTGGATGGGATGACCGCCCCCCGGTCGATATCGTAAATGCTTGGGTTGCTTTCATACAGGAGTTGCCACTCTTATCCCGCGTTTCTATACCTCGACATGTCTTTTTCGAAACATGTAATATGCAGCTTCACGGTTTTTCCGATGCTTCCGAACGTGCGTATGCTGCATGCGTTTATCTCCGTCTTACAGACAATAATGGAGTAAGTACCGTTCATCTTCTGATTGCGAAAACACGAGTTACGCCTATTTCGCCGCGGTTATCAATTCCGCGTTTAGAACTTATGGCGGCATTACTCTTATCCCGTTTGTTAGATAAAACCATCCGGGTTTATAACATAAACATGTCAAATGTACACGCGTGGTCGGATTCGTCGATTGTATTGGCTTGGTTACGTTCTCCACCCTATGAATGGAAAATATTTGTTTCTAATCGCACGAGTGACATACTTACCTTAGTTCCTAGTTCGCACTGGAGGCACGTTCCATCGGCTCATAATCCAGCTGATGCTCCATCACGTGGTATGCTACCGTCAACATTCTTAGAAAATGAGATGTGGTTTCATGGTCCCTCATGGCTGCGACAGGATCCTAGAACCTGGCCGACACAAAGGGAAATTCTCCCTACAAATGAAGAAAAGCGTAACCTACCCTTAGCTTCAGCTGCCACTAGTTCATCATACGTCGAAGATAATGACATATTCTACAAGTTTTCAACTTTATCTAAATTAGTGCGTGTCACTGCGTACATATTTCGCTTCTATGGCATTTTAAAGGCCAAAGTCAACAAGAAAAGTATTTTATTTGCACAGTATATTTCAGTTCCAGAATATACTCATGCCTTAAACCGATTAATTTACATCGTTCAACAGTCCACATTTCAAGATGATATTAAAAATATTTCTCAAGGGAAAGCTCCATCTAATCAGCTGAAGCGACTCAATCCCTTTGTAGATGATAATAATTTTTTGCGTGTCGGTGGACGCCTACATAAATCGCTTCTTTCATATGAATCGAAACATCAGTTAATCTTACCGAAAAAACATAGCTTCACGCTCTTAATAATTGACAACGCTCATATTTTAAATTTGCATGCTGGACCTCAAACAGTTCAATACTTCCTCTTACAAAAATATTGGATTTTATCTAGTCGTGACATTATTCGTAAACGCATTCACCGATGCCTTCGTTGTTTTCGCTTACGTCCTGAACATCCACAGCCCATGATGGCACCCTTGCCCGCTTCGCGCTTGAGACCTGAGCGTCCATTTTTGAAAACAGCTGTGGACTATGCAGGCCCGTTCTACGTTCGCGCCAATAAGGTCCGCAATGCCAAGGTCATTAAATGTTACGTTTCAATCTTTGTATGTATGTCAGTTAAGGCAATACATCTCGAAGTTGTATCGGAATTGTCTACCGAAGCCTTCTTAGCGGCCTTACGCCGATTTACTTCGCGCCGTGGTCTATGTTCAGATATTTATTCAGATTGTGGAAAAAATTTCGTGGGATGCAATAATCAATTGAAGGACTTATATCAATTTCTACGTAATGATTCAGTTCAGCATGTATTGCAATCCAATACGTTACAACAAGGGGTGACATGGCATTTCCAACCTCCTTACGCAAGCCACTTCGGCGGTCTGTTCGAGGCGGGTGTGAAAAGTTTTAAACACCATCTTTTTCGTGTGTTAGGTACCCAAGTACAAACGTATGACGAAATGCATACTTTACTATGTCAAATCGAGGCTGTCCTCAATTCGCGACCTCTGTGTGTGTTAAGTGCCGATCCTGCGGATCCCTTGCCCTTAACACCCGCTCATTTCTTGATCGGTGCTCCTGTTACGGCCCTACCGGATATTCCCTTGACGGATATTCCCCCAGCACGTCTGCCCCGTTGGCGCTGGGTCCAACAGTGCTTTCAGCATTTTTGGAAAAGATGGAGTAGTGAATACTTGCATGAACTCCAACAACGGAGTAAGTGGTATCGAAATCACGGTACTCCTATTCGTGAGGGAACCATTGTTGTGGTCCGCGATGATAACCTTCCTCCACTTCAGTGGAAGCTGGCTCGTGTGCATGCGCTTCATCCCGGCTCTGACAATATCACCCGCGTAGTTACCCTACAGGCAGGAAAAACATTTTTTAAGAGAGCGGTAGTCAAAATCTGCCCTCTTCCTTTTGAATAATTTAAATTATTTTTCAATTAAGAGTTGTTCTACGAATGCTCAACTGTAGTTTTCAAGAAAACAGAAAACTATTCTAATTTCCTATAATTTAATATCCTAGATAAGTTAAGAAGTTCATTACTTACATAATCGTTAAAAGAATTACATTCTTTTAAGGTGAGCGGCATGTTCCGTACCGGAATATGTATTTTAGATTCTTTTTTTTTGTTTTTTGCCTAATATATATTCTATGTACTATTTTCAATCAACACAACTAAATATAAATAATTGGTGAGTTGATCTCGGGCTTCCGGGTCAACTACCGGATATGCAAAGCAATCCGCCATTGGTTCTGCGCCTGGACCCCCGCGCGCGCCCTCTACCACCGCGCGTTTTGGGAAACCTCAGTACAAGTGTTAGATCGGCACGCGACTCTTGAGTAGCGGCGTTGCACGCCCCTCTAAAATACCTATAAGTGATAATCGTAATATCCTACCAATTATCGTGTCTGGCCATCCGACTCGAGTATAAATGCAACCCAGTGCCTGTGGATTTGTGCGCTCATGGTAGAAGAAGATCGAAGGCGCCTTAGCATACCCTCACAACGCGGAGCCCGAGGAGCGCGAAGCTGTACGGTGTTTGCCAGGTAAGCCCGGAGGCTTCTCACCAATTACTATTTCTTCATGTATTTATTATCAAAATGATGTATATATTTTCGATGCTCACTGTAAATACACCATTATATTTGTCTTGTAGCCTCGTGTGCGGGGTACAGCGTGGCCACATATCTGCTGGGCATCTGCGATCGCCACAACGACAATATTATGCTGAAGACCTCTGGCCATCTCTTCCATATTGACTTCGGCAAGTTCCTGGGCGACGCGCAGATGTTTGGCAATTTTAAAAGGTACTTTATAGTTGTATACCTCATGTCGTGATCATTAAGTGGAATGAAACACACATAACAGCTTTCTTGACATTATTAATAGAGTGGTATGCAATTGCCTTCTCCATTTCACGCACAAGTTAATATATTAATCAACCAGTGTGCTGGTTTCCTCACGATGTTTTCCTTCAACGTAAGCAAGTGTTGGTCGATGAAAACTACTATACATGAGTCAGATTGGTATACAAACTGTGGCACGTACAAATAGAATTCGATTCAGTGACCTTTCGATCCGCAGGCGTGTCTTAACCATTACACCTCCACCGCTTCAAAGGTACACAGGCAAGATTTTTAACAGACTACATTTTTTGACAACGCAATACCAAATATAATGTTTGAAACCATGATTGATGGCTTTTACTTTTTTTTTTCCTATGTTTTTCCGAAATATTTTAAGTCAGCTGATTTAAAATCTACATTTTCATGATTTCACTGAATTTGTGTGATTCGTTCATATATATATATATATATAAAAGTCATCATATGTTTGTATACTGTTTCGTTCAGAGACCGTGCCCCGTTCGTTCTGACTCACGATATGGTGTACGTGATCAACGGACGAGAGCGACCCACACAGAGGTTCCAACACTTCGTGGAGTTGTGCTGCATGGCCTTCAACATCGTGCGCGCGCACCACGACCACATACTGGATCTGTTTGCTTTGGTATGTGCGACTAGCTGCGCCGCGGGGCTTCGCTCCCGTGGGAATTTCGTGATAAAAGTATCTTATGTATCATTCCAGGTGACATTCTGTCCATGCACCAAATTTCATAGATTGATTAACAAACATTCTGACCCATAACCAATCTTCCGTCCGTTATATAATTCGGTAATATATTTACTTACTACATATAATCTACATCTGAATAAATTATTTCCAATAAACTTTGGACTTGACCTTGAAAGAAAGTAGCTGGATGGGAGACTATCATCGAAAAGTTTTCCCACTTCCGCAGCTGTTGAGCGTCGGAGCCCAGGGTCCGCTTTGTTACCTGTTCGTCTCCACATCGCACAGGCATCTGCATCCCTAGTAATCAGACCATTGGCACACATATCATTCTTGCCCCTTCTGCCAGGGCCAGGCGGGAGTAGTATGACATTTGTTCACTTTTTCTTGACAAACTTACAGATAAACTGATCACTAGATAAATCTGCACATGATTTGTGTGCCAGTGAGCTCTATCCAACACTTGTGACACACAATGTTTAACATTGTGCAATATGTTACAAAAAGACTCTTACTCACTCAGCCCACTGCCACTTCTCCTGCTGCTGCCGGAAATATTTCCCTAAATACTTCTGGGGCAATAACGACGCGAGTGAGCATTTACACTCAGCCTTCATATTCTTATACTTCTTCTCTCTCTCTCTTACTGACGTCAATCTCGTCGAGGTTGCTGGTTCCACAGCATTATGTCTGCTCAGTATAAGTCATCCCATATTACCTGCTCAATTTTATAAAGTTCTAAAAATGAAATTGTTTTTTCATTATCCACTCCACTCTGTGCGCCGGGCAGTGGCAGTGACAGCGCGAGTAACCTATTTACATACTCGTGTTGCCCACTGGGGATGCTCACTTCCCTGCCCAGTAGGGCTGAGTGTATGTGTGGCGTAATGAACGTGTCTGTGACTAGATGGCGACGTCAGGCGTGTCGGGAGTGACGAGCGCGGCGGTGAACTACGTGCGCGCGGCGCTGCTGCCCGCCGCCTCCAACGCGGAGGCGGCCGCCGCCTTCGCCAGGCTCATACACTCCTCGCTCAAGAGCAAGTCAGTACATTATAACACCTACATTTGTTAATTGACGACTTCGATACTGACGTCTAGTAGTTTGTAGCTTTGGTAAACATCATTTCATTTAGAATATGACGTGAATACATGATTTGATTTCGGAGAAAAGACTGCGGTGAAATTTGTTGAGCCGCTTCTGTCTCATCTGCGCTTTGGAAGTCGAAGTTAGTTTAAGTATTTTTTTTTGACGTAAATATATGACGTAGTGATGTATATCATCCTAAATTGAATTAAGAAATTTGAATTTGAACATGATCGTCATATTATATAATAGCAGTTTATTTATTTTACTTATTTATTGTTATTTAAATACAACGGTACATGTGTATCCTATTACAGTATTTATAAAAGGAAGAAAAGTTTTTTCTAAGCAGTTAAATATTTATCCCATTAAGGTCGCCACGGGGTCAAGTATTAAGTCGGATCTACAGCTCGTTTGACCTTACACAATGAACATGCATCACTAAAGTTATGAAACTATCACGATCTGTCGTTCAAACTGAAATCGATAGTTACGCCGTCGAATTCTCATATATTTCGTATATTTTAGGACGATCTCGGTGGTGCAGTGGTAAAGTGCTTGCCTCTGAACCGAGAGGTCCCGGGTTCGATCCCCTGTCGGGTCTTGATGGAAAATTATCTTTTTCTAATTGGCCCGGGTCTTGGATGTTTATCTATATATGTATTTGTTATAATATAGTATCGTCGAATTAGTATCCCATAACACAAGTCTCGAACTTACTTTGGGGCTTGCTCAATCTGTGTGATTTGTCCTAATATATTTATTTATTATCTCATCATATCTAAAGTCGGTATTGAAGGTTGAAATATACTCACTAAAATCAATATTTAATTTGTTTCCTATAGGTTTACTCCAATCAACTTTTTCCTGCACAACCTAGCACAGATGATGGCTAGCGGCGACCAGAGCAGTAATTCATCGGAACTGCTATCTTTCATGCCTAGAACTTACACGTGAGTTTTCTTTATCAACATTTTTTCTAAAATAATTAAGTTAAAAAATAAATTGTATAAAAGCAGCACGTAATAAAATAAAGTATATTTGAAAAAGTTTTGACTTTCACTATCATATTTTTTTTTTCGTTTTTAACATTTGGAAACTTATGGTAAGCTATGAAACAATAAAACAAAAATGAGTATCATTATGCTAATTGATGGTTGTAGACTTATAATGAATGCTTCAAATCCTAGTCGGTTGATAGTCTTATTTTAAAATTTTAATATGTTTCATTACATATAGTGAATTCAAATCAACCTAATCCAATATTCATAAATAACTACGTATCATCTAGCTAATCATGGCCTTAGAATTTCGCGATTCTAATTACGTAATTATATTGACGACCTCGGTAGCGCAGTGGTAAAGTGCATGCCTCTGAACAGAGAGATCCCGGGTTCGATGCCCGGTGGTCGGTCCGACGGTCGGTTATGATGGAAAATTATCTTTTTCTGATTGGCCCGGGTCTTGGATGTTTATCTATAATATGTATTTGTTATAAAATATCGTTATCGTTGAGTTAGTATCCCATAACACAAGTCGCGAACTTACTTTGGGGCTAGCTCAATATGTGTGATTTGTCTTAATAATATTTATTTTTTATTATATCTGTCCCCAGAATGGGTCAAGAAGGCCGCCTTGTCAGCGTGGAATGCCTCGGTTTCGAGAAGCGTTACGACCCTGAAAAGCACTACGTATACACATTGAGGATTTATAGACAAGGACAGACTACACCGTCGGTGCTGTACCGCTCTTACAAACATTTCACCGAGCTCTACCAGAAGATCTGTCTGCTGTTCCCACTGGCGAAGGTTCACAGGTAAATACTATAATAATAATAATAAATAATGTTTACGTTGTAATTTTAAATATGGGTTCTTACGTTGGCAAAATCGATCTAGCTAGATCCGATGTTTGAGAAATTTGTTTTTCCATATTTTAAGGGTAAAATAAAACTGGGCGTAGGTTAAAACGTGGAATAATACATGAGGTACTTTTCATAATTCGTAATATATATACAAAAAATATATAAATGTAGCCTAGACAAGATTTAATAATCCATCGGACCAGCTCAGTAAATATAGTTTTGTTTGGAGCCACCATTATATTAAGTAAATGAAACAACGTAATGTGATAAAATGTCGGTTGGATTAAATGTGAGTGAACTAAACCACGATATTTCATGAGGAATTATTATCTTTTATTACTATCTTATCGTGAATCGATAAATACTATATCACTTTGTTTTAGTTACTACTAAATAATATACATTGTAATCTTAATTTAAAAGTTTTTATTCTTTACAAAATTCTAATCATATACACATAGGCATTATAAAAACTTAAAATAAAGTAGCCTAACCTAGCCTAAATTTACAGGATTAATTACTAATATCTCACTATCTTTAAGATACGGCATATGCTATAACTCAATAATTCATTTATTTATTTCAGTTGTGTAAAACTTAATCCATTACTAAAATACTAAAAGCTGATTTGTCACATCAGGCTTCACTATTATCTTTATCGTTGGCATTGTGTTTCATATTGTACTGCAAGTCCATGATCATTTGCTTCTTCGCGCCTCCTATGGTTGCTGTGGGGCGACTCATCTGTTGTCTATGCTGATTCACCAAGTCCCAACTACTCGGTGTGTTGTCTATGGGTCTACCAAAGCTCACGTTACTAGTGCTAGCTTGTGGGGGAATATTATGCGGTGATTCCGAGTAAGGGGGCGGACCACTGCTCCTATTGATATCGCTTCGTAAGGTATCAGTTTGAGTCGGTTGCCTCGGAGGCAGGTTATTAATATAGTCAGGCGGTGCTGTGGATGTCTGGGGCGGAGGACTGAGCGGCAACGGCGGAGCTTTGTCTTTAGTCTTTTTATTCTTTGCTTTAGCCAGTTTAGCTTGCTCCTTCTCTTGTTTTAATTTCTCCTTCGCCTCTTTCTTGGCCAGGTCTTGAGCTGCTTTTTCCCGCGCTTTCTGTTCATCTTGGCGTTTTTTAATCAGTTTTCGGTCAGCATTTTCCCTCGCTTTCTGTTCATTTTGTTGCTTTTTACTCAGTTTCTGGTTATTATTCTTTTCATCACTTTTTTTTGGATGCCGAAGCTCTACCTCTGCACTGATTCTGTTATTGTGATTACTGGCCCCTCGAGGATCCAAAGAAATGTCTGGCGTGCTTTTGTTCAATATAACAGTTCTAAATTCTGGCTCCCTCATGTCGTTGGTGCTTTTCGAAGGCTTCATCGCGCCATTGTTGAGAGGCAGCGTCACCATTGCCGGAGTTATTTTTTTAGGCGGCGTGGATACGTAACCGGTTTCTGAAAAATTCAAAATACAAATATTTATCAAATAGAGAGATTTGGTCGATTGTTTTGTCATTTTTGTAAATAAATATATGAATCAGAGATAAAAACAAACTACGGTAACTACTTTACTGACGTAAGATACTAACTTTGTAAAACAATGGTACCTTTACCAATGTGCTCTTAATATTATTGCTCTTAATTGGTTATTCATTACATAAAAAGATTTATACCGAAGAAATCGTCCCTTTTCGGTCTGTACGCGCCGCTGATACAGACAACAGGCACGTCCTCATCCTTCGACCGTTTAGACGCAACCTTGACCTTCGCGTAGAACCCAAACAGTCCGAGCACCACCATAGACACGCAGCAGAGGAATGCTGCACTCGCCACATAACTGATAGGGTCGTCCGCTGTAACATACAAAATTGGTAAAATAATTTAGGTTATTTTTATTATAACATAGTTGCACACAAACGAGTATGCACGTTGCCAGAATTGCAAACACAGCAGTTCTTGGTCACCGGTAACCTGATTAGATTTGCCGACTTTATAAGAAAGCGATACTCTCTTCTTAAAGTCCCTAATGTAGAAGTTATTCGGGAACACTTCTGAAGGAAGTTTATTCTACCGCACTTTCGCTGCAGTACTCGGCAAAAAAAAAACATGTTATTATGAAACTTTTAGCATCATGTAAGTAAAATATTCGTGTTAAATCCCGTAACTTCATATACGTAAGATCAGCAGCATATCAAACTTTTGTTATTATTACACTATCGCCCTTTTTGTTGTTTAAATCGCAAAATTGAAAATTATAATAAAATTATTTCAGAATGTTTTCAAGTTATATGCTACTTTACTCAATATACTACATTATATCTGACAGATTCACTTCACACTTCCTAAATTATTATTTTAAAACAATTTATAAAACGAAAAACTCTTACCGTCTGGCGCGTTCCTTAAAATCGCCATATTAATTTAGACACTCCATATGCTCCATATGTTAAATTGACAAGTGTTATTCGCTCATTACTGTTTGAATCAATAGCAGTGATACCGATTAGATAGCGATAGACGAATGTTATGAATAACTATCTTATCGCGGACGAAATTTGCTCCCCATGTAACAGACACTATTCTATTTATTTTAAAAGTTAATTTACTCAATGAGCATTGCAATGTTTGAGTCATTATTTGACGAGAAAAGTAGAAGTTCAGTAGAGAAAAGGGATTTTTATGAAAAGAGATAGCAGTGGAAGTGGTATTAGTAAATGAAAATTATATTAGATACCATTGTTGATTGTTCTGCTTCAGCGTAAATATTTTTCTGTATCTACGGATTAATTGATAAAAATTAAATAAATCGTATATATTCGTCCCATCCTTTATGCTCTTGTTTTTTGAATACAAAAAGGTGGCCACCTTTTTGTAACCGTCGGTAAAATAACCAAGGCACAGCGCCATCTATATTTGGTTCTACAAACTTGGTCTGTAAACAACCCTGTTATATATATTACGCTATTACAAGACTTCAATGGGTTGAATCCAGGAGTATTTCAAAATCCTGCTACACCCATTAGTAGAAATTAGCAATGGAACCTACAGTTCGGAACGAACGATTGTGTATTGATTTGTGATTGAAACATTATAACAATGTAATGAGCTATCTTTTACTCATACTTTATTACAGGTTATTTAAACACACAAGATTTATGAGTAAAACATAGGAAAGAAGAAAGTTTTAAATACATTTATGAATGACTATGAGGACTTCGGTGTAAATAAAAGATAAAATTAAATTATTTGAAGTAATTAATAACTTTATTTTTCAACATGTAAACAAGGCTCATGTTTTTAGTTTATAACCCATATAAATTGTGGCAGTCTGATAAAATTCTTCGAATGTTTTTATTCTAATATGATAAATGCGAAATTAAGTATATGTGTTTGTTACCTCTTCACGCTTTATGTACATGTTCAATTTACTTTAAATTGTTGAAACATATAGTTAGGAGTATGGAGATAAACATAGGGTAGGAGGTGAATTAACGTGAGGAGGGCCTTGGAGATGAGCTAGTTGTGAATATTTAGTCAATAATGATCTTCATTTGTTCCAGTTTACCATCTGGTCTGCACGTAGGCCGGTCGAACATCCAACAAGTCGCCCAACGTCGTTTTGGTGATGTCCAAGCTTTCCTCACATCTCTGTTCAGCTTAGCAGACGAGATCGCGCATTCAGACCTGGTCTATACGTTCTTCCATCCTTTGCTGAGGGACCAGCAAGATGTGGAGCCACAGAGGATGAAAAACAGAGGTATTATTATATTTTTTCTTTCTCTTCATTACTCATTTATCACCATTCGACAGTTTATAAAATATTTAACAAACGGACAAAGTTTAGATTAGTTCCTTATTTATTTATTTATCTAGCTTACAATCTTAGATATTATCATTTGATAAAAGTAGTCACACAAATGGCACGCTTTATCTTCATCCTTATCAGTGAATTTGTGTTCATTTTAATAAACCATTTTTTTTTACCACAGAATCAACAGAAGTGGAGAACAACGGGTCAGGATCCCTGAAATTGTCCATTCAATACGCAGGCGGTGTCCTTTCTGTTCTCATTCTACACGCGCAATCGCTGGCTAGCACACCGCAAGGATTACCACCTAACCCTTATGTCAAGGTAATACCGTTCATTTTAACATTTATAATCAAAGACATTGCCCATTTCTGATTTCCAAAAAATGCATGAGTGTTCAATAGCCCCAGTTATAATTTATTGAGATATTAATAACTCTGTTTATTTCAGGTATACCTAGTACCAGACCCAACGAAAGAAACAAAACGCAAAACGCGCGTTCTAAAGCGCAACTCTCACCCTTCATTCATGGAGATGCTCGAATATCGTCTACCGATCGAGGTGGTGCAAAACAGAAGTCTCCAAGCCACAGTGTGGCACTATGACTCCTTACAAGAAAACCAGTTCCTGGGCGGAGTGGTAATACCACTAAATTCCATTCCACTCAGAGAAGAAACTCTCGCGTGGTACCCGCTGGAGTATATACCTCGGTAGCTATTGCTTGCTCGCTCCGCTATGTGGAGCACGGATTTCTATTGATCCAGAATTGAATGTAGCAATGGGGGTTTAAGAAAATGCCCCGCAAGATGTCAGCACTGACTTCAATTTTCATTGGACAACGAATGGCAAAGGTCAATTGATCAAACTAATTTATGTTGACAAGTTTTTTCGTACGATGAGTTGACTCGTACAAATCTGCTGTCTCGCTTACGCATTATTAATTTAAGTATGAAAGTGATATCTAATTTGTTTTTTATTTAAATCTAACCCGCATTTGATGAAATTTGTTTTTCTTTTCTCTATGTTTTCAGTTGTAATTAACTTTCGCTAAAAAAATAATTCCAAATGAAATGGTCAATTACAATTTTTTGTATTAATAAATTTGGTATCTCCGTGCCTAACGTCATTTTACAGGTACAATGTACATATCAATTAATGTTTACTAATTACTGACATAATTTTGGCGACATATTACAAATTTATTGTTATAAATCAGATCGCTCATTGGTTAAAAAATATTGACTTATAAAGTTAAACAAGGTGCCAAATAATGTTGTGTTGTGTTTTGCGAATAGAATAAACCGCCACATATCACTTTCTACGATATGTATGCAGCAGCGTATAAAAAGTACCTATTTAAAAATGTATACTTTATAATCGGTTTTTACATTCCATTCCAAATTAATAGAATTCCTAGTTTTGTATTACTTATTGAGCTTGAAACATAATTTTTATGGTGCTTTTCACATTTGCTTAAAGTATTATATTGATAATAAAAACTATATTTAATGTTGTGTCAAGGTGTTGATTGTGAGCCAATGTTATATCGTAATTTTCGGAATTTTAGAAAAGAAGAAAATTATTATGTTTACTTATTTTAATGCAATCTTTAAATTTTGAAATTGTATGTAACAATAATCTTGCATGATGTTACTGAGCCTGTCTGTCATAATTATTATGAAATTGTAATTAGATCACAATTTGGAGAAATACTTCCCTTGCAAATTATTAGTCATCGGCAGCTTTATGTGAAAACATTTATCCCGCTTTATGTAGTTTCGTATGTGACATGTTCAATGTATTTCAGAATATATGCAGATTTTTTTTTAGATCTGAAGAGCTACTTAATTTTACATGCCTGTTTATTGCACAGAAAAAGTATAGTTATAATATAAATAATAATGATTACATGTCGTGAGAAACCCCATTACATTGCACGCATCATTATGTAATAAATGGGAACAATATTTTCCATCCATCTGTCAATGAACACCTTCATTTTGTTGTTTTCAATCGAAATGATTGTCCATTTAAAATTTTTGTCAAATAGTGTATTCATTTATTCAAAATTAATGTAATTTGCGTAAATAGATTTTTGAACTATTTATTATAATAACTATTATATTTAAATGTACTAATTATATTTATTTAGTACTCGTAGGTAATCGTAATTGTATATATTTATGATAATAACGATTTCGAACTATATACTATGTACATATGCGTTTGAATGGCTTCCAGTTGTTGCTCAAATATATTAATGGGCAATGTTTAGTTCATTCAAGAGCTTATAATAATTCTCGACTGAACTTCATTAATATTAATCAATTGTATATACTATGTTAGACAATTTTTATACGAATATTAAACTCTGATGTCGACATGACAGAATAGTAGTAAAAGCTTTTGTTTTGCATATTGTAATGAAATTTAAAATAAATTTCTCTGCATATACGTTATTTTTTATTTAATAAATCGCATTTTACCCTGTCCATAACATGTTTGAATCATACACGGCTCAATATGCGTTTTAGTTTAATCTCTGAATTCCAAAAATATATTTTTATATTCGCTCTTCTTTTTCTATCTTTTTTTTAAAAATCCTATAGGATTGTGGACTAGGATTTTAGCATTCCGGTGTAAAAACTTAAGTTTTTTATGACACAATTCAATTCTAATCTATGAGTGGCGTGCGTGCACGCGACTATGTCCCACCCAAGAAATTATGTTTTTGTAAGGCGGCAAATAGTGTATGGTGATACATATCATGTCTTCCTGCTTAAACTGAGGTTTATTACAGGTATCGATTAGTAAAATGTTGTTTTCAGCATTGTTTTGTGTTGATTATGAATGGCTGATGATAAGTCGGAAACAAACATCGACAATAAAGATTTTTAAGCTTCTTTTAGTTATAAAAAGAGCGTTGAATTGAAGTCGTTTGCTGTGGAGATCAATAGCTGAACAGGGACGTCGACTACTTTTTACGGCAATAGCTAGTAATCCATACTAATATTATAAAGAGAAAAAATTTGTATTTTTGTTTGTAATAGATAAACTAAAATACTACTGAGCCGATTTTGATGAAACTTGTTCCAGATATAGACGAAACCTTCCGGAGTGACATAGGCTACTTTTTTATCAAGGTTATACCAGAGCGAAGCCGGGGCGGGCTGCTAGTTTTATTATAAATCTACTTTTTTATTACAAAAAGTCAACGACTAGTAAACTTTAAACTTCGCGATATATTTTACCATAATTTTTTCATAAGTAATTTCGAGATCAAGTATAAAACATAGTAAATCTGCCTGTTGGTTCACTGAGTATGCTGCTAGTAAATCTGTATGCGAAATTGAGAGGGATTACTAGTATTTTACAATAGGTTACTCTAGTGCATGAGAATTTTCTGCTTTATTAGCTTATCGGGCCTATTGATACAACAATGGCAAGCGAAAACTACGCACGAGTCCCGTGCGAGTTTGCGAGCATTCCTCGAAATTGCAGACTTGGCTTGAGAATGCATTGCGATATGCGCTTTCGTCTTATTGTTGCGAGTTTTCCCGATCGGGTTGCAGAAAGTATTTTAATTATCGTATGTTATCGTGAGCAGGCTCCGACACAGACCGGCCGCCAGTCCCGAGCCGACATCACAACTGTGCGCACGATCGACACAATCCGCAGCACGCAAAATAAACTCGTTTACAATAAAATGACTCGCGATATGACACAAATACAGTTTTTAAATAGTTGCGTCTGAAGCAGTTTTGACTACTTCGTTCGGGAAGAAGTTTTAAACTTTGGTGAAAATGAATGAATCAGTGGGTAATGATACTTGGGAGTGGTGTAAGGATGTGATGAAGTCTTGGTTGGAGGACCCTGGGGTGGACGAGTTTGAAGGTCTAGATATGACTGCGTTGAAGATGGACCAGGCGTACATGGTGGGCGAGGCGGATATGGATGTTGGAGTATATACAGTCTCCGATGACTGCTTTAGAGTGAGTGCTTTTATTACAAATCTTTTTAATACTTTGATAGTTTACTCATATCCTTATGAATCTTGTAAGCTGAAGGAAGGACTTCCGCTTAGATATCGAATTTGGTTAAGTTCCGATGAAATCTAATAAACAGAAGAAGTAGTGACGTTTTGGGGACATCCTGTATCTAAAAACAACTCAAGGAACGATGAGGAAAATAATCAAAATGGAGTAATGGTTATTCCTATCAACAGATAGATAAAAAAAGTTATCAAATTTATCCCAATTATTTTTTATCATAAACTTTATAATTGGACTTGTATCTTGAGAACTAGCATAAATAGCCACTCAATGTTGTAATGACCCGACAAAAAGTAAACCCATTTTATTGACAAAAATCCAAATAGAAAATTAGAAATTCTATTCTATTCCCTCCTTTTCTATTGGGTATCGAAGCTTAATTTTTGTGTGAAGAATAATTAACATACATCATATGTGGTCTACTAGAAGACCTAAAGTATGGCAAAATCGTTAAAAGGCAAAACTTACGTGTTATCTGCATTGTCTTTGACCTATTCAAGATGACTAATAAATACATAAGCATTGTAAATTGCATAAACAGGCAATGAAATAAGATAAAAAGTTACACAATGGCTTTTGGTGTACTTACACAGTGGGAATGCATTACACGAAGTTGCATTTTCTAGGAAAAGTAGCCGACAACTGTGTGTCACGGGCTTTTCCCGCCATTTTCCTTTGTTCCCTGCCTATTAATAGGGAATAACGGCTCATTACGCGGACTTTCCCAGTTTAACCCTATCCCAGCCCAGTCTAGCTTAACTATTTCTGTTAAATGCGCATCGGATAAATTAAATGCAAACTGGTCATATGCCGAATGCCGATACGCAAAATAGGTACACCAATTTAAATATACTGTGTTGGGTATCATAAGTTATAAAACTTGTATATGTGACGTAAACAACTAAGGAAAAAAAAGATTGCAGTTGCACTGAACTTTCAAGTCTAAAGAAACAAGTCATAAAACCGTACACGTGTTATTTCCTCAATCAGCAAAAATAAAACCAAAACAGGTCACCTTAAAAATTTGGGCAGAATTTATATGTATACCTATGTACTTAAGTATACATGTCTTCTAAATGCTTGTTATAACATTTTGTTTATTTATTTTTAGGTATTTTGTTTAAACAGACAATATAAACATCCTTACAATTCAACCCAAGTCGACGCTATTATATGCTTATAATAGCGTCGATTTGACTAAAGTAATTAATAAGTAAATTCTAATTAAATGACTTGATATTATTGAGCGGATTCTTTCTTTATACAATTCCATGTTGAAACAATTTTATATTGCATAACAACATGGGGAGGAGCAAATAAAACAAAATTTATTGAAGTAGAAAGAAGTCAGCGCTGTTTACTTAAAGTAATGCACTTTAAACCCTTCAGATTTCCCACAAAAGAATTGTATTCCCAATGTGAACTTTTAACGGTTACACAACTTTACATTTTACAAGTTTTACTAAGAATGCATAAAAATATACCATACAAACCATGCAGAACAAATAGAAGGAGAAAAGATAAAGTAGCTAAATGTATTTACACGAAAACGAAATTTGCCGCGAGACAATTTACAGCAAAGCTTTATAATAAAATTAATGACTTACTAGAAATATATCCTTTAAGGGCTCGAGAAGTCAAAAAAAGAATTTCCAACTGGCTAAAAACTCTTGACTATAGCCAAACAGAAGCATTCATTAATTAACTATATCAATACATTTTAAATATATTAAGTACACATTCAATTTATTTATTTTTAAGTTTTATACATATATATATATATATATATATATATATATATATATATATATATATATATATATAATATATTAATACATACACAATAAGGTTATTTATACTTATTTATTTTATTTATATTTAGTTATTTGTTATACATATTATATTAATCGATAAGTACTTAAATTTTGATTTGTATAACGCAGTGATTAGTGTAACTTCCAAATGTATGCTATGAAAGAGTAGGATTCTCTGACACAAGCATATTTTTTGCTTAATAGAGAGTCCTTACAATATGTATCTTTGTACACTTTCAGTTAATGAAATAAACGAATTTTTTTTTTTTTAATTTAACAATTTCTTGCAGTGTCCATTCGAGCTCCACAAATCCCTGACGGCCGGATCAGAAGAATCTTGGGTGACCAGCACAGCCAGACAGGCTACTTGGCGTATATACACTAGTAGTGACCAATATATCAGTGTTAGGAATACCTCGTAAGTGGCCTGTATTACTTGTAGACTAGAAAAAAGGCTATTGTACTTCTAGCCTATTAAAAGTTTTCCCAAGCACGTTGTCACTTGTTCGTAATGTTCTTACCTATATATCTTTAAAGGCGTATAAATTTTGAATATTCAGACGTATTCATATTATTTTCAGCCTTATGAAGCACTTGTCCTCAAGGGAACATAACTAGCTAGCCTACTTGTGTCCTTCTCCGAAGGTACACCTAAATAGTTAGGGGTACACATTTTGCATACGTATTTAGATGTAAATTTTACGTAAACAAAATTTGTGGTTACTTCCGCATTTAGTTGGTTTTTAGACTACATAATGCTAATCCTTACAAGGTAGACAGAGCTAAAGAGTCACAAAATTCAATGACATTATGTTTTGGTTTTGAAATGCGCATATTTAGTTATACTTATCACGTGTGAATCATAAATAACAGCACTTCTACTATGTTAACCGAAATATTGGAGATAGATAATAATTAAACCATACAAGTCGTATGCTAATATCGCTAACGGTACAATACAATGGGTAACTTATCGTGCCGAAATGTTACTGCGTCTACATCCCATTGTTGATGGCTCTAAGTGTATGACTGACTACTTAGATCGTGCTTATTTAGTTGTACCGTACGACAGTCCAATTTCCAGTACTTCTGTTAATTTTCAGAAACTTTATTTGTGAATTGCATTGTAGTATGATTCCTTTATACTTTATTTTGATGCGCGCTTCTTACTAGGTAGATACCATCTCTTAATTGTCTCTTCTTTTAAGGGACAGCTTCTTAGAATAATAAGATTACCTATGCCAATTTTTCATAAAACTAGTCCTGTGTTAAACTTTTCAACATATTACGCTAATTACGAATGTAAGATAGTATAGATACTAGACCAAATTGAACATTTTCATTTTTTTTGTCTAATATATATACTACAGCGACTCATTCACTACAAATATTTTTTATTGCACAATATGAGTGAAAGAAAGAAAAACTTTTTTGATCAATAACTAAACGCGTTTACATTTGCAATACCTTAAACATGTTTCCAACAGAAAATCTATGGGCCGCCTAATTCCCTTTAATTTAAAAAATCGGTTTAAATCTTACATCATCCAGGGGTATGCTGTGCCAGCTGCGTCCAGACCTGGGTCAGTTTGGCGTATACCGGTTCAATGTGAGTGATGGAGCCTGCGGGATCACCACCTCCAAGGGACCAGTCGATATTTACAAACGTGAGTATGCTTTGTTACGTGAATATTTTTGGTCTTTAAAAGTAACCCGGGCGTGTGGTTACTTTTGGCCGCTCCATATCCTCCAGTGGATGTCGTATGAGGCGACTAAGGGACATAATATTGCCTAAGTAGCTGCCAGCTGACAGACAAAAATACCATACCTAAAGAGGGTTAACGTCAGTCAGTTGGCCGATTGAAAAGCACAGCCGAATCGTCGACATTTGAAGTTTATTTTTAACGCTAACCCCGGTCTTTATATTGTCGTTCGAGAGATGGAATAGAGAGGGACTTTGAAATGAATTCCCTTGTAAATACTAAAGTAAATTTGATAGAGTTGAATTAACTAAATTGCAATAAATTTTAAGTAATTATCATTAAATACTGTTAGTAGGTAAGTATTATATCAAAATTTGTCTTATGCAATGATTTCGTGGATTTTTTATTAGGTGTTTTTGTTATACATACTATACAGAAGTGCCCGCGGGATTCCCGCTTCCCGATTTAGCGAATAGTTTATCAATTACCAATTAGTCATACTCGGGTCTCATATAGTTATCTGGATAAGTGAATGAACTAACACAATAGCCGTTTTATGAGAGAAATAATTGATTAATTTATTTGCGCAGGTTCTTGTCCGTTCTTCAATATTTATATTATTATTATTATATATAATAATTATTTAGTGGAAACATAATAATTTTAAAACCTGTGCCTATTGTCTTGAATCTTGATTAGGCATACGCGAATTACCTAAAAATATTACCTATATATATATATATATCTCGAGGTACATACGTATAGCTAAAGACCATATTGGATATTTCTAAATTGAATTGTGGCGTTTATATGACTAATGGTAATCTGGAAAACTAGAAGTTCGAGCAAGTATACAGGGTGTTACAAAATACCTATATACACATACGAAGTGGTACCTACGAATCCCTTGGTACATTGTTAAGGTACGTCCTTTATACGAAGTTTCAAGCTAATATAACACTTAAAGGGAGCTTAAGTAAGGAGTACAGTGGACGTAACTGACGACTACGTTTTAGAAGTTTTTAACTACATTTATTGAAACTGAAACTTACATAATCTACCCGAGGCAGATACCGTACATTCCACTTCTTATGTGTATAAGTATTTTTTAACATTTATGTAGTACTAAGTACCTAGGTATGGCTATTAATTTTAGTTATAAGGTAAATACCACAATTTATCGTGTTCCCTTGACACATTCAGATCGCCCTCGCAATGAAGACAGGTATTGCCACATTATCTTTCATTATCTACTGTTATTCTCATCTTTATCGCTACTTCGATATTGTTGATGTTCAATATCTTCTTGATTAAGAACCTTAAAAATATCTTTTAGAATTTAAATCCTTAAAAATAAACCCTTCAGTGAAGTTAATACAACTTTTAAGAGTAAATGTGCAATAAGAACCTGATTCTTCTATGGAATGAGACGTGATTCTTAAAATTCGTTCTGTCCAATCTACTTTTCAACACAAACTTGTTGTCATCAAATCTAAAGATCATTGGAAAATAAGTACTTATTATTGTTAGAAGTCTAACTGTACATCTGTTTTAATATTATGTTACAGAAATAAGGTGATTTTACTAAACAGAAAGACTTTTGTGGTACAATTTTAGGAGACACTTGAGAAAAATTATAATATTCATTGCGCGTTTTTTCAGCAGAATCACGATTATCGAATTTGATAAAGGGTTCAATGAACGGAAGTGCAGAGAAATGACAAAATAACAGTACTTAGGAATACCTACAACTACAATTGAGTCAGTCAGTCTTACAATATACCATGATGAATTCTGCGCTCGCCCACACGCGCATTGTCGCAGATTCTTTATGCCCGTCGTTGTATGCTAATGTGGATTAGATGAAGGCTGTCACTGTGTATAGCTTGACATTGATACCTAATGTCGAAGGTTGGACCGAATGTTATTTATTTAGTTCAATTAGAAAGGTAGATTTTTCTTATTTTTCCATTTTGAATAGGATTTGGATCACAGATTTGTTCTTTTGTTATGGTCTTGTTAGGTATGTCTCAAACCCGCTATTGGTATTTACACATATTTATGTGTAGCATCATCACCCTACCTCGTAAGAGATAAAACGTGATAGTGTATCGGTATTATTTGTTTGTAATTACTCAGGAATAAAGTTTGATTTATCGGATGCAGTTGGTTTATCATCAATATTTTTAAATCAGTGTAGATTTAAATCTTTTCTTAAACTTTTCAAAAAATCGTGAATTTTCAATGTTCAATAATTATAGGAACTTCCCAATGGAAATGGAAACGGAAACGTACATCGAAATGATACTTGTCGGATATACGTTAATATCGTAGTAGTTCACTTATTAACAGAAATATTTATGGTTTATGTAATCGTAAGTGAATCGTAATAATAACAATAAACCGGGAAAACGTTCAGATACCTATGAGAGTGAAGCACCCTTTCGGTGACACTAATTCTTCATCTTTTTTATTATTGTTACTTATTCTAACCAGAGAAATAAGTAGGTAATGGTAATGCTTGGTAAGTAAGATCTAGCGCAACTAATAGAACCTGTGGCGTACCGATGGTACCGCGACAGTGAAAGTCAATTTCCAAGTTGATAAAGTCGCAAAATTAAATGTTCCATTTATCGATTACGAATTTTACGGTGTTATGAAAAGTGAAAACTTTTCGAAATGTTGTTAAACAATCAATGTTATAAGTTAAGTATTTTGTAGTAATAAAACACTTAGGTATTTAAAGATGTTATTTGCTCTTCACCTTATATGTATAATCACTTGAATAGGTATGTACCTAAGTATATACCTGGAACAATTTTCTGTTTTGATTGAAATGAATAAACATACTTCACTTAACTACTTAGTTCATTGTCAATAGCTGCTTGACATGAGAGAACGAGAAAGAAAACCAAGCGTGATTGCAATCAGCTGTCGTCAATCATAATTGTGCACTGAAGTTTGAATGCCGTTGCTCCGAATATGTTTTCTTTATGAGCTACTTCCGTCGAGTTGACCTACTATCTTGACTGCATTTACTGATAAGTCAATGAATTCTTTAACAATTGTTTTTATTCCTCAATTTATTTTAAATTTTACTTACCAATGTCACATTCATGGACCTACGTTACGCTATGTTACGTTTATCTTTATTTACATAAGTAAACAGTATATTTTCTGTTTTGAAATAAAACGAATACGACAATACGACACTTTTAAATATGAGAACATCGATCGTATTAAAAAATATATATTCCGTTAATAGAAACTACAGGCTCGTATGAGTTTATTGTAGGTCCCGAAGCTGTCGTAGAAGAGGTCCCAGAAGGCCATCCTATTGTTGAACACCCGACTCTCCATTCTGACCTCCGAGTCTATCACCAAGTACGGCCGGATACTGCTTGTCACCGGCGACCATGTTACTGCTACTATACTCGTGTTTTGGGGGGTTGGGTTACTGAAATTATTAAAAATCATACAATCATAATTAGGATTTCAATATGTGGAGCTGAGAAGTTAGAGATAAGTTATCCTTTTTTCGTAGTGATGAAAATCAAAATAAAATTAAGATTAAGATCCATTAAAATTCGATTAACAATTCGTGATAATCTACTTGCACGAATTGAGTTTTGTGATTGTAATTAGCATAGTTTGTTAATCTGTTTAACTTACCCATATTTGACGAAGTTTGCCCACAAAGTGGTAATACGATCTACTATCAATTGATCTTTCTCGTTGTGTTCACTGTTGGAAAAATCAAACAAATACTCCAACTCTGCCGAATGCCCAGCTCCTTCTAGACCTGAGTCTCCTACATAGCTGAACATATACTCGTACACAGGGTTAGCATTTTCTTTTAACAACTTAGTTATTGTTCTTTGTATTGGATGGTTATAAATGAAATCTGATTCAAAATCTTCTAATTCCGATGCTACTTCTGGTGATATGGATTTATCGCCGATGTAGAAGTTTCTTATCTTCTGAGCAACCGCAATTAATTGATCTTCGTTCAGATTGAAATTGTTTTCAATTTTTCTATAAAATGGATCCGTTTCATAATAATTATCCCCGAACTCGTCAAGGGATAACTGTTCTTTATTTGTATTGCCTATCAAAATGGGCGTGTTACTGATTTTTATCTCATTTGATAATGAATAGGGATCTGTTTCAATAAAATTTTCAATTCCGCTGAACGATCTTTCTTTACATGGTTTGAGCTGCAAGTTTAGGTCTTTAGCAGCTCCTGTAACTAATGTATGTGGTGTTTCAGTTAGAAACTCCAAAGCTTCTTGAGTATTACTTGTATTAAGTCCCAAATGCTCTGCTAATTTGATAGCAGCATTAATATCTGCATCAACAAACATACCTTCATTCTGCGGCGTACCGCTCTCAATAATAACTTTGTGGTATAACTTTTGTTTGTCTGCGTATAAATGGAGTAACACGGAAACGGCGCCAGCGTCTTGACCACCAAGCGTTACATTGTAAGGGTTGCCTCCAAACGCATTAATATTTCTTCGGATCCATTGCAGAGCTAGATATTGGTCCTTCAAGCCTTGATTTCCTGGTACAGTCGGTACATCCAAGCACATAAACCCATAAGGGCCCAGGCGGTAATTAATAGTAACTACTAAAATGCCATGCTTCACTAAGTTTTTGACTCCATAACCTCCAGCACTGCCGTGAGAAAAATCTCCTCCGTGAAGGTATAAGAGAACAGGCAAGGGATCAATGTAACTCGCGTAGTTCGGGACATAAATATTCAGTTTGAGACAGTCCAAAGTTTCTTCTTCGCTGTGAGAGCTGTCTGATTGCGGACACATCGTGGAGCCCTCGTAGGCGTTGAAGATTACTTCTTCGAAGATTGGACTTGCCTCGGCCGGCTGGAATAAGAAAAGGAAATCGAATGAACGCAAAATCACGGACAATTGCAGTGTTAGGTATTTTATAGCAATGCAAATGTGCAATCGTCAACGAGTGCGAATAAGTTCCGAGGTCAACGGGTTCGCAAATCTATTATAATTTGGATCTCGCTACTGCTATGATTATTAAGTGATATTTTATTTCAGTGAAAACGTAATTATATTAGTATAATGACTAAGTTAAATAATAATATTAATAATTTTCAAAGTCCTAGACAAGTCTTACTCGATATTTGGAATTTTTGTATTCTTATCAATATATTTGGCGTTGTTTTTATCTTTGACATAATAAGTACGTTTAGTAATTCTAAAAAAGTAAGTTCATCATGTCAGAAGAGTAGCTACACCCAATTTCATCACATCGTATTTTCCCATTATAAATTAGGCGCATGCAAGAATAGCTTTCGTATAACAACAACTACTTATAGTATTTATAGAATAGTTTGCCACCACTTTGTTCCATCAATTTAAGTGGATCATAACGGCTGCATTTGATTCGAAGATATTATTAAAGTTTTCAGAACAAAGAATATACCTACAGAAAAAAAATATTGAAATATAACTATTGAAAGGACAATGGTGAAATAAAAGAAAACTCTTCCCACATACTAAAAGTTCAGTTTTTTCCTAAGACTGTAAAATAGAATTCTTCAAGATGGGCGTGAAGTTATAAATCTGCAGTGATGATTTATTAACTGATTATATGTCAAATTAGTATTATAAAAACATTACGTACTCCAAAAGGATTGTCTAAATCCACTTTAGCGTATGGCACTCCCAGGAACTTAGAATAATCACCATCAGTAGCTCTGCGACCTCTGACCAATCCCTGGTGGATGAGCACTAACGGGTCAACTCGCACATTGGCACTGTCAGCTAAACTACTCACTAAAAACACGCCTATTATCACTATAATCATTATAAAAAGTTATGTTTCGTCGTTTGATGTCTCTTGTTTTAACTTCTATATACGTGTAACACAGTACAGACATCTCCGAAACTTATATCAGTAATGTTATCATGGTATTTCTAGATCTGGATGATTTTCTATCGAAGATAAACTGTTCAAGTGTCTACATAATAATTTTATCTCTGACATCCAAATTCTTGCAGAATTTAGCATTTAGTGTAAACTAGCGGCCAGGCCCGCCTCGCTCGGGTAAAACATATAATAAATTATACTCCTACCTTCCTCAGAAATCATATTATTGGTGATGATTCAAAAATCCATCCTGTAGTTTCTGAGTTTATTGCTCTTATACAGACAGACAGACGCGATCTTTTTATAATATATAAATTGAGCTAGGCTATAATATATAAATAAAAGTTATGACTTGACAAAACTGTACCAAGAATGTTACTATGTTTAAAAAAAATATTCTTCTGTTTATCTGGTTTATCCTGTTTAAATCAGGAATCTTAGTTTAGATGAAGATTGTCTGGCAAATATCCAGAGATTCTTCACGTAAGCTCAGTTGCAATCATTGCAATAAATCCATACTAAGTATATTAAACCTACCCGACTTCACGTACACATTATCGGTTTAAAAAAGTTCTCTGCATTCAAGAGTCCATGACACCAAAATCAGTTTTTTAGTGGTCGTGTTGTGTCAAAGTAAACTGAGGAATTGAGTTGACCGAAAGGTCAAAACGATCAAGCGAATGGTATAAAAATTTTAATAAAATTCACAATATTGCACTCTCTGACAGTTTAACATTGGATAATGCTATGGGTACAAGTGACAGGGGATCAAAATATTGCAATGCTGCATTGAGACCGGTAAAACATGTGTTGTTTCAACCTCAAGATGTCGTGCTCATTACTTAAATACTCTTTACATTCTCTGCCAGATGTATTTTGTTGGTGCCTCATGGTTCTCTCTTTACATTCTCTGCCAGATGTATTTTGTTGGTGCGTTTAATGACTTGGGTGTTTAATTAATATTTTTTAAATCGTCATTTATAACATCTGATTCACACCAAGTTTGGCAAACTTCTACTTCTAATACACATAAGGAAATATTTTGTAAATGTTACACAACCATATAACAAGCCTTCGTGATATAGAAATTTTATTATATGTATGTACTAGCTTTGGCCCGCAGCTTCGCCCGCGTGTATTTCCCACAGGAGCAGC
This sequence comes from Plodia interpunctella, assembly GCF_027563975.2. NCBI lineage: Eukaryota > Metazoa > Arthropoda > Insecta > Lepidoptera > Pyralidae > Plodia > Plodia interpunctella. The sequence continues at coordinate 3,323,957 of NC_071297.1, read as the reverse complement.
TTTTTCCGGAATGAAAAGTCTTCAAACTTCAAACTTTCAAGTAGTATGCAAAATTTCAAGTACCTATGCAAAATTTCAAGAAGATTAGTTGCGTGAAGAGGTAACAAACAAACAAACTTACTTTCACATTTATAATATTATAGTTGGGATATATATATTACATTTGTTCGTACTTACTGTTAATATTTCTTCCAGCGTTACTTCTGATGCTGGGAATTTTACTTGGCGCGTGGGTGCTGTACGGCATCGTGAGACTGATCATGTCCAGGGTCCACAAGACCGGCAAGCTCCGCTACGGGGACAAGGAGCTGGCCATACAACAAAGACTTAAGGCGCTGGACACTTTCAGAGGGTAAGTATACTCACACTTTCGTTTTCCTCTTGAACCAACCTGGTATGCACAACTAGTTGTATCATTAGCTAGGTGACACTATTATTTTATTTTTTCTTAATGACATCTTACAAAAAATATTTATTTACAATACATATACAATGATACATAATATATATCCTATTACAGTACTTAGTAAGAAAAAAATGTACTTATAATAATTTTATAGAAAACTATATCTTATCTATATCTTATTATATATTATATACGCACATTCATCAATCTCATAAAACCGCAAACAATTCTTCCTGACAACCATCTTCCATCCATTCGCAAACACGTCACATTGAGGTTCCTGGTTCATGGAAGTGTTGAGATCCGCTAGTATGCGACGCAGTGGGTACTGTGCACTTTACATGATGACCCTGCCAGGATTTTACCCGTTGTATGTAACAATCTACATTAGATAACAAGATATTCTCTCTGTCTAGGATAGCAATAGTGTTCATGATATTCGTGAACGACGGCGCGGGCGGCTACTGGTGGCTGGAGCACGCCACGTGGAATGGTCTGGTGGCGGGTGACCTGGTCTTCCCTGCCTTCCTCTGGATCATGGGGGTTTGCATCCCCCTGTCTGTAAAGAGCGCCTTCGCTAAAGGTGTCCCGAGGTGGAAAATCATCTTACACATCGTCAGGGTAAGTTGAACTATTCATGAGACAAGCGAAATGGCTCAACTGGCCCTCTTTACCCTTGTCTGGATCATGGCTGTTAGCGTACCAATGTCTGTGAATAATGTCTTCGCGAAAAGTGTCTGGATATTTAGCACATTGTCAGGGTAACTATTTGAATAATTTGTAAACTAAACTAAGGTTTGAGGCTAAGAAGGCGGTATCAGCAAAGTATACTTACCTAGATCACACATTTAATTTCGTATTTATCCCAATAACAACACAAATTTAAATCTTCACTATACTTATCATTAATTACTTTTATTTTTTCTGTATTGTATTGTTCTTATTATTTATTGTATTTCTTGACCATATCCTCTTAGCATGCGATTATTATGATGATGGCAGTCTCCGTCATGTCAGACTTGAATAAAATCTGACACCATATTAGTTACACACACTCGATAAAGTAAAAAGTGGTCTGACAAGAATTAAAGACAACTCGCTATGTGAATGATGCGGCCTAGACGAGGGTACACCTGGATCACATATTTTTTGAATGCTCAAAATTTTTTCTATCTCTATACGACTTGCTTCCCCCTTATGTCCCAAGACCCGTAAATATGCAATTTCTATTAACATTAGTTTTCTCCCCATTTATAATTATATTGGCAAAATTTATACAAAATAATAATATCTACTTATAATTTTTATTTACTTTATCCCTATGTATGTATAATATATTTATATTTTAGGTTATCTCTCACTGATCCGTGTTTCATGTATCATTATAACATAATTATATCCCGTGTCAATCTCAACCTTGACGTTAGCAAAATCATCGTTTTGGCGAACGATTAAGCCATGAAATAAAAAATAAAAAAACTAGGGATGTCGACGACCTCGCGAAGTGGAGACGAAAAGGTAGGAAAGCGGACCCTGGGCTCCGATAGTCAACGGCTGCTAAGTAACCGGGAAAGCGGTCAGATGAAGGGACACTATAAGTAAAAAACACTGCATAGAATGTGGTTTCATACCGAACTGTTCAAAGGCCAGCGTTGGCATTTAGATAAACTTTCGCATTGAATAGCAACGACCCAGTAACAGGTTATACTGGTGCAGGGGTGGTTGACTCTGCACGTTACGTAAACACTGGTGTTACAGCATCTCGACGCAAAATACTGAGTACCCAGAAAATGTGGCTTGACTGGTGATGAACTTGGATGTAATAATTTAAACTTTTAAACTGTATCTTGCTTAAAATTTTAAACATCTTGTTTGTTGCAGCATATTGTTGCGTTTATCATCTTGTTGCAGTATCGATATCTATCCACTGCAGTAGCTGACTTTTCCTATTATAGTCTATATGTAGTGAACCTGCAAGCCACCTACATGTTGATAATTATGTCTCTCATTTCGAGCGTGTTATTGCTAAAACTGGTGTCAGATTTTATTCGAGCCTAAAGGCATCTGACATGACTTACTAACTAGTGATAAGGTGACGCATACACACTAGTGAACTAAATAGTCAAACGGTGTGTAATTTCCTCACGATGTTTTCCTTCACCGGAAGCATGATTGTCTCTGATGATAATTCTCCAGTGAGGTTAGACTTGGAAAATTTCATGCTTGAACTTTTTCTATACTCTTATTGTTTTAGCCTTTATCTCGTTATATAGATCTCTGTGCATGCGGAGGTAGTCAAGATGCGCTGATAACCGATTATGACGGCGCTATTTAAAAAAAACTTTATGCAATGCGAACTCATAGAATAGTTTTCATTTTGATGATACGCCAGTTACTATTGATTTAGTACGTCTATCTATCTTGTTCTATTCTCCCTTTTAATCATAAGCTACTTTTTATAGTTTTATCCGAGCGAAGCCGCGATGGGCCGGTAGTAAGTATAATAATTTTAGTCAGGACTATTCGGGAGGCCGAGTGCCGTCTATTATATCTCGAGCAATCGCAATAATATAGTGTGTTTCAATATATTTTATTACACACCAGAATTTCAAAAGTTATTTATAATATAAGCCTCGGCTACACAATTAAAATTGAATGTGCTAAATATAAAAATATATGTAGTTATCTGAGAGTCATATAAATCATTAAAATATGTCAAATATAATAAAGTCGTTGCGTGCTAAAAATATTTTGTTCTTTATCTATCATAGTATATCTCGTTTTTCATTATCATAGTATATCTTTACCATTAAAAATTAAATTAAGATTTTAAATTCTATGACAATCTAATATTATAAAGGTACGTACATATGTTAGAGCGACTAAGTGGTATAGCCTTGTTTTAAAATAAGGAGTAGATGTGTATCTTTATAAACTAAAATTTGAGACTAATTTTGATTCTCAACGGATTCGCAAGGCATATTATATTCATTCCACATAGTCCCGCTCACTTTCAGACTTCAAGACTTGCATAATTCGCATCCGTATTCTGTCCAAACGTTCTGTCTTGAAATCTCGAATACATACCTTCGTAATCGGTTAATCAACGCACGCACCATTGCAGAACGTCCATTGGAAATTCTTAGCTTGCGTGCTATCTTCTGTTTTCTAACGATACATTTCATTTTGTACGCTGTCCAATGCTGCGTTCATACGCCGTGTTTAATGACGTGACAAATATAAGCATTGATGTATGATGTATAAGTAATTATATCGTATAATCTGCGTTAGTGACCCACTGTTGGACGCGGCCTGGTTTACTTTCAACGAAGCATCAGTACGGCCAATTCATAAGAACAATGGTCAACTTGTCGCGGGATGTGAACTAGATCTCCTCTGATGAACATTTTAAGACCTACATGTTTTCAAGACTTTTTTTTTCTTTTTCAATTACTTTTGGTGACATACTTGGTTATTAGCTTGTAAAATTAGTGACCAATTTTGAATTAGTAAAAAGAAAAATAACTACTTTCCTAGGTACATTTTCGTAATTGATAGGTACATCTCCCATTTTATAGACTTAATGGACTGACCCCTTTTCTGGAATTCTAAACTGCTCGTAATTTTTTAAAATAGTTACTCTCACGCTCATAATAAGGACCTCGCATAATAATTTACCTGTCATCCTGTGATATTAATTGGTATTTAGTAGTTTACGTCTTGGTTCCTAATCAAGTAATAAAATTTTATCGTGCATGTTCTTTTGAAAGTACTTATAATGTTAAGCTGCATATGTTTTCTTACAGCGATCTTTACTCATGTTCCTACTGGGCATGTCTCTGAACACGATCTACGGCTCCAACGTGCTCCAGGAGCTGCGAATATTTGGAGTACTCCAGCGGTTGGCTGTCGCGTACCTCATCGCCGCAGGGTTCTATGCTCTCACCGCGCCTAAATACTACACTCCACCAAGGGTAAGAGGATACGTACTTAGCCCCCTATATAGTATTTGCTTTAGTCTGTGGTTCTGCCGCGAAATTCCCGCGAATTTGTTCTAAAGCAAAAACTTTTCTCGTGAACAGTCTGAAAGCATGGAAAGCATGGAAAGCATGGAAATCTGGTGAAAGCATGAAAATTCTAAACGTTGTATACTAAATACTTTACCTACTTCACATGACAGATACACCTGGAAAGCAATGTATGTAGAGATTTAATATTCTATCATAGTTAGCTCAAAAAGTTAGGTACAATCGGAAAGAACCGGGCCGTAGATATAGTATCCGCTGTCACACACTGAACACAAAGTTACTTCAAGTACTTATATCTAAATTAAGAAATATCTGTCCATTACTTTAACTAAGTCAATGAACCGTTCTGAAGTGTTTACCAAAATTACTTCATCGTGTAACGGACCGTAAGTTATTGCTCATATACGGGTTTGAGTTTTTAAAGGTCAGATCAATATTTTAATTTCAAAATCCACATCAACTTTTACTCAATAAAGCCATAAGTAATGAAATGCTATTGGTTTATATAAATCTAGCTGTACTAGCAACTGCCTCCCTAAATTTAATAAATCAGAAGAGTGTTAGAACTTACCTTTGTCTCATAAAAAAATATATATTTATAATGATGATATCCTCTTTGAGGAATTTTTAACTTGATGTCGTCGTCATTTGCGAGTATGATACATGAGTACGAAAAGAGTCTGTTTTGAAATATCAGGGAACTAGCTGTTGCCCGCAGCTCCGCCCTTATTAGCCTTTTTTGGCGTCCGCGGTTTAGCTGTGAAAGCGTGACAGACATAAGAATGGAAGCATGGAGTTGATGGCCGACATTCTGTAATGTATTTACACTTTTTTGAAGAAGAATTTACGACGAAATTTGAACAATGTGACTATACTCGGCACATATTCAGCGATGGAGTGTTCTCATTTCAGCAATGAAACTTGATTTGTTTCCACAGGGAGCTTGCGGGCAGGCCCTGAAAGACGTGTTGTCGTGTGTGTGGTGTTGGGTGCTGGCAGCTGTCCTTGTCGCGCTCCATAGCGCTGTCACCTTCGCCGTGCACGATCCGGACTGCCCCGCGTTAGTATCAACCAAAGACCAAGAAAACTACATAGATGACGGACGAGTATACCTAAGCCAAATAAAATAGATTTCCACATCGCATGCGATGAGGGACAAAAGATCGTTTCTTCTCATGTATTTCTTGTATGAGTGAAATAGAAGATTTGGCGGTCTATTATGGATTGCCAAGATAAGAACAATCTCGGTGTTATATGAAATAATATGTTTTAACGACAGATTATTACATTGGTTTTAACTAAGGATTTAATTTATAATTTCAGCGGCTACCTCGGCCCTGGAGGCAAGCACGACGACTGGGTCGCCGCAAACTGCAGCGGCGGCGCGGCCGGCTACATCGACCGCCTTCTGCTGGGGGAGCTACACGTGTTCCAGAATAGTGATGCCAGGCGAGTCTATGGGGGACTGCCGACCGACCCAGAGGGATTGTTAGGTAAGTCGATAAAAATAGGAGAAATGCACGATTTCCAAAATAGTGACGCCAAGCAGGTCTAAAGAGGCCTGTCCACCAAGCAGAAGGGAGTGAAGTGAAGTGAAGTCGAGGTCAAACATAAAACATAACAGCTAGTTTTCTGAATATCAAAACGGACATTTTCCAAGGAAATAGTTTCTTCCTCCCCATTTTGTACAACGACAGTATCTATTATACAATTAACAATAATTATTAACCAAACTAAAAAAAAAACAGGAGAGATTTTTTGGGATCTTCTATTTATGAAAATGAGCATTTACTGAATTGGCCCTAATTCGTTGCAAGGCCATGCGTCGCAAAATATAACGTTGTTCCATTTTAATTTATTTTAGGAAATATGACCTCGTTTAAGCGGCAAAATGAAATACTAAAATGTAAAATTAAACTAATTAGCCCTGGAAAAATACATCATGAGATAACGATGCAAAAAAAGAATTATGAATATTTTTTGTGGAATTAATTAATATAGGTAGTTACTTACCTAATTACTAATGAGTTATTGTGCATTATTTTTGCAGTTGGCAAGAAAGATTTATTGGGTAATAAGCAAACTTTGGAATTTGAGCATGTTGTTCCTACTCGTAGTCATACCCCTGATGTATCATATTGTACATAGTTATTCAAAGTTTGTTATATTAGTTTACGTCAATGTTGTCATATTTTATCGCTTTTCAAGTTATTATACCTTTTTATACCGTACTTTTGGGGTCGGTTGTTAGGTACTGCATGAGTTTTTTATGGTATCTGTCGCCTAAGTAATAAATATGTATCTCATCTGGTCGTGTGAAGTCGCAAGGCCCAGGGTTCTCGTAAAAATTTTTGAAGATAAGGTTGCCCAAGATAAGGTTTGCTCAATCCTCTTTGCGAATGTTATTGTTGCCTATGTATATGTATGGTAGGTAGCACTACCTACTATGGGATGGGATACATCCACGGGAGGATATGAAGTGTGTAGGGCGGGAACCATACGCCATATCGGTATAAGTAGGTGCACTGTATCATGCATGTACGATTAGAGAGAAATATCTATATTCATACTATAAATGCGAAAGTCTATCACGATTTCACGGCTAAACCTCTGCGCCAATTTTGATGAAATTTAGAAATATATAGTTAATGACGCGAGATCGTATAGAGAACATACATAAACGCGAGCGGGGATGTGATGTGGGCAACAGTTAGTATCAAATAATAAAAAAAATTGCAGGGTGTCTGACGTCAGCCGTGCAAGCCTTATTGGGCGTTCAAGCTGGGGCTACGGTTCTACTGCAGAGGTCCCACAAGGCGCGAATCTCGCGATGGCTCACCTGGGGCCTGGTGTTTGCTCTGGCTGGAGCCCTACTCGCTGGATTCTCCAGGGAGCATGGAGTGGTGCCCATTAACAAGAATTTGTGGTAAGCACATATTCCCATCAGATATTAAATTTATATTTTTGAAGTGATTCACAATGATCCAGATGGTATGCAGTAGGTAGGTGGGTAATAAAAATGTTTTTGATTCAGCTTATATAGAATTTCATTATTTTGAGCGTCATTGAAGTACTGTTCATTATTTTGAGCGTCATTGAAGTACTGTTCATTATTTTGAGCGTCATTGAAGTACTGTTCATTATTTTGAGCGTCATTGAAGTACTGTTCATTATTTTGAGCGTCATTGAAGTACTGGGTTGGGTCAAAGTCCATTTGTTCAGGGGTTTAAGGATTATAAATCCCAAGCTGCTATTTTGGTGAACGTTTAATAAATAGAATTAACTTATTCTAGGTCCATGTCGTTCGTGCTGGTGACGTCAGCATGCTGCCTAGTGCTGCTCACCATTTGCTACACGTTCACCGACGGCTGGCGCATCTGGGGCGGCGGGCCGTTCAGGGCCCCGGGCCTCAACGCCATTGCCCTCTACGTGGGCCACTCGGTTTGTGCCCACCTGTTCCCGTTCCACTGGAGAATCCCCATGATGAGGACCCACGCTATACGGTTAGCTGAAGCGGTTTGGGGCACAGCCCTATGGGTTATCATAGCCCATATCATGGCAAAGAAGAAGGTTTTCATCACGTTGTAAAGACAATTTGTATTTTAGATATAAGACGATTTAGATTTTGAAATACTAAGTTCTATGTAAGATTTGTGAAGTGTGATGTAAATATATTGAAGTGCATTTTTCTTATAGGTATAGTATTTCATGATTTTGCTAGCCTGCTCTGAAATAATACTCTAGATTCTAAACGACAATACTCCGGCTTTCAGTAGATAAATAAATGAAAAAATAAGACTGAGCTGGTGAATTTTTAATTATATGAAATTCCTAGTAAATAAATTTTTCATTGATGCATTTCACTGCGTTGTGGGACGCGTATATAGGTACTTGTCGAAATTATCTAAAGGCATAAAAGGTACAATGCGGATAGGCCCTCACTTTGTTGTTGTTAAGTGTGCTTTAATAACTTTTAATTCATTGTGAACATGGTCAATATACGTAAGTTACATACATAACATTATTTTTATTTCAAGGGATTCTTACCAAAGAATAAAACCACTAATCACTATATTTGACACTTTATTAGCTCAAGGATGACAGTAAAATCCGCAATGTCATTGGAAAATAAAAATAAAACAAACGATTCAACAAATCATGACTCTAGGTAACAGTGCATAGTTTTAACATATAAAACTATCAATAAAATTACACTTGCAATGAATAACAAAACTATACGTACGCAAGACTCCCATCGCGACTCTTGCGCTTGCCAAGTGTGACCCATCCGGAATTTACATCAAGTATACTGTTTGAAATTGTCCTATTTCTCGTATAGCATGTCTAGGTTTAGATGAAGCGCGCCACTAACGAACCATTACCAACACAAGTCAATTAGTATGCACAATTCGCCAGTGGTGCTCGTCATTTCAACATAGACAGGCTATAGTGTTTAGTTATGAGTATTTTGGAAAATTGCATTGTAGATATACGTCGCAGTTTTTGAACATCAGTGTTAAATCTATCATATGTTTAATATCGCATGGACCACACTTATGTCACCCAAAAGTGCGACTCTCGCACAACACGCATCATGTTGACAACAACTTCGCCACTACTTACAGCCACTCGGCCTCAATAATTCCATAAGTTAAAATATCAACTACTTTATTAATTTAGTATATAAGTCGTTCTCAATTAAATCACTCTTTTTGTAGACGGTAAATGCCATAATAGGAATTAATATATTTTACAAGTTAGGTAAATACTTCTTTTTTAAATATATAACGTCTCTATACAAGTACAGGATACTTTTCGATATCGTCATTCACTATTCTACAATCGATACTTATTCATATTGGTAAAATCAGTAGCTGATAGGCAGGCACACATTGCAATTTCAATATTTAACTTGTATATAAGTAGGTACTAATGCTAAACTAGATACCTAACCGCAGAATCAATTTGAAATCTGCGGATATAATTTGTATAGCGAAAAGACATGTAAAACAGTGTTATATATATATTTCTAAAATTTTATTAGAAAAAATCTCTTAAAATATATCTCAATCTTTATAATAACCCATGGTGAGACGGGATGATAAACGATTTATATTCCGCGCGATATAAATAGAACATTTCCTTACCAGTCTAATTAGGAAGAACGTTTAAAATTCAAAAGAGAACAGTAATTGCACACAATATAGTAAAATATAATACAAAATATTAACATAACACAGTATAATCAATCGACGGAGTTGTTTGACAGACTTATTTATTGTTAAAACAAACTTAATGTTTTTTTTTTGTTATTGAAATATAAATTAAAAATATTTTTTGGTAACATACTGAAGTGGAATGATATTATAAAATTGTATTACACTGTATTATATTACAAGACAAGTTTTTAGTCATACGTTAGACTAACAAACAACTTGGCTACATTTAAATTATGCTAGCAATTTTTAACATCTCAAATTAAATATTGCACATTTGAGCGAACGAATATATTCATTTCAGCATCTCTGAAAGTCTCGACGGTACAGTCTGCCACAGAGAAATCTGACGCCCTAAGAGATGGTGTTCAAATCGCGGGGGATCAGACTTCTCTGTGGCAGACTGTACAACGCATTTATTAATGTGACTTCCCTTGGACGTATAGCTCATTTTCATTACTATATTAGTGGCAGGAAAATAGTAACTTATATCGACAAAACTTCTCGAAAAACGACGAGCTTCGTCGTGAAGTCCATGCTTGCATTGTAAAATATTAATGAAGCTAAGGATATTTCTATAAGTTGTTAATAGGTACAGACATAAATTGAGTTCTAAACAGAAAATATGATGTAAAGGTATGTTCGTCCACTCAAGTGTGCGGTCTTAGAAGTTATATAAATTAAGACAAAACAGATACATTTGTACAGGATAGTTAATTTATGATTAGAGTAATAAGTACACGAGCTCACTTTAAGTCACTCATTACTACACAAGACAATTAATGGAATGTTTATTAGTGTAAAATAATGTTAGTTACAAAGGCATGAGGCTATAGATTAATACTGGCGCCAGAACTTTTCGATACAAGGGACATATATTGCTATTTCTTTCATCGGTTGCCAACCTCTCATAAGCATTGCGAGATATGACATGTAGTCATCTAAGTTATATTCTTCACCGCTCAAGGAGTTAGGTCTACAGATGAAAAAGATAGATACATATACTTCAGAACAAACAGTTTTTTGGGAGGTATTGGCTCCAGTATTACTTACATATAGTTTCATGGTTAAAGGCGATACGAACGCATTCGTACCTGCGCTGTCATACAAGCTCAGAACATGTAAATAAATTTATTGGCAAGACCGGGGTTACTACGAAACCACTTGTAATGACACTAAACGTACTTTGGTTTTAAAAATGTGATACAATAAAAACTGAAATGTAACGAATCATTGAAATTAAATTCATCTTTTCGCCCAAGATTAATCTTGGGCGAAAAGATGAATTGAATTTCAATTTGTGAAGGAAATGTATAGTGAATATAATCTGGGCTGATAAAATAATCTTTGTATATTCCCAATTAGTTTCATGGGTTTACAGTGGCATCGTCAGATACCCCGGAATAATTAATAACATAAATACAATATAGCGCTCTGAAATTTCACTAGTTATCTTACAAATGGAGGCGCATTGGCTTCGCTTAAAAAACGAATTTACCCCAAAATCTATGAAAAAATATTGTGTTAAGAATCACATAAGAGTGTCAAGAAAATACATATTCAGCTACTTTCGTGCTTGGCTACGTGCTAATTTACGATGTTAAGCTATATTGGGATATGAATCATAAATCATAAAGCACAATTTAGCTTGACGATGAAGATTAGCAAATAGCTACGCAGCAAATAGAGCCCTTGAAAGCGATGTCTACCGTGATCTCAGTGGTTAATTTGAAATAAAATTAGGAAGCCCCTAAATTGACGGTAGTTACGCATTTCAACTATTTGATATGCACAACACAATGTAAAAAATTTGAGTTCGCGTGTAAGATACCTAAATATAGGTATGTTAGCTACGTTACTTCAACGAAGGCATGCCATAATTTGTACTTGTCTTCACAGAGCGCAGTGTGAACTGAGTTTGAATTGATACAGCTATCTCTATCCCAGGCCTCCACAACAGGCCTGTTAGTTTCTACGAGAGACTAGACGTAACCGATATACATTTGTCATACAAATCGGTTTTTATATAGGTCCTCAATTAGATTCGTATATCTAGTGTTATCTTAAATAGATAAAATCTCTATAGGTGATACACATTTCGCTATAAATGCAAATTCATGGAATTCAATAATATACGGTAAGGCGCGCGTTACCGGCCTTACATATTATGCTACTAAGATTCCCAATACACCACAGGCTACACGGTCACGTGTTTTCTCAAGTTTCGTGAAGATACAGAAAGGTCAGGACACGAGAGGCACATTGATATTATAAGCAATGGAGTTCACCACTAGTCAAATCATATACTTTTAATCAACGTCAAGATAAAAAAACATGAGTTGCCATTTTTAGATGTCAAATCAATTTCTTCATAACTAGCAAAATCAGCAACAAAGAAACATTGTTTTATGGCAAATTATTTACCAAATGTCTTATTCAATGTTTGACCAAGGAAACCACTCGATAATATTTCTGATCAGAACATTAATCTTGTACTGGTTTCTTCATTCGCGCACATTTTGCCGATTCATTCTTACACATAGTAACATGATTAAATGTAAGAATGAAACAGCTACACAAATGTGAGAAAGAGAAAAGGATAGATACTTATCAATATAGTACATTCAGGTTAACTGGCTATGCAAAAAAATTGTAGAATTCAAACTGTAATAACGTAGCAAATTTTCAGATACTGTTCAAGGACAAACTGATAAACGCTCTCTTTAATTCCGATAACCTAATAATCATACAAGAATTTTCCTTGATAGACCTTCTGCTCAAGAGCGCTGAGTTTTTCCAGTGAAATTGTTAAAAAATTATCTAGTGCATAAACAAGTTTACGACAAAACCAAAACCGTTTTTTTAACTAAAGCTAGCATAAAATGTCGGTTTTTGTTTTGTTCAACCTCCATGTACCCTTTCGTGTTCCTGATCTAAGGAACTAAATAAGTAGTTCAGCCAGTTCTAATCGTCAACACATCGATGTTAATTTCACGTATACGTTCATGAGGCCACAACACCGCATTCACGGCCACAACGAAACCTGCTACAGTATTGTATGCTTTGGGTAACAATCATAATCCTTAACCTAATTGCACATTTTAATAAAAACACGCACAAATTAAGACTTAATTATGTAATGCTTCTGCAGCACTACTAGAATATATTACGAGATTTCATTTAACACACGTAAAACTAAATCGATACTTATGTTAGAGCCCAGTATTATCCCTGTCATCGAGTCATCGCTCGTCAGCTGATGACAACTATTGGAGCTGTAAAAATAAATATCTAGTGTGGCACTTGACAGTAGCATACCTTACAAGGTATATCCAATCCAGCACCACAGAAACCTATTACTATAATAGTGAGCAACCATTCAACGCTACTAGTCCCCGTCGGTACAACAATCCGCGCTACTAATGTAAATACATCCAAAATATACATTAAAAATATACACTCCGAAACGGGGCAGCGTCTCTGCAATACCAACGAACTATCAAACTGTGAGAATGTCACTGTTTCCACAATTTCTCACAGCCTTTGTATAATTAAATCGTCAAATCCGATCGGCACTGCGATACGGTCGGCAGAATAATTATATGATAGTGACGTTTGAGGTTAGTTGCGACCTGTACCTTGCGAGCGTGTGACGTCACTGGTCGCAATGACGTCACTTCCTGTTGCCGCGCGTCACCAGCGCCTGCAGCGCCGCCAGCTGGCTCAGCAAGCTGGCGTTCTTCTGCTCCAGGGTGTCCACCCTCTTCCGGTAGTCTGAGTTCTCTGACACTAGGATTTCCACCTTCCTTTCTAGCTGATCCATGTATTCTTTCTTTTTGCGCCTGCTTTCTTGTGCTGATATCTGGATAGTAAAAGAAACATCATGAGGTTTATAAAGTAAAATTGTGTCATATATTGTTGTGTGATAAAACAGAAGATTTTTATTATGTTGATCACGGAATTCTGTAAAGAAACTTTAAGCTAAGGAAAAGGGATTAGAATTGTTTCAATAATCAGAATTTAATTGGAAGTTACGTCTTATATATCAAACGTATACAATGCGAAATATGGTGCATCTCAGGGTAGCGTACTAGATCCCATAGAATAACGCATTAAACACTATTAGAATGCCTATGTACCTTATTTTTTATTTTCCTTCTGATCTTTTTGAGAGATTTCTCCTCAGCTTTAGAAAGCGGTAGACGAGTAGGGACAGGGTATCCTTCAGCCAGTAGTGTGCGCTTTTCTTCTTCTGTGAGTACTAACGTGCCCGTTGAACCTTTCTGAAATAGACAAATATCCTATTGGTAGATATTATGCAAATTACATTTATGAGGGAATTTTTCTAATTCTTCACTTGCGATTTGGAAGTCGGCGGTAGACTTAATTTTAAGTAAATTTTTGACGTCAATAAGTGATGTGGATCATCCTAAGTTGAATTAAGAACTTTGAATTTGCAATACATGTGAAAAGTTACCGGCTGTGAGCTGATGAGCGGCGTGTTGATTGGCTGGCGCGAGTGGTGCGATACGTAGAGGTGCGGGCGGCGCGGCGCGGGGGGCGCGGCGGGGGGACCGGCCTCGCGCGCCGGCGACAGCGCGCCCTCGCTGTCCGACGACGATAGCGACGACGGCGGCGTCGGCGGCAAGTTGAACCCTGAAGAACACATTTCAAACAATGATTCTTCAGGTGGAAAGAAGTCTTGTGTCCACTTTAGCATATAAGCTAACGTAGGTAAATTGAAAAAGCTGTAAACGACACTATTTTTGATGGAATAAATGAAATTTTCTGATGACGCTACTTCGATCCAGTTTTTCAGTAGAAATGGGATAAACATGTTTCTGCCCGGTGTAATCCATTTGGTTGTATCTATAGATACCAGCACTGCAGTTTTATCTTTTCCTAGACAAATTTAGAGTAACTTAAAACAGACAAATATAATTGGTAAAGGACCTGAAGCAGAGCTCGTGACTTTGATGGAGAGCTTGTTGGAGCCGAGCGAGTTGGCGAGCCGCGGCGCTGCGCTGAGCAGCAGCTGTGGCACGCCCGCCGCGCCCACTTTCTGTAGCACTGCCGGCGGCATGTGAATTGTGCCGGTCTGCAAGAGATTCCACATTTTGTTTATGGCTGGGCCAACCCGCACACTAGCGCCACCAACATAAAAAATATCAATTTCTTTTTTTTTTGTTCGCAAAAATTATAAATTATGCTACACTAGATTCTATTACCACTTTTAAAATGATTAATACTTAATTACTAATTTTATTCATTTTATTCAGTCTTATAGTTTTTCATCGGACGAGTAGACCTTATGATGCAAGTAGGTCTTCATTAGGGATATGTAGTTCGTCAATAACGTTACAACCACAGATTTAGAGTGGCTACAACAATACATTTATCTAGTTAAACATTCACTATTCAGGAAAAGCTATTTGCACAATCTCTTATAGACAAACGTCGTCCACTTGCAATAAAATACGTGTAAATTACCTATCTGATAACATACACATAAGTATGTACCTTAATCTTGATCCATTTCAGTTTATCTGTTTAGATTATTGTCGCCAACTCTATAAGATACAATATCTACCTATTATAGACTTGATCTAAATGAAGTGCAAACAAAACAATCTTTATCCTAATAGGTATTCTGGCCCATATAAGGAGCATTTTAAACCGTCTTCACACCTCGGTCATTCACAGTTAGCGTCGTATTTTAAGGGTATTATCCAAATACCAATCTGATTTTAAAGATGCCTAATAAAATATTCCTTCACAATGTATTGTTTCAAAACTAATTAAACATTAAGGATAGGCATAATATACAATATAGCTTCATTAAAAAATTTATGGTTTTTATATTGCTTGACATTAGCCTAACAGGAATGTTAACAAATCGCAACAAGAAAGTTATAGTGGTAACTATTTAATTCCTTTTGAAAAGCCAAATCGATCATGATCTCTCATCTGCAGTGTCCAGATAAAGATTTATTAGAAAATATTCTGTCGACAACAAATAGTAATTAATGCATGAGACGTAATTAAGTATAATTACGCATAATTTCTCACGCACGGCGGATGGATGTCTCAAATAGCACGGGCGTCAAGCGGCGAAAGTTGGCACTTCACTGGTTTGAACTCCAACGACCTCCGCTTTTTGTCCAGTCGTGGTCTCCGTAATAAGGACTAGATTCATGGGAACAAAATGGCGTTTCTGACTGGCTAAATTATACTGAGCGATTTAAGCAATTATTTTTAATAAAAGTATCTTATTGTTCTAAGCCATGACATAAACAGGCAGGCTATTATACGTAATAGTCCTCGTAATATTGAATTTCGGAGTCTCGGACATAAAATTGTTATGTTCCCGTCGTCATTTATTTAAATGTTAATAGATATACAATATTTACGATAAAAACAAGTATATTGCCAAAAGCATTGGTTTGTGTAAAATTAAACTGAGGAAAAATAATGGTGATTGAATCTGCATATCGTGTGAATTAGTCAGAATTTTGTTATTCATTTTCATTATATTTAGTTTTTAAACGGTTTAGTTACAAATATTCAATCTTAATAAAATTCTCATCAATAAGTTGATGTCAGAAGAAAATTGTTGCGGTTTGTTTAATGTTACGAATCGTCTTTACAATTGAAGAAAAACTAGACAGCCAGATTAAGCCATAACAGAAAATGTGAACAAGTTTCGCATTGAACATGGACCTTTCGAATTGCATGACCAAAACAGCACAGAACAAAACCATTTGCCTACCTATCCTATTGTTCATTTTCTTTTTTAATTACTTAAACACTTACCGTGTGGTCAATGACATAGTCGAGGTGTGTGACGGGCGTGCCGGGGGTGGGTGAGGGGGGGCAGGACGAGGCGGGGGAGTCGGGCTCCGATTTGGGCTCGGTCTTGACTTCTCTGACAGGGGAGTCGCTCGACCGCCGTCGACTGCTCCAAGCACTGGCCGGCATGGCAGGGTAGCATTCGTCCTCCATGTCTGGAATGTAAAGGAATAATATTTAGACTTTCTCGTGCTCAAATCGCACAGTTGAAATCGCACGCAATTTTCATCGTGACGGTGGTAACAAATGTGTAGCAGTCCTGCTCTCACTCGAGCCTGGTAGGGCCAAACCGAAAAAGCGTTGGCTAAAGATAATATGCGTACGAATGTCAATCTGACATGCCGAAGACGAACTAGAGAATAAAACGTAGAAAAGCGAACCCTAGGCTCCACACACTAAGTAATAAATAACACCTGGACTTCATATTATTTAACTTTTGTAATTCGACAATACAATAATGCACCCACGACGCAATCAATCAACCATCATAAAAGATTCACATCGTCAATCAAATTAGCGTATTGAAGTCAGCGGAGTGTTAATAGACTTAGTTAACCAACTTCCTAATGTAAAGTAATGAGAGGCAATGAAGCGGAGGTAATAACGTTGGTTAGGTGCATCAGTTGCATGCAGATAATGTATTCATTAACGCTCCGGTCAATTGTTTTTACGTCCAGTCTTCTGATACAACAGCGATACAATTCATATAACAAATTCTTGCTTAATATAATGTTCACATCTCAGAATGTCATCCGTTGTGATTGCTAGTCCCGTCGTCCGTAAAGCTATTTAGCCTAAATCATAATAATAAGCAAAATCGATAAACTATAACTGGGATAGGTTCCTTCATAAATATGGTACCTAATAAAATATTCACTCACCCTTTAACATAAGGTAGCAACAAAAAGTGTAGTCGATCGATGTGACCCGAATTGTTAAATATGTAGAAAAATAGAAAAAAGTAAGTATATTTGGCTTTCAAGTGGCTACTTTGGTTTAAGATATAAAGGCTAAACGACATGACTGCTGGTAAACAGGAAAATCGAGGCATAATATCGACGCGTTTGTTGAAGATTTTCCTTGTTATATCATAATGTCTACTATTAAATAATATTTTAAAGCAAATGCTTCGTAAAGTTTGTCCACACTAATATTAGACACATATAACCCCATCCATATTGTATATTATTTCAGGCACACAGTAATTATAATGTTTTGAATACATAAAGGAAATTTAATGTATTACATAATGACTAAAGATGACTTCCCCTAACAAAACAAAGCTAATATTGACTAGGCAGTCATAGCTTTTGAAACAATTCATTATTTATGAGATACGTACGTACCGACTGACATAATTGCATTGAAATGAGAACGCACTGCGCATGATTAACTCATCATAAGTCGGCAAATTTCTAACAGGTAGCAACGTAACAAGCAATCAAGGGGTATTATGCGCATTTAACTATTATATTAGGTACATTATTAGATCACCAATGGACTTGCCTTGCACTTAGGTCGTCAGTTGCATGAAGTGGCAATTTATTAAAGAAATAGCAATGCATCGAGGCTTCGCTTGAGTAAAACTAAGTATGATAAAAAATAGCCTATGCTATTCCTGAACGTTTCGCCTACATCTGTGCCAAATTTCTGCAAAAGCGGTCCACTCGTTATTCGAGTTTATTCATTACAAACAAAATGGATATATTGAAATGACGTCAACGTAATGGCACACAAACTCATTGACGATCAAATTTGGTGACAAGGTTCGCGTTCGCTACAAATATGTATAAAACGGAAAAAATGCGATCATGATCGATGATCAGTAAGATCGGTCAATCTTGCTAAAATTAAATCAAACAAATAACTTCAACGTGACTCCTAACATTTTTAGAGAACAGCCAACAGCAATGCAAATATTCATACAAAACTTCGGCACTACCATAAAAAAAACTATTAAACTCAGTCATTAGACTGAGAAACTCCTAAAATAATAGTTTCTAATGATCCGATTTTCATCAAATTTCATTCAGTGATTTCGACATGAGTGTTACAACTAAACATACAAACTGTCTTATTAGGAGGATAGACATAATGTAGTCTATAATTTGGTCATGACTTCGCGAGACCACTGCGGTATTTTAGGATCTCTGACATTTAACGAAACCCGTCATCTTCGGTCATTCACTCCATGAAATACCTTTCACTGAAAGCGATCGAACCCAAATTGATCAGCCAAAATTCACAATACATAAGGTACCATAACGTAACCATATTGAACTAGATCAATCGATATGATGCCCACTATCCCCATATAAGGTTGACATTGAATAGGCTGGTGTAAAACCATAGCCAAATCTTTAAAAAGTTTATTTTTAAGAGGAACCCGGGCTTCTAGGTTTGAATGACACTGCTTAGATAAGACAAAGAATGTTTCGGGCCAGTGGACCTCCAAAATTCAACCTTATCCAATATTAAAACAAATTCTGAAGATCCAAGGGGAGCCAGAATAGTTCCAAGAGGGACCTTAAAAATAAAAATTTTAGAAAGGTCGAGTGGTCAATATAAATGTCGAATCTCGAGGGACGCTAGACGCTTGCGCTCTAATTATGCGAATTAAAAAAATATTTCCAGGTATTGAAGTCAGCTTGATTGATCGACTAGATACGAATATTGAATATGTAAATTAATTAAAAAAAGGTTTTTAAGGAATATTTTGTTTTAGAATTAATTTAGTTTTGGCAACCCTAACATTAATAATGTGAAAGTATGTTCTTTGCTCAAGCTTTAGCTATTTAACCAATCTTCTTGAAATTTAGCATACATGTAGTTTGAAGTACGGCGAAGGACATAAGGTACCATTTATCCCGGAAAAATGTTTGATCCCGTGGGATATTTGCGTGGGCGAAGCCGCGTGCAAAAGCTAGTTTAGTTATAATTCAACTTCACAAACAAAAAAATCCTGCAGATGACGCCAGTAGCTTGTTTTCAAAAATCAATTACTTCGTTATCAATTAGCATTGGTCCCAAATGAGCGGGTTCAAGTGATAATGTTTGAGGCATGTTTGATAACGGTCGCTATCTTGCGTGCGCAGAGAAAGCCAATAATTAGCACCACCGGCCTTCCTTTATCTGGTACCTTCGATTATCTTTTGATATCACTAAATACCAAAACCAACCAAAACCAAAACTACGTAAGTCTTAACATTGAAACAAATGTTTTGTTGAAAAAAAAGTTGTTAATATTTTTAGGGTCCCGTACAAAAAATAAAAACAGAAAAATAAAAACCCTTATAGGATCGCTCGTGTGTCTGTACGTCCGTCCGTCTATCACAGCCAATTCTTTTTAAATAAAATAATGAATCAACTGAAACAAAGACCAACTGAAAAGCTGTATAAACTTCCAATTTATATTTTAAAAAATGGTATTATGTTGAAATGAGAAAGCAAACTTTAAACCTTATCCCTTCAGAGGAAGATTGAAAATGCTTTGCACTAATTTTTAACCTAATTTTATGCTAGCATTTAATGATTCCACCATCAGTTAATAGTCTCTCCTTGGGGTTTCTAAATATTTTTTCATGTAACACAGCGTCTTCTACAAAAACCCGCTGTTACTTCGAAAATACAAAAGGAATATAGGCAGATCAATCATAAAGTTCCGATGTGTATATATTTACTTTTAAACTATTGAGAACAAGAAATAACACTAAAACCTTCCTATCTAAGTATTGTAAAAAATATGCATAAAAAATATATAATTCAAATAAAATAATATAATTTTCAGAATTTACAAGCAAATATACTTTTTAAATGGACTTCCCCAACCAACTGATTGAATCGATAGACAATGTTTCGTCTATCGATTTAATCAGTTGGTTGTCCATTTAAAAAGTATATTGAAAAAATAAAATTTGAAACAAGTTTAATAGAAGTATAATATATAAACGCAATAATTAAGGTACCTAACCGTTATTTCCGACATGTTGTTTATCTATGATTACATTACTTACTAGCTGCGCCCCGGGGCTTCGCTCCCGTGTAAATTTCCCCGAAAAGATAAAAAGTACCCGATGTGTTATTTTCTACCCGTTCATAACAATCGGTCCAGTAGATAATGCGTGAAGAGGTAACAAACTGTCGCATTTATAATATTAGTTGAGATTGGGATACATTAGTTTATGTGTGTGATTTGATGAACTTGTTTTATTATCTCTTAAATGCCAAATGCCAGCGCCAACAAAACTGCATAGCACCTCTAAACAAAGGTCAATTAAATGATAGCTGTTAATAAAAATACTGTTGCTACGGTAATGAGTCAAAGGGTTAGGTTAGGTTAGAGGTTAGTGTGTGAAATCCTAAATTATCATGGTTTATTGTTTTTGTCGCTAAACATGGCTAGTGAGTGTTAGCAATAAAAAGGCTTGACTACATTTTCTTTTGGTAGAAGTTATATAAGTGTTTCCGACCCATGAAATGGGACCTAGGCATATAAACTTGCAGAAGCCACTCTAGCTCATGTTGCACCACGTGTGCAATCACACGTGAATCAGAATGATCGGTCAAAAAAAAACAGCGTCTGTCGGCGCCCCCTAACAATCGGCGTCCGGGACCCGGACTCTGGGTACACTGCTCTATAGGTAAAGTCGCCCATGTAAACTTGCCAAACGATGTTCCTTTTCTTGATATTTGACATCATCGTTTTATTCGGAATTTAACAATTGACAATGGAACTGTCAGAGATCCAATCGTACACAGCGTGTGAATGATTCATACGACAGAAATCTGTACCAAAGCTCGGTATCAAAACGAATCAGGTTCTATACCAATTTACTAAATTGTTCTGAGAATGACCACTCGAATAACTACTCATAAGACTTATTTTTGTGAGATTATTCAAAAGAGCATTTATTAAAATACAGGATTCCTGAAATTTCCAAATCATTTTGCAATAAAATAAGAATTGTTATGGAATCAGCACTGATGTCAAGGGAGTCCTATATTGAAGATAACAAACAAGCACGATATCTTGGCTTGGAACATACAAATAAACAGATTACACGAGACAACGTCATTATCAGCATCGTGCACGTGCAATGCATGTCCAAATACAAAGTAATGACAGCACAGAAAGTTAACGGAGGGAAGCAAGGTCACAGCGTATTATATCATTAAACTATTATTATGAAAAGGTGTGTTTGTATGTTTGAGGCGGGTAATCTCCGAAACTACATAACCGATTTCACCAATAGAAAGGTAGGTACATTATCCAATTGTTATAGGCTATATTTTATTTCAAAATTGCGAAGCCCCGGGCAACATCTAGTGTCTTATATCATTAAAGACAGTATTTTATATCTTCTTGCTGGGATAGCCAGCCTCCTCTCTTTTATTGGATGCTATTTTAATTTATTCAAAGCCGTATGAAACCATTTTCGTAAACACTGACCTAATAAAAGAACTATCGTGCTCATAAACTTTCCCCGAACTATTTTCTTAATAGTTTTAATTACATATACATTTCTAGACTTACTAATTTGAAAGACAGGTCATCAGGACCGTGCATAAGGATAGATGTAATATGTACTTGTTAAACAACAATGTATTTAACTTTATACTTAACTGTAAACATATCTATTGGTCAAGCTGTTAAGTAGTAATCGGGAACTCCAATTACTTATATATTTTCTCCTGTGTATTGTGTTTTAGATACACTGCTTGAGTGTTGGTTTGAATATATCAATCGGCTTCAATCGATCTAATATGAATTCGATTGAATATTTCGTTTAATCGAAGGAAATTTTGCTTTTTTCTTATTTTAGTACCTACTAACACAACACAACCAGTAGATAGTTCAAACATATATATGACTAGAGCAGTTACTTAGGTAATGCAAAGGTACACAGATTCGCTACCGGCGCCGCCAACTTAAGGTCTCAGTTAACCCAAACTCTAAAAGGTTTCTGGTAACCAACTTGATGGAAAGGCGTTCCAGGACCTGGAAGAAATGATCGATGAGAAGATCGATCGCCGGTCTGGTGCTTACAATGGCAATCTCGGTTATTGTAGCATCTACAAAAAAGATAATTTTGGTTTAAGAACTTGGCTGGCTTCCTAATTTCACAATTATAATTATGACTCAAACCTAGTCATTTAGCGGACGTTTATAATGCGAGGGAACAATGGCTGTCAGCTGTATAAATGAATATTTGGCCGTCACGTGCATATTCGTGTGTAAACTTTGTTAAATCTCAGTTGTTCTCACAATATGTTTATTTTATGACGTATAAATGGGATAACAGATGCGACTACATAAAACAGCACTACTAATAAATTTTACCCATATAATGAAGATACTTTTGATTTATGGTATAATTTTTGGAATTTGAGTTTATCCAATGTTACACTTCTAGTATACTCAATAGCTCCACAATTGTATCATGTCGCAATCAAACCTGAGATCTTCAGAGAACAACGAGACCACTTTTAATCGACGATAACAGTAATTTAACCATAAATCTAAGATAAATATATAAGTGCATTCTCACAATTGCAGATACCGGTATCTACGAAATTCTGGTGATACTTTTTAAACGCGCTGAGTCCAAAAAGGTATCTTAACTCTTACAAATATCCGAATCAATGTAATTCAATGGAATTTCTTCACGTACGGTGAAGTTTAATGAAATTTTGCGAAGCGATAAAGTGGCTCTCGGCCGAGAATGGCTCAATAAAATGGTTTTTATTTACATAACATCGGCGTCGCCGTGCTGTTTCGCTCAAACACCACATTTTTTTTGTTCAAGGCTGATGACAATCTGAAACGATCACTTCCGTTCGCTCTGACATTTTCATTATTGTAAAAGCGATTATGTATTATGTTCCATATGGACATTCTCACAGGCTGTATTCGTCGTTCATACGATAAAGCAAGCAAGATAATCATAATTGCTTTTCATACTTACTCATGTAAGTATTTACATCTCTTGCCCCAAAGCCCCAAAAGTGGGCGTAAAAATAAACGTTAATATTTTGTAGATTTGGTTGTGATTTTAAGATAGTTTTATTAACACTACTTTAGAATGCTATTGCTGCCCTGGCACAACAATTTACGGGATGGTATATAAAAAGAGAAAACGTTCCTCTAAGTACTCCTAAATATTATCCAATATCAATGTTTTAGTACGTAGTAAGTCGATAGACACAAAAGATAAAGTATCAAAATTTGCAACGGAATCAAAATGAGCACCCAAAAATCATTATTGTAATTAAAACCTCGTAAATGAAAGAACAACTGACCATCGACTTTGGTGTGGTGTGGAGAGGATGGTGCGGACTCTACGTCCGAGTGGAGACTGTACGAGTGCTCTGTCTTGATGGGGGCTGCACCAAGTGCCGCGTCGGTCATTAGGCGGTCATGTAACACCACCACAGACTTGGAGTCGCGGATCAACCAGTCGCTCATCTCTGAATCCTCGTCCAGTACTTCTTGCATGTCCTGGAATAAGAGAAACAAACATCAGTATTCTAATGTCCATGATTAACGCCTATTTTCCTATAACTTCATCGCATAAAAATTCTCATACAATAAGAAATCCATGTTATCTAATTTTATAGATGTGAAAGTCTTTCTGTATGTCACACTTTCACAGATGAACCGCTGGGCCGATTTTGATGAAATTTGGAATAGATATACTTAATGACCTGAGGTTAAATATAGCCTATATTGCGCATATACCGCGGACGGCTAAATAATAATAAAAATTAAAAAATTAAACGGGATAAGTTTGATATACTTAGAACGCAGAATGTTGGGACGTCTAAACTGAAGGCAACCCTATGAAAATTGAAATCAAATAAATTTTGTTCCCTTTTAATGTTTATATACGACAATACAAATCTACGCAGATTACACAAGATTTTTGATGATAGCTATTATATAGATGGATAGGTGATAAAAAAAATAAGTATTACGTGATTATTGTCGGTTGGCGCCATAAACACAGGATCATTTATATCAATTGAAATTACTTAAATCATAAAATAATTTTAAGAACAATTCAACAAGCACTAGTACCACATAATGACAGTTCTAGGTTGTTAACTTTTTAAAGAAAAAATAACTATGCCAGTATTATAAGGTAGCACAGAACATAGAGGTTTTATTCCCATTATAATATGGATTATGATAATGGATGTCTATTTTGGAGTTCGTTGTAATGCGTTGGGTGTCCGTAACCGGTCCCTTCCTGGCATTCAAACAGGTTGGAGGAACCAATATCCCATCAATTACTCCAAGTCAACATCCATTGTTTTGTTCTATGAAAATAGGTAGGCATAATTTGAAACTTGTTGAAAAACATAAATTAATCTTTATTAAAAATAATTTTATTTTTTTAATTACTTATTGTGTAGCAAGAAATGATAGAAAGCGATTGTTTTCCTTTTCTTAAGTAGAAAAGCCTTGATTCCGTCAGCGTGATTCTAGGTCAACGGGAAGTACTCTATAGGGCTTTATTGAAATGGAAATTTTAAAATTAATTGCCATAGCAAGGCAATCACTTAAAAGCTTATTTTATGATAGGGCCTGAGAGCCAGTACGATTTGACATTCGAGACTCGAAATTTCCTGAAACATGTCTTTATATGGACTGTAAAATAATTTATGAAAAAAATGATCAAGCTTCCTATCGAATCAAATTTTTCCAGGAGCGAAACCTGTGGCTTAGCTAGAGTAAAATAAAAATAGACGCATCGCCTGACACAGACACATCCTACCAGACCAGCACTATAATTAGCCGACTGCAGAACACATCGTGCGCTACGTGATGTACTCCTCTAATTACGTAATGAGTAATGACAATATCAGCTACGAGCTTGAATTAAAATCCCTGTCACGTCCACGGTATTTCCCACAAAAGGCGTGGAGAGGTTCAATACCCGCATTTCGGCGCATCACTAGTACCTACCAATATTCTAATCGTGTTTGAACCAAAGGCTCTAAAGTGATGCAAATTAGTGGTTGGTATCGGAAGCCTCAAGGCATTCGGAAGGCGGGGTCGGCGACCGTGTTTGGCATCATGGCCGTTCGTTCACTCGCTCCGGTCCTCTATTGGAGTGAGCTGTTTGAGTGGCCAAGGTGAGGGCCACTAGCCGGCTCAGCTTACATCGGCTGTGGCAACATTGAGTGAAGCAACCGCCAGTTACGATGAGCCGCGTCTATATTTTTGTACTTATCACAATCTTAGCAGATGCCTGCTTATATCATCATTCAATGAACCCGTCTAATGGTTAAATTGAATTTGTGAATTTGACGCTTGCATTGTGGTTTGTAGTTGTTTGTACAAAATAAACGGCGATACGTAGGTACCTATGTTTTGATATTTTTTGTATAAGTATATTTTCATTTTCGGTAAACCCTCGTCAGTGGATACACCCAAAAATGAAACCACTTTTATTTCTTGTTTTGGTAGATCTCTTTCTCTCTCTCCCTCTTTCCTCTATAAGGACATGACTATTTAAATGAAAGACAAATCAAGCAATCATTGTATTGGACACACATAATGTTTACAGCCAGAAGCCAACCAGACATCATGCATCAATATTGGCAAATTGTCCCCACGATTCTCTCAAATGTCAATCAATGCAGCCATCAACGAACATCAAATACAGTCGCCGAATGTTGTAACAAGCATCTATGAATAGTCACTACTCTCGTAAAGAATTTTATGAAGCTAAATGTGGCCTTTGAATTTGGTGCTGTCTGTATACTATATTAAATATGTATTATGAATCTGTGATGGTTCAGTGTGTACTTGTGCCGCATGAGTTTCCATTTTGTGAAGTTCTCATTTTTAATATACATTTTTAGATATGCTTATTTTGCGAAATGCACATTTTATGTTAGACCCGAAGAGACATGTCGCAGACGAAAATTCACGCAATCACAAAACTTGAAAGGTTTTAAAATAAACAAAATCGTAATAATTCGATAGTATCTCCAATTAGGCAACATCGTCGTGACTCGCACTTTGGAAATCGATTTAAAATCGATAATACTCTTGTCCGTGATTATTGCAGCTTTAGATATACATACTTTCACGTCTTTATCGCTTACAGGGCAGACAGTTTGTAGCCGTGATGAAAATTTATCCATTTCGTCAGTCTTAAGAACATTTTCTTTTTTCGAGCTGACAGTTTGAGTTTGTTCAAATGAACTAAATAATCAACGAATTTGCACATTTTTTCACGATGCTTTCCTTTGCCGGAAGCAAGTGGTGCTCATGTCTGGTGGTGGTGGTGGTGGTGTATGCAAAGTGCATGAGTCAGATTGGAATATAGCACAAGTACGAGACCGATCACTTCATCACATGAATGAATTATGATTAATTTTGGTATGAATAACTGAAACAGTCATTTAACATTTTATTATAAAAATACTATTTGATTCAAATTCCAACTGTGACATGTTGTAAAGTTTTAAATAATTAAATACTTACATTATAAAATAGCTTTAGACAACAGTGTTAGATAAAGCCAGATGGAGAAATTAGTTCTTCGAACTTTCCCTGTTACATATGCACTATGCAGTTTCATTGTATTACTTACCAGAGGATATTGATGATATTACAATGAAGTATCATTAAACATTTTTCATAAACAACTATCTGTGCTTCGTCAGTCATAGACAATAGATCTACATAACATACCTACATACATTGACCATAGTATCGGCGATACAATTATCAGAATACGAACTTCGTTAGTTTTTTGTTGGAAAACTATATTACCTACAATAAAGTCATGTTTTTAATTGTCATAAAATGTAATCAACTTAAACTAGGTATTGACTTACTGCAGCTTATTGCTTAGAGCTTTTCAGTGTTGAATTATAAAACATAAATGTACTTTTTAGTCACACTTTTATTTCGTATTTTTTTTAATATACCTAGTTCAACTTAACACCTACTAACCACTAACCTAGAAACAAAAGTAGGTACATTCATTTTTGATTACGATTGCATGTGCTTTTTACTTTTATAAGTAAATTGTGTCTGTCTATTTTTGATTGGAGTCCTGAATTCTTGATCATTTAGTCTAACATTCGCTATACAAGGTGATATAAATGACGCCGCACGCCGTTATATGTATTAAACATAAAGGTACGACTCCATTTGCATAGTGATGCAACTCCAATAACCGGTCCCGTGTGGCAGACGCATTAAATTTATTGCGTAATGATGTGTGGACAATATTGACTGTTCAGCTAATTTTATTAACGACAAGAAATTGCCCGGGGTTTTGCTCTCGTAGGAATTTTGAGATAAAATATAGCCTATAGCAATCTTGGATAATGTACCCTAATGGTGAAAGAAATTTTTAAATCGGTTCGGTAGTTTCGGAGATTACTCGACTCAAACATACAAACGTTTGACAAACCTCTTTATAATAACAGTACAGATATATTTTCTTTTACCGAGTTAACAATTGAATAAATAAAATATATGATAATATAGGCTATAACGCAACTAGTCAAAACAGATACTTTTTAAATGTCAATAACAAAAAAAATATGAAGTTTATATGAGAGTGATACTATTATCAGGACAAAAAATTGTAAATCGCATACTTATTAAATCTGACGAATCAAAGTTGTTATTAATTACTTTTATGTATTTTATTTTATTTTTTGTAAATTGTTATTTAATTTTTACAATGTTTTGAGCTAGATTATTTAAATTTTCGTGGTATTCTAGTTTTCAGGACATATAACGTGCATCTTAATGCAGCATTGTTTAGCAGCAATAAGTTGTCATATCGATGCTATGACATCACTACGCCAGACTGTACACAAATATTTGTCCGCGATGAGTGTGTGTTTGTGTGTCAACAATGCTTCACACTCACTAACTTTAAAGGTCTACCTGTAATTCCACTTTATACATTGTTTTAGAACCTTTTGCTACAGTTGTGGAGTGTAAGAAACAATAATATATACCCTTCTGGCATGACCGGGACCAACACTGTTAAATGAATTTTTGTCGGCATTTCTTCTCAGCAATGGTCGGTTCGAAATGTCAATAGTTTGTAGCTTTTTGAGAAATTAATATTTAATGAATTAAAGACGTGAAAAAGTTACTGTGAAGGTCTGAATAAATTATTAAATTTACCCATGTTTTCCACTAAATTTCATTTTGTAATTTTAAAATGTGAAAGTATGATTCGGCGTTTCATTTTTGTTTATTTAACCAAACCACTATATAAATCTGTGAACCAAACTTACCCTGCCATTACAGAGAGAGTATGCAAATTTATGTTCACTAAACGTGTACTGTGTTGTGCCTAATTCATATCAATATTCAATCCAAGTATGGTTGGAAAAAAAAAACGCAAACATTTCTTTGCACCAAAAAACCTATTTAAAAATCCGTTGTTGATGCGATACGTGAAACTTATATCAAAACAATTAATCATTCTCGTCATTGTAAAAGTTCTTGAGATAATTACTCCAAAACAATTGACACTATGATATCACGCCCTTTCGATCATAAAACTTAACTATAACCGGGTGGGAAAGAGATAGAAATCTATAGTAGTATGTGGGATCAAATTAAACACATTAATCAATTAGCGACGGCCATTTCTTTTATCGCATTGTTTTGTACAGGAACAATTAAATTTGATTTGTAACGGCTATTATATTAGTTTGCAAGGGGCCAATATTGCCATTTGCTTAACAAAAGTTACCAAAATTATTTTCAGTGTCGGATTTGGAAATCTGAAGGTCTCCAGGCCCTTCACATATTAAACGGGTAATTAGGTAAACTTGACATATAATTAGGGAAGTTCTAGTAACCTGTTTTCGTAAATAAGTTGAAAATCGATGTAGATTCAGGTCGAACGGCTGCCAAACTCAACTTCGGACTCACGCAGTTTGAACTTGGAATTTGTAGGGTTGCCAGTTATTTATACAAGACATTTCTAATTATAGAATTATTTATATGATATACAAATATATATTTAAAGACGGACAATAACGCAGCTCCCGTGAAATATTTAAGATTAATGCGTTATCATTTACCCTATTCTGTCCTTTTTTCGAATTGTCAATCAACAAATCAGAAATATATGTACTTTCTACGTTTTTCGCATTTTTAAAGCTATCTATTATTTCCTAGTTTTTTTGACATGACTATTCCCGTTAGCTGTTAAAAATCTTACGCATAGATAAAGCTATAGTCATTTCCATCTGCTTAAAATACAAAATGTATCTTTGAAAGGGTTAAATGTTTTGATAAATAATAAAAAAATGAATAAAACACCTTGGCATCAAAAACAAAAGTGATCGATACCGGCCAATATGACATTTTATGTATTATGCAAAACGTGGCAGGTTACGATGAATATACTAGGTCATTTGCTAAATGCATGTGCAGTTATGTACTTACATGATTTTATTTAATATTCAGTTCCTTTTAATCTAGGCCATACTGTTACTAACCAATATTTCTGGTACTTATACTACAAAATTAATGCTAATTTTGTCGTCAATCACTTGGAAATGCAAGTTACTTAATTTTGCGCTGCGTTGTACATTTAAAGTAAGCCGGTCATATAAACAGAGTCGAGTATTAAAGCTTAAATCCTGGACTTGGCGTCACAGCCAAGAATGACACCGAACACGAATGAGAGAGCGATGTTACATAAATAGTTTTAGAAAATATTCCTTTCACCAAGAGTAAGGAAATTTTTGAGAATAAATTTTTTCAATGTTTTTTGACTAAACTAAGTTTATAAATATATTCATGTGTTATCAATTTTGTAATTACACTGATATTGCTCGAAATTTGGGACAGTGCACACGCGGTCTGCTGGACCGGCCTGGCCACGCCTGACAACCTGCGCGAGAGTCGTTAAGGGGTAGTCCGAGCTTAATTACAGCTATAACCTTTCTTCAACAAACTAATATCGTTAAACACTGGATTGTGCTAAGGATGAGATAATGACTGTAGGATAAATAATTATAATTTCGCTGAAATTAATACATTTACATTATTTGTTATAAGTTGTTTTCAGGAGCTGCACTATACGAAATTCACAGAATCTGGTGTAGATAACATCTGTGTACATAAACTGCTAAATAATATTTACATAGATGGAAAGAGAAAGGCGAAAACTTCGTTTTTTAATTTCAATATCGATACGATGAAAGAATAGATTTTCCTTTCAAAAATTAAAATTGTGCTTTTTTGTCCCAAACCAAACCATTTTAAATGGGTTCGGTAGATAACTTTCCTTCCAGTACTGTTTATTTCTCATAGAAATAAGACTTTCATAACATTCCTAACACACAAATGGAATATCCGATAAATATGAATTTATCACCTTTTTTGACATGCGTATATCCCTTCTTATAAACTCAAACTCTGATAGCCATCTTAACTTATTTACTACTTGTAAAAATAAATAAAAAATTGAAAACTACCGAGTTTATAAGCATACGCAAAAATTTAGTCATTTAAAAAAATACCAGAACATACAGGACTGCATTGCGTGGTCTGGCTGACAGGCCATCACCTCACTGGAGTCGGTCCCTAACAACAGTCTTTCTCTTAAGTGAACGTCTCATGAAATATCAACCGGTGCAAGGAATGGGAGCATTTTTTGTAAGATCAACTTTCACCGCCGATAGTGGATTCGCATCCGGTTCACTCGATACCGTTCGTTTCGATACATTTAGACTTGTTAGCCTAATATGGATGCCTGTCTGATAGATCTATCGATTAACAATTCGCTGAAAACAAAAATGTGGAGACTCTTGTCAAGGTTGACCTTTTGGTAATTATAGTGGTTCCTCTAAATTTGGAATCGTTTGATGAAGAAGTATTTGTGTGCTTACGTTCCCAATTAGTTAAATATCGGATATTTCCATATTTATATATAAGAGTACTCTCTTAGCAAATACTACTTGAGTAGTTTACCGAATACTTGTAAATTCAATAATTTAACAACATTATATTTTTTCTAATGCGAGTACATTAGAAAAAATATACAAATCACAACAATGGAATCTCATCTAAAACTGGTGACCTCAATCTCCAATTTCGCTCATGAAAGCAATAATTTTATTCTAAATGAAACTAACGGCAAACCTAAATTAAAATTGAGAAAAAATATCAAACGAGTACATCGTGTTAGCAACAAATCAGATAGAACATCACGATTGCTTAGAGATAATATGGTAGTTGCAATCAAGTCAAAAGAGATACTTCTTATATCAAAAAACAAAAAATAAAAATACTTGTATGACAGGGACATGTGACGTCACAAATGTTGGAGTCAAAAAGCAATTCAATTATACTAATGAGAACAAAAATATTCTAAATCTTTCTGTAAAAAAAATTGATCAAGGAGTCGTTTGATCGTTATCGTGTTACATTATGTGAATGCGTTTACATTATACATTGCGTTTACATTGATTTGAAATCATACGTTTTTTACCTAGGCAACTATCCTATTTAGTTTAGGTTAAAAAGGGGCCTTTACATAGATTCTGGCAAATGATCATTTGATCATAAAATAGTAATAGAATATAAATTACCTCGTCAGCACTCGCAGCCAGACTATCCATCAGTGTTTATCCATGCATAATTTTCCCTACGCAAATTCACGACTGTATGTATGTTGAATAGTAACATTTACAACTCAAATGTTACTATCCAAATAAGAATGGTATCTACTAGCATGTTAACATGGATGATATCCACGCAGAAAGGGTCCAGACAAGAGGCCTAACTGCGGAAAATAGTCCTTGAGGGAAGTAAGAAGTATGTTTGATATCTTCCGCAGAATATATAAAAAAAGTTGGTAAATACCATGGTCAGAAAATCTAAAACTATAACCTTATAACACGCATGACCTTCATGTTTCTGTGAACGATATGTATTAGAGATAACGGTTTGATTTAGGTATAGTTTGGTGCTACTATTAGTCACCTATACAGCGGTGTGTGTTGTGTATAATTAATACCTTATATCTCTAATCTTTATACATGTGATATATTTTTGCTCGTGTACATAATAACAGTTATAAATGTATACTTAAAAGCACGCATAAACGCACATGTAAATAGATTCAAAACACAAATTGTATTTCATGAATAAAATTGCCATCTTGAGACGTAACAGTAATGTTCAAACATTCAACGCATCTGTTCTATCCATCTATACTAATATTATAAAGAGAAGATTTATATGAAGTACCGATGGCATACATATTTTTATTATTTTGTATTTTTATTTATTTATTGATGCACACCATGGTTTACATTTTAAATTATGGCAACCCTAGGGTTGCCATAATTTCTAGAATAGAAAGGAATGGTTGGTAAGTTTTTTAGGGGCCTGTTTTAAGACACGCACAAAACCACAAATCCACAAATTGAACTCGGGTATCATGTAGTTCTATACTATTATATTGTTCAAAATGTAAACCGTGGTGTGCATCAATAAATAAATAAAAATACAAAATGATAAAAATATGTATGCCATAGGTACTTCATACAGCATTTGTCCTATATTGCTGAGAATGGCTAGAGCTAGCTCTATAAAGAGAACAAATGCATTGTGGGAAATAGGCCGTCGAGTTGCATTTGGTTGACAAGTTGCGTAGGAGTGCGCTGTAGGTTTACTGCAGTGGGCGAGGCGTGGGTGTTCATCACTGAAGTATGTTACAGTTTCAGAGTTTCACATGACATGTTTGATATACCATTGAAGTACTAGGTAAAAGGCTAAAATTTTTAAACGTATATTGAAGTGTGAGAGTGAGAGAGAAAGTTATAAAAAGACTTTGTATTTTTAAAAAGTTTCTTGACAAAACATCAATGGCTTAGAAGGCAAGCATTAGGACAGCCAGAGTACATGGGTTTGGGTACTTAAGGCAATGGAAAACCTGTCAATGAAAAAAATAATAAAAAAACATCACTATTATATATTATATATAAATTGGTAAACACGTCACACATGCTTTTAACTAATTTTGAAAATAATAATGAGATGAAAAAAATCTGGTATTGAGTGGGAATTGAACCCACGCGCTTGTCTATCCGAATCAGTGCTCTTAACCACTGAGCTATCGAGATCGTGTCGGTTTGGCCGAATTAATTCAACTCATTATGTCTCACGCCATCGTACCGTATTTTCATTAGAGAGTAAAATACGAGTTCAACTCGAGTTTTGATTCACGAGGATTCCGGAAGAATGAATATTTACGAAAGGTTAATAAGGAATAATCGATACATTAATCGAAAACAAACATCCCAAACCAAATAAATTTCACATAGAGCTTTCGTAGTCTCGCCTATGTGATTTCTGGTAAATGTCACGACCAAGCTATGGATAGCGATGTATACGGGACCGTCTAGACAATGGATGAAACATAATTGATTAAACAGCTACACAAATTCCATTATTACGGTCCGCCCATCACGTAGTTGCTAACGATTTTGTTAAGCTTTACGTTGTACACTGCGCTCTTTACATCAATCTTTTGAAAATAGATCCCAATCAGCCCGCAATAGGTGGTAAATTTACAGCGTATGGTATTCCATGACGTAATTATTGTAATAAATAAATAAATTAGTTTCTGGGTTTTACATAGAGAAAGTCCAACATAAACAAATGGTATGATACGAAAATATGTAATGTTATTTTCATATTTTGTTTCTCAGTCAAGCCTCATTCTTGGAGTAGATTCGAACGAATCGAATGACGAACGAATATGATTAGGTCATCCACATGCAACCAATTCCATTAGGCCTCAGAGCAGATATAACATCATAGATCGTTGCCTGGAAGATCTAGGACTTTCGAGAGTGTCCCAGCTACCGTCACGACCTCAACCTTAGCCTTAGAGTAAGGTTATACTACCACAGCGAATCTCCATTAGAATAATGTTTGTTCCACAAAATTCCAAATGGAAATGTATGCACAAAACTCGAAAGTAGGTGACAATAAGAGCGCGTGACGTCTTCACACCATAAAAATGTCTAGTCGCTGGTGATGTCATATCTAAACGATAGCTAAATACGAGGCATCAAAGTGTAGGCGTGTTATCGAACAGTATTAAGGAACTAACGTCTGAATGAATAATAACACTTTCTTTACATTACTGCCAATTTTGCCGACGTAAAGTATTTTTATTTGCAAAATCTATATTTCATTTTGTATTTTTCATCGTGTTATTTCATTTGAATATTGTCTTTTTTACTTTGATGTACAAAAAAGTACTGAAATCTCCAGCAACAAAATGAATAAAAAAGTTTTGGCGAATAAATTAACGTCATATAAAAATATGAAACAGTTACAAGTACATCCGGGAACGAAACTGTTTTACTGTATAAATTAAACAGTTAAATAATGTCCTAGAAACGAACTATCGCCAAAAACGATTGCGTTTTCAAGCTGCAAATAGGTTTCTTTATGAAAAGGCATATCTGAACAATCTCGTCACCAGAACAATGACTCAATGAGTCCATCGATTCTGTAGGAGACAATGAAGATGCACTCAGGACGATTAAGTGTGAATTTCACGAGCGTTTTGAATGCCGCCGTGGGCTATCATTGGTGTTTATTAAATTGTACCATACACAGTAATCAATTTAATTATCCTATTTTATAAATTAGTAAAGTACTGGTACAATGTTAATTTTATAAATGTTTAATTAAAAAAAAAAATTCTTTATTTTCAAAAAATGTGCGACACTAATGAAACGTTACATACACTACGTCGCGTTCCAACAGTCGTGAAATTCACCCTTAACGACTTTGATAAAGAACTCGATGGTACATTTGTGGTCTCTCGAAAGTGAGCCGTATTTGCATGAATCTTATATTTCTGAAAACTTATAAATATGCATAAGTTGTATTTTCGGTGTGTTTTCCATAACGTTACGAAGTCTGTTATTGGCATGTTTATTCTACGATAGAGTTAAATTATGTATATGTTTTCACAAAATAAAATACACAATTTCATCAGAGAGTTTTAAGAAATGTCTTCCATTTTGCAAGCATTTTAAAATTGTGGTGACAATACAATGAAAATATCCACTGTACGATGCACAAAGCGAAATTGTGTTAAAATCCTATAAATAACCACGCCGGTGGAAAGGCGCAATTATGCTACAAAACGTATTGGATTTCAATCTCACGTTTCATTGAAAAACGAGCTTTCCCGCCCTCGTCCAATTTTCCAGCGTGCGGCCTGCAGATAACGATACGACTAGTATAGTCAGCTGCACATATACCTATCTCCTAGAAAATCATTCTACCACTACTGCAATTTGTTCAAAACCGATTGCCCTTCGTTTGCAGGGTTTTATCTGGTAAGATCAGAGGGCGAAGTGCGGGTTTGCATTTTCACTTCTCACCATCGAATCGATTCGAAGTGTGACGCAGCGAACCAATGACATTGCAGTGTGGTTGTCTTTATTTTTTATGTCGTTGCCTCACAATGGCGCAACGTGATTGGTTCGCTGTCTCTCATTTCGAATCAATTCGATGATGAGAAGTGAAATGCTAACCCGCACTTTGCACCCTGATGCCAAAGACCGTGTGAAGTGGAGAAGATACAGTAGCAGGACTTCCAAAATAACATGGGACCAGAAATTTGTGGCTGAATGTGGAGGCAATATGGAAAGCGCTC
The DNA here is from genome assembly GCF_027563975.2 of Plodia interpunctella. NCBI lineage: Eukaryota > Metazoa > Arthropoda > Insecta > Lepidoptera > Pyralidae > Plodia > Plodia interpunctella. The sequence continues at coordinate 3,287,758 of NC_071297.1, read as the reverse complement.
AGGAGCGTTCTTTTTAATTTTGTGTACCGAAGAAAGCGGATAGACTACGCAACATAATAATAATAATAATAAAAATTGCCGCTTTTCACTTGTGAGCGTAACGTGCCTATCAAATACATTTCCAGTTAAACTCGTGAGTCGAGTAATTTTTCTTTCGACAAAAATCAAAATAACGCTTCTAATAAAATAAAGAATGAGTTGCATAAAATTGTTAACAACGATATGCGGTCAACTGTACGCCAAGCAACAGGCGGCATGTGAACGCGCCTTCAGACAGTAACGAGTTCCGTAGCGTGACATTATTTTTAAATGTCACTTGGGTACACTTGCTAACGCAAGTGGTATTAAAAAAATATATAATATATTATAATACCACTTGAGACTATAGATAATATTCTTATCTATACATACACTTGAATTAGGTAGGTATGTAATATTTTAATGGATAATAAAAAGATTACGAGCTAAGCTAGGTTAGGCTTCAAAGTTGTCTCTTTTTCGATTATAATAGGCGATAAAAACGTTTATTAACTGAATTCTTTGTAGGTCCAGAGTTTAAGGGAGAGCTTTTACAGCTGATAGGCAACAACACTGCAAAATAGTGACATCGACATTGACATCAGGCCGTAAAATCGTAGCCGAACATCCAAATTAGTAAGGTATGGTACCTACTCTGACTCCTGGCTTCACGAGCTCACAACCCCGAATAACAGACCCGGCAATAAAACATTTAAGACACTATTGTCGTCGACGGTACCGGCGCGACGTCGGCGGGGGCGCGTCGTGACGTCACACCCAGGGCGCCAGTGCGGGCTCTAGTCTAGAGGCTGGAGTCACTGTAACGCGTCCGAAGTTATCTCCACCTACGCCTATCATACCCAGTTATTTGCAATTGAAGTGGGCGAGACGGGCAGGCTTCCGGAAAATGAGAAAAATATCACAATAATGCGACATAGTAACTGACATCTAGAAAAAAATCTGATATAAATTTTATTATTGAAAATCGTGATTGATTCTTTTAATTTTTTTATTAATTGCAAAGTAGTAAAAGTGCTAAAGACTCATTGTTACGTTACGAGACAATATTGTAGCATGTAAAAATAAATAAATGTCTTATATTTATTTAACCAAACATAACCTACCGTCACTGAAAGCAAAGATTCAGTAGAGAAATCTAAAAGGTCAGGTTTTTAATAAAAGTGAAAACTACATCTCCTTGGAAGGACCCTATCGTGTGGCCTATTTTTCACAATTTTCCGCGCTTCTCCCCGCCTGCGCGCACCTAGATAAGAGAAATGGATTTTCACACTATTTATACGGCAACATTGTCTTAAACGCGTGCCGTAGCGAGGGTTAGATAATCGAACCATTAACGATTTTGCTACACCGATAACTTAAAGTATTCCAGTTCGTAACAAAATTCGAATCAATCTATTTTTTATTGGTGCATACAACAGTTTGCAATTTAAACAACATAATGGTATAAAACTATATGGTATGCAAGGCTAGATGTAAGTGGGTACCACAACTTGTTTATCATTGCTGTTCTGACAAGAAAACAAATTAAGTATACCTAATAGATTTGGGTTTTTTCTAATGATGTGCCTTTACCTGCTTGCTGTCGTGAAGTCGATGATTTGAATTATTCTCTCTTTTGATTGCTACGAAAAGAAATGATACGCGACAGTTCGTAGTAAGCGTAACTTATCATGATAAGATTTGTGATGAGTGCGGTCGTAGCATAACTCGAAGTTATGCTGACGGACCCTGGGCTCCGACGTTCAGCGGCTGACTAAGAAACCGGAGACACACTCAAATGAGAAAGTACAAAAAATAATCCGTTCTGTTTAAACGACATCTGGAGTAATAAATTAACAATCTGTCAACCAATTCTGTGTTATGTATGCTAATCGCTAACAAGTAAGTAATGTGGTATTACATAACATTCCTTTGTATTCACCCAATTATCACAGTAATCGGCTTTCAGGAGTAATGTCATTACCTTAGTTACGCCTACCGTCTCGACAAGGGTAAGTAGACCCGGGAACAGTATTGAACTATTATAGATCCGCAGGTCTTAGATCTTGGTCGATATAATTACAAAGCCAGCTTTTCAGACCAAACGCGCCGTTTTCGATCCAATTTATGCAAGGTTCGCTACAGACTCGATTTAGTTATATGTATTTGAATTATACAAATAGATTTTTCACATTAGATATTTTTATATCAGACTAGATTTTGCATGTGGCTTCGCTCGCCTCAATTTTCACCACATTACTATATCTACTAGTTACTTTTAGTTATTTCAGATAGATATAATGATAGTTAAGACTCTATGGTTAAGATAGAAAAAGTTTCTCACCGAATTGAAATATAGAATTTTCAATTGTGGTAGTTTTGAGGAAAGTTAATATGAAATAATACAAAAAAGGCATGTTTTCCTTTAATAACTAAGCTAAGCTAAAGGTATAAGGTTACATCAATATCAATATGGATAGAGCTAGAGTGTAACACCCTAGACCTCATGTTTGCTTCCCATCAGTCAAGAAGGAGGCCAGACGCACTGAAATCCTGACTAATCCTAAGTAATATTATAAATGCGAAAGTAAGTTTGTTTGTGACCCCCTTCATGCTCTATCTACTCAACCAATCTTCTTGAAAGTTTGCATTCATATAGTTTAAAGTGTGGAGGACATAGGATATCTTTCATCCCGAACCGGAAAAATAACTGTTCCCGTGGGAAAATTGCGCAGGCAAAGCCGCGGGTCAAAGCTAGTTATTAATAAAAAAAGGTAAAGGTAGGTAGGTATTATAGATAACTATCTGTGAGCACGCATTTTGATTGTAAAATTAGAAGGACTATGTATTTTTGTACATTCAATAGCACATCAGTCTGTCCAAATTCATTGCGGATTCGCCATCACCGCGGCTTAAAGATAATATGTACAACTTAACAAAATGCGATCGACTGTACTCTTGAGTAATAAAATAAAGTAAGCAATAACATATTTATAAAGGAAATGAGGATAAATCGTATCAGCTGATTATTTGCAAGCTGCGATAACTGTTTTATTACTTTGTCAGCAAATACGTTTAATTTCAACAAATGTTTATCAACGCCACACAAATGGCGCTAGAGTAATGATAACGCAGGAAGTGGCCTTATCAGCGGAAGTTCATCTCCAAACCCATTCAAGACCGTTATATAACTACTTACGTTAAATAGATCTTTTTTTATTTAATTAATTTAGGAAAATATAACTGATAACACACGTAGATAATAATATTATGAGTTGTTAAAAGCTATTACATAAATTTGCAATCTTACACATGTTTACACAACATATTATGTTATAATTACAACTACAGCTAATAAATATAGACTGTTTATTAAAATAGTACCGTCAACAGCACACCATTATATCAAAATGAATTTCAGATTCGCCAGGCAAGGTTCCTTGACATGTGGCTGACTGTACCTAGTAAGGGTTTTTCCCTGAAAATTGTGTGGTAGTGGTCTACTCATTTGGTCTACATGAAAGTTATTTCAAGATTAACAAACAAGGCCGCGTGAAAATGATAAACAATATTATAAAACGATACGTATTAGATCGATACGTATGATGATAGATAGCGTTTGTGAGTTTGTATGTTTGAGGCGGATAACCTCCGAAACTACTGAACCTATTTCAAAAATCCTTTCACCATTAGAAAGGTACATTATCCAAGATTGCTATAGGCTATATTTTATCTCAAAATTCCCACGGGAGCGAAGCCCCGGGCAACATCTAGTGATAATATGAGTAATACTACTTAAGTATTCATGACAATCGGCTACGAAAAAAAAAAAACGTTTACATTGGAGTATTATTTAGTTTGTTAGAGCTATTCGAAGTTTTTGTTTCAAAAGACAATATGCCAAGAATTTTTCCTCAAATAATGTTATTTGAGGAAAACTGAAATAATAAGGTACCAAAATGCACCCGCACGTGCAGTTTCGCGTAACGGCACGGCGCATTCCTTACGCAAGGCATCCATCGCATGCCGGTCACGCGGACACCGTAAATTTGCGCTGCGTCAATGCGACTTGGAATGCGAAGAGGAGCAATGTAGCGAAGATATAATTACAACATTTTCTATTCGATTACATCTGAGTAGTTGCACTTGCATTGGTAGACTTGTGCGTATTTTTTTAGGTGATATTGTTTTAGTTGTTTTGTTTAATATTTCTTTGAATGAAGTACGTGCAATGTTATAATTAAATGTCAAGAAACTAGATTTGTCGGGTCGCTAATCTATCGACTAACTCTTTTATCTAGAGTCTAAAATGACTTTTTCAATTTTTTATTATAGTTTTGCGCGGAAGGAGATACAGTTGGAATTGCAACATTCTATAATTTTCTTAATTCATTCATTTTTATATGGAACACAATTATCATTCTTTCAAAAGCACTTTTTAAATAATTAAAATTGCCTTAACACAGGTTACAATGGTGCCATAAAAGGTTTAAAAAGTTAAATTCGCAAAGGCATTTTCCATTGGAATTTTGCTATAGAAGTGCATTCCGGGACTGAAAAAATGCTGGATTCTGGCCGTCTGTTATAGATAGATAGACATCATGCATATTGCAAGGAATGTAATTGCTCAATTAGCGCGACTAGGGTTGTCAGGTCGCCAAACCTAATAGCTGAGGGTCCAGCCAGCTTGGCCTTATTTTACCTTAATCAGTCAAATTAAGTCATCAGTCAAATTTAAATTCTAGCTCGGCATATTCGTTCGTGATTGCAAGACTTGACTTGTGACGTGATTCAAGTGTAAAAAGCCTAACATAGACCCGACCGCAGCTGGACACCGATTGTTTGGGCCGGACACGCAATCAAAAAGCTTAACTACATATGTCCTTCTTTATCTGGATAAGGCCAGACATAGTAATAATGTAGTCACTTAGGGTTGCAAGTCGTCCGTGCCTGGCAACCCTAAGGGTGACCCGGTTCGATATCTAGCGTAGATAATTCACAATTCTGTGTTCCAAATTCATCCTGTGCGTTTGTGTTATTTCTTATTATTTAGGAGCTATGTTTTTGTGGGTCAATCCTGCCTTCGGTTTTAGTTGAATCACATAACTGTTTCTCGGTCTCCCTGAACCTACTTCCCTCCACTTTTGCTTCAAGAATATTTTTAAATAAGGCATCGTGTCCAATCATTTTCTCATTGAGTTTGTATCGCATGCGAAGAAAGTATTTGGTTTTTAACCATGCTCTGACGCAAGACCCAAGTAATCCGATTGCGGTAATGAGTATTCGTGTCACACGACAATAACTATCTTGCCTGTGCCGTGAAACTATGATCTATCACAACGGCCCAGAGTCCTGAATGCCATGTATTGTTCGCACTAATTCGTGGGTGAGTATCGGCATATTTTCACATTCTCCTATGCCGATACGTGATTTCGTTTGTATTAGGACCGTGAGAATAATGTTCCTTAGTGATTTTCAGAACAGTATGGTAATACATTCTTTTCCAAATGAATACATACATGTAATTTGTGCTTTTATTGAATACAAGCGAAAAAAGACACAATGCATTTATTAAAGTGTTTGATACTTTTTCCAAGAAAGGGAGGGAAAAATATAACTTTTTAATAAATGCATTGTGACTGCCCTGCAAAAGCCTCTTCTGTTTTCTTCCAGGAATCCCTTTCATCGGGATTTTCTTTAAATTCCTTGTCAAATACTTTCAAATCATCCCAAGCGATTTGAGATTATGATACGAAAAAATAAATAAATCAACTATCAAGGCTAAAACTTTGTGACAAAAACGAGGTTATCACCAACCAACCCGTATGTTTGTTTGTATTCTTGGTATTACACAATATTACACGTGCACGTTAATCTACAAAAATTACCTACATGGCACTACATTTTTTTTATATGCGGATTCATGACTGCTATAGCAGTTTTGTATCTCGTGGAGCGACCACGAGTGTTATATGTACAAGGAGAACGTAAGCTACGTTTTCAAGTTATAATAATAGACAAATTGATTTAAAAAGGTACCGAAATCATACGATATATGATATAAAAGAGAATAAATAAATAACTCAATTAAACCTTTAAGCTACTAAATAATTATAAGTACAGTCAACAGCACATCAACCTACCCAAATTCATGGCAAACATGCCGCTGTTATCGCGCTATAGAAGTTCATTCAGGGTAACTTGTATACTTGACTGTACCTATGGACCTATTTACGATAGAAATATTACGCGTGGTCCCAATAGTATTACGTAACTTTACCGACCTTTGATATCCTTGGAACATCTATCAATAAGTATCTTTCAATTCTATACCTAATTTACATAACTAGTGTAAGTGTAAAACCAAATCTCTGCCCGCTTTTGTGTTCCTGTGTACGAAAAATGTTACCAAAGCCAAATTGCATTTACGCAAATACAGTCAGCTGTACAGGTTTCCTCACGACGACATTTTCCTTCACCGGGAACCGTCAATTAATATTATTTATTGTAAATGTCTTGTTTGATGATAGATTAGTTAAGGACGATTTCACTTTTACTTTATTGTAATTAAAACAGAAATATGCAAAAAATCATTATAATCTTTGTAGAATGTTAGCAAATTTTAAACAATAAAAAATAACAATAAATATGGTGGATTCGTAAAAGGCAAAATTAGAAATTGTTGAGAACTAATTAGCCATTGATTAACGACTAATTAATTTTCTTAACAATTCTTATACTCCAGGAGTGAATCATTATGCACTTTTCCAACATTTTCAGCGACGTAACAACATAAATTTAGATATTCGGGTAACAATTTACTATCAAAAAATTACGTGACAAACGTTGCAAAATATTTAAACTAGAAGAAAAAATTACAACAGTACAAATAAACATTTGTTTCGCCAACAAATACCATCGATAAAATAATAATATGTTAAAACCAATTAGGCCCCTAATTAAGTTTTATTGCGAACAAGTTAAGAGATAAAGTTATACATGTCACCATGTTTTAAATTGAAGTTATCTGTGGGTACTTAGCGATCCGGCATACCGCGA